>NC_091122.1:63339975-64032475 GCF_040183065.1 Periplaneta americana
TATATTGAACGTCTCTAAAAATAATATGTTAAAAGCCTAAAGCAGTAAAATCAATACGAGTATGTCACTTAAGCGGTAAGAAGAGGGAAATTGTTATGTGTGTTAGGTTGGGAATACTGAATGTGGAATTTTAGACTTACCGCGGATTGGTTTTGTGCGGAAACCAAGCAAATACGCTCGATCTCGCACAAAATAATTAGTATCGGAAAACCGTAGGCCCTCCCTTGTGAGACATTTATTCAGTCACCAAATCATTTACTGACTAGTTAGATAGTCACAAAAAGAGTGAAGAAGTCATACAATCATATATTCTGTAAATGAGGCACTTACAGGTAGCGGTAGATTCTCTTTATTCTACAAAAGCAGTGGAGAAATCAGTAGAGAACGTTTTTGGTTGCTTAGCTTGTGTGAGGAGCAGTGGAACGGAACGACGGTAATCTTCACGTACACTAAGTGCACACGTGAACCAGTGTCTAACAAGATGCTAACGAAGTTTGGCTGCCGAAACACTGAATGCTGGTCTGGCAGAACTCATCTGCATTCATGTAGCAGAGGTGGGCCGTGATGTCTGCTAGTTAGCTTGATGCATTTGCCGATATAGCGTGATGGGATGCAAGACAGATGAGGCCGATAATGCTGGTGCCATTATAGCAACTCCACAAATTTTCTGACTTGCACGTCTGAGACTCGCATGGCGCATCAGAACTACTGCCTGCCTGTATTGAGAATCTTCAAGATAAGGGGTGGGTACAGTTATAGGATTTACGCTTTGCTTAGCTTTGTGCAAAGCACCAATCTAGAAGACGTCATTTTCATCATAACTGTTAACATCTCGATCATCATAATTATCATTACCATCATCATCACCGATGCCGTAGTCAGTTTCTTCGTGACATCTTCATTATTGCATTTTTATTGTTTTTTTTTCTTCTGTTGCCGTCGCTGACATTGTCATCATCGCCGTCATGTTATTCCGTGTTCATGTAGTCATTCTGTTGCAGTAGTCGTCATATTGCCTTTATTTTCATCTCAGTCGCTTCCATCACCGTCGTCAGTTTCGTTTTCATCATTCTTGTTCATGTCTTCATCTTTTTGTCGATGCCTTCCTTGTTAACGTCTTCTTCGTTGTTGATGTCGTTTCCATCGTCATTGTCGATGTCACCTTCGTCGTTGTTGTCTTCTTCGTTACCGATGAGTGTTCATAATTTGTGTCGATGCCGTCTTCTTCGTTTTTGATGAAGTATTTATCCTTGGTATCGACGTACTCTCCATTCTTCATCGTTTCTATCGATGTACTCTTAATCATTTTTATCGGTATAGAATTCATCGTTGTTAATTGAAGTAGTTTTCATCATTAATATAAATCTAATCTTAATCTCAGCTATCGACATACTTTTCATGGTTGCTGTCAATGCAGTTTTCATTGCTATTTCCATGTAGTCTTCATCCTTGTTGTCGATATAGTCTTCATTTTTATTGTCGATCTAGCATTTATTTCTTTGTCGATGTCATCTTCATCGTTGTTGTCGATGTAGTCTTCATCGTTGTTGTCGATATAGTCTTCATTTTTATTGTCGATCTAGCATTTATTTCTTTGTCGATGTCGTCTTCATCGTTGTTGCCGATGCCTTTATCGTTGTAGCCGATGTCGCCTTCATCGTTGTTCTCGATGTAGTCTTCATCCTTGTTGTCGATATAGTCTTTATTTTTATTGTCGATCTAGCATTTGTTTCTTTGTCGATGTCGTCTTCATCGTTGTTGCCGATGTCTTTATCGTTGTAGCCGATGTCGCCTTCATCGTTGTAGCCGATGTCGCTTTCATCGTTGTTGTCGATGTAGTCTTCATTGTTGTCGTTGTTGTCCATGTAGCGTTTATCGTTATCGATGTCGCCTTCATCGTTGTCGGTGTAGCCTTCATCGTTGTTTCGGTGTTGCATTCATCGTTGTTGTCCGTGTCGCCTGCATCGTTATTGTCTATGTCGCCTTCATCGTTATGTCGATGTCGCCTTCATCATTGTTGTCGGTATAGCCTTCATCGTTGTTGGAGATGTCGCCTTCATCGTTGTTGTCTTCATCGTTATTGTCGATGTCGCCTTCATCGTTATTGTCGATGCCGCCTTCATCGTTGTTGTTGGTGTAGCCTTCATCGTTGTTGCCGATGTCATCTTCATCGTTGTTGCCTTCATCGTTATTGTCGATGTCGCCTTCATAGTTGTTGCCTTCATCGTTATTGTCGATGTCGCCTTCATCGTTATTGTCGATGTCGCCTTCATCGTTGTTGACGGTGTAGCCTTTATTGTTGTTTCCGATGGCGCCTTCATCATTGTTGTCTTCATTGTTATAGTCGATGTCGCCTTCTTCGCTATTGTCGATGTCGCCTTCATCGTTGTTGTCGGTGTAGCCTTCATCGTTGTTGTCGGTGTGGCCTTCATCGTTGTTGTCGATGTCGCCTTCATCGTTGTTGTCGATGTCGCCTTCATCGTTGTTGTCGATGTCGCCTTCATCGTTGTCGTAGCGTTTATCGTTGTTGTCGATGTCGTCTTCATCGTTATTGTTGATATCGCCTTCATCGTTGTCGGTGTAGCCTTAATCGTTGTTGTCGGTGTAGCCTTCATCGTTGTTGTCGATGTCACCTTCATCATTGTCGATGTAACGTTTATCGTTGTTGCCGATGTCGCCTTCATCGTTATTGTAGATGTCGCCTTCATCGTTGTTGCCGATGTCACCTTCATCATTATCGATGTAACGTTTATCGTTGTTGCCGATGTCGCCTTCATCGTTGTTGTCGGTGTAGCCTTCATCGTTGTTGTCTATGTTGCCTTCATCGTTGTTGTCTATGTCGCCTTCATCGTTGTTGTCTATGTCGCCTTCATCGTTATTGTCAATGTCGCCTTCATCTTTGTCTATGTCGCCTTCATCGTTGTTATCGATGTCGCCTTCATCGTTGTCAATGTCACCTTCATCGTTGTTGTCAATGTCACATTCATCGTTGTTGTCGATGTCGCCTTCATCGTTATTGTCAATGTCACCTTCATTGTTGTTGCCGATGTCGCCTTCATCATTGTCGATGTAGCGTTTATCGTTGTTGTCAATGTAGCCTTCATCGTTGTTATCGATGTCTTCTTTATTGTTTCCAGCGATGTGTCCTTCATCCTCTTTGTCGACATCGTGTTCTGTACCCTCGTCGTATATGTAGTGTTCTGCATTTTTTTCGTATATGTCGCTTCTACACCCTGGTCGTAGATATATCTTTAGTACTCTCTTCGGCTATGTTGTCTTCTGCATTCTCGTCGTTCGTAGCGTCTTCTGCACACTCGTAGTCTAAGTTGCCTTTATCCTCATTGTCGATATCGTTCTTAACATTTTCGATGAGCTCTTCGTCGTTGATGTCGTCTTCGTCTTAGCTGTCGTTGGTATTGCTTTCTTCGTTCTCGTTGTCGATGTCGTCTCCTTCCTATTCTCTGTCGTCGAAGTCTTCGTCTTCGTTATAGTCCATATCCTCTTCTTCGTCTTCGTTGTCGCCGATGTCGTTACAACCCTTGTCGACAACTTAATTTTCGTCGCCAAATATTTTTTTTAAGTTATTCTTCTTCCTTTACGTGATATCTTTATTTTGCGTGTTATATTTAGGAGTTGTAATATTTTCGTCCTTCCAACGAACTTGCCATTACTCAGCTTCTTTTCTTTCAGTTGATTTGTGTTAGCATCTTGTCTAACCTATATTCCTTTATGTTTTTGTTTTCTAATGTCAGGCGTTTGACAGTAAAATTTGACCTCTTGCACTCCAATATTTTTCAAAGATATTGTCATGGTCAGTCACTGAAGCACAGATTTTGATGTGTTCTGAATCCATTTCTTGATTTTAATTGCACAATGGGCAGTTAGAGGACTGATATATTCCAATTATATGCAGGTGCTTGGCCAAACAGTCATGGTCTAAATAAGTACGGAGTACAGGCAAAATGACTTCATGATCTACAAATAATATAGCATTCGGGGAAATTGTAACTTACTAGTTAAAAACTGCTTCTCATCATGAAAGCCAACGTTAAGTTCCAGACACAAATTGTCAGAGTGCTTAGATGTTCTTACAATCCTTATCTTATAATTATCCTTTATTGTAAGGTAATTTTCTAAGTGAGAGAAGTGCAGCTTTATAATATGCTTTATAATACCGATTCTTCGTGAACTTGGTTCCAGCTAAAAGCATTGCAACAAGTAGATAACGGAGGATTGCTGGAGTAATGGAATTAACGGGATGTTTAATGTAGAATTACGAATACTGTAGTCGTCAAAATTCTCATGGATGGAACTGGGTTCTCACCATAACCGCCCTCTTCTCTTCCTTGTCTTTCTATCCCCGTATTTGATTTTTACTCCATTTTGTCTGAATTTTCTGTTTTGTTTCTACGTCTTATTTTCCCACTCGTCCTTTTTTCTGATTCTTTCCTTTTTTCTGTTCGTCATTATCCTTTTGTTTTCGGCTCCCTAGTTTTCTCAGTCCTTCCTCTCTTCTCCGTATCCTGTTTCCCTATTCCTTCTCCTTTTCTGTTCTTCCCCGTTTATCATCTTCTCCATTTGTTTACCTGCTTTTTTCTACTTCGATTTTTTCTTCATTACCTTCTCCTTTTATTCTCTATTTCTCAACTTTCTCATCCTTTTTTTAAAAAAAACGGAGGGTGCTGTTCATAGACATTTCGCTAACCCGCGCTACGAGCGTGCTAAACTAGCCTCGGCTATCGACTGGTTACTTGTACGGGATTCATATGATATCATATCGCTAACACTGGTTTATGAATACGAAAAACTTTAGTTCGATGATCATCCACCGGAAGCCCGCGCTAGGAATGTCTATGAATACGGTCCGAAATGTTTCTGTGTTTGACATTCGAGAAATCTGGTCACACTTTCTGTTAATATGGTGACATCATCCATTCGCACCATGTTAAGCATAGATAAGAACCGCTCTGTTCTGTTGAGGCTGATAATATGTACAGTAGTGGCAAAAAAACCGGACCGACCCTTGTAGCTGATTTCAGTGCCTTGTTCACTCCAGAGCGTCGGTGCATATTCCTTGGACCCGAAACCACCTGTGCAGTTGAACAACAGCCACGCAGCTGGTTACTGTTTTGGTCTTCATTGAATGGCTCAGGTGCTTGGGGCAGCGATATTTTACTACTTACTTAGCTTATTATTCCCAGAACATGAATTTTACCAGCTTATTTTCTAATGGCTCTCGAAATGGGCTACGTCAGCAGTCGAAACTACAACAATTTCAATAGATTACTCGCTATCTTGTAAATGCGGGCGTGGCATGCGCAGTGGCTCATTTCGGGGACATTGATTATTCCGTCGCTCCGGTTTTTTTTGCCACTACTGTACAGTAAATGTTCAATCTCAACGACATAGTCAGCTTAGTTTTAATTTAATTCGAAACTATTATTCGTAAAAAAATGATATGATTGATAAATGCGGGGAGTAAATACAGAAATAGTTTATTTTTATCCTGATCTAATTTTAAAGTGTATAACTTTGATAAAACAGTAGAACATCGATTATCCGAATACCGATCAACCGAAATATTGGTTAACCGAAAGCGTTCCAGTCGGAAGATTTGAATTTTCGCGCGCGCCATGTAGAAGTTTCGCTAGTGCTGTTTGCGAGATTTAAGGCAAAAAAAAAAAAAAAAAAGAGTCTCAGCTCTGAAGCAAAAAAAAAAAGTTTGGACTTCTTTTTCTAAACTGTAGGCCTACTTTAATGGTCGTTTTGAACTTGTCAAACTAGACTAATCAGTTTTCTGTGTTATTTTATAAGACGTGGGATACAAAATATATACTCTATGTACACTTTTGTGTTTAATATCAGTGTTTCTTTATTTCATACTGTTTCATATCACCGGCACAATTTGTTTTCATAAATGATCGGTAATGCGAAAAATCAATTATCCGAACACCCCCCGTCCCCAATTGTTTCGAATAATCGATGCTCCGCTGTAATTTTAAAATGAATCTAGTTGTCTGCAGTGACATCATGTATGTATGTATGTATGTATGTATGTATGTATGTATGTATGTATGTATGTACCTAGTGCCTACCCACTTCACTTTACGTGATTCGGGTTCCGCATATTGCGGGTAGATGGCAGGACTGTGACCCATTTTCTAGTTGTACACCACTATGACAGGCCACATTGTACATGATATGTAGGCTATCTGTGAAGAGTTATGTCGTGTACTGGGGTGAGTGTATGTGTAAGTGTAGTGTCTGGAATGAGTGATGATGATGATGATGATGATGAGGAGGAGGAAGGGAGAAGGGGAAAGCCGGTGCCGACACGTAGTCTACTCCTGTTGAATAGCATCAAGGCTTAACGTCCCCGTCCGACAGACGAATCACTATAAACAGTGACATATGCCTTCTCTTCATATGCACTATAGAGAGATTGGGATTTAACCCAGGCATATTGGTGTACAATCTAGTAATCAGAAGTTGAGCACCGCCGTCTCTTCTAGTCCCGAGGTAGAACTTTTACATGAAAATTTCTGACCCCACCGGGAATCGAACCCGGACCGGCTAGTATGGAGGCAGACACGCTGTCACAGAGCTAACAAGGTGGACTGCAGTAACATCATTATTGATTATAAAATGTTACCCAATTTATTGTTCTCATATTCATGCTTAAAAAACGCTTCACTATGAACTGCATTGCTGTCTCGAGATTAGACCTTATGGAATGAGGAAGCAATAGATTATGAAGCAATTAACTAGAAGACTGCGCTTTGTTAAAGACAGAAATTAAAATAAATGCTTAAAATCCATGTAAACCGCAAACATCTTTAGAATTCTAACCATGCTCACAGTAAGAAACGTAGGAAAACTAGAATAACATCATTGTATAGAGCACATCTAGGTCAGAAAGCATGGGTAGACATAACGGCTCGGTTAGAAAAGCCAACGTACTATCGTAGGAACGATCGTGATTTTAAAATCAAATGTAGGAAACAGAAAACGGATGTAGGTAAATTCTCATTTTTAAATAGAACTATAAATTATTGGAACGACCTACCTACAGCGGCCTTTGAGGGCTGTCCTTCCTTAAGGAGATTCAAGAATAACTTAAAAAGTTGTGTATAAAGTGCAAATTAAAATTAAGGTGATATTTAACATTTAATTTTTTAAGGTGGCATGTATTTATTTAGCCTGACGAGTTACTCCCTTGGTTTGAATTGTAAATTATTTAAAAATAGCGTGTAAGAGGGCCTTAGACTAGAAATGTTTAGCTTAAATGTAGTTCTGTTTATAAGAATGCATAAGGGTGTAATTATCTATCTTATTTGAACTGTTGTACCAGTGAAGCGAGGTGAGTCAGTGAAGTTATGGTTTTACAGTGCAGTGAATAGTTCCGATCAGTGATAATTTATAGTGTAAATGAAATATGTTCTATAGTGTCAGTGAAATGTGTCCTAAAGTGTCAGTGAAATGCGTCATAGTGCCACTACAGTGAGTGAGATGAGAGTAAAGTGAAACACTATTGAAACTTATGTAGGGCCTATATATATGTAGGTTGTATTGTAAATTAGGTTATTTTATATTTTATTATTAATTGTAATTATTGTGTTAAAATGTATTGTGTATATAATTGTATTGTGTATTGCTTATAATTTTATTGTGTATTGTTTATATTGTGTATACCACTGCCACCGGGTGCTTGCCCACTTACAGTGTAAATAAATACAAACAAACAGTAACAGTCACGAACAGCAGAACGTTTAAGCAAGTATAGCGATTCGATGAAATCCTGTTAGTTATTTCTTTAATATCCTCTTCCTGAGAATCTTTGCTACCTTTGATTTCTTCTTCTTTGAAGGTATCTAGGCCTATATCACTATCGGGACATAAGAACATATCCGTTCTTAACGCACAGCGGGAAAGTTGTGGAAGTCTCATGACCTGTTGTCAGCACAACTTTCAGAGCTATTAAGTTCTCTTGTGTAAAGTCGTCAGTTGGTATAAATAATCTTTAGTCCTAAAAAAGACCTCTGAGGCGTGGTACATAGAACTTAACTATGTGAACGCTGTCCATGTGTCGACATCTGCCGGTTTCTCTATTGAAGCTGGGAATAATAGTTGGGAGTCGTAAGTTATGAACCCGCTCAGCCTGTATGTGTTGTCATGGCAACTTCGTGTTCACAGACTTTGTTGAGGATGGGGGGAGGGGGCACTGCGACAACTTTAAAATGAACTGCGTCTTGGCAGCCACAAAAGTTCATGTTTACACCAAGTCCCAGAGACGTATTCATGAATTTCAAAGGAGGTAGTGGCTCGGGTCAAAGGTTAAATTAATCGCTCTAATGAGAAGCAGGTCAATAGAGCAGAAACACTGCGTCGGACTCCTACCTGGAGAGCAAACTGAGCTATTGCTGGCCTCAACTTGCTCTCCCTGCTTTGCTTTTATTCCTTTAAAGGCGGGTGCTGCAGTAACACAGCAGGAAAGTTTCTACCTGGTTCTTATCCAGCATTCATATCATTTCATCTGTTTCCCATACAAGTGTTACAGGGCATTTAATTAACTAACTTCTCTTCATCAACGTTATTATTGCTAATATAATCTTCTTCATCATCATTAAAAAGCTGGTTGAGTGGAAGAGAAGGCCTTACGGCCTTAACTCTGCCAGCTAAAATAAATCATTATTATTATTATTATTATTATTATTATTATTATTATTATTATTATTATTATTAAACATCATTATTATCCCACCTTCGTTATCATTATCACCACCATCACGTCCTCGTCTTAATCAATATCATGTACACTATCACAAATACCGGCATTGTCGTGATTACAACCACAATGATCATCATTAAGGCTAGGACTTTGATGAAAATGCATCTTTTTTCTAGTAAGCCAGAAACATAGCTGGTTTACTATTTATATGTTATGTGATAAACTAAGTGTTTTAAGACATATTTGTTAGGGCATTTTTTGCATTTTTTGCTTGTTTCAACTCATAAAAGCATTTTTTTGTTTTATACGGTCATTTTTTTAGGCATTTTCATTTAATTTTTGCCATAAATCCCCATTATTAATGGAAAATGTTTATTTCCTTTGATATTTTCTCTAAATATTTTGTCCATTAATACCCATTTTTGTACATTTTAATCGTTTCTACACAAATATTTTCATTTTAACGTAGTACACCCCATGTAATGGATCAGTCCAACCACCCCTTCAATATAGACTCCTCTATGCCTGCTAGTTCCGGATAAGAGTGGCCTTGTGGTGGACTACATGGAAAGTACATCAGGTAAAATAATTAATTAAAGTGTATTGCTTAGAAAAAATTATGTAAAATTAAATAAACTTCAATGTTGATACTAGAATTTAATTTAATTACTAGTATAAATATTAAGTAGTACAAAACCTCTTTTCCTACTAAGGCAATTATGTAAGATCAATTTTTAGGGCATATTTAAGGACATTTTTGAAAGATATTTAGGTCATAAATGCATTCTTTTCAGGACATTCTTTCATGATTTATAGGTCATCAAAATCCTAGCCCTAATCATCATCTTAATTATTCATCATTACCACTATAGCAATAAAAATGGGTGCGGCTGTGTCAGGACCACAGGTTTTACGTGAATACGTAAGTACGGCTTAAATCAACAGATTAAGACGAGATATTTCGTTTAGCAATTAAATCAGCGCACTAGCATATCGGAGTCGCGGGTTAAACTGCCCGAAAATTTTCGCTCACGCCCGAAAGGGCCACCTGACGCGACCCTTCGTTTGTCACTAAAATCAGCGCGCTAGCATCTCTAAGTCAAGAGATAGACTGCCCGGAAATTTGACTCTCTTGGACTTATTTTTCTGTGGATTCATCAAGGATCGTGTCTCTGCGACTAAGCCACGCACCATTCCTGAATTAGTGGAACTAATTGAACACATGATACAAATGGTTACGCCTGAGATACTCACCAGAGTCCATGAAGAGTTGATACGTCGCTTACATTTGTGCATTCAGCAGGACGGAAGAAATTTTGAAAATTGTACACAATCATTGGTCAAAAATTGAAACTGTTTTTGCATTTATGTGTTTTAATAAAGAATTAAAACACTAACCATTCTTTCGTTAAATAGCTCTGGCGATGAGGGGAGGGGGTGTTTGTTTCAAAATCTACTGTACGGCACCGGGAAGGGTTCTTTCTTGTGAGGATGAACATAATTTTAAAAGATTATCCAAAATAGTTAATTTTTCGATAGAATCGTTAGGCTACTTATGAAAGATCCTGTAGTTATGTTTGTCGTTCGATTAGTAATAGAATTTATTGTCTTTACTTTGATTTCAAATTTTGATTTTAAGTGAGTGTGTATTTTAACTTAGAATTGCATAGTTTGTTTTATAAGGATTTTTTTCACATCCAAGTGAGGTCTATTTATAAATTTTGCGTAGCTCATGATAGGTAGGTATACAGTAACTGCAATTTCATCATTTGTAACAAGTTGGATATTTCATCCATTTCTCAGCGAGCACTTGTCATCCATTCCTAGAACATGCATTCATCTAATCCTCTTAGAATCTGCTGGATTCATTACGCACATTCTTTGTGGTCTCGCGAGAATCCATTTCGTGCCAGCTAATCCCGAATTATTGCGCCGCCAAGCCTTCTGCATCTAAGAATCAGAAGTTGTATCCTACCTCAAAAGCCTTGTGATATATACGCCTCCGTCTCAAAGTTGACCCAAATTCCGAATAAATCCTCACAAAAGAGGGAGACCCATTTCTAAACCATTAAATTCTTTAATAAGTTAGTGCAGACTAAAACTTGACAACCAACTTTGGCATTCATTCCTGTTTAATTTATGTAAACTAATTCTTTTGTGTAAGATCCAAAAAGGAAGCTGAAATTAAAAATACGTATGCTAATGGGGCTAAAAGAAATTAATTAAACGCAGAGAAGAGTATCAGTTGGGTCACCCTTCTCTCCGTTCCCCGCCGGTGTTGGCGCTGGTGTCTTGGGGTTATTATTGATAGTGCTGCCGCCTGCAGTTTAGTTATGAGACATTCTCAGGAGCCGGTATTCAGATTTATAATTGAGAACTGTTCCCGGCGGCATGAATATTTAAATTGTACTATTCATCTGATACATAGCAGGTACCGCCTGTTCCCAAACATCGATCTCTATTGATGCCATATCATCACTAGAGACCGGTTCAGTATGTAAGATAACATTAAAATATGAAATTTATTTTGACAGAATATGAAAATATGAAATAAATGAAATGACTATTTCGTTTATATGACGTCTTTCCATTTTCGGCCAATGAAGTGTAATGAAATTTTTAGTTCAAAACAATCATAGTCTTACAACACGATAAATTTTGCAGCTCGATTTATTACTATCAATTTATCGCATGGTCGTTCTTTTGTTTAGTCAATGTCGCCAACTGCTTCCCCGTAAATCGATGAGCATGAATCCGTTGTAATAAATAAATTACGAAAACCTACTTCCACATCTCCATATTCATTTTCTACTTCCATGTCCATTGTATCTAAAGAAATTGACATTCCTTCATAACAATTGTTCATTTAGTTAATGTATTAATCAGGTTATTAGTAATTATATTGTAAAATGTTTAAATTAAATTATGATTTCGGCAGATAATGAAAATGTATCCCTATTATAATAACAAGAGAAAAGCGCAGTACATGTAATTAACATTGTTAAACCTGTATTTCGCTTTTCTCAATTAGTATTACTGAATAACATCCAATTTCTTTATTGCAGTAATCGATATTCATCTATTTCAAATTCACAATGTCAGAATAGGTTAAGTATTCATAAATATACAATTCTTAATATTTGGGAATATGTATGATGAATGAGACATTCTTGTGTTAAATTCTAACGTACCTTGTTTACATGTTTCGACCTATTTATGGGTCATCCTCAGAACTGGTCGTTGTGGTCTTGGCGCCTCTTGTTTTGTTTCCTGTGAGGGTGTGTTCGTGTGGTATAATGTAGAGTCAATGAGTGTGTGTGTTCTGAAATTGAGTTGTGTGTTGAGAATTTCGTTGGGGTGTGACACACAACTCAATTTCAGAACACACACACTCTTTGACTCTACATTATACCACACGAACACACCCTCACAGGAAACAAAACAAGAGGCGCCAAGACCAACAACGACCAGTTCATAGGATGACCCATAAATAGGTCGAAACATGTAAACAAGGTACGTTAGAATTTAACACAAAGTCTCATCATACATATTCCGAAGTGATACAGTGTTAAAAGTTGTGTAATCAAGATGTATATTAATATTTTGTGAGCGAATTTTAGGGATGTTATTTACATATTTATTTTATTCACGAAATAGTGGCGGGTGAAGTGGAATCGCGGCTGTTACAGAAAACATATTTCCTCCTTTCACTGCTATCCTCTGATCAAAATTCTTGGTGATATTTTGAATTCCAGGAAGTAGTGACACAACTCTGAACCATTAACGGAGAAGTTTATATGCGTAAATGTATGTATGAGTTATATTTATTTATTTTATTTATTTATTTACTTATTTACTTACTAATTTCTTTATTTATTTACTTACTTATTTATTTTTTTGTTTATTTAATTATTTAATTATTTATTTGTTTATTTATTTAATTATTTATTTATTTAACCTGGTAGAGATAAGGCCATCAGAATTTCTCCTCCCCTCTACCAGGGGGCTTTATGTTTGTGTGTGTTTATGCAATGTTTATTTCAAGACTAGTTGAGTCAAGGAGTTATTAGGCATAAAGTTTGTAGACCTATTACGCCCAATAACATACGCTTGTTTCCCCTGAACGTGTTATCCTTCCTTTTGCCCTCCTACATTATCCATCCTCTCCCTACCAAGTTCGTTTCTATGGAAACGGCTCCGATAATCAACTGTCAAAATAAACAAGATGTTCTGCTGTTTTCTAGCAGATGAATTCAACATTGATTTTATTATAACAAGGAAAAGATATCTTGGCAAATCAAAGTCCCCTAATTTGTCTTTCATTTCATTGCGTTGTAAAACGTTTGGGGGCCACGTAACATTATTGTCACAATCCATTCAATAACTTTAGGCTTATATAAATCGCTGTTTTATTTCTTGAGATTTTCTCTTCTTTTCCTCTTGCTCATATTTGTTCCTTTCTTCATTTTTACACATTTCTTCTACTTTCTCTTCTCTTATAATTCCTTATTGTCCTTATTTCAGTGTAGGTTTACCTTCCCTTTTTCTTCCTTCTCCTGATATTTCCTCCTTCTTCTCAGTCTTTTCAGTCTTTCAGCTCCCTTTTACAAACTCCTCTTTTCTCTTTTCATCTACACTGGTCAAAAAAAGTTAAGCATAATTAGGCATATAACGGTTTTTATTAATTAAAATAAAATAGATAAATTATAATTGGGTTTCTTGGTTCCACAGAATAAACTTAAAAGTAGAAATACACTATTTGTTAACAATGGACTCAATATGAAATGAAAAAGTTGCATTGTTTGGAAACAACGGAAAAGATAAGGGAAGTTGAAATTCGTACATCATCAAAGAAAAGGAAATGGTGCTTTCAGTGCCCTGTTTAATAACGTGTTGGTCCTCCACGAACCCTGAGGCACTCTTGTATGTGACGGGGCATACTCAGTACCAACGCATCTAAGCTCTCCTGAGGCAAATTGACCCATTCTTCCAAGGCAGCATTCCTGAGTTCTTGAATCGTTAATGGGTGATGTGGACGATTGGAAATGGCTCTCCTGAGAAAGCTCCATGCATGCTCTATGCAGTTCATATCCAGTGAGCATGCTGGCCAATCCATTCTTCGGATCCCATGTTCTACCAGATATCGCTGCACACTATGAGCACGATGAGGCCGAGCATTATCGTCCTGTAGAGTGAACCCTTCTCCTACAGTCTCTGCAAAACCACTTACTATGGGTTGGAGGATGTTGTTCTCATACACGGCAGCAGTCATGTTTTCCTCTATTGAAACCAGTGGTGTGCGGCGGCCAAACATGACACCTGCCCAAAACAAGATTGAACCACCAAACTGTTGGTGACGTTCCACAGTCATTAAGAGATGATTTCGTTCCCCTGTTCGTCTCCATACGCGAATAGAGTTGTTGTCAGGGTGTAGGCCCATTCTCACTTCGTCTGAGAATAAATTTCTGGTCCATTGGTCTCGAGTCCAATTCTCATGTGCTCTAGCCCATCATGCACGAGCACCCCTGTGATGTGGACGGAGTGCTGGAGTCTTGAGTGGTCTTCGAGCATACAACCCTATGTCATGAAGTCTATTGCGCACAGTTTGGCTACTTACAACAACACCAGTGGCTTCGCGCAGGTCATGGCGCAGAGTTGTAGCTGAGGCTATAGGGTTCCTACGTGCACATAACCTTACATACCGGTCCTGACTTGGTGTTGTTTTGCGTGGACGGCCCTCGCGAGGTCGATCTGCTATTGACTAGGTTTCCTGGAACTTTCTCCACCGTCTGGAGACAATACTCTGATTCACATGAAGGATGTTAGCAACATCAACTTGTCTCATGTTTTGTTCCATCAAAGTGATGATTTTGATGCGGTCTGCCATTGTAAGGGTGTTCCGAGCCATTGTACTGCACTATGAAGCACTATGAAGCAAAACGACACTGATTGAACTTTGCTCGAATTACAGGCTTTGTTTACTAGCCGTGATTTGGACGTTACCTAGTGATGCAGAATAAAACAAATGAAAGAATTTGAATTAGTAAACATAATACGTGCCACATAAAACCAAAAGAAACATAAATATCAGGTATTATAGGGTAAACTGGAAATATGCTTAACTTTTTTTGACCAGTGTAGTTACTTTATTTTATTCTCTTCTCTCTTTTCATTATTCTCACCCTCATTTCATTTTTCTTCATTCCCTTCGACATTTTCTTTATATTATAATACATTTTCTCTTTCGGATTGCCTTTTTAATTCTCACACTTGTTTCTTTCTTTCTTTATTTCTTTGCATAGTCATCCACTTTTCCTCCACTTCTTCTTAATTCTCTTTTTCCTTTCCTTTTCATCATTCTCAATTACATTTTCTCTGCCTTCTGCTCATTCGCATTTCGCTACTTTTTTCTCCTGATTTTCATTCTACTATGGTTTTCATGAAGTGATTGATTTACTGTTACTGTGGCTTTTTATAGATTTTTTTAAAATTATGAGACACTGATATCACTGCAATTGTCAGCGTAATTGAAGGGTTCAGAGCCATAGTGGGCCAAACGCCATTTATTAGACTAAAAACGGAGAAAGTAACGATTAAAGTTAAGTGAATACCATAATTTAATGAAGATTGACATACCATTTAGTTTTCATATGCACACTTTACATTACTTGCTTTATGTTTCATGAAATTATAGTACTGTATTCAATTAATTTTAACCCTCGTTTTCTCAGTTTTTAACATATGGCGCTTGGCCCACTATCGCTCTGAACCCTTCAATTGTTAGCATTGTAGAATTGGATCAAGTTTCATAGCTGTGTTTCGATTTCGAGTAATTAATGTTTTTAAATTAATTTTCTTAATTTCGAGACACTGTAACGTATTCGTACTGACTTATTAGAGAGTTTTCGCACTCTCGTCGTCCGCTAAACGGCTAATGCTATGTCGACGTCAGTATTGACGTATTTGGTGACGTATTTTCACATTGGTAAAACTTCAGAAAGAATCGTAAGGGATCGGTGCACGTATTCTTTCAACGTAAGGCTCTATTATACGATATTTCCCGCTCTGTTAAACATATTTTATTATGTAGTAGCTCCTATGATAGTCAATTACGGAAAGTTAAAGCGTTTTCGCTTGACGGAGTACTCACGACTTAGCCTTTTCTCTGTTAGAATCTCAACGAAAAAAAATTTTCTTCTTAGCCTTCTTGTCCTTCGGCCTGAATAATTTATCCATCTTGAGCTGTTATAATTAGATGAAAATCATCCACAGAGGTAAATCTAAAACGAGATGCCATGTTTTAACACCAGATTAGGCCTACAGGAAACTTCGTTCTCTTCCATGCTAACCCTCTAGAGATAGCGGATCCGCTATTGAAATAACGTGAGAGTTTTCACACATTCTTCACGTTATAGGCCTACGTTATACTTTGTTATGTTGTAACAATGATGAAGCAATGACGTATGGGATTCAGCATGCGTGTTATTTTAAGAGTTTTCGCACCATCATTTACTTTTGCGCTAAACTTCGACTTAATTCAGCAATGTAGGAAGCATTCGTCTTCCTTTGTTTATAATGCCGCATTGTTAAAAAATACGAAGTCTGATAAAATGATAGTGTACGACTTGTTGCAGGAATATTGTTTTATAAAATTAACTAGCCGTACCCGTGCGCTCCGCTGCACCCGTTAGAAATAAATATAAAGTAATTACATAATTAAAATAGGACATTTGACCCAGGGAACATTCGTGTTTAATAGAAGGATAAATCGTTTAATATGTTACTTAATTTAAATTGCATCCAAATAATTAAAATGCGATCATTTTGGTCCAGAGACACTCATTTGGTGCAATGACAATTCCTTTAACATGTTTCTTAATTTTTATTACATGCAACCATAGTTTAATGAAGATTGACATCATTTAGATTTATTGTGTATATTTCATTTCACTTGTTATAGGTTTCCATTGAATTATGGTAATAACTTAATTTTAACCCTTGTTTTCTACGTATTCAGTAAATGGCGCTTGGCCCACTATGGTTCTGAACCCTTCAAATAACTTAAATTATATTATATAATATTACATATTATATTATATTATATTATATTATATTATATTATATTATATTATATTATATTATATTATATCAGAAGTTACTGTAATAACATTATAGCATTATGTCCATCTAGAGAAACTACACTTTCCAATGGTGAAATAATGATAAATTATACAAATCGGTTAATTTAGCTACCGATATTACTTCATACAAACACAGAAACATTCTCTGTAGGCTATCTTTCATAGCTTTCGATTGTTGCTGTCCAAGGCCCCTTATAGACGAAGTCATTTGTTTTTTAATTCATTACACGGCCTTAGATGGCAGTTATTTTAATTTTAAAATTCATTTATCCCATTAAATATCAGTCCTATCAAAATTTTCCAAGGAATAAAACTTATCGCAAATTATTTTTAAAGAAACGTTTGTTATGTAATATTTTTCACAAAAATCAATAATAAGCGAGATATTTTGATTTATTTAATTCAGGCCCCCTTATAACCCCCGCTCCCTTTTAAATAAAATATTTTGAATGCCATATAGCCTAAAATCTAAGTTACAACGAACTTAATTTATATTCCAATTTTCATCGAAATCCGTTCATCCATTATCGCGCGAAAAGGTAACAAACATACAGACAGACAGACAGACAGACAGACAAACAAATTTTTCAAAAAAGCGATTTTCGGTTTCAGGGTGGTTAATTATATATGTTAGGACCAATTATTTTTGGAAAATCGAAAATTACCAGAAAAATTTCGGCTACAGATTTATTATTATTATTATTATTATTATTATTATTATTATTATTATTATTATTATTATTATTATAGATATCGTATGTAGTGAGTAGGGCCTACATAATTTCTTTCAAATAAATTTAACACATTTAGTGCGAAATGAGGTTATAAGCCTCATTGTTGCAAGTCATAAACACGAAGCTGAATTTATGTAAGCATATAAAATATTGAACACCAAACTTATTTTCTAATATTTTCCCTGTCTCCTTTTCTCCAAAACGACATTATTTCTTAATGCATCCCATTGAAAAGTTATTTCCTGTTACATCCACAATTTAAGGGTTCAGAGCCATAGTGGGTCAAGTACCATTTATTAAAAACGGAGAAAGCAAAGGTTAAAGTTAAGTGAATACTATATTTTAATGAAGATTGACATATCATTTAGTTTGAATGTGTATACTTTATATTACTTGCTATATGTTTCCATTGAATTATGGTAATAACTTCATTTTAACCCTTGTTTTCTACGGTTTTAGTAAATGGCACTTGGCCCACTATGGTTCTGAACCCTTCAATTATTTTCAAAATATCCTCCCATCTTTTACTTTCCTCTGCTCATTGCAGTGATTCAACGGTAGGGAATGTACGATATTCCTCACTAAATACAGGCATCGGTAAACTGATATCCGATAACGATAACAAATGACGACGTATGCTTGGTTGTATAAGTCAGGGATGTCGAACAGCGCTCTCGAGCTGTGAACTGCAGAGCCTTCACTCCTCCCTTACCGTGCAACGGTTGAGCGCAGGTAGCAGGCAGTCCGGCCGAATGATCGTAAACGAAAGCGAAACTGCGGCGGCTGGTACTTTGATAACTTTTATACATCTTACCAATTGATTAGGAACTCAGTTTAGATTTGCACTTGACGAACTCTGATAAACAAAGAATGTAGCCTACATGAGGATAAATTATGATGATGATGATGATGATGATGATGATGATGATGATGATGATAATAATAATAATAATAACAAATAATAATGTTTTAGCTACTGGGTCATTCCATGAATGTTGTTCGTTAGTGATGGAAATAAATCATAATAATAATGTTGTTAATATCACGTTTAAAATATCAACTTTATGTGTATGTGTTGTAGCAGTGCAACTTCAAGTTCAGAAACGTAAACTGTTTTGATGTATAAAATTAATTACTTTTAGCGTGACTTGAAATTTGTTCATAGTTTTTATTACAGATTAAAAAATATCTCCTCCTCGAGTTCGATCCTTTAGTGAAATGACGTCTACAAGATCTCCGTGAACATTGAAATCTGAATCGACACTCCTTATGAATATGCTGTAGCTAGCTGCGCCGTATCTTTCCGGTCGGTACTTTTATCAAGAGCTATAGTGAGTAATAAGTGAAAGTTTTCATTCTTGCTATCAGTTGTTGCTCCTAGTTATCTCCCATTTATGATACGCGCTCTACAAAAATATTACGAGACAAACATATAGATTTAAAATCATTAACGTATTCCGGACATTTCCTGTTTGCAACAGTTATGAGACAGCCTTTCACAAATTCTCCGTCAGTAAATAGCTTTGAAGCCGTTGCAATAATTTCACAAATTTTGTAGCTAGCACGAACTAAGCTTATTCTACTAACACCCCATGATGATGGAAGGTTTCTGAATTGAATCTTGATTTTAATTCTTCTACGGCCTTTTCACGAGTGAAACCGCATAACTTTTCTGGTCCATAAGCTTCAGCATGACGTGTAGAATTAAAATGCCTTTTAATATTATGATGGCTAATGTATCCAAGTTCTTTTCTATATATTAAGCAATGTGCCTTTCCGCCCTTTAAGATAAATAAATATTTATCTGTCCACTCACTATTGAACCATTGTTCCATATCCATACCAGCCGCCAGAGTTGGTAAGCACACTGCGTACAGAACACTGCTACAGCGAGCTGACCTACTGTCGTTTCAGCTCAGCTACGATAGGAAACAGTATTAATCGTTTCAAAATTTGAGAGCGCTGTTCGACATCCCTGATATAAGTAATGAGTAATGACATACATATAGCGTTTACCGTTTACCGTTGCTTGGTACTCTCTCATAACTAGTTTCCCTATCGTAGTTATGGATGTGATCATTCATTGGAGAATGATGGAATTACAGCTACGCGATTGTCTAAGATATTGGACTGCGAAGAGAATATTTAATTATTGTTGCTTTTAAACACGTATTCATTAAAGAAGAAAATGGTTTAATTCGCTCCTAGGCAATTAAGTAAACTACCATCTGGTCCATCACTGTGGAATAACAGTTAGCACGTCTGGCCGTGGAACCAGCGGGCCCGGGTTCAAATCCTGTTTGGGACAAGTTATCTGGTTGGGATTTTCCCTCAACCAATTGAAGCACAATTGCTGGGTAACTTTCGGCGCTGGACCGTTCGGCTACCCAATTATGCACAGAGGAGTAGTAAGCATAATAAGTCTCAGGCTGCAGTGTAAGCCTTCGGGTCCCTCCTCCGTACAAGAGAAAAAGAAAATACCTGCTACGGAAGTGTCTTTTTCTGTCAATGACTTCAAAGCTGTTATCTCATGTACGGGCCACCTAGTTTGGCTGCCAGACGCGCTAACCATTACTCCACAGGTGTGAACTATGTATGTATGTATGTATGTATGTATGTATGTATGTATGTACTGTATGTATGTACGTTTGTATGTATTTATGTTTGTAATTCCCTTTAAATTGGTTATTTGACGATGTTGTATAAACTTCACGGTTAGAAGGCGCCCATGAATTGGTTATACGGAGATTCTTCGAGATTCGCAGTAGAATTACCTAATATTCGCCTTGCAGTTGTGGGGATCTTTGAAGAAGCAGCCAGGCAATAATTCAAACCCACGCCTCGGCGAACCTTTCGAACACAAGTACGAATCACTAGCCTTTGACCTGCATCGATGTCAGTGTATGTAATGTGCGCTTATGTGTCATGTAGAAATATCGGTGTTACAGTATATGTGAAATATTTGTTTGTACCAACTGCGGATTTTAGGATTGGAACCAGGACCTTATGAATCCGACGTGAGATATGTACTTACAAACCGAGTAGCTCTGTTTGTGTCACAACAGGAAGCTGCGTTTTATCACGGAACAGAAAACAAATAGAAAATATTTCAAAAGCACCTGCTGCGCTCGCAATATCGGAATGAACTTGCAGTCCAAATCAACACAAGTCATTTGTTCCCGTCGCGAAGCCCTTTGTGCGGAAACTTTTCCCAGAATCTTTGCGTTAAAATGTAATTCCTTTAGCGACAGTTGATGGGAGCAGAAAGTACTTCTCAAATCGACTGACTTAATCACTGCAAATTTTATTCGATATTCATGCCGGGATCACAATTCATCTCCGTTGCAGGTTTAAAGGATTGATTATTAAATTAAATTCCTTCTCCCGTGTAAAAGAGTGAAGCGCTAGTGTATAGTACAGTGAAAGGCTCTCCAAAGCCGTACTTTTCATTGTTAAATTATAACCAATGTCGTCATCATCATAATCATCATCATCATCATCATCATCATCATCATCATCATCATCATCATCACCATCATCTTAAACTTTAAACGCCTTTCTTTTAGCTCTGGTAACTTGAGTGTTTTCTCTGGAATATGATCCAGCTTAACACTAAAACATCACATTTAAGAAATCGTCAATTGTTATATTATAAAAATCCAAACACTTCAGCACATAAAAATTCACCAGTGTTAAGAATGTGTTCAAATTTTAATGGAATATGTCAAATATGGGATCTAGATTTCAGCACTTCTTACATGAAATATAAATATTTTCTTATTAATATAAGATACTGAAGGTAGTTGATTTTAAGTAATATTGCTCTCTATTTGTTACTTTGTAATTTGCCATTTATAGCTACATTTTACATCTTTTGGTTATGATATCTGTATTTATCTATTTTTCGTTTATTTTTACTTTGTATTTTTCGCTTATATCTATATGTGTGTCTTTTATTTAGGTAATATCTATTTGTCTGGTTTTTTTTTCATTTTTTTATTTGTATTTACACTTGTATCTTGCATCAATCTATATTTATGTATGGTATCATAGGTTGGGGAGGAACTTATAAATCCAACCTTTATCCGTTAATTTTACTACAGAAAAAAGTATTACAAATTTGTTTAAAAATATAGAAAGATTACCCAACTGAATTGTTGTTTAAACACTTCAAAGTTTTCAATATTGAACAAATGTATTAGTTTATTTTATTAAAATATTTTGTTAAAAATTTTAAGAACTTTGAAAGGTATATACATAAATATAGAACTAAAAATATGAATTCTCTGCGTTTGTGTGAGCCAAAATGTAAAACCAATGCAGCTTTTTATCATAGCGTGAGTCAAGGTCCCAGATTATTAAACAAATTGTATTCTAATATTATTTTAACCACGAATCCTCTCCAAATTAATAAAAAATAAATAAATAAAAAAATTGTATTGGATTTATAGTTTGGGTTTAAACATATTTAACATTTTTAATCTGTATTTACTCTCAATTTTAATTTTATTTTTGTCTGTATGGGAATCCCCTCCCGAGTACGAGTCTTGCTCATTCAGGAGTGGGCTAGTTTATCTTTCATTGTATTTATTAACTTGTATTCATTTCAAACTTACTAGCAATAAAATAGATAAATAAATAAATTTGTATCCGTTTTATCTCTTTTTTCATGTTATCTCCATTTTTATATTCTGAGCAAATATTTGTACTGCCTATTGTAATTGGAGCTTTGCCCTGTTATAGAAATAAATAAATGATTTATTCAAAGTTGCTGTTGGTCGATAAATGCAACAACTGTTTAGCAGTAGCAGTAGAAGTAGCAATAGTAGCAGAATTTTATTTAACGACGTTTTTGTGGTTAGAAATGCCAGACAAGTTGATCTTTACTTGTAGGAAGCCATATTAGAAATTTTATAAACCTTTATAATCTATCACCCTCAGCCAGGTTTGAATCAGCGAACTTCACACCGAACGACCGTAACTGTTTCACTATTCCTTATTATTATTATTATTATTATTATTATTATTATTATTATTATACTTGTAAATATTTTAACTTTTCTAGCTTTTATGCTAGACGTCTTGAACTTGACTAGTTACTCTTTTGTAAGGCCTTAAAGGGTGATATTGATTGTGAATCCTTCATAAGCAATATCTACCTTCGAGCCCCTACGAATGGTTTAAGATTTCAAAACATTTTTATACTTATAAGCCTATATATCTCTCTCCAGTTGTCAGATGCATCAAAGCTGCCAGTTTACATTATATTAATTCAGATCCGTTTAATGTATAGTTTGTTGTTTGGCTATTTTTATACTAAGCATATTCATTTCAACTTCATTCGTTTGTGTTGTTTTTTAGCTTTTCTGTAGGCCTAGCATGTATTTTTGTAGTTATCTATTCATTTTGTCATTATTGTTTATTTGTATTTATGTCTAATTTTAATAATTATTTGTATGCACTGTTTTTGTTATCTTTTCATTTTGTCATTATTGTTTATTTGTATTTATCTCTAATTTTAATAATTATTTGTATGCACTGTTTTTGTTATCTTTTCATTTTTTCATTATTGTTTATTTGTATTTATGTCTAATTTTAATAATTATTTGTATGCACTGTTTTTGTTATCTATTCATTTTGTCATTATTGTTTATTTGTATTTATCTCTAATTTTAATAATTATTTGTATGCACTGTTTTTGTTATCTATTCATTTTGTCATTATTGTTTATTTGTATTTATCTCTAATTTTAATAATTATTTGTATGCACTGTTTTTGTTATCTATTCATTTTGTCATTATTGTTTATTTGTATTTATCTCTAATTTTAATAATTATTTGTATGCACTGTTTTTGTTATCTATTCATTTTGTCATTATTGTTTATTTGTATTTATCTCTAATTTTAATAATTATTTGTATGCACTGTTTTTGTTATCTATTCATTTTGTCATTATTGTTTATTTGTATTTATCTCTAATTTTAATAATTATTTGTATGCACTGTTTTTGTTATCTTTTCATTTTGTCATTATTGTTTATTTGTATTTATCTCTAATTTTAATAATTATTTGTATGCACTGTTTTTGTTATCTATTCATTTTGTCATTATTGTTTATTTGTATTTATCTCTAATTTTAATAATTATTTGTATGCACTGTTTTTGTTATCTTTTCATTTTGTCATTATTGTTTATTTGTATTTGTCTCCAATTTCAGTAATTTTTGTATTCACTGTTTTTGTTATTCTTTGTACACTGTAAATCTTGTGCTAACTTGTATCTTGTGCTGAATTGTTATTGGCCCCAGGCTGTTGTACAGCACAATAAATATTAGTAAATAAATCAATAAAAAAATAAATGAAATAGAAATTATTATTATTATTATTATTATTATTATTATTATTATTATTATTATTATTATCATTATTATTATTCACTGACGTATCAATATAAAAGATTTTATGTTAGTACTATATCGTATGTTGTTGCGATATTATAAGATGTATTTTTCATTGTATTTATGGCACCAGTACACGCGAACCTTCATCACAGCTTCATAATACCCAATCAACAGTAATCGTTTCTGAGGTCAGCAATCTGTGCTAACATACATCGGTATGAAAACATGCTGCTACAGGGATGTCAACAAGCTTTACTTTTCACAAACACTTTTACTTCAAATTTTAACTTTTCTGAAATAAGTTTCCAGGATATATTACTACCAAGAGGCACATCATTAGCTGGTCTGATAGAGCATTATCTATTTTCCGGTTGAAATTCCGGGAGTCAAGGCAAAAATTTTGGTTGACAAAAATTGTGTTTCAGGTTTCCTAGACAATAAAGACTGATTATATTCATTTTTACCTATGATTGAGGTTCTGGCTGATATGTATACCTATTATCAGGCAGTACATCTCACTTGACGATATGTGTCAGAGGAAGAACAATTTTTTTATGCATCTTAAGTCTGAGTAGCGTAATATGTAGCTAGTCTGCGAAGTATGCATTGGAGGGGGAAAGGAACTGGCCTAGTTGCCTCATGAGTGATGCCTTATTGTTGTTACTTATGAGCAGGGAAAGGATTTATATGTAAATACATATTTACTTATAAAGCTAATATAATTTATATTTTGCATTATCTTTATGTTTCACAATGTGTAGGGTTGAAAAATCCTACTTTTATTTTCCATATTTTTCCATATTTTAGAGTTTAGTACATATTTTCGTTAATTTCCATATATTTTCCATATTTCATATAAAACAGTCCATATTATATTAGGTTTAACAATAAAACAAAACAAAATTCCATTAACTTTTAAAAATACATTTCAACAATAGAGATTTAAACACATGTTCAGTAATCCCTTTAACATCAGAGTTATTTGAAAATTAGCAGTCCTATCAACAATGTGAAAGTAAGTTACAAAACTGTATTAATTTAATTTAAAATTTTTAACAGACTTCAGTTGTGCAGCTCAACAGTTAAATGCCAGTCAGAGTACACATAGGTTCAGTTTTGTAAATCATACTATAAAGACGGTAAATATGCTAAAAGTACGTCATTCAGTCAATTTAAAATCAAAACTAACAAGTTACATTTCAGAATTTAAAGAAGATGGTTTATCAACTGACAATAAAATATTATTTTGTAATTTGTGTCAGTGTGCAGTATCATCTACACAAAAGTTCCTGGTGCAACAACACATTACAACTAGTAAACATCAGGCCAACAAACAACTAAATTCCAAGCAGAGACAATTGTTTTTAACACAACCAACAACATCGAATGTAAGATCTGAGTTTAACATCGACCTGTGCCGTTCTCTCATCTCTGCTGATATTCCTCTCTACAAACTAAAGAATAAGGTCTTCAGGGAATTCCTTGAAAAATATACTCAACATACAATCCCGGATGAGTCAACACTTAGGAAGACGTATGCTCCATCCATCTACGATGAGACAATACAGAAGATAAGAGATGAAATTAAAGATAGTTCAATTTGGGTTTCCATTGATGAGACTCCCGACAAAGAAGGTAGACTTGTTGGTAATGTAGTTATCGGTTTGTTAAGTGAACAATATTCTGAACGAATTCTTTTACATTGTGATGTTCTAGAAAAGTGCAATAACAAAACTATAGTTAAACTGTTCAACGAAGCTATGGGTATCCTGTGGCCAAAGGGTATTATGTACGATAATGTGTTATTCTTTATTAGCGATGCTGCCCCTTATATGGTCAAAGCTGGACAAGCATTATCTGTTGTATATCCTAAATTGACTCATTTTACTTGTGTGGCGCATGCATTTCATCGTGTGGCAGAAGTGGTCAGAGACAATTTCCCTAAAGTAGATTTGTTGATTTCATCAGTGAAAAAAGTATTTCTCAAAGCTCCCAGTAGAGTTAACGTGTTGAAAGAAATGTACCCTGAAATTCCATTGCCACCAAAGCCAATTTTAACTAGATGGGGTACATGGCTAGAAGCAGTTGAATATTATGCCGAACATATAGACTCTATTAACAATGTTCTCCTTGCATTGGACTCTGAAGATGCAGTCTCAATTGATACTGCGAAAACAGTTACCTGTGACATAAGTGTGAAGAATGACTTAGCTCACATTCAGCATACATTTTCATGCATCATAAAAACGCTCAAAAGTCTCCAAAATAGGCACCTTTCACTATCTGAAAGTTTTGAAATTATAAATAGTACTGTGGAACAACTGAATCGTGGTAGAGGTAAAGTTGCAGATGCAGTAAGAGCTAAGGTGGACACTGTACTTTCAAAAAACCCTGGATATGAAGAACTACAAAAGGTTGTTGCTGTGATGAGTGGTGAATCAACAGTGAAGATTAACTTGGACTTATCCCCAGCAGACATTGTGAAATTGAATTATGTACCAGTTACTTCTTGTGACGTCGAACGCTCTTTTAGTCAGTATAAATCTATCCTCAGAGACAATAGAAGAAGATTCACTTTTCAGCACTTGAAAGAAATGTTTGTAACCTATTGTTATGGTAACAGACAATAAAAATTGTGTTTTGTTGAAACTACATTGGAAGATAAGGTACGTCCATTATATTTTTTGTTTAGTTTGATTAAAATGTACCAATATTTAACGTACATAGTCATTTTTTTATAATTTTAAGTCCATATTTAATTCCATATTTTGGTAAAAATCCATATTTAATTCCATATTTTGGTAAAAATAACTACATATATATTTACATATTTCATATATTTTTAGTCCATATAAATCCGTTCCCTGCTTATGAGGTTCAAATCTGTCTTCGGACAGTTGACTAAATAACAACATACACATTTATTAAGTAATACAGTGATATTAAAAGCGCTTTTTTACTGTAAAAAAAAAAACATTAAATTTAGAATTATTTCTTTCAAAAACAACGAGAGAGCCGTTTTTAATGCATTTAGGTTTTAAAAGTGTTACATAACTAGACCATATATCTCATGCGTGTTTTCTAGAGATTAGGGCTACGATACAGTAAGCCACTTTGCGTCAGTTCTGCAAGGGACAGAAAGAATTATTCTTCCAGGGCACCATATCTCTCGACACAGACTTAAGTTGTAGGGTTGGCAACGGAGGAAAAAGAGGAGAATGGAAGACCGGCGACCCTCTTGGTGGTGTTTATAGCGACCATAAGCAGATGTTTTCTCTGCACCGCATCCTTATATCCGGCTCTTTCCCTCAGCTTTTCGTGCGCACATCTCCCTCTATGTATCATCTCGCCCACAGGAAGAATGATGAAAGTGGGAGACATCGGGGGAATCCCAAGGGACGACAAGGGACTCTGGCAGTTGTACATGAAGTGCTACTTTCCTTCCTCACTAGTTTCAGAATCGGCTCTCCGTTAGCCAAACATCGTTTTTCTCTTAAAACTCAGGCCATTACAGGCTGGAACAGATTTTAGCGCGACAATAATTCCATTTTGTCTTGTAGATTTTCATAATGTTTAACAATTATTATTATTATTATTATTATTATTATTATTATTATTATTATTAGAATTCAATATTCTTATTGAATTTGGTATTCCCAAGAAACTAGTTCGATTTATTAAAATGTGTCTCAATGAATCTTACAGCAGAGTCCGTATGCACTATTACCTTCTTTTTAACTTCACTTTAGAGCATAGGTCTCCAAAAACCGTATCATCATTTGTGCTCTCGATGCTGCCCGCCGAACACAGTGTGCTGTAGGACTAGAGAAGGGGAAGAGACACGTACCTCAACAGATGGAAGAGGTCAGTGGGGGATCGCGGCAGCGATTTGCTTAGGTTTACAAATAATAACATCAAAAGAATAAGAAATATCATAAGTTTGTGTGTTATTTTGACATACTATGAAGCTGGAGCCCCTTCTGTTGCTATTGACACAAGCTATTGCAAATTCAAGCTCTTCTGTTCTATGGTGCCTTTCAGTCCCTGGAAAAGATCTTCTCCAGTTATGTTTCATAATTACATCTAGAAGACATTCAGACACTGTAAAATGTTCATTAACTCCTCGAATGAAAATGGCTAGGTGAGCTTCGTCCTTTCTATCTGTGCTTTCGTCCAATGCAAGTGAGTAAGCTACAAACTGGTTAATTGTGGTTTCGACTTTAGATTCAATTACATTTACAATCTTGAAATTCCTTCTCTGAACTGTAATTAGAAATAATTTAATTTTCTTAAACTTTGACTTTGTTCTGGATACAGTAGTTTAGTAGCTTTCTATATGAACGATTTTACAAATGATGCTTCTGTAAAGGGCTTTATTGATTTTCCAATATTCCAAGTTAGAACATAGCTAGCAAGAAATTACTTTTGTTTAAGACTGAGAACATGTGTATGATTTGTGTTTGTGTTTTCTTGTTTTATATTTATAAAAATATTTGTAGGACTAAGCATTTCACCCAAAATTAGACAAAAAACTATAAGTATGTCATGCGGAACTAAGTGCAAACGTATTGTAATATACTGATTATTATGTATAACCAACACTTATACAGATACTAAATAAATTATTTTCACATGTCCAACATGCCTGTAATTGTATGATATTCTTTGTGAAGAGTCGAGTATTGTCGTCGCATGTTGAATTTTAACACACCCTTAAGAATTTTCGAATAAATTAAGCATTTCACATTCTCCCCACTAACACAAAATATTTCTCTTCCCTTTCGTCCATGATTAGAAGACATTGTGAAACGGTGGAACACGCCGACCAACACAGTGATAATGGCAGTCCGCCACTGCTCTTGGTTTGCGCATAAACACTGAGTACATTACAGGTGGGGATGGGTGAGGCGGAGTGCGTTCATTACGTACTGGCTTCGGTTCCGTTCAGGGGCTCACTCGCGAGTACGGTTTTGGAGACGTCTGCTCTAGAATATGCCATTAGGAAAGTTCAGGATAACAGACAGGGTTTGGAATTGAACAGGTTACATCAGCTTCTTGCTTATGAAGGTGACGTGAATATGTTACGAGAAAATAAACAAACGACTAGGAAAACACGGAAATTTTACTTGAAGCAAGTAAAGCGATCGGTTTAGAAGTAAATTCCGAAAAGACAAAGTATATGATTATGTCTCATGACCAGAATATTGTACGAAATGAAAACATAAAAATTGGAGATTTGTCCTTCGAAGAGGTGGATAAATTCAAATGTCTTTGAGCAACAGTAACAAATATAAATGACATTCGGGAGGAAATTAAACGCAGAATAAATTTGGGAAATGCCTGTTATTATTCGGTTGAAAAGCTTTTGTCATCTAGTCTGCTGTCAAACAATCTGAAAGTTATAATTTATAAAACAGTTATATTACCGGTTCTTTTTTGGTTGTGAAACTTGGACTCTCACTTTGAGAGCGAAACAGAGATTAAGTTTTTTTTTTAGAATAAGGTTCTTAGGAAAATATTTGGGGCGAAGAGGGATAAAGTTACAGGAGAATGAAGAAAGTCACACAACCCAGAACTACACGCTTTGTATTCTTCACCTGACATAATTAGGAACATTAAATCCACACGATTGAGAGGGGCAGGGCATGTAGCACACATGGGCGAATTCGAAAATGCATATAGAGTGTTAGTTGGGAGACCGGAGGGAAAAATACCTTTGGGGAGGTCGAGACATAGATGGGAGGATAATATTAAAATTGATTTGAGGGAGGTGGGATATATTGATAGAGACTGGATTAATCTTGTACAGGATAGGGACCAATGGCGGGCTTATGTGAGGGCGGCAATGAACCTGCGGGTTCCTTAAAAGCCAGTAAATAAGTAAGTAAGTATTATTATTGTTATATTACCGGTTCTATATGGTTGTGTAACTTGGACTCTCACTTTGAGAGAGGAACAGAGATTAAGGGTGTTTGAAAATAAGGTTCTTAGGAAAATATTTGGGGCTAAGAGATATGAAGTTACAGGAGAATGGAGAAAGTTACACAACGCAGAACTAGACGCATTGTATTCTTCACCTGACATAATTAGGAAAATTAAGTCCAGACGTTTGAGATGGGCAGGGCATGTAGCACGTATGGGCGAATCCAGAAATGCATATAGAGTGTTAGTTGAGATTAATATTATTATTATTATTATTATTATTATTATTATTATTATTATTATTATTATTATTATTATTATTATTTGCAAAACAGGCAACATATTTTTAATCAAGACCTCTCCAAGTGATATCTCTATCCAGTGATTTTACTTCAGTAAAGTCTCATTTTGTAAACATATAGATCAACAATTGGCTCTCTTCTGACAAAGGAAAAATTTTACAGTCTGTACAAAAGAAACCAAATGACCTGGAAATGTACAAAAACTTACCCAGACATGTTGAAACATTTTTAAAAAGAGCCAGAACAGGTCACATTGTCACACAATTGTTCCTACACCGATTTTAACTTTCTGATAATCCTACTTGTGTGGGGTGTAATAATCATGATGAAGATCTGGAACACATTCTTCTACTGTCCAACCATAAGCAACAAAAGAAGTAAATTAAAATCATAAGTATCAGTTACAGAAAAGACAGTCCTGCAGTGTATATTGACTACACCCCAACTCTGGCTACTAGCAACAGGCATCTATAATGAACACCGATCAAAATACCCCTCATTTCTCATTAAAAACAACTGAATAGACTACAGTGTACTATAGTGGATTTTGTGTTGTCGACGAACAGCTGGATACATTAAGAAGATTTATTATTATTATTATTATTATTATTATTATTATTATTATTATTATTATTACTATTACTATTATTATTACTATTATTTTATTATTATTATTATTATTATTATTATTATTATTATTATTATTATTATTATTATTATTATTATTATTATTATTGTGTGATGCGTTATATCGTAGTTTTAATCACATTATCGATATGATTTGGACATTTTTACATATCATAATATCTTGTTTCTAAATGCAGATGGCTTATAGATAATAAGTTTGGAATTAATATATTTCACTTGTGCCACTTCTATTTTATATTATCTAATCCCTGTCTTGCCGTTCTCAAATTCTGAGAGCCTTTTCCACGCAAGGGATAGACGTCTTCGAATCATTTGTCTGTGAAATACGCACCCAGCGTCGAAAGTCCTTCTGTACAGTAACGAGGATCTGAGTCTGTCCGGCGAGTTCTTCCGCTTTGTTCCAGAGAAATTAAACTGTCGAGGAAGTTGGTTTTGCATGCCAACGGAAACGTTTTATGGGCGCTTTTCGCTCGCTCACTCGTCGTCGTCGTCGTCGTTTTTAATAAAGAGCTTAATTATCTTTTCTCTCGCGGTCTGTTTCGTCCGAATACTTCTAAGTTGAAAATTAAGCATACAAAATGTGGATGACGTGAAGAAAATGAGATAATAATAGTACTAACTAAATAGTCTCGCAATTTGCGAAATCTTGTAATATAAAGTATTAGAAATTAATGAATATGTTAATTTCTTCTCTTGACATAGGACTTTCAAAGAGCTGGTAATTATATTATTTAGCTGTTTGCAGAGTTAGCGACGGTGGATTTTTAATGTTACTCACTGCTTGCTTGCAAAAATTCTTCTATAGGTCTCCTACTGCATTACGTAAAGTAGCATAAATTCTCATCATGACTTCAAAATGTATTGGCGTATATAGAAAATAAGTAAATTCCTTTCCGAATACAAATTTAGCTGACTCTTACTCAATTCTTGACACGGGGCAGATGAATGGACGGGTGGGTGGATGGACGGATGTTGTTTTCTGATTTAGCTTCCCACAAGGTCCGATTTCAAGTAGACAGCCTTACTTATGTACTTACTTAATTACTTACTTACTTACATAGTTACTTACTTACTTAATTACTTACTTACTTACTTGCTTTTAAGGAACCCGGAGGTTCATTGCCGCCCTCACTTAAGCCCGCCATCGGTCCCTGTCCTGAGCAAGATTAATCCAGTCTCTACAATCCTATCCTACCTCCCTCAAACCCATTTTAATATTATTCTCCCATCTACGTCTCGGCCTCCCCAAGGGTCTTTTTCCCTTCGGCCTCCCAACTAACACTCTATATGCATTTCTAGATTCGCACATACGTGCTACATGCCCTGCCCATCTCAAACGTCTCGATTTAATGTTCCTAATTATGTCAGGTGAAGAATACAATGCGTGCAGTTCTGTGTTGTGTAATTTTCTCCATTCTCCTGTAACTTCATTCGTCTTAGCCCATATATTTTCCTAAGCATCTTATTCTCAAACACCCTTAACCTATGTTCCTCTCTCAAAGTGAGAGTCCAAGTTTCACAATCATGAAGAACAACCGGTAATATAACTGTTTTATAAATTCTAACTTTCAGATTTTTTGACAGCAGACTGGATGATAAAAGCTTCTCAACCGAATAATAACAGGCATTTCCCATATGTATTCTGTGCTTAATTTCTTCCCGAGTATTATTTATATTTGTTACTGTTGCTCCCAGGTAATTGAATTTTTCCACCTCTTCATCAAAGGATAAATTTTCAATTTCTACATTTCCATTTCGTACAGTATTCTGGTCACGAGACATAATCTTATATTTTTTCTTTTCGGGATTTACTTCCAAACCTATCTCTTTACTTGCGTCAAGTAAAATTCCCGTATTTTCCCAAATCGTTTGTGGATTTTCTCCTAACCTATTCACGTCATCCGCATAGACAAGCAGCTGATGTAACCCGTTCAATTCCAAACCCTATCTGTTATCCTGGACTTTCATAATGGCATACTCTAGAGCAAAGTTAAAAAGTAAAGGTGGTATAAATCAAACTGCATGTGAAAGATTAGGGTTATATTACGTACAGAATGATAATTTGGATGTAAATCAAATGGCATATGAAAGATTAGGGTTGTATTACGTACAGAATGACAATTTGGATGTGAAAGATAAGTTTTATATTACATACGGTATGATAATTTTGAAATAAATCAAACTGCATGTGAAAGATTAGGTTTTTATTACGTACAGAATGATAATTTGGATATAAATAAAACTGCATGTGAAAGATTTGGGTATATATTAGGAACAGAATGATAATTTGGATATAAATGAAACTGCATGTGAAAGATTAGGTTTTTATTACGTACAGAATGATAATTTACATATATAAATCAAACTGCATGTGAAAGTTTAGGGTTATATTGCGAACAGAATGATAATTTGGATATAAATCAAAGTGCATGTGAAATATTAGGTTTTATTACGTACAAAATGATAATTTGGTTATAAATCAAACTGCATGTGAAATATTAGGGTCATATTACGTACAGAATGTTAATTTGGATGTAAATTAAACGGCATGTGAAAGATGAGGGTTATATTAAGTACAGAATGATAATTTGGATGTAAATTAATCTGCATGTGAAAGATAAGAGTTATATTACGAACAGAATAATAATTTGGATGTAAATCAAACTGCATGTGAAAGATTAGGGTTATATTACATACAGAATGATAATTTTGATATGAATCAAACTGCATGTGAAAGATTAGGGTTATATTACGTATACAGAATGATAATTAGGATATAAATCAAACTGCATGCGAAAGAATAGGTTTATATTACGTACAGAATGATAATTTGGATATAAATCAAACTGCATGCGAAAGAATAGGTTTATATTACGTACAGAATGATAATTTGGATATAAATCAAACTGCATGCGAAAGAATAGGTTTATATTACGTGCAGAATGATAATTTGGATATAAATCAAACTGCATGCGAAAGAATAGGTTTATATTACGTACAGAATGATAATTTGGATATAAATCAAACTGCATGTGAAAGATTAGCATCTTACAAGATAGTGCGTGATAAATTGGCTATATTATTTCAAACAGCATACGAAAGATTAGAACCATGTTTGATAGATAATAATAATTTGGATATAAGTCATAGGGTCATATTATTTACGGTATGATAATTTTGATAAATGTCAGACTGCATGAGAAAAATTATAATTACATTATGCAGGGCATGATAATTGGGATATAGCCTAGACCAAACTGCATGTTTAAGATTATAATTTTATTAGATAGAACGTGTTAATTTGGATGTAGATCAGACTGCGTGTGAAGGATTAGAATTGTATTAGATACAATAATGGCATTTGAGTATTAATCAGACTGCATGTGAAATATTAGGTTCTTATTAAGCAGAGCATGATAATTTTCATAAAGATCAAATTGCATGTGAAAGATTGTATTTATGCAAGATAGAACGTGATAATTTGGACAAAATAGAATAAAATGTAATATAATGTAATAATATATTTTTCGATATGATAAAGTAAATGAGTACTCAGTGGTAACCAGTTGCAAAACGCATAAACGTGCATGAAAGTATAAGCCGCCTTTGTTAAAAATGTTATGTTTTATTTAACGACGCTCGCAACTGCTGAGGTTATATCAGTGTCGCCGGTGTGCCGGAATTTTGTCCCCCAGGACTTCTTTTACATGCAAGTAAATCTACTGACATGAGCCTGTCGCACTTAAACACACTTAAATATCATCGACCTGGCCGGGATCGAACCCGCAACCTCGGGCATAGAAGGCCAGCGCTGTACCAACTGCGCCAACCAGGCCGAGAAGTCGCCTTTGTGAAACTTTTTTTTTACAACAGTGTTATTTACTAAATTCTGTTTGTAGATTATCTTTCACTTCTGTTCACAAAGTCACCCCATTTGAAAATTCCCCATCTCGTATATGGTTCATCCCTCCCCGATATAACAATTAATACGTCCCAACCCCTCGTACAAACGCAGTCAATTAAGAACCCCACCACCTCTGAATACGAATACCTTTTCCATTATATTTATATCGCTATATATGGGAGATTCATTATGAGTGACGATATGAGGGATTGAGGAAGAGACGGGGGTTGGAGCTCACAATGAAAGTTCGAGCAAGTCAAATGAACTTTAGGAAGCCTTTGTCCTACGACTATGGAAATCTGAAATAGCCCGTACTGAACCAGGCTTGAAGGAACTTTCTTAGATAGGTTAAACTTCACTACCCTCTTACACTGGCTGCACCGAATGAGATAGTCTTCTCAACTTCATCTAGATTATTCATGTTCCTTTAGCATTGATACGAGAATGTTATCCCGTGAGAGTTAATGTTACACTTCACATCTGACTTCCAATATTCAGCTATACGCATCCGCAGTATTTCTGTAAATAAAGACCATTTCGAAATCTTTCACACATTTTGATATAATGAACTATACAGAGTGTCCAGTAAATGCTTGCAGATTTTGACGCTAAATATCAGTTACCAATATAAAGAGAAACAGCTTCTAATAAACGTACTAGTAGATCCTAAAGTAATAATGCCCGGATGTACACTGTCTTCACTGCCATTGCTACTGTGAGTACGTACTCTGTGGTAAAAAGTTGTCCGTACGCGCTGTTGAGCCATAAAACTCAGAGAAGCGTGCTGTCGTTTGAAAATTCACAAGTGTGCTGAAAGGCATAAAGAATCCATTGATGTCATATCTCAAAGACGTTTGTCAATTCTAATCTATCTGTTTTGGTGTACTGCAAATTGAAATAAAGAAGCAGTTTATGTTTTTATGTGTAATAAATAGGGTGCGGATGTTGATGAAAAGTCACCTTCTTATTTTTCACATTAAGACGATGCCTATTAATATAGAAATCCTTTCTTTGTTAATATAAACGTAAAAATTTAATTTCTTATATTGCATTTTTGCATTTTTTGACGTTTTTGAACAAACAGGTCATTTTTTACATTTTTCCGACATATTTGGCCATTTTTAATACTTTGAAGAACTTTTACATAATAACAACGGAAGTAATATAAAATGTTTGACAACAGCTTAGTTTAAGTGAGGGCTCTGACCGTTACTGTTCTTTTGTCGGTACGAGGGTATCTTTAGAATTTATGTTTGGAAGGAAGGAAACTTTCACCATGACCTGGACAGGCCGTTGTGTCCCCAATATGATTCGGAAGGAGTGTACATTTTTAACAAAAAGATTGCAAGAATCCACGCTGCGCCCACAATTTTTGTCATTCACACTCCGTCATCTGGATGATCTGGTAACAAAAGTGAAGATCGGAAGGAGGAGGAGACGGAAAATGAAGGCACTGACATGGGCCACCCCGATTGAAACACATTGTAAATCCTCATTAAAATCTAAGTTTTACCTTAAAACTTTTACCTTGTTGCATGCCTTTTTCCTTTATCTTAGTAAAATTCCAGGAAGTTGTCTCCTATCTTCAAGTTTGGTGAGCAGTCATTGAAACAAGGTGACTAATTTTTAAGAAGTTATGGTGCGAGTACTTTGAATAATATCTAAATATAATTTTCTTTTAATGTTATGTCATTTTTCCATTAGTTTAAGGGCATTTAATGATCATTTTAAGTAGATTTTTAGGTCATCAACATCCGCCCCCTAGTAATAAATAAGGGTAGGGATTTATACCACAATATGAGGATATTAGGCTAGTTGTACTTAGACTATCTTTAAGTCATGAATGACGTGAAACCTAAGGTATGGCCAGGTTACAACTGAAATGTGTATGTACCGCAGCAATTGAATGGGGATACGTTTGTCGTGCATAAGGTTCAGCGTTGTACTCCGGCAATTTGTTTGTTTATATTGCACTGTGATTCGTTGATTGGTTAACCACATAAAGCTACAAGTTCACCCTCCTCATACGACGGCAGAGTTTCCCAACATGCATCTGCATTACTAACTACGCTCTCTCCCCCCCCCCTCTCTCTCTCTCTCAAGAACAACGAACACACTATGTATACAACTTTGCAGTCTCTGTCAGTAAATTCCTATCTTTAGTAATAAAGTGACTTTCATTTAATTTTAAATTTAAAATACACTAAAAATTCCACATTTAATAACTCATAATTCAGGCATTACCCATTTGTATGTCCGATACCGAGAAATCATTGATACACATAAGCTAAGAAAGATTTTATCACATCTAATGCTAAAATAGAGCCATGCTTCAAGAGAAAAATGTTACCGGAAGTAGTATTTCAGTTGCATAGTACGCTTCCTTTGAACGTGCTGAAGCTTGTAAAAGTCCACACCTGTGGAGTAAGGGTTGGCGCATCTGGCTGCGAAATCAGGTGAACCGGGCTCGATTCCCAGTCGGGGCAAGTTATCTGGTTGAAGTTTTTCCGGGGTTTTCCCTCAACCCAATATGAGCAAATACTGGATAACTTTAAGTGCTTGACCCCGGACTCATTTCACCGGCATTATCACCTTCATCTCATTCAGACGCTAAATAACCTAAGATGTTCATAAAGCGTCGTAAAATAACCTACTAAAAAAAGCATGTAAATTATTTACTCTTAACACATTTTATAATTCGACCGATTACCAAACAAAATTACTCAACCGAAAAATGTATTTTTAACTGCAGAATATGTCTTTCAACGGGAATCGTGTGCATAACAGATATTTTAAAATCTGAACCTAAGTAGCTATTTTAAAATTATTATTCGACAGCGTTGTAATTAAGAGTTTGCATAGAAATGACCCCAAAATATCAACTGAATTTGTGCCTGCAAGTTTGAGATTAAACCTCTTTTTTCATATAGATAACTCGCGGTTTACAATGGAGATTTAAGATTGTACAGCAGAGACCCATTCTTCGATTTCGCATCATAGTGGAGCGCTGTCGCTTACACAAGAAGGCGGCAGAAATTTAATCTGTATCACGAAGCCAGCGGATATTCAGCGGTTATGAATAATTTATGGGCGAATACTGTACTTTCAGAGTAAAGACAATGTGTTGAATAACAAGCGGAGGGAGGGGGAGGGTGTGTAGTGACGGCTTCCTGTCACACTATCCCAGTTTCAGTTTTAGAGTTCTCTACCTTGGCCAAGTGGAAGGAAGAGCTCACTTTTAATATATTTGTTTTACGTCGTGAATCCAATCTCTCTCTAACCTTGGATACACTGCTTCCTGTTGGTTGGATGTAGGCTACACATTCTTTCACGATGCGGACAAAATTAGGTTCCTACACACATATAATTTCTATAAGTGAAACAATTATATTGTTATTATCCAAATCTGGCTTTCAGGTAGTAGCTCCCTGTAAAGCAGGTTTGAATAATTTCAAGGAAAAGTTGTTCCGGAGCCGGGTATAGTGTCGTGTATAGTTCCTGGGGTAGCTCAGTCGGTAGAGCGTTCGCGCGCTAAGCGAAGGGTCCCGGAATCGATACCCGGCTCCAGAACAATTTTTCCTTGAAATTATTCAATTATTGTTATTATTATTAGTCTATATTTACTATTATTATTATATTTATTATTATTATTATTATTGTTGTTGTTATGTTGAAGATTCTCACTAATGAAAATTTTGTCTAACTGCCTGACAAGGATCGTGCAGATGTACTGTGCTCCAACCACGAGAAAGTCTCTGCCGGATGAGACGAAAGGGAGTAATGCTGTGAATGAATGTTGATGTCATAAGATGTCATAAGGTCACACACGTGGGTACTCGTATCTGTATTAGCTAGCTCTCACAGCAAAAACAATAACATTGATACACACATATTGATACTACCCTAGTTACAAAATTAGATCACTGTTAATCTCCTGGTCTTTTAATCTCTCCATACAGGAAATAACATATGCAGGAGAGCGCATAGTTTTTTAAACTGACGTTATAACGGTAATATTATCTATCTACTTCGTTCCAATAGATGACGCAATAGTAAGCACATTCCTTTCACGGTTGATCTCCTGGTTGGAGAACAGTAGATTGGTTTCTTTCTCTTCAGCTTAGAATCAGATCTACTCTATGTCCTCTATTGTATTAACCCCAATAGTAGGGTTGTCTCTTCCACCAAACACGCCGTTCTCAAGTCACTCTTCTCCGCCAGTTTGCTGTCGGGTAATTTACACATTACCCTGTGCAAGGCGCCTTTCGTCCAGGTACTATATACCGGGAAAGTGTAACTTTCAGAAAATCTGTGGAACAGTCAACCGAACTTTACAAAACAAAACAAGAAAAGTTATGGAAGTTAAGTTCTAAAAGACAATGGCTGTACCTATCATTACATATGGTAATGACTCATGGACAAAAGTAAGAAGCAAACAGCAAAAATGAGATTCTTAAAAAGAGTAAATGAATACACAAGAAGGGACTAAATGAGATATGAAGACATACGCCAAGAATTTAATATAGATATAACTTATACTTAACGACAAGATATATGGCATAGAAAAGAATGGAAACAACATTTACAGCGAAAAAAACATTAAAACATTCAAATTTAAAAATTGTACTTTCAATAATTGTTCCTCTTAAAATTATTCATGTTTATTTTTTATTTCATCATCATTAATTAAAAATTTTCTTGTTTATTTCATCATCCCTAATTAAAACTTTTCTTACACTTGTTTATATTACTTAGCAGAGTCTAGTATATACAGTCACGAAGCTTAAGTTTATGAGGGTATTAGGAACAATAGACCGTGCAGGTACTATTTCGCAATGGTCTCTAATGAGGCGATAGTAGCGATCCTAGTGGTTAGCAACTATCTATGAATGCATATTTACTACGTATTGAGCTTCGTGGCTGTATATATTAGACTGTGGTTATAGCTTCTGCTACATGATATTATGGATAGTTACGTATCAGAGATTGTTTAATACTAAGATTTATTGAAAATAATCTGTCAAGTGACGTTGATTAACGGGATCCGGATAACTGAAGTGGAATGCAACTCTTTTAATAAAAATGAAACTGAATCAACAAAGCTTTCTTGACTAGTAACCGTCCACAGAGTTCAATGAAGATTCCTTAGTTGGCACAACAAGAAAACAGCTAAGCGTAACACACTACTGACATCTAGCGTAATATTCGTAATGTTGAGATGGTACAATAATACATTTGAAGACAATTTTTTTTCGTAAGTAAATTAATATTTTATTGTATTGGAGTACTTCGTTACTTCTAATCTTTATATATTTTCTTCTAATCGTGTAATAGTCAGTTAAATGCCACTAGAGTTTTGATTTTCTTTAGATAAATCAAAACCTCTAGTGAGATTACTGTTGATAATTCTTATATATCCAGTGTGTATTAGAGTTTCAAATATTCATAGTCTACCAATTATATTAATGTATAGGCGTAGTCATTTTAAAACAAGATGAGCTTTTGTGCTGCTTATCGCTGCAGTAATAGGACATCAAGAAAGAGTGCAAAGCAGAAGGAAAAACCAAAAGTGTAATTTGACATGTAAAAAGACTGAATGTTTGTTATGTGAAATATAATACAGATTAGCTGTAACATAAAGAAAATTTTATTTTACATTGTAAGCTAAAACATTTTTAGGAACAATAATGTGAGAAGTGCGAGACAAATATGGGCAGCGCTTCGAATTTCAAAGCCGGCCACATCTTAACAATGGACACATATTGAACCGTATTTGCGTGATTATAATACACACATTTTTTGACAAAATAATGTATTGAAAACTGGGATACGTATTAATTCGCACTGAAACTATCCGACTCCAACAAATTAAAATTAACGCTCTGTTTATATTGCAAGATAATGGTGGGAAACAATTGACAGAAACGGCCACTGCGAGTTCATGTTTTCTCGTGTTTTGCGCATTGTTTATTCGTAATTTCTTGTCCCTTTCTTTTGACAACAATCACTATTAAGACAAATATTTTTAACTACTAGAATGACTTAATACAACATTTGTGACATTTGATGAATAAATCTCTCAACAACTGCGCATCTTTAAAAACAATATACGCGGTAATGACCTTCAACTTCTCTATTCATAACAACTCTGGTGAAATGGTTGTTCAGAGCAACACGATCTTATGTGCACTCCCTGCTGAATACACACCGTTACACGATCTCGTAATTCATGTATTTTAAATGCACATTTTTTCTGGAAAACTATGAAAAGCACAGAAAAATGGTATTTGACTTTTTTGTTCCTCTTTACTAAAGGAATCATGCACCAGAATTAATGGCATTACTTACGGTTCACTCTGTACGTATAATAGACTCTGTCGGTAAATTGTTCTACGCATTTGGCTTCATATAGGTATAGGTGAATAACGAACAGTCAAGGACCGCCCATTGATAAAAAAATATAGACGTAGTAAAGATGACGTTCAACCACAGTCTAGTATATACAGTCACGAAGCTCAATACGTAGGAAATATTTACGTATAGATAGTTACTAACCACTAGGATCGCTACTATCGCCTCATCATAGGCAATGCGAAATAGTACAGTCACAGTCTATTGTTCCTAGTACCCTCAACAACTCAAGCTTCTTGACTGTACAGTAGCGTGCAAATTAATTCGTACAACGTAATTACTTATGCAAAAACACTCAAACGGGATAAAAAAAAGGATCTAAGACATACCTCAGTAATCTATGTGGCTTCCCTTGTTCCTAATAACAGCTCTGAGACGATTTGACATGGATTCCACTAATTTCCCACAAATATTCTTCATTTCTTCATCGCGAAACCATACACTAATGAGGGTAGAAATCATCTTCTTCTTTGTAGAACAATCAATTTTTTGCATTCTTCTTTTGCAAATTGACCACACGTTCTCAATGGGGTTGATGACGGGTGAGTTGCCTGGCCAGGGGAGTACCTGAATATTCTTCTTGTTGAAGAATTCTGTAGATTTTCGAGACGTATGGCATGGTGCCAGGTCTTGTTGGAACACACCTCTGCCATCCGGAAATGCTTTTTGCAGCTGGGATACGATTCTGGTTTCCAATAAGTGAATATATTTGTCAGAATTCATCATTCACTTGATAGGTATTAATGCTCCAGACCCTTTATGTGTAAAACAACCCCAAAACATTACTTTAGAGGGGTATTTGGGTGCTTGTTGGAGATGAGCTGCTGTTACTTTTTCGGATCCTTTCCATACGTAAGAAACACGGTGGCCGTGGACCTCGAATTGAGACTCATCGGAAAAAGTACATTCTTCCAGTCATTAACTGTCCAGTATTGATGTAATTTTGCCCACATTAAGCGTTTTTTGCACACAACAGGGGTTAGCAGTTGCTTCTTAATAGGCTTACGAGCCCTTCGTCCAGCTTCCAAAAGCCTACGCCGCACTGTTGTGACGTGAATATTCGCCCCAGTGGTAGCCATTAACTCGCGAAGTCGGCAGCAGTTAGTCTAGGATTTAATTTAGCCTACTTTTCGTAACAATTAAACGATCATCTGCAGGTGAAGTCTTCCTTTTCCGGCCACAGTTTCCTTTTTTCTGGGGTGTGATGGATCCAGTCTCCCTGTATCGTTTTATGATCGAATTAACAGTAGCCAAACCGATGTGGTATTCTGCAGCAATTTGCCTCTGTGTCATTAAAGAATGCTCTGCTAATGTTATAATTTTAGACCGTTTTCGTGGAGTTGTATCCATTTGTGAAGACGACAGAATGTACACAGGATTGCAGTATTAAGTCTTCAACACAACTGAAATGCTTATAAGTACAAAACGACAGGCAAAATGTCACATATTATAAAAAAAATAATTACAGACCTTGAACAATGGAATTACACGTACTACAGATGCCAATTAAAGCAGTATGAGCAGCTGTGAGACCAACAATGACAGAAAATAAAAAAAATTTGTCGTGTTCGGATTAATTTGCACGCTACTGTAATATACGAGACTGTGGTTCAACTATGTAGATGTAGATACATAATCTGCATGCGTAGCCTATTAATTAAACTGCATGTTCAATTTGAGTCTTTCAATTTCGTCCCTAGATTGCATGTATATACGCATGGATAGTTGAACCGTGTAGATGCAGCTTTACGTTACCATTCTTACAGTTACTAACAAAGAATACGTTTTAACTTTTACTTCGAATAATTTTGTATATGAATAATATGAATATAAAAACGAACTTTGGTAAGTTTCTATTCTTGCATACTCATTTCTCAACCATTCAATATTATTATTCAGAGTCTAGGGTCTATTATTTCACATTAAGCACTCACAGATAAAACGCGTTGTAAGGTGTCTTTAAGTTAGTAACATGCTTCACAAAGTACAGGAAGTAAAAAAGTGAAACGAGCGTTGAGTGACTTCCGCCGAATTTGGAATAGACACCGACTGAGTTGAACTGCCAACTTAGAAAACAAAGAATCACTACCTGTTCAAGAGCGACACACTCAATCGCTTTCACCTTCATCTTGACGATAATAAAAGCCTAAACTAACCTAACCTAACCTGTCACTAAAATCCTAAACTAACCTAATTTAACTTGTCACAGATTTGCCTATACAAGGCATAACAAAACCCTGAACTACCGTAACCTAACATGTCACAGATAAGTACGTAAGACATAATAAAAATCTAAACTAACCTAACCTGTCATAACACTCCATTTTCTTACCCCTACACACTTCCCTGAGGAATGAAAATGGTCGAAATTCTATAACGCTGGAACATTGCAAACTAGCGTGAAACGTTCGTAATATCTCGTAAGTTATGTTGGTACGACATGTAAGACGGCTGAAGATGCATATTATATCCGCAATAGGAAAAAAAGTCACTTAACGCTCGTTTAACCGTAAAAACACACGGTTTGTTAAGTAGAAATACTGTTAGAGACATAAAAAAAGCAATAACTGTTTGTACCGAATATCTTCTACCTTTAATTGCATCGTTAAAGTGTACACATGAATGTATAAGCCAACCATTTCATTGTGTATAATGAGAGATATATCCGTATTGTTGAGCAGGCGTCTACATTCTTCCTTTGAAACAAATAATCAGCTCGGAGTTGAGACCGCTTTCCATTCAGTGTTGAAGAGCGCTCGGAGTTTAATTAGACAACGCTCGAACTCGCTCGTGAATGGGCGCCATAATGAAAGAAACAAGAACGAAATAGGAACTCATATTAACAAAGTGGAGTATCTTTCGATGGTAAATGAACCTCTTTCTTCTGCCAGCTCGTTCGTTAAATTCGAGTATAATTTTCGGCGTCAAATGAATGAATTTATCTCCTCGCAACGTCATAGATTTGTCCCAGTGATATTTTGTCATTTCCAAGTCGAATGCAGGGGTTAGAATCGAAAATTAATTACATTAGAACACTTTTTTTCGTTGCAGGGTTGATAATTAAACAGTAGGCTACTTTTTCATTTTGTGTCTCCTATTTCCTCAAATACTCAGCAGTTACCAACGAGAAATAGAATGTTTGTGGTTTACAATTTTTTTTAATGATGATTAAAGAGAAAGTGAATATTCGAGTATTTCAAGGGCTCCTTTCAAAGTCTCATGGAACTCTAGTTTATGATTATCAAATGACAATGTTCTCTACCCTTTACGTTTTCCGTTTCATGACTTTAATTGCCCTTGAAATCTAATAAAAGCAACTGATTACATTTTGAAGATAGTTTCCAGTTTAACCCACTATTGACTGAATATTTATGCTCCTTATTCCACTTTTAACTTTTAGCACTTTAGCTCTTAACCCTGGTGTTGTATACCTGTCACGGGGAGAAGAAGCTTTCGGTTTTTAATAGCTGTGAGCTTATTCCGAATCTCAGTGCTGAGCAATCTGATGGCATCACGGTGTTCCGAATTTCAAAAATTACATCACTGATGCTCCACCGGTGTCGCACCGGTTCCATCAGTTTGCAGAGGTGGTGACAGTATCCATCAGTGAATCTGATTGGTTTTTGCATAGGGCGGGAATTAGCAGACGAATGACATCGTGCACTGTTGTGGCATGGCGGTGTGTTCTGCTTTGGTTCTGCTGTATTGTTTGTAATGAGCACAACATAAAAACAATATGTTAACAACTTATGAGCGAACATGTCAACGGACCGGTTATTACTACTGGTTCCAGAAATAAATTATTTGTGCTCTGGTTTCTTTGAACTAGATACAAGTACGGAAATTTCGCAAAATCTTACTAGCGTAGGACAGACAACAACTTGTACAGCCGCCATGATAGCCATCGAACCTTCCAGAAGTTTTGAGCGTATTCCGAATCTCAGCGCTGAGCAATCTGATGGCATCACGGTGTTCCGAATTCCAGCGACGACGTCACTGATGCTCCACCGGTGTCGCACCGGTTCCAGCAGCTTGCAGAGGTGGTGACAGTATCCATCAGTGAATATGATTGGTTCTTGTATAGGGCGGGAATTAGCAGGCGAATGACATCGTGCACTGTTGTGGCATGGCGATGTGTTCTGCTTTCGTTCTGCTGTATTGTTTGTAATGAGCACAACGTAAAAACAATATATCAACGACTTATGAGGGAACATGTCAACGTACCACTTATTACTACTGGTTCAAGAAATAAATTGTTTGTGCTCTCATTTCTTTGAACGAGATGAGAGTACGGAAATTTCGCAAAATCTTACTAGCGTAGCACAGACAACAACTTGTACAGCCGCCATGATAGCCATCAAAACTTCCTGAAGTTTTGTTCCTATTTCGCTGCAGCGTGACGTCATTGTTGTCCACCGGTCCGGTGAGATTCGGAATACGCTTGTGCTGCGTAAGACATGTCGGTTATGAGTAGGCTTCGAGACTTCGTACCCGATAGAGCAGCTCAGTGGGAAATCTGCATAACGGCGTACTGAGTATAGTGGTAAAGCGTACAGTGGGTGGGGGTACTGTAGAATGAATGACGCAAAGGAAAACGCTCTGGATTTGAAGGTTTTGATGAATAATTTGGTTTTCATACAGACCTAGTTTCAAACTGTATTTGAAACTATTACACCGTTAGAAAAGTCAGAGCTAGAGATGGCGGAAGCCCTCAAATTGGTTGAGGAAATGACACAGAGAATTAATGAAACATCAAGTACACCGGTTACTGAACCTGTAAAACAGAAGTGGAAAATCAATTTTATGTAAAAAAAAAATAACGGATATGGAGCATTGTGTAATATAAACAGCAGTCTCTTAGAGACTGCAATGATGTTAGGTTTTTTCGTTTTGCTCCTATCACGTCATGCGACGTAGAGCGCATCTTTTCACAGGACAAACTGTGTTTGGTAGACAACTGAAAAATATTAACGTTTGAGACACTGAAAATGTATCTTGTAGTACATTGCAATTCGGTACTGTAACTGCACTTCCTAAAGACGACCAATAGGATAAATGAAGAAATTAAAATTGCTACATGTTTATTTCCACCATTAACACTGTGTATAATTAAACACAAATGCTTATGAAAGACAGGAGAATAAATGCTTTTCACATTCTTTTGACAATATCATTGTGTAATATATATTTACTTTCAGAATGTACATATGTGTGCGTTTCCCCATACTACCGTACTCTATTCTAAATAGCAACGTTGTTACCTCAACACATCTCTACCTTTCACTACCTGGAGCGAGTCAACAACCTATAGTACAAGCACAGTAAACTTATTTTATCGGGTCCAAAGTCTCGAAGCCTGGTTATGAGTGGGCAATATAACTTGACGTAAGATGACATGTTCGAAACCCAACCACTGCAGTCAAAGGAACCTGTGATAAAGGATGGGGATGGCCCATGTAAAATAATCGTTATACGACACGTAAGACAATGATTCCCTCGAAACGGCTTTAGTACTCTATTATTTTGTGATATTTATTGTGATACACCCTATATTAGTTATATGTTATTTTGTAACTATTTTAATAAACTGATAATTGAGCCTATAAAAGAGACAAGAAACTGAACTGTTTCTTACGACTAGCTTGTTCCTGATGATAACTGTCGAAAAGATGGGCAGTGCACTAAAACTACATACCAGAGGCATTTCCTTAAGAAATATTACAATCTATGTGGAAGTAATTCGTGAAGCAATCTTGAACCGTTAAGCAAGTGAAGGAGCAGTTATATAAATGGAACATGAATTTGTCAGTTAGTCTGCACACTAATATAGCCAGACATGAATGGGTTAATCAGTACTGAAGCTTGTGGAATCGGAGCATAAAATACATTACCACATTCTCGCACATCTCCAATCATAATTCAACCGTAATTTCTCATTTGACGCTACAGTTCCTCTGCCAGTGGTATGCCGCTGTTAATAACAAGAGGTTGAAGAAGAGAAAATTACACTGGTTTTGTAGCGGCTATTTACAGACATTCCACATACTTTGGAAAATACTTCCTAATTTTCATTGCAGTTGTTTTGAAGATAGGCCTTCCCCATTACAGATATAGGTGCTGTTTGACAAATAAATATAATATATTGCGGTTATTGTCTGAATTGAACGAATGATGTTTCTTGAAATAATTTTATGAATTAATATTGATTTTTATAGAGGAATTCTTGATTGTGTTGAAAGTTATACAGAGACATCATTTTAATTTTACTTCAGTTTTTATTGTACCTGAGTTTGGCAGTAAGTGACATAATTCCTGATTTTGAAACTCTGTCGCAGAGACATTCTGAAGATAGTTAAATTTAGAAATAATTGATTAAATGGCGATCTTACTCGTGTTAATTGTGAAAGCATGTGCGGCTTACAGCTGTGTCGGTGTTTCTGCACACCATCCTCAGAGCCTACTAGATCGCGGCGTCATCTCGAACTTCGCTGCCTGTTGTGTGGGTGCGTTCGATTGTTGAAATGTGGTGTCAAATAGTGTGTGTGTTCTGAAATTGATCTGTATGTTGAGAATTTGATCAGGGTGTGTTTTAGTGTGTCTGTATATATCATATTGTTCTAGTGTGTTGAGTTTTTGGTTTTTGGTTTGTATGTGTAGGATTTCCTTGTCTGTATTTATGTTATTGTATGTGTGGTTAGCATTAGTTATGTGTTCGGGATATGTAGATGTACTGTGTCCTCTGGTTATTACTTTAATGTGTTCTTTGTATCGAGTTTGGAATGATCTGCCTGTCTGTCCAATGTAGAAACTGTCGCAACTATTGCATGTGAGTTTGTATACGCCTTTGTGGTTATATTTATTTGTTTGTGTTGTTTGTGTGTTGAGATGTCTTTGCAGTGTGTTTTCTGTTCTGTATGCTATGTTGTATTTCTGTTTTCTGAATGGGGATGCGATCTTGTGTGTGTTTTTGTTTTCGTATGTTAGTGTGATGTATTTCTTGTGTTTGTGTTGTGTTTTGTGTGTTTTTGTGTTTGTTGAGTTTTGTTTTGTCTTCCTTATGATGTTGTCTATTATGTTTGGGTTGTAACCATTTTCTTGTGCTCTGTATTTGATTGTGTTCACTTCTTCATTGTAGTGTTGTTGGCTCATGGGTATGTTGAGTAATCTGTGTACCATTGTCCTGAATGCAGCATGTTTGTGTTGTGTGGGGTGATTAGATGTGTTGTGTATGTGTGTGGTGGTGGTTGGTTTTCTGTATATTTTGAAAGTGTGTTTGTTGTCAACTTTTGTTATGGTGGTGTCTAGGAAATTTATGGAGTTATTGTTTTCCAAACACCGAAACAGCTGTAAGCCGCACATGCTTACACAATTAACACGAGTAAGATCGCCATTTAATCAATTACTTATATTCAAGTGTTAAAGTAGTATACGAAAGATTCAACATGGGCTAAATTAAGGTTGTGGTAATGTGTCCTATGTTTTCTTATTCATTTCTTTCTTCGTTATACGTACTAAACATTAGTTTGTAACCTTGTACTGTATAAAATTATATTTAAGTGCTTGACGTAAGGTAAATGAAAATCCGTTAATAAGTCTGACAGTTGCTTCACTTCCGCTTAGAGTGTCCGCCTCCCTCCATAGGTGATATGCACGTTGCAGTTTACACAGTAGCTCGGCACACGATCACATTTTCGCCACGGCTGTACTACGATATGGAACAATGTTGAGATCAGAATAGCAGGCGACAGAAGTACCTTCAGAAAACATTGAGACTCGCTTTATTTACCTCAAATCTAGTAGTATCATCCCGTAATTGTTCCCCGGACTCTTCTGTTACGAAACCGTCAGCTGACTGAGTTGCGCTTGGGCCACTTTTGTGTATGAATATGAGTGTATGCGCTCTCGCAGTTGGATTTTCATATTTCTTACATGCTTTGGCAAGAGGAAGAACTTTTCGTAATTGGAATTGCAAATAAAGTTCAGTATTGATTTTGTCACATTGCTGTTATGAATTAAAAGTGGTTTTGTGGGATTGTTAGAATTCTTACAGTAGTTATATTCTAGAACAATGAGAGACGTAATGAAAGGAAGTGGGAGTTTGAAACATCGAACAGTGTGTTTGCAAAATATGCGTCCTTCTTGGAATTATGAGAGGAATGTAAAAGAAATTAAATCTGCATGAAGTACATACTGTATCTTCTCCGTTATAGAGAATGCAATAACTTCGTAACGGAACACTGGATAAGAAATGCTGCAGATTAAATATAGTAAACTGAATGGGTTTTAGCAAAGTTTTATGAAAGCAGAGTTTCCAGTCTTTATTGCATTTTTGTACATTTAATTATGTTCTGTAGTTGCATTCTTTACTTTTTATAAAATGTGAAATCAATATTGTGTAATCTTTTAATTTAAAATATTTTATATGTCTGGAAATTTTTCCTGTATACCGAGAAGTTAACAATTTATGAGTAGTTTAAGAAACTGAATAATCTAACGCGCAGAAAGTTCTGGTGATTTTGAAATAAATTGTAAATCATTTAATTTATAATCGATTTCTGGAGGCGAAGTTTCATATCTGAGGATTTTATATAGGAATAGGCCTATCCATCGATTAAAAATTTTCATCAGTTAACCGGGTGACTTTAATCGATTAATTTAGGAGTTCCAAACCGGTGTGTCGCATGGAGTGTGTCGCGAAATTTTGGAATTGAAAAATAAATTTTATGCCATCCAGAAAGTCTCTTTACAATGCATTTTTTTATTTACAACGAAGTCTTTGATGTGGTACATTTTATTTTGATACAGACATTACCAATGAAATGTGAAGACCTGCAACAATGTTCTGCCTGGCGATCACTCGAATGAAAGTGAGCACCTGCAACAATGCTTAGTAATTCGTTTACTCTTCCCACTTATAATCCCGTCGCTCTAATTTCCGGCAGCCAATCGCGTTGCAGGTTGGCTACATTTAAACATGTGCGTGTTGTGTTTCGCTGAGGAAGACGTTATTCATTTCTTAAGGCTCGATAAATACTTAATATAATCGCCCGCCATCTTGGCTCTTTCGTTGGCGTTCGCAGAAAGCACACGAAGGCGTTATTTTCCGCTCAATTATTTGCTGAATTACAGTTCGTTTTATTTATTATCATAGGAGCTACGACATGATAATGTTTAACGGTGTGGCAAATAGGTTCCTCGTATTGTAGCTCGGCAACGAAAGAACAAAAATGGCGAACGATACTACCTACCTAGACTTTATAGAGCCTTCACTTCCTAAGACATAAGCAAAGAGGAGGAGTCACGCCGGGAATAACAGCGTCGCGACTATAGTAATAAACAGAGTTTAGATTCTACAAAACATATTGGTCAGTTTCAGTGTATAGTACGTGTGAGCGGGTGATAAAGCACTATTGTTCAATCACACTATTTAGATTTTATCATGGACAAATTTTGAATTCGAAAAAGACAATCTGAATCGAGTTCTGGGTTAGATGACAGCAGTGCTAATTCAAATAATGTAAGCGAAAATTCCCTCAGGGTTCACAAAAACGTACTGCGTTTCGTAAATATAGTGATGAATAGTTGAAATATGGTTTTACGTGGCGTGGAGATGAATATAAACAAAATCCCGAGTGTCATATGCGAAATGTTTCGTGAAATCAGTCGATGGTGTCTAATAAAAGACGTTTAGAATTTCCATTTTCAAAGTCTTTGTGAATCAGCGTTTTCTACCATGAAAATAGTGAAATCTAAACAGACTGAAGATGATTTACGTCTTGGCCTGTCAATTATAAGGCAACGTAGCAGAGAGAAACTCTGTGCAACCCAACAAACGCATACTTCACATTAATTTAAATAGATGAGTTTTCTAAAACGATAATAAAAATCTTTTATCGGAAATCCAGCGTAAATAGGTTGGGACTTTTGACTCATGCAATGCCTTCTTTAGTTACAAGCCGGAGCATGGGTAGGTTTGGCAACGCAGAGTGGAGGCGGGAGATTTTAAAGTGATATTGTGTTTGCTCATTGCTTTCGTTATACTTAACGCATATTTTTTCAATATTACTTCATGCACAAAGGTAAGATCAAGATTCAGAGTAGTGATGTAAATTATTACGGGTTCGAAAATAGTGTTTTATTGCAATCAATTAGCTATACTTCAGAATACGGCGTAAGTAGGCTACTTACATACGAAGGCTGCCACTTAAAGTAATTACAAGAAAAACATGTTTTTATTGATAGTACGAAGTAAATAAATATATAAAAAAGATATTCCTTGCACCGAAAATAATAAAATCAATAATGCAATAAAGACGTAAGTTCCTACGCAGTATTCTTAAGTTCCATTCAGTTAACAAATTTGTGGCTAGTAAATTGACAATGTTTTTCCGCTTAATGTTGTTTCACCTCTGACGTGAAAGATGTAGGATATCATATGCATTTTAATTTCATGTGATTATGTCGTGCTTTTCTATAAATATTTCAGATGTCCAGGAAGCCAGTTTTAGTTTGAACCTGGCCAGTCACCATGACAATACTGTTATCCTAAATTATTTGTTATAAACTTTTTAAAATATAATTTTAAATAAACATAACTACAGAAAACATGCTAAGAATGTAAATTATGCAAATAGGACTAAAATAAAATGTAAACAGAAGAAACTATTTACATATACCTATTATAATAAAGGTATGAGGATGTAAATATAGTTAAGCCAAGTAAAAAAAATCTATGAAAATATGAAAAAAACATACCTTCAACATAATACGTAACAAAACGTAACATTATCTATTAAGTACATGTGTCAATTAGCGTAAACTCAGTGAAATTTAAATCCTCTAAAAAAATGCGAAGTGAAAAGAAACATGTTTATACCTAATTTATTACAAAATAAATAATATTAATAAACAAACCTTGAAAACCAACAAGTGATTATATGCATCTACAAATTATAGGTAGTTCTGACGTATAGCAGGCATTCCGAATCTTCAACAAAACTGCAACATTTATGGGATCACAAAACAGCTTTTTACAATGAATTTGAAAACCAACGGCGTAACTTTATTGATATAGGAGGCGAGACCCAACAATGTGGCTAGAATTCTGATACGCGCAAACCACAAATAAGACTATAAAAATGTAGTTATGCAATATTTAATATTTAGTAGAATAGTCAATTACTTTGTCATCAATAACTGTAAAAATTCCCAAAGACTGCAACCATTCTATTTTCATTGTTTTTATCACCAACACGCATTTAGTTTATAATACATCAACAATGAACGTTTGGTACGACCGCGAACATAATTCCATCGACACACACTTATATTGTAACATTAATTTACATTGAAAATCGGCATTAGCAAAAACACGTGTACTGTATGGTCGGCCTCCGGCTGACAGTTAATTACAGTGTTGCCGACGTATGGCTCCGGCTTATACTAAAGAAGGCTCTGTCTCATACCTTTCTTTTCTTCTAATGCCACTCAAGTTGCTGCTGGTAATGATCGAAGTCAGGGTTGCGAGATGTCCCGATTTGGCGGGACATATCCCGATTTTCATATAAAAATCCCGAGTCCGGTTTCAATTCGAGGAGGGACGCAAAAAGTCCCTCCTTCAAAAAATTAACATCACTTGTATGATTTTGTCGTTACCTAGTAACTATTTTCCTCAGGCCTAAATAACTGCATTACATTTAATTTATTTTTTTAACAATGTAGGTTTGCACACAGGAAAAAAAAAAACAATATTTTGGCAAGTGTAAGGTTTGTAACAGCGAATTCAGTGGTGACTATAATATTTCTAAACATTTAAGAAGAGACGTTCATCAAAAATGCATGGTATAGTAAATGGAAAAAAGCTTTTTGAAAATGGTAAAGACCAGTGATAAATATGTATATGTGTATATATATATATATATATATATATATATATATATATATATATATATATACTGTATATACTCTGAAAATGTATACTGTATGTTAAATGATGGATTTGAAGCACTAATATACTAAGTAAGGAAATAAATATGAATTTAGATATCAATAAATTTTATGTCATTGTAATCACTTAGTAAACATTGAAAATTAAATTATTTATCACATGTGATGCATCTTTTGGCATTTGTGGTTTACTGTTAATAATAAAAAAAAACTGGGGAATACTGTTAGACACAATTAATATTAAGCCATTAAGTTAATAATTTTGCATAAACATATTAATTATTGCCAGACGCCAGATAAATATTGTTTTATACTTGTAAACCTGTAACCTACAATTTGATTTTTTTTTTAATTGCAATGTTGAGATTCATATTATACGTAGTGGGATAATTTTTATTCCTTTTTTTTTATTTTTTTATTTTACGAAACTAAGTGCTCAATTATATGATGAGAAAAAGATGTTCCTCTTTGGTATATCTAAAATCTGGCAACCCTGATCGAAGTGAATAGGCTCATTGTTTTTTTTTTTTACGAAAGAGAGGAAACGTAGCAATATGGAACGACAACATAATATAATGTGAAATAAATATAAATTGTAATGTTGGAAGAAGCATTGAAATGACGTAACATAACAGAATAAATAATAACAAAAATATGTGTGACACAGATTTCATAATGTGACTGCTTGTATATATTCGTCATTACCAGGGAAAGGATTTCTATTTAAATACATATTTACTAATAAAGTTAATATCAGTTATATTTTGCATTAGCTTTATGTCTCACAATGTTAAGAGTTGAAAAATGCTACTTTTAATTTCCATATCTCTCCATATTTCAGAGTTTAGTACATATTTTAATCAATTTTTATATATTATCCATATTTCATACAAAAACAGTTCATATTATATTAAGCTTAACAATAAAATAAAGTAAAATTCCATTAACTTTTAAAAATACATGTCAACAATACAGTTTTAAATATTTTCAGTAACTCCTTTAAAATCAGAGTTATTTGAAAATTAACAATTGTCTCAACAATGGGAAAGCAAGTTAAAAATTTTTATTATTCGAATTTTGAAGCCTGTCAGAATATACATTGGTTCAGTTCTGTTAATCATTCTATAAATACGGTAAATATGCCAAAAGTACCACATTCAACGACTTTAAAATTAAGAACTTACATTTCAGAATTTAAAGATGATGGTTTATCAACTGACAATAAAATATTATTTTGTAATTTGTGTCAGTGTTCTGTATTGTCGACACAAAAGTTCCTGGTACAACTACATATTCAAACTAGTAAACATCAGGCTAACAAACAACCAGTGTTGCCAAGTCAGCGATTTTGTACCTAAATCTGGTGTTTTCAGGACTATGGTCAACTACAGAATTTTACAGTCAGCGGCTAGCTATTTATTTGGCGTTTTTTGATGATATTTTAAAGTTTTTTTCTGTAAAGATGATATAATTGTTTTTATATGTAGGTCTACTTGCAAACCAGAGTTTGGTATTACCACACTTTCTCATTGTGCAAATTTAAAATATCAACGTTTTATGTTAACTCGATTTAGTGCAACCACGTTAATTTCCTGCCTCATCCATTGTTGTTGTACAAATAAGGTAGGCCTATGCCTCATTTGTTGAACTCTTAATCTAATGTATGCATTCTTTTTGTAAATTAATTTATGTATTTAATTATAAGTAATAGACAATTAACTGAATTATTATTTAATTTGGCTTTCCGCATTATAGTTTATGTAACATAGACATACTTAAAACTTAAAACCAAACTCATTGTTGGCAGACACATCTCCAGCTCAGTGTGAAATCAGATTTCAAACCGACTGTGATTTGATTATTTCCGAAGTGTCTAGTATATTCTTGACCTACTTCATTCAATTTTGAAGAAATATGTATATACTGTATATATTTTTTAAATATTTTATTTAACGATGCCACGTAGGCCTAAAACTCCATACGTACAAAAATTTAGAGATGTGTGAAAAAACATAGTGTTGAAAGACTGGGTGGAAGAAGTTGCCGGTGATAGTTCGAAAGCTCTGTGTAAATGGTATAAAGTGATACTGAATGAAAAATATTAAGATTTAATTACCCATGCTAATTGAGATAAACACAAAAAAGTAGTTGCTGAGATACAGTGGCGGAAAATTAACTTTGGGGATTGGAAAAATGTTTCCAACACTACACGCTTCTGGGTAGAGGTGAATGTTATTTCAATTTCCAAAGGATTACAGATATTAGGCTTTTTCAATTTTAAATTTCATTATCGTTCATTCCAAATTTTAGGTTGCGATTTTCAGTGATGCATGTGGTGACCATTTTATTTCCTTATCCTACCGTCGTCAAATGCAGAGGTTGAGAGGCTGTTTAGCCAGATGAATCTTGTGTAAAAGCACGGGAACAGGATGGAAAATCCCAAGCTAAATGCAATTTTGACAATTCGAGCAGGACTGAGAAGACTTGAAAAATGTTGTTTCACTTATGCATTGCCACAAGATGTATAGTTTGCAGTTCGAATTTGGAAGTGATATGTTGAGAAAAATCTGGAGTTTTTTTTAACTACAATTTAGCGGTTTTTTTAAGCTTGTGCAGCGGTAAATGGAATTCTGAGTTGGCAACACGGCAAACAACGAAATTTCAAACAGAGACAATTGTTTTTAACACAACCAACAACATCGAATGTAAGGTCCGAGTTCAATATCGACCTGTGCCGTTCTCTCATCTCTGCTGACATTCATCTGTACAAACCATTGTTATGATAACATACAATACAAATTGTGTTTTGTTTGATGTTCACATAACAAAATAGAACAATGAAAGATAAGATACGTCCATTATATTATTTGTTTAGTTTCATGAAACTGTACTAATATTTAACAGAGTCATTTTTTATCATTTCAAGTCCATATTTAATTCCACATTTTGATTAAAAAAAAAATAAGTACACGTAATATATTTATACATTTCATACATTTTAGTCCATATAAATCCGTTCTCTGGTCATTACTGTTGCTTATTGAGAGGTACATTTGAACGCAGAAAAAACTACCCGTCCTTGCCCAGTGCTTCAGTATCTCAAAATTCCGCCTACATTGTCGTGAAACATTCGAAATCCCACGCTAAGATATGTTTTATTTGTTTAGTCCAGGGGAAATGTTTTTCTTTTCCGAAAACATCCGTGAAAACATAAGGTTGTCTTCGCAAAAAAGAACACCAATTTTCATGTTTGATGCAAGGGAAATACTAAGGGAAATAGTTTACTAACTTACTACCACAGAAATCAAATAAAACATAAATCTAATCGACATGAATATCGTACTCGAAGACAAAAGTCTACTTTCCCATTAATTGAGCCTAAATGTCATACAAGTGCAGCTCTTAAACATGGTGCTAGTTTTGGCCCAAGACTTTATAATAAAATTACAAACCATTTTCAAAATTTGAAATATTTTAAAATTGGAGCTTTTAAATAAGAAAGTTATAAAATTATTCATGATATATAATATTAACAAATGTGTGTATTTTTTACCTTTTATTTCTGTCTACTATATTCATGTTTTTATTGAATATCAAGTCACTGGCTTCTGTCGGATTGTCAATTTATATTAAATGTGTATTTTTCTCTCTTTTTCTCTTTCTTCTTTATTCTTGCTCTTGTGTTGTATTTATTGGTTTAAATTAAGTTACTTACTGTATTTAGTAAACTGTCCTTGTAAATTTTCTGTCATATTATTGACTAAGACCACACAGTACACGAGCCTGGCTCTTACGGTAGTGGCTAGAAACATTTTTGTTTTATAAATTTAATTTGTGCTCACTAGCTAGCTAGTTAAATAAATAAATTGTTTGTTTTATAATTCTGAAATTCTGGCTGTAACAATTTTATTGTTCTCCTCTGTTGGTATGACTCAAGAAACAACTGCAGAACAGTTTATGATATATACGCTGAGTATGAAGGGAACTTCCCAAGGGGTCGCATAATCGAAAAATATAACGCTCAAGAAAAGGGTAACCAAAATGATATAATAGGATATATAATGATACATAGTTTGTAACACACCTTTTTATTGTTTCTTTTACAGGTTATTACAATCAAGAGTGTCTTTCATAAACCACTACTACCTAAAAAAAATCTGGAATGGGTGGAAATGTTTCGAATGGCAGGTTACCAACCACAACTGTTATTTCCGCAATGTGCGGTGATCTGACGAATGTGATGTTTTGTTAAGTGGCCACGTTAATAAACAAAACTGTTGTTTCCTTGGTTGGGAAAAACCACAAGAGTATGAACAGAGACCTTTACATTCTGAAAAAGTAACAGTGTGGGCTGCTGTGTCCAGCCACGGCATCATTGGTTCATACTTCATTCACGATGAACATTGAAAGAGGATAAATATCAATGTAAACGTGTACAGACAACAAATTATTGAACGCTTTGAAGGGAAATGGATAACATTTTGTGAGTTAAATAATCTTGATTTGGGACAGCAAGTGTTTCAACAAGATGGGACAAGCGCCCATTCTGGTCATGAAAATCTAACCCTACTGCAAAAACTGTTTCCTGGTCGCCTGATTAGTAGGGGATCAGACTTTCCGTATCCTGCACGAAGTCCTGATCTGTCTTTATTTAATGCGTTTCTGTGGGGAATGTTGAAACAACAGTGCTTCATATCCGTTCCACGTACTCTGGACGCTCTACATGACAACATCGAAAGAGTTATGCTCAACCTTACAAGAGAATAGTTGATGCTATGCTTACAGGATGGTAGAGCGCATGGAAGAATCATAGCCTATGAAGGAAGACATGTAGAACACTTACACCTTGACCAAACTAATTCCGACTTGACAGTTTACAGAGAAGGTGGAGCAGTGTTGTCATGTTGCCCATCTTTCGTGTAAGCGAGCGCGCTGCCGATAGAGTGCAGTAAGTAATGAATGGCTGACATGAACACATATATTTCTAACCGATTTGTTGAACACTAGGCATTAAAATTGGTGTAAATTATTATTTTTATTAGTCTATTATTATAAGTAGCAGTAGCAGCAGCAGTAGCAGCAGCAGTAGCAGTAGCAGTAGCAGTAGCAGTAGCAGTAGTAGCAGCAGTAGCAGTAGCAGTAGCGGCAGCAGCGGCGGTGGCGGTGGCGGTAGTAGCAGCGGTAGTAGTAGTAGTAGTAGTAGTAGTAGTAGTAGTAGTAGTAGTAGTAGTAGTAGTAGTAGCGGTGGTAGTAGTAGTAGTAGTAGTAGTAGCAGCGGTAGTAGTAGTAGCAGCGGTAGTAGTAGTAGTAGTAGCAGCAGTAGTAGTAGTGGTGGTGGTGGTGGTGGTGGTAGTGGTAGTAGTAGTAGTCAATATAATACCGTTAGAAAAGCGTCGAAAGGACTGTAAACTGTATAATCAGGTTTAAATGTAATACGAAGCCTTTACTTTTATGAATGCCGGTATTCTTCAATGAAATATTGTTAGAAAGGCGTTGAAAAAATTGTAAACTGTAAACATATTTATGATTAAAAATCTACACGGCCCCTTTCTTTTCCAATATCGATAACAGTGCTCTTATTAATTTTAACACAAGCAGCAGTTCTCAATACGACTTGCGCCAAAGGTAAAAGAGGCCCACCATTATCATTTTCCCTCAAAATACTCTCTCACGTTACTCACCATCTCTCGCTCTTGACTCTTTAACGGGACACCTTGTACAATATTCTTTGTTCTCCGCCTGTCTTTTCTTCTTTACGACATTGCACAAGTCACCTCTTTAGAAAATCTCGCAGAAACTAGAAAACGCACACTAGTCACACACTCCACCATTAACAACGAAGATAATACGTCTTATATAATTCAAACACAATAATTATCGATACACTAAAACAATAGTAAAATTAAATAATATTTTTAATTCACACAAAGCACGCGCTAACCAGCCAACTCAAAGTCATTCCGAGCACTGTATTCACCACTAGGCCGTGGTATTCACGTGGAATTTGTAAACATAAACACGGCAACACCGTCCCGTTACCATGGTTACGCGTCTCTCGTGATTGGTTGATTTGAATGGTTGTCATGGTAACATGCTAAAGGCGGCATTTGTCAGGTCGGAAGTAGTTTTGGACAGATAATAATTGTACGAAAGTTGTGATATTGTGTGGTACAAGCATTTCGGTTACCTTTTTTGGGCCACTTCGTGTTTGTCCTTAGGTTATATTTTTGTCTATATAGAGACTAGATATGTTTTATAATTATGCCCATGTGTTTCGAACACATCCTGTATATAGCTTGTGTAAAACACGGCAGACAAATATATATGTCGGCGTGACGGAATGGGCAGTACTTCAATCTCAGCGTGTAAACAATTTCGAGGAATGTAGCTACTCCTGAGCGGTTGTCATAGCAATCAGGAATCTGGACGCTTGCCTAACTAGAAGCCCGTTGTCGTGTTTCAAATCTCGGGAGAGATTAAACCAGAGTTTTATTCATCAAGTTGCCGGCATGGGCGCGGCCCCGATGCTAGATAACGCGATTCGATATCAAGGACGTCTCAGCAATCCCACGGGCCCAAGGCCGTTTTCTTTAATTAAGGCTTCTGTCATTCCGAGTCCTTATGCATCTTTCATTCATCCAACACCTGACCACTGCTAATAAATCTCAGTAAGAAAGGTCAAGCGACTGATCATTATTGCCTGGTTGTATTTTCAGTAGCTAATGTTTTAATCAATATTTTTCAGTTTGTAAAGTGTAGGATTACTATCAGGCTGTCCCCCGCTGTAGAGTAACTGTTATCATGCCTGACCGTGAAACGAACGGGCCCGGGTTCAAATCCTAGTTGGAACAAGTTACCTGGTTGAGGTTTTTCTGGAGTTTTCCCTCAACTCATTAAGAGCAATTGCTGGTTAACTTTCGGCGCTGGACCCTGGACTCATTTCCAGGCATTATCACCTTCATATCATTCAGATCACTGGTTCTCAACGGTTGTGCCGCGGCACACTACTGTGCCGTGAGATTAGCCAGGTGTGCCGCGAAACTTCTGAGGCTTTACTGTTGGTAAAAGTAATTAAAATAATTTTAGTCAATATTTATTTTTGCTTCTTACACAGAAGTTCAATTCGTGGTGAAATAGAAGACAAACACACACCATTTCTTGTTCAAGTAAGAGAAGTCTCTCGGGCTTCTTGTTTTTTTATGTTTGTTAGTGTCTTAAGCCCAGCCCATTTTGTTCCAAGATGCTGGATACAGAATTATATATATTTGCTCGACTTGTTCTCCCAGTGTAATAACATGTGAACATGTGATAATTTTACTAAAAGCCAATATTTTTTGCTGCTTGCTGCTAAGGAATAAACCATGTCCTCCATAACTGTTCCGATTTGTTCATTTACATCATGTGATACAAAATGTTCCACTGTTTCTAAAGCAGTAACGGCATCATTAAAGGACATAAGAATGGTGGAGGAAAGAATGATGATAGGTAAGAAGTGATACCTCGTATCTACAAAAATAGTAATTTAGTTTAACTACATTATTATTATTATTATTATTATTATTATTATTATTATTATTATTATTCGCACGTATGGGCGAATCCAGAAATGCATATAGTGTGTTAGCTGGGAGGCCGGAGGGAAAAAGACCTTTGGCGAGGCCGAGACGTAGACAGGGAGATAATGTTAAAATGGATTTGAGGGAGGTGGGATATGATGATAGAGACTGAATTAATCTTGCTCAGGATAGGGACCAATGGCGGGCTTATGTGAGGGCGGCAATGAACCTTCGCGTTCCTTAAAACCAAGTAAGTATGTATGTATGTATTATTATTATTATTATTATTATTATTATTATTATTATTATTATTATTATATTCATAAAATTGACCAGCCTCATGGTCTAGTGGTCAGAGCTTCTGGGTATAGTTCATGAGGTCCCGGGTTCGATTCCCGTTTCGAGCACAGGAATTTTTCCTTAAAGGGGATTATTCCTGTGTTCGTCCATGGTCTGGAATTTAGGTTAAGTTTAGATTTAAAACCCCTCCTTGCACCACATTATCATAATCATCCTATCACATCATCGGGGTAATGTAACTCCGCCTTCCAGGTGCCCCAACCTCAGTACTGGATTACAATTAAGCACGGCCAGGAGATAAGACTAGAAATGTCGAAAAGACAACCTGGTGACATTGGATTATATATATATTTGCTCCGGATGACATTGAGGGTAATTCAGTACATGAAGGGAATTGTTCAATATTCGAACAAATCTGATGTAACTCAGTAATTCACATTTCATACTTATATCAGTTGATTCATCGAGCTGTAGTGAAAATACTCCACCGTCGGTCGCCTTGCTTTTCACGTACATGGAACTGGATATCTGATGACATGTCATCAGTCCGCTGGGAAATAGTATCGTTTGACAGTGGAACCAAGGATATTTCCTCGGTGTCGTCACCTAACATTGATTTCACTATTTCCTTGCAGGCAGGTAAAATTAGTGTGGGGCTGTATTTTTTGCGCTACTATTTCGGAAACTTTATAACTGCCCACTCGCGCTTCTTCAGAAATAGTTCCTCCCCGTTCCATAGCTTTTGCTTACTTTTCTTCCGATGACAACAATCGGCTAAAATAGTTCGTATCTTTACCGGATAAGTTACTATGTTTGGTATTCAAAAGTCTTCTCAATTTACTAGGGGCCGTGGATTCGTTGTTTAGTTTTTCTCCACACACGGCACATTCTAGTGCAGGACGGCTTTCAGGTCCACTGAACGTAAATCGAAGGTTTAAATAGGCCTACCGGTAAATATCTTGGTAGTTACGGACTGTTCCAGCAGGTTCTACGCCCACGACATTGCAATTGGTTAGTTCTCACTTTTGTTACTGTTATAGTAATATACGTTACAAGAGCGGTATGTTGACGTTTTCATGGTCGAGGAAAAGATTGAAAAAGCGAAACGTAGTTGAGCTTTTTTAATTTCCGAGAACATGAAAACAAACATACCGCTCGTGTATCGTACATTATTTTGTGCGAAGATCGTTTATTACATATAAGAAAGACGAATTTCTAATTAGTTGCAATGAAATCTCCATGTTGGTTTCTGTTTAATGGCGGCAACTTCGGAAAACCAAAATATCTTTCTTCAACATTGTTGCTATAAAATGTTTTCTGTGTTTACTATACTCCAGCAGGCCGTGATATACTTGTCATTTTTTTCCCCAAGTCTATAAATGCGAACTTAAAACAAACGGTAAGGTTATGTAATGATTTATTTTTCATTTTAATATTTTAACAATATTATTTATATAACATATTGCAGTAATAACATCGGCATCTGGAATCTTGTTGATTTTTTCACGGCTTCATTAATGTTACTTGCATCAGGAATGCAATAAGTTTCGTGGAGTAGTAGACTTTACTTAATTTTTGCAAATATTTAAAAACAATAATTAACATTGCAATTTAGGTGAAATTGCAGTGGTAAGTTTCCAATTTATAATTATTACTATGTTAAACGTCTCTAAAAATAATATGTTAAAAGCCTAAAGCAGTAAAATGAATGTCGCGCTTAAGCGGTAAGAAGAGGGAAATTGTTATGTGTGTTACGTTGGGAATACTGAATGTGGTATTTAACACTTACCGCATATTGGTTCTGTGCGGAAAACAAGCAAATACGCACGATCTCGCACACAATTATTTTCAATGGCTCATCTTCAACTTTTCTCCTTTTAATCAAAAACTTATGCATACTGAAGTTAGATTAATACAATAACGCAAATAACATGCGTGAAACTAAAAAAAAAAACCTCAAAATATGCCAGAATATGAACAAAATGACTTTACGACTGCAAGTCTACAAACAACTCATTTGTCAAGGAAAGCTGTGGGCACGATATATCGAGGCTCTTGCATTGTTGCCAACTCGTACGTTAGTGTGCCGCGGGAATTCACTACATGGAATAGTGTACCGTGAACAAAAAAAGATTGAGAACCACTGATTCAGACGCTAGATAATCGTAGTTGTTGATACAGCGTAGTAAAAAACCGATTAAAAAACTATCAGGCCGACTTTTGCGAAACATGTCCTGTTTTTATATCATTTTACACCACGTCCGAAAAGTATTTCTATTATATTTTAATTACCTATCGTTAAATTATATATTCATGTTTATTTTCCATTTTGTCTTTGAAAGTTAATATAAATAATAGACATTCCTAAACAGATCGTACCATATGAGTAATTGTAGACATTTGTAAAGGATAGTGTCATGTAATTGAGTGTATAACTCAAGTCGGGAATTATCGACTTTCCTTGGTTCTTGCCTAGTTTCACAATACAAACATTTAGTTTCATAAGCTCATTGATGTGGGTCACATGAGTGTGAGAGCTGTTATCGTCACAGCAAGACAATAAATAATATGATTATTCCTCGAACTAAAAGCGATGAAAGTGAAACTCTAAAGAGAAAGTGTACATTTTCGGACAAAGTGAGACAAAAGTATCAGTGTTTTTGTGTTGATAATGATGAAAGTGAGGCAAAGCGCGAAATATGATATTGTTTTATGGCAGTTGGATATAAAGTATTTCAAACACGTGACTTACAAAGAATTTTACAAATACTTGTTGCAAGAACATAATGCATTTCTTCTCTCAAAAATGAATAATATGAACAACTATTAACGTCGTGTGTCTGTAAGCAACACAACTTCAACATCGTCTACAGAATCATATAGTGTTTTAAAAATCCTAGATAATTTATAGATACTGCATTTTAGAAAGAGTCCTGCATTTGAAAATTTAGACATGATAATCCTAGGAAATAACGACTATGTTAAAAAGACATGCGGTAAATTTGCAAACTAACTGTCGTAGATGGGAGATGTGGTAATAGGAGGAAGAAGAATAAAATTCATAAGATTTGCTGATGATATGACGTTGTTTGCAGAAGAGGAGACAATAGTAAGGGGTATGCTACTGGAGCTAAATGACAGCTGTGAGCATTATGGGAGAAAAAATACAAACAAGAAGACGCCCATGGTTATCGAAAGAGAACTAAAGAAGGTAATCGTCTGAATTCGAAATGAGGCAATGGAACAAGTGGACAGCTTCAAATACTTGGAATGTAGGCCTACTATAAGCAGCAACATGAGCTACTACGACGAAGTCAAAAGGAGGATAGAAATGGCAAAAGGAAGGTTTTAATAGAAAAAGAAGCATCCTGTGCAAATCTCTGAAAAAATAACTAAGGAAGAGACCAGTGAAGTGCTATGTGTGGAGTGTGGTATTGTATGGGGCAGAAACATGAACATACGAAGAAGTGAAGATAAACAATTAGAAGCATTTGAAATTTGAATATGGTGAAGAATGGAGCGTGCCAAATGAACAGACAGAATAAGAAATGAAACTGTGCTAGAAAGAGTGAAAAAACAATGCTGAAACTGATCAGGAAGAGAAAAAGAAATTGGCTGCGTCACTGGTTAAGAATATACTGCCTACTGAAGGATTCACTGGAAGGAATGGTGAACGAGAAAAAGGTTCGGAGGAGAAGAAGAGATCAGATTATAGTTAACATTAACATACATGCATCATATGCGGAGACAAAGAGGAAGGCGGAAAATAAGAAAGATTGGAAAATGCTGGTTTTGCAATAAAGACCTGGCCTCTGACAGAAACACTATCAATGAATGACTGAATATGTATGCACCGAATCCAAAAATTTGTTTGCCTCCCGTAAATATTTTATTTCCTTTAAAATCAACAGGTATCTGCCAGATTTGAATCTACAGACTCGTATACCACATCTAGCATGGTAATCACATTGTTAACTTAAGTTGTAAAGCCTTTGGTTATATATAGTATAAGAGTCTGGCCGTGGTAATATTGGTAACCTGCAAAAAAAAGTGATCTGCAAGGATGTGATTGTGGATAATTTGGCAAGCCTTTTTGCTTTATAGTTATTTTAATATATGTAACTTTTATAACACAGGTTACATCAGCTGCTTGTCTATGCGGATAACGTGAATATGTTAGGAGAAAATCCACAAATGATTAGGGAAAATACGGGAATTTTACTTGAAGCAGGTAAAGAGATAGGTTTGGGAGTAAATCCCGAAAAGACAAAGTATATGATTATGTCTCGTGACCATAATATTGTACGAAATGGAAATATAAAAATTGGAAATTTATCCTTAGAAGAGGTGGAAAAATTCAAATACCTGGGAGCAACAGTAACAAATATAAATGATACTCGGGAGGAAATTAAACACAGAATAAATATGGAAATGCGTGTTATTATTCGGTTGAGAAGCTTTTATCATCCAGTCAGCTGTCAAAAAATATGAAAGTTAGAATTTATAAAACAGTTATATTACCGTTTGTTCTTTATGGTTGTGAAACTTTGACTCTTACTTTGAGAGAGGAACATAGGTTAAGGGTGTTTGAGAATAAGGTGCTTAAAATATTTGGGGCTAAGAGGGATGAAGTTACAGGAGAATGGAGAAAGTTACACAACACAGAGCTGCACGCATTGTATTCTTCACCTGACATAATTAGGAACATTAAATCCAGACGTTTGAGATGGACAGAGCATGTAGCACGTATGGGCGAATCCAGAAATGTAGGCCTATGTAGAGTGTTAGTTGGGAGGCTGGAGGGAAAAAGACCTTTGGGGAGACCGAGATGTAGATGGGAAGATAATATTAAAATGGATTTGAGAGAGGTGGGATATGATGGTAGAGACTGGAATAATCTTGCTCAGGATAGGGGCCGATGGAGGGCTTATGTGAGAGCGGCAATGAACCTCCGGGTTTCTTAAAAGTCATTAAGTAATTAAGTAATTTGTATAACAAAAAAGTGCATGTCATTTTATGATAGTTTTATTGAATTACTTCTGTAATCGAAATGTTTTTCGAAGTTTGAATTAATTATAAGGATTTAGAAATATACACGGGTTATTATTTTGCATTATCTGAATCATTTCCTTTTTCGTATACTTATTTAAGTAAAAGGTTGAAGGTTGTGAGTGGAAACCAGATGAATATACCAATGAAACGTAGGAGAGTAAACTGAATGACACGACCTAATCGATGTTGGAAATAGGAAAGGATTAAAGCATGAGACCGCAAACATCCATTAGCTGAATATGCATTATTAACGAACAAACTGTTTTGACGAAGGTTATCCGTCAATCGACGAGATTGAGAACAGCGAATGTGTGCAGGAAGCTGTAGGTGATGTGTGTGCTAAGGATTATTAGGTAAATCGCTTATGGCTTCTTGGTAATTAATTTGACAAAGTACTCCCTTAAGATAATTGCGAGCTCGTGTTCGAATGCCGGTGAGAGTAAAGTTATAAAGTACTGCATTGCAAGGCAAGGTTCCATAGAGCTTTTCTCGGGGTTCTCCCGGTAGCCTCGATCATTTCACCATCAATATCCATTTCAATATTCATGCCGACGTGACGTGGTATTATGACTGACGTACAGACGGCATCACATACTTTTGTCACAATATCTGCAAAGGAACTTACCGTTCCGTTATCAATAATCTTTTAATTAATATGAGCGATGAGGTGCAATAAGCCCATCGGAGGTTAGCGATGTTAACCTTTGTACACCTCCTGCGTAAAAAAATAACCCAGATTATATTACTTCCACCCATTTGCCATAAGTGTCGCCCACCACAAGTATACATTGGTAGGCACTAATCAGGTAGCTGCTTAGAACTGATTGTAAAGGCATTTATCTCACATCAAATAGCGCTTAAGGAGTTCAGAAAATAACTTTGGGTATATAGGCGTCTTCTTAGCGTACACTCCTTTCTTTGTAATATAACTGAAATTATTTTAACTTACATAAAACAACGAAAGTAAATCCAAATACTGGGACCATGTATTGCTTCAAATATAAACTTTTTACGTACATTGCTTAAGAGTAGACATACATTATTTTATTTACATTTCTATCAACCAAATAAATGGAATTGATTTACTTCAATTATTTTATATATGTTAGGAAGTACTTAAGTAAATTATTTAGTTATATGACATAGAAGGGGTATATCCGCTTAAAAATTATATTGGATGTACACAATATAAACTGCGAAGCGGGATTCGAATCTAACCAGGGAGGCAGTCCAAATGGGATTTTAAGTCAACCAAAAAGGCAGTGCAAGTGGAGTTCGAAGCTAACCTGGGAGGCAGTGCAACCGATTTTCGAAGCTAATCAGGGAGGCAGTGCAACTGGTTTTCGAAGCTAACCAGGGAGGCAGTGCAACCGGTTTTCGAAGCTAACCAGGGAGCCAATACAAACGGGGTTCGAAGCTGATCAGAAAAGCAGTGCAACCGGTTTTCGAAGCTAACAAGGTAGGCAGTACAACTGGTTTTCGAAGATAAGCAGGGAGGCAGTGCAATCGGGATTCGAAGCTGACCAGGAAGGCAGTGCAACCGATTTTCAAAGGTAACCAGGAAGGCAGTACAACTGGTTTTCGAAACTAACCAGGGAGACAGCGCAACCGGTTCTCAAAGCTAAGCAGAGAGGTAGTGCAACCGGTTTTCAAAGCTTACCAGAGAGGCAGTGCAACCGGTGTTCGAAACCAACGAGGGAGGCAGTGGAACCGGTTTTCGAAACTAATCAGGGAGGCAGTGCAACCGGTGTTCGAAACTAACGAGGGAGGCAGTGCAACCGGTTTTCGAAACTAATCAGGGAGGCAGTGCAACCGGTTTTCAAAGCTAACCAAGGAGGCACAGTAAGAAGGATTCGAAGCTAACCAGGAAACAGTGCAACCGGTTTTAGAATCCCAAGCGGGATTCAAAGCTAATTCTATGCGTAGACTTGTGCCCGCTTTTGATTGATATTACCGTTACAGTGTCTTACATTATGTCGTATGTCATAATTACATTATATCATGTAAAGAGTTTTTAATGTACTCTTAGTTTCCTCTCTACTATATTATATAATGTGTAGATAAAACATTATATCGCATTAAATCTTCGCGTTTTTTTTTACTGTGGATCGTATATATTTCTATCAGATGTAATATCGTACGAATATAGTCTTTAGAATGTAAGAATGTAGCCTTACATTTATTATATCATAATATTATGTCCCACGTTATGCGTCATATCGTATCAAAATTATGCGCCATACGCGAAATATAATGTGTTATACATAGTACAGTATGTATTTCATGATTTAAAGTTTCACGGTGATCGTGCTGCAAGGATTTTTTACGCCTGCTTCGTGTCCTATAAGTAGACAAATCCAACATTTCGAAGCTATATGTCGGCTCCATCTTCAGGCAGGGATTGGAGAAGAAGGAAATCTATCTGTTGAATCCGTTACCAAAAACTTTTCCATTACTGTCGTGTGGGCGCGCGTGCTGTGCGTGTGTGAGTCATTTAATACAAATAAATTATATCCTATGCATATTAAGTCTTATACGATACCATTATATATCATGCCATATACTCTATCATATTCTATCACATTTTTCTGCCAAATGTCACACCACATCGATTGCATCATATGTCTATCAAATCTTATACCCCTACTTATGTTGTCATATATCGTAACATATTATAAACAGAACCACCGACGTGGCTCAGTCGGTTAAGGCGATTGCCTGCCGGTCTGAAGTTGCGCTCGGGCGAGGGTTCGATTTCCGCTCGGGCTGATTATCTGATTGGTTTTTTTCCGAGGTTTTCCCCAACAGTAAGGTGAATGCCAGGTAATCTATGGCGAATCCTCGACCTTATCTCGCCAAATACCACCTCACTATCACCAATCTCATCGACGCTAAATAACCTCGTAGTTGATACAGCGTCGTTAAATAACCCGCTAAAAGCATGTTATAAACAGTATTTCACATTACATTACTGCAGCTGCTGCGACCTGGCACATATTGACAGTACATTACATGAGAAATTGCATTGAAACATTTCATTCAATATTATATTTCATTATATACATAAGTCATATCACACAAAGTCCGTGTCATATATGACTGGTAATATTTCATACCATCCGGTATGTATCATCTGTCAGCATTTCTTTTACTCGCTAACGTAACCGCGAAGGAAATTTTGGGCGTCTTCCAGTTTAAACATGACTTCAGTAGTTTCAAATGTCAGTTTTAACAGGAAGGCATTAAATTTAATGAGGGTTGGTGAATTTCTCTTTTTTTTAGAGGGCGGAAGCCGTCTTACTTGAAGTGTTTCACGGGAAGATTATGCGTGCTCGCAAATAAAGTGGAGACTTGTCAGGCAATTGAGTGCTCAGTGCGAGGCTGGGCGAGTAATTTCATTACTGTTGTGATGGATAAAACTTCCGGCGCCGCATTTACATATTGTGCACCCACTCGGGCTTCCATTGTGAGCAATAACTTGCTGGAAACTGCTGAATAGAATGCGCAACAAAAGAAACTCGCGTCTCGTTAGACTGCGATACGGTGCCACAAGTTTTAACAACTTGTTTGCCTACACCTGTCTCTAGCTTCAGTGATGGATCCAGCGTAGCTGATGTAGGCTTCCTGCGAACGTTACATGTATTATAATACCAAGCATGTAACATGTGTATCATGTTAAATAATAGGATAAAAATGAACATAAAACTTTTGACCGAACTTCGGGATTTGATTTCACGTGTGGCTGGATCCTTGCGTTTTATCTCATATAGTATATCATAAAATTCCATACCATATAAACACATACAGTAAAACCTCTGTTGTGCGAATTAATGGAAGAGACTTAGTGAACGGTTAATCGATAAAGCGTATAACCAATATAGGCCTAATGAATTTTAATGGACTTAAACCTATCTGATGACATTTAAGATAGGCCTACTTTAAATATAGTCGATTATTTTTCTGCACTTTCTTATAACTAATTTCGAGTTTATGCCAATTCTAAACTATATTAAGTAACTTTATCAGGCGATTGGAACCCCACTCACCTTCGCCACTTCCTTTCCTCCCCCATCATCCTTTCCTCATCATCCCGTTTCCGGTTTTTCAGATCACTCTACAGGCGGCCTCCCGGAACTACTGGCTTTCTCGACCGGCCTCCGTGGAATATAGCAAAACGATGTTGGATGGCTTCTGCAATGGCACCCGAGGCGAACCTACTCGGGTGAGGAGTTTCGCCTCGGACCGACAGGGGGGCCTTGGGGGAAGTTGCCGAAGCAGGAATGGTATATGGATTTATGTTGGCTGTAGGGACCGGTCGTTGGGGAGTCTTGTGGTTGGGTTGGTGCGCGCAGGGGATCTTTGCACGCAACTCATTCCATATCGAGGGTTAGCGCAATTGATCTCAACAGGTCGCAGTGCCGGGCCATCCGTGCCCCCCTCACTTAAATTCCATTCCATGCATAAAATTTTATTACTGGGCTAAGAAATATTCCAGTAACTTCATGCTAAGTGAAAATTTTTATAATAATGCAAAGGAAGTAAATTTGACAGAACCGAACGAAAATTACGCGGCGATTATCGATTTTAATACACTAGAAATCTGAAGATGGTTGAAATAAGCCGAAACTAGTCATTAATCAAGGTAAAAGTCACATTTGTTTCAATTCACCACAGTAAAGTTGAATATTTAACAAAAGTACGAATCATCAGCGATTATAGGACATTATTATGCATTAATCAGGAATAACCTTCCACTTCTTGGGCGAGGATAATCCAAAAAACGGCTAATCGAGGGAGTAATAATCGATATTGTAGTATATTTTCATCTTATATAATATGTTTCATCCCATATCCCATTATATTGCAGTGAACAAGCTTAATATTAACTTTAATTTCATATAATTGCTCAAATATTAACCTTTTTCCTTCTCCATTTTCTTTGATTTCGTGATCCTTTAAGTTTGAGTTTTATGTGTCTACTTTATTGCTTAAATTTTCTGTATATTAGACTGAAAATTATCTTCATCTTAATTTTGGTCTTCAAGTAATGCTTCTCCATATAATTTGTCCATTTTATAACGCGAAAGTCCTTCAGTACACACAGCGAAAAGTTAAAGGAATCAAATGATAAACTGGTAATCTTCGAAAGTGGTATATGTAATTCTTGAATGGGTATAAATGGCAGTGGCGTATACTGGTTAAAGGGTTTGGGCTACCGCTGACCCTATTATTACACAAAATATATCTAACAATTACTTTAATTTTAATTACTATGGTAAAACTAATAATACAAAATTATTACATTATGTTATATTATAAACTTTTTCTTTTGTAATTTCCTTGGGCTACCGCCGATAGCCCCGGTAGCCCGCAAAATACGCCCCTGATAAATGGATCGAACCAGCGCGCATTCCGTAACGCGAGTCCTAGGCACGATGCTTTAGACCACGACGCCACGGCGCGGGACGTATGGATTTTATGGTTGCTAATGTATTGGTGGCCATGGGAAAAGTTTTCTATTCATATTCACAGCAATTTTAATTAACTGTTGTGAATAAAGCTATTGTTTAGGTTGCTAAGGACGATGAAATAAAGACCAGTTTAGATACCTTTCATGGATAAATTAATGTAGGACTTGAATTGATGCTAATGTGTTGGTTGTCATGGAGAGTATTATTTAAAACAATTTTAATTCACTCCTATAAATAAAGGCATTGCTTACGGTGGTTGCTAAGGACGATGGAATAAAGACCAGTTTATATACCAGTTATGGATAAATTAATCAGTTTAATCCTCCTGGGTCCTGGAATATAGTATACCTACTATACTACATACATGTATTTAGTTTCAAATTTACCACTAGGTGGAATTGTTATCGATCATTTCTTTTCTGTGCTTGTCAAGCTCCTGACATCTCTTGAGACATGTAGAAAATTTTCAGCATTTTTCCTCATTTCGATAACTTCTTTGAAATGTAGAATTATATTCAACTTTAAAAATGAAACAAAAAATGTCTGAGGACTCAGGAGGCTATGGATTGAGTTCTATCTAATATGTTGGTTATCATGGAGAGAATGATTAAACAAATATTAATTCACTGCTGTGAATAAATCCATTGTTTAGGTTGCTAAGGTCGGTGAAATAAAGACGAGTTTAGATAACAGTTATGGATAAATTAATTAATGTGTGGGTTAATTGTTGCTAACGTGTTGGTTGCCATGGCAAGAATGATTTTAAAAATATTAATTCACTGCTGTGAATAAATCCATTGTTTAAGTTTCTATGGTCTGTGAAATTAAGACCAGTTTAGATACCGTCTTGGATAAATCGTTACATCAGAACGACAGTGGGTTATCTTGACAAACTGTGGTTTCGAGATAAATTAAGTTTTAAGTTAGCTTCATTTTGTAGATCAGTGGTGCTTGTCAGTTTCTTGTTGTTTTAGCTTCATATTAAATCAAAAGTTTGTTTACATATTGCACTCGATGTTCAATAGCAATTATTATCCTCATTATTTAAAATATGATTTTTGCAAGATAGTCCACTGTTGTTCTGAGGTAACGAAATATGTTTAATATATTAGCTCAGAATAAACCTCGTTTGAGCCATGTAAATCTCTCCAGAGCTAGAATTAAAATTGATAAGCTTGTTATGCCACTTTTACACGAATAAACTCCTGGATTTAGTCGCTGTACCGGAAGACAAACGAAATAGGTAAGATATCGATTCGTATATAGGGGAAGACCTCCGTTCTAAACGTAAATCAAGCTGAAATGGATGTTTCTCCGTCCACCAGTTAAGTAAGGAGTAACACCCAGGGTCTGATAGCCAGGTAACGACTGCAATTGGTTGATCAGTACCGCTGACGTTGCCAGGAGACGGTTAACTAACCAGCACCGTCATAGCTCCCTAACTCATCCGACTGCATCAGCTACACAGATTCAATTAATTTAGAATTTTCAGCGGTGTGGAGTGACACGTGTAGGTTGTCATCTCCTATACGGTTATCTGATAAATCCTCGATATTCAGTGAACATTATTCCAACTCGGAAAAATGGCTTTTAGGACTTACACAGGCCTGATAGAAAAGTGATAATTGCATTCATTTGAGAGACTAATTTCGTTCTCGCTTTTATCGATATTAGTAATCAGGAATATCTGACAGTTTTACATTGCTGTCAATAGCTAGAATTTAACAATATCCATAGGATATGGCCTAATATGTTTTATGATTTTAAGTTTTCAATATGTTATGAATTTTTTTTGTGTGTCGTGTTACGGATGTAGTAGCTTCCTAGAGAATATTTCTTGGTAAACGATCAAGTAGATAGATTGACTTCCTCTCGCCTTCTCTGAGCGAATGTATGTACAGTACGATTATTTAGTCCTGACAGTCGCCGATAATGTGCGCCTGGGTCAGGCGAGTCCATTAAGTTACGCCAAGGGATGTTCAGGTTAGTTTGTCGCCTGTAGTCAGAGCGATCGGATGTCACTCATGCGGTATAGCGTTGTGTTTCTAGTACAGTTGCTGTACTGCATTCCTCGCCCTTCTCTCTACTCCGGAGCTCTCCCCACTACTCCTATTACTTCCACTATTTCGCGTCGCTGAGCTGTCAGGATTAAATAATCCGTCTGTAGGTCCGGAACGTTGGATGTTTTTGAAGTCCAAATGCATTATTCCAATTTTTTTTTATTTATTTATAGGGTAATAATTGTAACATAAAATATAAGATAAATACAGAAAAATTTTAGCTCGCCCCTGAAAGAGTAGAACTCGTGCTCAGGGACGGATTCCTGTTTTGAAATTAAGAAGTATATGATACAATTTGTCTTATGTCTACTACGCAATAAGAATATATAAATTTAAATTTACAATTTTTCAATTTTTATAAAATCCATACATAACTGTTTTAATTTAATACTTGAACTATTAGAATCGACAAGATTAGGATATGTAAATATAAATTTCTTTATACTCTTGGGCCGGGCGGCCGGGTAGCTCAGTTGGTAGAGCAGCTGGCTACGGACTGGAAGGCACCGGGGTTCGATCCCAGGTGGTGACAGGATTTTTTCTCGTTGCCAAACTTTCAGAACGGCCCCGAGGTTCACTCAGCCTCCTATAAAATTGAGTACTGGGTCTTTCCCGGGAGTAAAAGGCGGTCAGAGCGTGGTACCGACGACACCACCTCATTCTAGTGCCGAGGTCATGGAAAGCATGGGGCTCTACCTCCATGCCCCCCAAATGCCTTCATGGCATGTTACGGGGATACCTTTGCCTTTGTTATACTCTTGGGCCTAAAATACAACTATGATTAAATACTGTAACAGTGTTGCATTTTGGTTTAAACAATCTTAAAGAATTCATATCTTTTGTTTCATAACAAAATGCAACACTGCTACAGTATTTAATCAGTAGTAATTTAGGCCAAAGAATATATTGAACCTAAGTTTGGCGATTTGTCGCTTTATGCAAGAATCATGGCGTAAGATGGGCAGAATTTCTGGCTAAAAATCTTTTGGATTCCGATTAAATCTTTGATAGAGAAACGTAGATTTATATTATATTATATTATATTATATGTTGTATCCTAAGGGTTTTTAGGTATAAATCATATCATATCCCTATAATATTGTACTAGCCTATACATGACATCTCATCATACACAGTATATCCTCCGCTTTCAAGCATTGAATCAATTGGCCCATTCTGTTATTATTCTTATGAGGGTATAAACCAATGGTAGACATTCACAAGTAGCAGGACTCCTTAATAATTGTGCTAGACCAATACAACACGAGACACATCTAGTCTCCAAGGAGGGTAAATAAATCTTTGTTTCCTGACCAAAGATTGAATCAGAATCCAATAGATTTCTAGCCAGAAATACTAGCCATATGATATCACGCGACTATTCTTACATAAATCGACAAACCGCTAAACTGATGTCCAAACTTCCTACATCTATATTAAGTATTAAATTACATAATTCTGATTGTTGTCTTATACAGTGTAAATGTCCGATTATTGAAGAGTCCTCTGAAGTTAAGTATTTAGGCATAATTTTCGATACTCATTTAAAATGGAATCAACACATTAATTACCTTTGTAATAAATTACGTAAAATAGTATATTATTTTGTTTTTTGAGGAATTACTTGTCAATAAGTTTATTACGCACAATATATTTAACTTTATTTCAATCGGTAATTATGTAAGGAATTATAGGATGGGGTAGCTCATTTAAATCCAATTTTAATCCACTTTATTTATTACAGAAGAAAATAATTAAAATATGTCTTCATAAACCTATTGATTTTCCATCTCAAAATTTGTTTCTAGACTTTAATGTACTTAACGTAAGACAAATTTATTATATTGCATTAATAAAATTCATACATAAAAATCGAAATAATTTTGAATTGTATTCTCATAGTTATGAAACAAAAGGTATGAATACTTTAAGATTGTTTGAACCAAAATGCAACACTGTTACAGTATTTAATCATAGTAGTAATTTAGGCCCAAGAATATATAACAAATTTATATTTAAATATCCTAATCTTGTCAATTCGAATAGATCTAGTATTAAATTTAAAAAGTTATCTATGGATTTTATAAAAATTGAAAAATTGTAAATTTAAATTTATATACTATAATTGCACAGTAGACATAAGAAAAATTGTATTGTATAATTATTAATTTCAATTCAGGAATCCGCCCCTGAGCACGAGTTCTACTCTTTCAGGGGCGATCTAAAGTTTTTCTGTATATATTATATTTTATGTTACAATTATTAGCAAAATAATAAATAAAAAAAAATTGGAATAATGCATTTCAATTTTAGAAACATCCAAGATTCCGGACCTACGTACATTCTTAGAAAAAAGTTTTGTCGCACAGATATTTTACAAGTCCCAGAAAGGAGGCCGTGGGCATGAGCAGACATACAACGAACAAAATTAATGTTAATTTAATTCTCTGCAGTGAGCACAATAAACCTCAGACAATAATGCAAGCCTTCGGGCCCCTCCTCCGTAAAAGAAAATAAAATCTTAGAAACACAATATTTGTCTCAGAGCTTAGAAAAACAACTGATTCTAGGAACACGGGTTATATTAGTGTCATGATTTACCCTAGGAACGCCACTGATCTTAGGGAGACTACTAATATTAGTGACGTGACTTATGAATATAAATGATATGACTTATGAGACATATGGGCTTGGGAACATGACTAATCTTAGGAACATGACTCCTATGAGTGACATGATTTATGTTAGAACATAAATTATCTAAAAGACGTGAATGAACGTAGGAATATTACTAATCATAAAGAAACGACTGCTGTTAGTGACGTCACTACTTGTCTTGGGAACATGAATGATCTCAGAGACATGAATAAACTTAGGCACATAACTGATCTTGTGCACACAACTCCTATTAATGATACGACTTATCTTCGGAATTTGTATGATCTCAGAGACATGAATGAGCTCAGATACAGACTGATATTAGAGACATAGTTAATGTTCTTAGGAACATAACTGATTTTAGGGACACGACTAATATTAGTGACGTGACTTATGAATATGAACGATATGACGTATGAGACATATGAGCTTGGGAACATGACTAATCTTAGGAACATGACTCCTATGAGTGACATGACTTATGTTAGAACATAACTTATCTAAAAGACATGAATGAACGTAGGAATATTACCAATCATAGAGAAACGACTAATGTTAGTGACATCACTACTTGTCTTGGGAACATAAATGATCTCAGAGACATGAATAAACTAAGGAACATGACTGATTTTAGGGACACGACTAATATTAGTGACATGACTTATCTTAGGAGTAAGAATGATCTGAGGAATATGAATGGCCTTGGAAACATGACTCGTCTTACAGACGGACACAAATTTTCTTTGTGACATGACTGACTGACTGATATTATGTCCAAGGCTTTAGTCGTCTGTACAGAGCAGTAATATAGAATCCATATATTATTTACTTGTTCCGTAATGCTCTTTGTAGCAGAAGCTCTTCACTTGGGAATATGATACAACACAGCAATGTCTGCCATTTCCTGAACCAGTAACAGAGAGAATTCTGAATTACATAAAACGCATCAGTGATAGGAGTTGAATTGGAAGTAACACGTCAAACTTTGTCTCAAAATATATTTGTCGACAAAAAGCTCTAAATGAATCGGGGATTGCAGAAACAGCACATGTCACTATTTGTGGCGAAGAGAGTTTGAGTTTCATGGACTGTTGATATAGGGCCATCATTCAATGCAGAAACCACATATGTCAGTATAGCCGTCTCACATTTGGTGACCTGTGAAATCCTGGAAGCGCGCAGAAACAACTCTTGTCAAAGACACGTGCCGACACATCGGTTCCGATTCCAGACAGCAGACATCTACGACACATGGATATAAAAATTGATCCCACTGAATAACAAATGTCTCAATTCTGGTGGTGACTACGTTGAAAAACAATTTAATAATTGCTATATCTGTTTCAATAAAACTTTCCACGAAATGTTGTTCTCTTTCTGTAAACGGCTCCAGGGAAACTTATTTTTTACGGCCTTTGTAATTGCGCTCGAGTGGCCAAAATTTGTGTAAGCACTTCTTTTGACATTATTAAAAATATTAATTTTTTATCTGGCCGCATGAGAATGTTTGCTTTTAAGTACAAAGGAGAATACCATATTTACCTTCTTCATTGGTATATCCAGGCAAAATCGTGCCAATTCAAACAGCGTATTCCGAATCTCACCGGACCGGTGGGCAAAAATGACGCCACGCTGCAGCGAGATATTAACAAAGCTGCTGGAAGGTTCGATGGCTAACATGGCGGCTGTACAAGTTGTTGTCTGTGCTATGCTAGCAAGATTTTACGAAATTTCCGTACTGTCATCTCGTTCAAAGAAAAGAGAGCATAAATAATGTTTTTCTTGAACCAATCTGGTCCGTTGACATGTTCGCTCATAAGCCAATCACATATTGTTTTTACGTTGTGCACATACAAAAAATACAGCAGAATACACCGCCATGAAACAACAGTGCACGTTGTCATTCGTCTGCCAATTCTCGCCCTATTCAAGAACCAATCAGATTCACTGATGGCGGCTGATGGAGACTGCCATCACCTATGGAAGCTGATGGAACCGGTGCGACACCGGTGGAGCATCAGTGACGTCATCGATGAAATTCGGAACACCGTGATGCCATCAGATTGCTCAGCGCTGAGATTCCGAATATGCTTAAAGAGAGAAGCTTGGCGATGTACGCAAACTAATGCGTTACATACCACATGAATATCAAGAATTTTAAAATAACATTCTTCAGTGGCCTATTATGTAAAAATAAGTTCATTTATATGCTGACTTATGTATTAAGTACACAGTAGGCTTATGCATATAAGGTAAATTAGGGTCTGTTGGACAGTCTGGCATGTTGGACACTTTGTACTTTAACGTGTTACCTCGCCCCTCTCGTGGCTATTTCCGTCATTGACTTCTAGCAGAATGTGGTGCCCACAAGTGGCGAGGTAACACATTAAAGTACAAAGTGTCCAACATGCCCGACTGTCCAACAGACCCTAATTTACCCTATTATATCCCTAATTTGACAAATAAACTTTAGTTGAACTGAAAAGTATTATACAACAATTTTGATTCCTTGCAGAAACAGCACATGTCAAGCTAATATATATGGATTTATTTCATTAACAAATCATTAGATTTCAATAAAACTACACATCTATTAGGCTGCTGTCTGAAGACGCAAGTACTGAAACCAATGATGTGATCTACTACCAGTAATACCGTTTTTTGTGTCTACTGAAAAATTTAGTTTTCATGACATGTGCTGTTTCTGCAATCCCCGATTCAAATAATCTGTTTGGTATTGGAACTAGAGATGGTAAAAAAAAACGTGGAACAGTTTAGTTCGTGATATAACCTGTTCCAGCTGTTCCAAAGACTGTTACTCTGCTCCAGTGATAACTTCAACGCTCCACATGGTTCCAACGGATAAACAGTTCAGTTTCTAAACAGTTTTCCTCTTCTTTGTTGTCTGCAAAGGCCACGTTTAGCGCTATCATTGACCTCCAATCGAAAGTAGATATAATATCCATGTTCCACACGACCTTCGTGCAACAGTAGCCTATGTAGGATCGCGCAATTTAATTGTACGAATCAAATTCTCTAACAAATCTCCTAATTATTAGCTGTCCATTGATGCATTGATGAAGAATATGTTCATGGTGCCCTTACATAGTGTTAATTATTAATATATCGCGAAAAATATCATCTGCTAATGTCTTACCGTTATTAAACTCTCCTAAGGTTATATGCGTTATTTTTACTAAAATCGATTTATTTTGAATTGTAGTTATTTACTGTACCCTTAATAGTAACCTATGAAAACTATCTTTCGTTGTCATAATACATTGAACAGCCAATTTAAAGACGATTCAAGGGCCTTGAAACATGTTCCCGAAGCAGATGAGAAGTTGAAAGAGTTGGAACACTTGGAACAGTTGGCACTGATGTTGTAAACATATTCTTAGAAACTGTTATTTTGGAACAGTTACAGTCGAAACTGTTACTTGAAAAGAACAGTTTATCCCATCTCTAATTAGAACCCAGTTTCATTGGCATATAAAGTGGCGATTCGATGAATTTATTTTAGCCTTGGTTGTACACTGGTGATAGGGAAGTTGTTAATTAAAGAGAGGTGGTGGAATACTGGAGAGGGACAACTTCTACTATGCCATCACGCTAACCAAAATGGCGGAAATATGCGAACTAGCTACAGTAGTTAACATTGTGTATGCTGGTACTCCGTGAAAACCTGCCAAGAAATCGTCTGTGTAAATCACAAATTTAAATTGATTTCTCCTATATTCGATCACACAGCTTCCTGGCATGCAAAGCCGACTCTGTAGCCTTTCGGTTAACAGTAGGCTACGCCATTACAAGTCCAATGTAAGTTCGCAGGTATTAAAATGCATCAACGTTGTAAAATTTGTGTCGTTAACCCAGTTGTACTAACGTAACATTTCCACCTTGCAATTCAATTATTTGCAGTCTGTTTATACCGAAGCTTTTATTTGAATAATTATAATTCACTGGCAGCCTGTTATACCAGTTAAATATATTCACATGTTTGTACTATTACGTTTATTAACAGTAATTATGCGTTCAAAAGTGCTCGGCACAAAAGCGGTGCTGCTGGCTAACAATTTTATGAAACCGTTGCAATATAACGCAATGACATAACACAGCGATCATTTATCACTTCAAAATAATAACAATGTATCAACGTGAGTATGTATTATAAGGTTTTTCACTCACAAACATTGAAGAAATAACACTTCCTCCTTTATTTTCAAATTAAGTTGTGTAATTCATTAAATGAAATATACTTACTTGAATTGTTTATTTTATAAATACTGCTTGAAGTTTGTTAAATATTACCTTGTTACCATGTTTTTCCCGTAACTGCTTAAATTGAGTAAAATCCATCAAATACATTATTAGAATCGTCTAGATTCAAAACCCCTTAAAGACCATTTTGTTCAGAACTGAGTTATGTCCACATAGGCTACTGCTTGATGAGAATGAATTCTAATGATTTATATAGTTTTAATTAAAATAGCCACTGAATTTAAAGCAAAATTTTTGTTAAAAGTCACTGTTAGGTTTAAAAATCCCTCTATTTGCCACCGTTACTGTCAAAATTTTTTAATTTGTGAAAGTGAGATTTTGAATCTATGGGATTCATTAGCAGTATATTAAAAAGTACTAAATAAAATAAATTCCATTAGTGCAGGAATCAGTCTTAGTTTAAATATGAACAAAACCCAAGGAATAAGTTGAGAACTTCCATTTCAAAAGTTTATTTCTTGATGGATCAATTTACAATATCTATAATTATTTTTTCTCCTCTCATCAGTCTTCCAATTTCCCATCTTATTTTTCTTTCTTACCTTATTCCTTTATCTCATCAATTTCTACCTTTAATTTTTTTCTCTTTTTCATTTTTCAGTTTCCTAAAAGTTTTCTCTTTTTTCCAACTCTGCTATTTTTCCTCTCCGTCTCTTCTTACACTTTTTCCATCTGTTATAGTTTCCATTTCTTTCCAGCTATAGTCCGTTTCTTTTCTGCTATTTGCTATTCATGTTCTGCTATTTTCCATTTCTTTTCTACTATTTTTCATTGTTTTCCGGTTATTTGCACTTATTTTTGCTATTTTCCATTTATTTCCTTGTATAATCAATTTCTTTCCTGTTGTAGTTCATTTTTTATTGTTTTTCCATTTTCTGTTGTTATTTTGCATTCTTTCTTGCTATTCTTCACTTCTTTTTAGTTATTATCTACGTCTTTCTAATATTTGCAATTTATTGTCCTCTGTTTTAAATTTCCATATCTTTTCTGCTGTTTTCCATTTATTTCTTGTTAGTGTTTTATTTTCCTCTTACATTCTGCTTTCTTACTATTCTCCATTTCACTTTCACTGTTTCTACCTCCTGTTTCGCGTTAATATTTTTATGTTTCCTCCTCCTTGTCTCCCATTTTCTACCTACTTCGTATTTTGTCAGTTCATTCTTTGCGTTTTGTCATTACATTCTTTGCATTTTGCTATTTCATTCATTACATTTTGTCATTTCATTTCACTAATTTTCCATTTCATTTCTTGCACTTTTCCATTCCATTATTATCTTGCCCTATTTTATTCTCTTAAGTTTTAATTTCTTTACTTGTATATTTCTATATTTAGTGCAGCATAATTTTATTTACTTCATCATAATCTTTATTTATATCCTTGTAGTTTTATTCGCTTCATCTTATTTTTATTTAGTTCTCGTATTTTATTTGCTCCCTTCTATTGTACTTACTTCTTCCTATTATTTCTCATTTACTTTCTCATATTTGTAATTTATTTTACATTCTCATATTTGTCATTTATTTTCTGTCTTTGTAATTTACTTTCACGTATTTGTAATTTACTTCCTCATCTTTGTCATTGACTTTCTTACATTTGTCACTCAATTTCTCGTATTTGACATTTACTTTCTCGTATTTGTAATTCACTTTTTGATATTTGTCATTCATTTTCTCGTATTTGTCATTTACTTTCTTGTATTGGTCATTTACTTTCTCGTATTTGTAATTCACTTTCTGGTATAATTTTACATTTGTATTCTCATATTTGTTATTTTCATTCTCATGTATGTCACTTTCTCGAATTATACATTTACTTCCTCGTATTTACTTTTCGGTATTTTACATTTAATTTCTCGTATTATACATTTACTAACTCTTCTTTGTCCCGTTTCTCATCTTCTATCTCTCTTTCATGTTTTTCTTTTTCCATCTCCTCTTTCTCACTTTGTTTGTTTTTATTCTTCTAATTAGTTTTTCATTCTTTTTACTTTCTTTCTCTTCCCATTTTCTCTTCCTCCTTTCGTGTTTTCGTTCTACTTTCCTCACATTCTTCCTCTTCTTACTTCTTTTCGTATTTACGTTTCCTCTTTCTTCGCTTCTTTTCGGTTTACTTATTTCTTTTATTCTTTTCTTCTCTCTCTTATTTCCCCGTCTGCTTTCCACTCTCTCTCGTATTCTTATACTTGTACATGTTACTTGCATGGAATTATACGTTCTGATAATAAATTCTTCCTGATATGTATATACTTTGCATGGACAAATGTGGCATAATGCATTCGGCTGGCAATATGTGTTTAATACTATATAGCATAGATGTCCAATTGTAATTCGTACGAGGTAACCTATGGCGTAAGCAACCCGCAGCGCATATTTTTAAGGCCGTTTTTCCTATTTTATAAGGAAAGTTATTGACCCTAGCAGAGCATACTTGACGTGCAATATCTCCTAGTTCTATAGATGTTTGGACACCAATGCTATATAGTTTATATAGATTCTTAATTATGTTTCTTCATATCTACGCTTTTCAGTTAGTGTACAACAAAAGGCAGTTTACATATTAAAATATATCATTGTTAATATAACTTAGGTAATGATCTTGTGAATGCAAAGATGGACTTACTGCTTACGATATTGTTGAAATAGAGTTAAATAAATGGTTTCTGCATATCTACGAGACAGATTTGAAGTAAAAGCCTGTCCGCGAAATCCACCAGTGAGAGCTCTGCACCGCTGCTTTTCTTCTCTTGTTTAGCCGGTGGTGATACGGCGAGGAAGTTAAATTAAAAATGTAAGGACGAAAGAAATGCCGGAACGGGGTAGAGAGAGAAGAAAAAAATGAAGGGACTCTGGGTAACAGAAAATAGAATGGAACCGTAAAAAGTGTAGTTGGGAGCTAACAAGTTGCTGGGGGTTATGACATGAGGCCTACACACGTGCGGTTAATTGGACCTCCCCACAGTCTTGTGCTGTTTGTCTCTCAACACCCAAGTTTCCTCATATCTGGAACAAAATTCCAGCTACAACCACTGCGGCTAAATTACCCAATTATTTCAAGAATATCCATAAACCCACCTCCTGGCGTTGACTCTTGTTTCAGGAAGTACATTTTGCTGTTGGTGTAGTGTGTTATTTTTGTTCATGTAATGCATTATCTCCTGTGATTCACAAGTGATAGCGTCTGCACTATAAATGTAACCAACCCTGGTTCATTCCGAATAATTTTATTTATTATTTTAAAGGCTCTTCCATTACATAGCCCCAATTTCACTTCTACCTTCATACATTATCAACACTTCATTCTTTGTAGCGTATAGTAGACGAAATGACCTCGGAGTCAATTTCAGATGTAAGCGTGTCTTTTTTATCTAACCAAAATTTCGTGAACGGCTTTGAGATCTAGGGTACTAACTCTACTAGAAAGTTCAGCACGGGGTATTTTTCGACAGCTAAAGTCGACACCGACACCGAGAGTGGCACCGACATATCATTTCCTTGTAGAGTCGAGAGTAAAAAATAATAAATTATAATGGCTCTACCTTCCTGTTCCCTTCGTGCATAAATAGCGCAAATAGGGGCCTTTTTTGTACTCTTATATTTCAAGGGGTGCATCCGAATTGGCTCCTAGATTATAAAATTCCAAAATCCGAGTTGGCTCCAAAGGGACTAAAGTGCATCAGCATTTTCCTTTCCAGTTTAACAGACTAAGGACTGTCTACATTACGTAGGTCTGGTTAAAAATGTTGTTGCAGTAAATCAGTACTTAAACCAATATGGAATTCATCTTTCATAAGTTCCAATAAGTCAAATATCAACAAATAAAAATAGATAATATTCAGTCATAAGACTTATTTTTTAATGTAGAATATTATGGTAATTACCAGGGAAAGGATTTATATGTAAATACATATTTACTTATAAAGCTAATATAATTTATATTTTGCATTATCTTTATGTTTCACAATGTGTAGGGTTGAAAAATCCTACTTTTATTTTCCATATTTTTCCATATTTTAGAGTTTAGTACATATTTTCGTTAATTTCCATATATTTTCCATATTTCATATAAAACAGTCCATATTATATTAGGTTTAACAATAAAACAAAACAAAATTCCATTAACTTTTAAAAATACATTTCAACAATAGAGATTTAAACACATGTTCAGTAATCCCTTTAACATCAGAGTTATTTGAAAATTAGCAGTCCTATCAACAATGGGAAAGTAAGTTACAAAACTGTATTAATTTAATTTAAAATTTTTAACAGACTTCAGTTGTGCAGCTCAACAGTTAAATGCCAGTCAGAGTACACATAGGTTCAGTTTTGTAAATCATACTATAAAGACGGTAAATATGCCAAAAGTACGTCATTCAGTCAATTTAAAATCAAAACTAACAAGTTACATTTCAGAATTTAAAGAAGATGGTTTATCAACTGACAATAAAATATTATTTTGTAATTTGTGTCAGTGTGCAGTATCATCTACACAAAAGTTCCTGGTGCAACAACACATTACAACTAGTAAACATCAGGCCAACAAACAACTAAATTCCAAGCAGAGACAATTGTTTTTAACACAACCAACAACATCGAATGTAAGATCTGAGTTTAACATCGACCTGTGCCGTTCTCTCATCTCTGCTGATATTCCTCTCTACAAACTAAAGAATAAGGTCTTCAGGGAATTCCTTGAAAAATATACTCAACATACAATCCCGGATGAGTCAACACTTAGGAAGACGTATGCTCCATCCATCTACGATGAGACAATACAGAAGATAAGAGATGAAATTAAAGATAGTTCAATTTGGGTTTCCATTGATGAGACTCCCGACAAAGAAGGTAGACTTGTTGGTAATGTAGTTATCGGTTTGTTAAGTGAACAATATTCTGAACGAATTCTTTTACATTGTGATGTTCTAGAAAAGTGCAATAACAAAACTATAGTTAAACTGTTCAACGAAGCTATGGGTATCCTGTGGCCAAAGGGTATTATGTACGATAATGTGTTATTCTTTATTAGCGATGCTGCCCCTTATATGGTCAAAGCTGGACAAGCATTATCTGTTGTATATCCTAAATTGACTCATTTTACTTGTGTGGCGCATGCATTTCATCGTGTGGCAGAAGTGGTCAGAGACAATTTCCCTAAAGTAGATTTGTTGATTTCATCAGTGAAAAAAGTATTTCTCAAAGCTCCCAGTAGAGTTAACGTGTTGAAAGAAATGTACCCTGAAATTCCATTGCCACCAAAGCCAATTTTAACTAGATGGGGTACATGGCTAGAAGCAGTTGAATATTATGCCGAACATATAGACTCTATTAACAATGTTCTCCTTGCATTGGACTCTGAAGATGCAGTCTCAATTGATACTGCGAAAACAGTTACCTGTGACATAAGTGTGAAGAATGACTTAGCTCACATTCAGCATACATTTTCATGCATCATAAAAACGCTCAAAAGTCTCCAAATTAGGCACCTTTCACTATCTGAAAGTTTTGAAATTATAAATAGTACTGTGGAACAACTGAATCGTGGTAGAGGTAAAGTTGCAGATGCAGTAAGAGCTAAGGTGGACACTGTACTTTCAAAAAACCCTGGATATGAAGAACTACAAAAGGTTGTTGCTGTGATGAGTGGTGAATCAACAGTGAAGATTAACTTGGACTTATCCCCAGCAGACATTGTGAAATTGAATTATGTACCAGTTACTTCTTGTGACGTCGAACGCTCTTTTAGTCAGTATAAATCTATCCTCAGAGACAATAGAAGAAGATTCACTTTTCAGCACTTGAAAGAAATGTTTGTAACCTATTGTTATGGTAACAGACAATAAAAATTGTGTTTTGTTGAAACTACATTGGAAGATAAGGTACGTCCATTATATTTTTTGTTTAGTTTGATTAAAATGTACCAATATTTAACGTACATAGTCATTTTTTTTATAATTTTAAGTCCATATTTAATTCCATATTTTGGTAAAAATCCATATTTAATTCCATATTTTGGTAAAAATAACTACATATATATTTACATATTTCATATATTTTTAGTCCATATAAATCCGTTCCCTGGTAATTACTTTACATTATATTGTTGTTCCCATTTCTGACACCAACTTTTTGTTATACTATATTAATTCTGACACCAATATTTATTATACCATTTCTGACACCATAATTTATTGTTAAGCTCTATCATATCTGACACCAGTAATTTGTCGTGGCGCTTGCCGCGACAAGGGCGGATGGCTTATCTTCGAGATGATCGCGAGTTATAATCTCTATCAAGATAACACAAACGAATCAGACACTGCATTATACTTTATAAACTGTTCTTTCTTATGGATAGGAGGGATTCCTACTATGAATGTGATCTCAGGTTTTCGAAATAATCACAAGTGTAGAAATTCACTATTACTAAGTTTATTAATAAAAATATCAATTTACTACAAATAAAATATTGAGTATTTAACTATTTGGAAAGTGTGAAAATTTATGTTTATTCTGAAGTACCAAGATAACTAGTTAAATGAAAAGTTTAAAGAATGATCTGATGATTTTACTTACAATAAATAGTAGGGCGAACCCTAATGCTGGTCCGAGTTGATCCAATTTTCGATGCCATATTCGTGAGTTTCTTCCTGGACGTCGGGAGCGCTACTCCATGACCGCTGTCTTGATCAATAACTAATGACCGCGTTTTCGACGTTTCATGTCCTTTTATAAACTCGAACCGCATCCTTTGTGACCTAACAGAATGACGCTATTTTACCCGCGAATCTTCTGAAAAAACTGTATTGCATTCACTAAACACCACGCTTCTGATTCTTAACCATCCTTTCAAATCGGCGTTTCCGGTCGTTACTTAGAACAATATGGATTCAAGGAACTTTCACGACTGAATCTGTTTTTGACTTGACCAATGGAAATTCAGAATTTCGGAATCATCGCCAATTAAAATGTCTCGCGAGAGGCGCTGTATCTCAGCTATAAGTCATCTGTTGCTAAGTTGAGTTCGCGATAAAAATGCAGAATGCAAGCGTACGCATTTCTGCATGTTCAAGGACTGGACTGTGCTGAGTTGCTGACGTTAACTAAACTGTGCTCTGTAATCTGTCGAAACAGGAAGTGAGCTCTTTCGCATGTAAAGCATGTATGCATATATTAATAATACGATTTCATTATTTTAAATTAAAGTGAAAATATATTGCTTGTCATAATCCCTGGGCACTACAATATTATTAACATTGTGAACGTTTTCGCAAAATCTTGGCATCTTCATCTTCTTATGAAAACATTGGAATACATATTAAAATGTGTTAAATAATGCAAGGAATGTTGCAGTTAAAAAGTTAAAATCATTAAAAGATAAAAAGATAAAAAGAAGATATATGAAGTCACTACGTATTTTATATAATTATGCATATTTAACTAAAACCAGTGCAGATATGTGGCGATCTCTATGAATAATTGCTGTAACTCGAGAAATTGTATTTCAGAGCAATATAGCAAAACGATTTTATAGATATAAGAAGTTGTTATAAGCAATTAACTTGTTAAATATGCATATTTTACAGATGTACTAGGTTTAAATTATATTGTAATGAAGAGATTAAAAACTATATGATAATATGTTTGAAATAACGCTGCAACGGAAGAATGAGGCAATTGAAATCTGTTGTATTTTTGGAAAATTAATAAAATATCATAAATTATGTAATATGATCAAAATTAACCAAATAATACATAAAAGAAAATTTGAAGTTGATTTTCGTATATTATCTTAGAGCTGGTATACAAAAAAATTGATTTCTCTTGCATAATAACAGCTCATTTCATTATTATTTGTTACCTATTTGATGCATCCTGTTTATTCTTTTCCTTTTTATTTTTATGCCTTTGTGTAGAGTTTATGTTATTTTCAAATTCAGCATTAAATTGTGAGAAATTTGATACCAAATTTATATTTCTGACAAAAATTGAGTGAGTTGTGGCAGTTTGAATATTTGTTACGGAAATGAGGTGTTTTGAGAAAACAAGCTTTAAAGTTTTACATTGTCACAAGCAATATAATTTTACATATTTAAGAAACTTTTAAATCGATTTGAGCTTGAACAGGACAAACTAAGCTATAATAATCGGCAACATACCGAAGTCGATGTTTTCCCGACAAAAGTACCTTTTCGCTTTCCGCCTCACATATTGTATAAAGCATTTCGGATTACAACTGCAACTTATTGTAAAGTGTGGAGTTTTATCTTCCTGTTCTATAAAATTGTGTATAACATCATACATTATTAGTAAATTTAATGTGTACAAGTGATGTCATAATAACGGTGACGTATATACAGGCTGCATGCGTTAGTACCTTGCTCCTATAATAAAGTTAATATGTTCATCTTTCTCATTTGAAGCGCTATCGTGGTAATTTTTTTCTTGCCCATATACAAGTTTACGTTCTCTCTCTGTAAACATCCCACACCTCCTCCCCCAGAAGTTGTCTTCCTTTCAATCTGGCTCTAATAAGTAGGCCTACTTATGCAATTTAAGAGCTAGCGAAAAATAAATATAGCAAGTTACTTTACCTTTCACTTGAAACAAAACGTAAAGAAAATCCAACGCAGCCTTTTGATGTGGAACTGAGGCATTTCTGGGTTGATGTAGCACTTCTGTGATGTTTCAGCAATTCCATATGTATGCCTCTGGACTCCAGCTCTGTAGTGTTGTTGCTTGTTGTTATTTTGTTTAGTCAACTGTCGGAAGACAGGTCTGGATCTCATAAGTGATACAACTAATGAATCACTCATGAGGTGACTATGCAAAAAGATAATTGAATAGGGTGGCCAGTTCCTTTTCCCCTCCATTGCATGCATCGCCGATTAGTTACATGTTACACTAATCAATAGGGCTAAGAATTGTATGCGCTTCATGCGCATCTGAATTTAGGTAAAGACCGATTATTTAGTCCTGACAGCTCAGCGACGCGAAAGAGGGAAAGTAATAGGAGTAGTGGGGAGAGTTCCGAAGTAGAGATAAGGGGGAGCGGTCGGTAAAGGCAAACGAGTGAATAACCCAAACACCCCTTGGCGTAACTAAATGGACTCGCCTGCCCCACGCGCACATCTCCGGCGACTGTCAGGACTAAATAATTGTACTGTACCAGTAGGTAATTGTGTTGGAGTGAGGCTTTCAATGTGTTTCTTTCAGCAGTGAACTTTAGTTGATCGGTTACATTACGACCGAATACTGATATTCGTAACAGGCAACATTCAGCGTTCTGTAAAGAAGAATAATAGCAAGATGCCAAGGACGAAATTTGTGACAATTTAAAATGAGGAAATTTGTAATAGTGATACAGATTTTGAGATAAATAATACTTGTGTAAAATATTTCAAATATTCCCCCATTGTTTCTGCAGAAGTGGAACGAAGTTTCTCTAGATATGAGGCTGTGTTTTCTAGCAACAGGCAATCATTCTCCTTTGAAAATTTGAAAATTTAGTTTGTTATTCACTGCAACAATAAATGAAATGAAAAATTATGTAAAACAAAAGTATAATACACTATTATGTTAACATAGTGAAATACTAAGGCTGATACGTCTTGTCAATATTATATTAAGTTTATTTTCTACAGACAGAAAATAACATGTAGTCAATGACATTGTGACGAAACTGAATATTTGGAACACAAAATAGGAGTAAATGTAGCATAAAAGATGAAAAAAAAAGTGCATAAACATTATGGATATTTAGCTCTATGTAAAATTTGTGACAATTTCAAATGAGGAAATTTATAATAATGATGCAGATTTTTAGATAGATAATGCTTATGTAAAATATTTCAAATATGTCCTCATTGTTTCTGCAACAATGGAACGAAGTTTATTTATATGTAAGGCTGTGTTTTCTAGCAACATGTAATCATTCTCCTTTGAAAATTTGAAATTGTGGTTTGTTATTCACTGCAACAATATATGAAATGAAAACTTATGTAATACAAAAACGTAATACACCATTATATTAAAACAATGAAATAAAACGGCTGATACTTGTCAGTATTATATTAGGTGTATTTTCTACAAACAGAAAGTAAAATGTCTTTAAAATAGTGTAATGTTTCTTAAACTAAGAGAATAATGTCTTTAAATTTTTCTTTAGCAGATAGTTGTGTTTCGAAGTCAAAGGAGTGGCTTTTAACCACCCAAATGCTGAGGACTAGCTTACCGTGATGATAAGCATGAGTTCAAACGAACGAAAGACACTGCGTTAACTCACCCCAACTCTGAGACGTACTAAAAGTCAGAGGCGCACGAAGCGCACTGGTAGTATAACGGCATACAATTCTTAGCCCTACTAATCAGACTTCAGATACATACAATTTGCTTTTCCTCTGCCACATATCGTCAAGTGAGATGTACTGCCCGGTAATAGATGTACATATCAGCCAGAACCTCAATCAGAGGAAGCTGTAGATTTGGGCCATTAATTTGGATGAACGTCAAGGATGCCATATTATCTTTCACTTGTTCAATTGAATGTATTGATAATCTAACATTGATCGATGGAGATTCATTAAAACTAAACATATTAAACAAACGTAACCTACCTTTTCTACTATGCTCACGTGACCAAGTCAACAATAGAGAATGACAAGTCTGAGAGGGAAAGACGATATGTTGTCCTTGAATTCCATAGATAAATTACAACAGTTTCAATCTTGCCGAAATAGGTAAGAAACCAATAGCCATACAGTGTATGACTTCATATGACCTATGGTTTTCTCTTATCCATACATGTTGACAAAAAGTGACAAATGACCATAAGTCGTGTGGCCTTTAAGACAGAACTCCTTATTCCTAATATCGCATTTCAGGAACTGTGGCAAAAATTAATATTACTAAAATACTTTTCTCAACTCTGTTCTTATATTATTACCTTGCAATTTTGATTAATTATAGTGCATTTTTGATAACATAACGTGAGCAAAGTATTGCTCAAGGCAATCCTAAATCTTGGCTCCATATGAATTGCACTAGTACCAAATTTAGTCAATAGTCAACATTCTTCTGTTCTTCCACCTCTATTTCATTCATAGTGTTCTGCCAAAAGGCAGGTCTTTCACTGCAAACCCAACATTCTCCAGTCTTTGCTACTTTCTGCTTTTTCTTAGTCTCTGCGCATCTTTATTATAGCACTTTATTTAAAATGTTCATTATACTAAATTCTGTTTTAAATTGAAAATATATTGTATTCTTTCTTTATAAATTCTATGACGTTCATTCTGATCCCATCACTATAACTGCAACAAAACCACATATTTTATAAATTGAATTTTGATTTAACACTAAATAAATTGTTTTAAGATACTCTAGTATAAGCAATAGTAATTTCCTTTTACCAGCAGAGAAAACAGTATAATCGTAAATAGACCTATATGAATTAATATTAATACTTTTGTAGAACACAACAGTGGTAATTTCACTTGTAATTTATAAATATAGAGTAATAAAGTACAGTAAGTATGCCATATTTTTGTAGAAAATATATTACTCAAAAATTGCACAAATTACAAGTGAATTTACTTGTATTATACAGTACTTTTGTGGAATAGGACCCAGAAATATGAGATACGGATTTGACAGTTAGCTAGACAGAACAGTCGGCACTCAACTCATTCGATCATGGTTGCACGAAATGCACTTTTTGGGCAGACGTATTTAAGGATGCTTCATGTTCTCCCCGATAAGCACCTGTATTCTTCTTTATGTATATCATCACCTTTATTTAAAGCTATGGCACCCCTGCAAGTCATTAGCATACATAGGCTTAATTTTCGGTGTTCATATAATACAACTTACCTGAGATGTGTACAATGCAGTTTACCATTTAAACTGAAGTAAACAGACTGTACCAAATTTAAATTCCAAGTATTACAATATAAACAATTGTTTTCATTTATTCATTATGCTTTTTTTCTTGTTTCAGGTAAGTGTAACATTCGTTTCATCTCAAATGCAGTACCGAAATGACGTTGCCAACTAAGTTGTAAGTATAAATTTTATTACAGGTTTGTTTTCTAAGCGCCAGAAGTGTGTAGTGTTGTGCTTTCTTTTCTAAAAGCAGTGAAAATAAAATTCAAGTTATTCCGTACATTTTTCGTACAGCCGTCCCGCATTTGTATGTATATCAGCATGTTTGTTGACGATTCACAAATAAGCATTTGATCTAAATATTAGAGCCAATTTTAATATATTCTTCATTATTTTTACTTATATAAAAATATATAAATGATATCTGACCTCATCGTAATAACACATGCTTCTGGCAGTCACAATCAGAAGATTGGACTATGTAATAAAAACAAAAAATTCAATAATTGTAGGATGCATGATGTTTATTATTAATTTTCTTTCACAAAAGTGTTATAAAAATACTTCCACCTATTTCAGACAAACTTTTATATATAAATAACTTTTATTTATACGTAATATCATATCGTAAGTAATTTAATCGTGTAACTTATTGTGAAAGATTATTTTTATTATATAGCCTTTACGAAATATATTAAAGGTGATATGTTACAGTTGTATGAACACTAATATTAGTGATGATACAACTGTAACATATCACCTTTAATGTATTTCATAAAATCAATGAACACTGTATTATTTACCTAAACATGTGTGTTTTATCATTAAATATAGCCTTTATGCTTGGTCTAGATAGCAGACAATTATTATTTCAGTTTTCTCAATTAAAATTATACATTAAATTAATCTCTTTTATTAAAATGAATGTATTGAAAATTATAGCACGACAAAGTACCATTCCTGAAATAGGCTTCAGCGATAACAGTTAATGATTTATCACTCGCGTTAGCAGATACAGTGCTACACACTGGTAACTTATATAATCAGTGCAAGATTAACATTGTTAACAAATGTAGAATATGTTACGCGAGACATTTCAAGTATCATCAACAAGTTTTCTTACCGTAAATATAGAGAACTTAAATTTCAGAATTGTAGGTCTAGTTCTGTTACTTTCGACATTTGGGATTGATACTTATATGTAAATACTTGTACAGAGTGTTTCAAAAGTGATGGTAAAAAATTTACGGATGAGAAGTAAAAACGAAGAGAAGCAAACTTTCCAGTAAACATGAGTTCGCAAATTAACCGTTTACGAGATAATACTATTTTGTACTAGTTGGTGCCAGCTGAGTATTAAGTATTAATTCCGACAAAAGCAGTGACAATATTATTTAATTTATCAATCACGAGACAGTAAAATTCATAATTTTGACTTCAACATCATAGAAATGTGATTGAACATACAAAAAAAAATGTTTTAACAACAGTAAAGTTTGTGGATAAACAGGGTATAGTATGAACATGTGAACTGAAGAATTTTACAATATGTGTTCAAAATGCTGACCGTGCACTTGAATGCATCTGTCAAGTCTTGTCCGGTAAAACCCAAGAATGCGCTTGAACAGTAATTTTCTGGAAGGCATCTACAAACCGATGCTGCAATTCTTCAGGTGTGGTGTGTCTGTTGTGCAAAATAGGCTCTTTGCATAACCCCATACACAAAAATCCAAATGATTTAAATCCAGGTACAGGTCCTCCTCTACCTATCCACCGTTCACCATAGCATCTGTTTAGATATCGCCTCACACTTACAAGGGTCCACACCTGTGGAGTAACGGTTAGCGCATCTGGCCGCGAAACCAGGTGGCGCGGGTTCGAATCCCGGTCGGGGCAAGTTACCTGGTTGAGGTTTTTTCGGGATTTTCCCTCAACCCAATACAAGCAAATGCTGGGTAACTATCGGTGCTGGAACCCGGACTCATTTCACCGGCATTATCACCTTCATCTCATTCAGACTCTAAATAACCTGAGATGTTGACACAGCGTCGTAAAATAACCTACTAAAAACACTTACAAGGAAATCGGATCGGGAGAGTGCTGCATAAGTACGAAGAATAAATGAATCCTATAGATTCAAAGTCCCCTATATCCACTTTCACAAATTGAAGAATTTTAACAGTAACTGGTGGCAAATAGAGGGAATTTTCAACCTAACAGTGACTTTTAACAAACCTCCTGCTTTAAATTTAGTGACTTTTTGAATTCAAAGTATATAAATCATTCGAATTAATTCTTAGCAAGCAATATGTGGGCATAAATCGTGAACAAAATGATCTTTAGAGGGTTTTGAATCTAGAGGATTCAAATAGTGCCACTTTACCGTATCCAGGCGCTCGGTTCACTGACGGCCTCAACCAGCAAAAAATGGCAATATCTCGTAAACAGTTAATTTGCGAACCTATGTTTACTGCAACGTCTGCTTCTCTTCGTCTTTACTTCTCATGCGTAAGATTTTACCACCACTTTTGAAACACCCTGTATATGTGATTCTATGGAGGAGAATGTTATTATATTAAATGCTTAATTATTTATGTATGATTCTCTTACAATAATGTGACATTTCTAATAACACTTTGAAACAACCAAGAAAAGATAATTGGACTAATTTATTCATTACACGCAGGTAATTATATAATTATTATTGTTGTTAAAATCACGCGAGGCTAGAATCACCTGTAATTCACTGATATTTAATTGGGTGATTAGCAAATAGAAATATTGAATTAATTTATATTGACTTATATTTTCATATCTGTGTGCATTTTCATAAATTTTGGGCAAGTTGGTAATATTAAGCTACAGGCCCCGAACTAGTTTAAGCCAGCACTGTATATTATCATGTGCGAATAGAAATTTTGTGCGTTTTATTTATGTTATGTGGTCGTCAGATTTCAAACGATTAAAAATAATTTTCTCTCGTGGAAGTAGAGAAGCTGCTTGCGACAGCAATTAAGGGTTGGATGTTATTTGTCTATTCCATCCGCTACACATGTCACGTCGCCTTTAGCAAAGGTTGGCAGGCTTGCAGTTTAATTATAAAAGTTCTTGTTTTAGAAGTGGAGATGCTTTGCGCAGGCACATTCTAGATCCCAAATTCATAAAAATGTTAAGTTGGCAAGCTTAGTGACTAGGAAATGTAGATTAGAGCATGTCACGGGTTTGTAGATTCTGGCAGCTTGAGTGTTATGCAGTGTTTGCAGTTTATGTCCGTCTCACTATGTCACATCATCTAGTTATCAGTTCCGTGTAATGCAAACATTCGACTGAGCTAGAAATATTTTTAGTGAATGGCTCTTCAGCCAGTACACACTGCGGTGTACGTGACATTAAAGGCATAGTTTGAACGCTGCTGAAAGCAAAGATTTTTGTTTTGAATTTTGCAAAACATGAATGTCGTTCGCTATCACAATGGCTGGATATTTACAGACGAAGAGTACGAAATACCTCTTCATATACAGCGTGTAACTGAATTCCTTTTAAAAATGTTAAGGGATTAGGGAGGAATAAAATATGAAGAACTTTCAGTAATAAATCAGAAACGACTCCTCCATGGACGTATTTAAGCACAAGTTTTGCTTTCTTTTACATCATCATTTTCCTTTCCTTTATTTGTTTTTACGACAATTGTTCAAAGTGGCGTCCACCACGTTAAAGTATGTCTGACAGTAGCAAGGCACATTCTGGTGTACCCTGGATCTCTCCAAAGACTGCTACAATTCGAGCTCTTACATCTTATTCCATATAAACAAGGGTCTGATAAACCAGAAATTTCAGGTAGGCCTAACCCTAAAGGAAAAAAATTCCAATATCAGGAGAACGGGGTGGACAGGTGACTGGTCCTCCTCTACCAATCTATCGCCCTAAAAATCTGCCGGTTAGATGTCTGTGAACTTCAGCATCGAATGGACTGTGGCTCCAGTTTGCGATTCCTCACTACCGTACCGGTACTTACCGGTATTTAACCCCCAGTTCAAAGATACAATTCCATGGAAAAAAAAGATAATATGATTTATAGGTAAATGTCTAATGAAAGTATAGGAAAAAATTCGAAACAAATATTTTGGGAAAGTGAGAAAAAAATACTAACTTCGAAGTGATCTGTTCAAAATAGACATTGACACCCTCAAAAATTGGTAAGCGGCATTTATGTATGTTAATTTAATCGCAATTTATGTTTCATTATCATTACACTTTACTCTAAAAATCGTATTTTTAAATGAATTAAGAAAATCTTTTATCAACACTGGCTCTCAATTGTTGGCGTCGATTGTTTAACTAGCCGTAATACGGAAACTAGTGAAGATTTTGAATAGAAACCATTTTTAAAACTAATATTCATCCTTTCTAAACATTTCTCTTGCAACAATCGCAGCCGATCAATAAAGCGATTGAATCAGTGGCACGCCTAGTTTCAAAATGTCTCTTTTGATTAATAAACATACACAGATACGAAATTAATTAATTATAATTAAACAACTACTTTACTGAAAACTATATAAAGCAATAATTAAGAGTTAAACGTTATTCTAAAGTTGTAAATTGTAAATTATGTCTTATTTAACGACGCTCGCAACTGCCGAGGTTATATCAGCCTCGCCGGTGTACCGGAATTTTGTACCTACCGCAGGAATGTTTACATGCCAGTAAATCTATTGACATGAGCCTGTCGCGTTTAAGCAAATTTAAATGCCATCGACCTGGGCCGGTATCGAACATGCAACCTCGGGCACTCTACCGACTGCGCCACTCAGGTCAGGCCGACTTTCTAAATAGTTTTTTTTTATATTTATTACTTTTTAGTTCTAGTCTTCCTTTCCTTTCCACTTATTTCTATTTTGGGCATTTTTCTTTATTTCATTTTCCTTTAAGTTCTGTCCTAATTTATTTACTCCTTTCCTCCACTGTTTTTTATTTTTATCCCTTTTGTTTTGTTTATTTCTTTACTTCCACTTTATCTGATTAGGGTAATAACCAGGGAAAGGATTTATATGTAAATACATATTTACTTATAAAGCTAATATAATTTATATTTTGCATTATCTTTATGTTTCACAATGTGTAGGGTTGAAAAATCCTACTTTTATTTTCCATATTTTTCCATATTTTAGAGTTTAGTACATATTTTCGTTAATTTCCATATATTTTCCATATTTCATATAAAACAGTCCATATTATATTAGGTTTAACAATAAAACAAAACAAAATTCCATTAACTTTTAAAAATACATTTCAACAATAGAGATTTAAACACATGTTCAGTAATCCCTTTAACATCAGAGTTATTTGAAAATTAGCAGTCCTATCAACAATGGGAAAGTAAGTTACAAAACTGTATTAATTTAATTTAAAATTTTTAACAGACTTCAGTTGTGCAGCTCAACAGTTAAATGCCAGTCAGAGTACACATAGGTTCAGTTTTGTAAATCATACTATAAAGACGGTAAATATGCCAAAAGTACGTCATTCAGTCAATTTAAAATCAAAACTAACAAGTTACATTTCAGAATTTAAAGAAGATGGTTTATCAACTGACAATAAAATATTATTTTGTAATTTGTGTCAGTGTGCAGTATCATCTACACAAAAGTTCCTGGTGCAACAACACATTACAACTAGTAAACATCAGGCCAACAAACAACTAAATTCCAAGCAGAGACAATTGTTTTTAACACAACCAACAACATCGAATGTAAGATCTGAGTTTAACATCGACCTGTGCCGTTCTCTCATCTCTGCTGATATTCCTCTCTACAAACTAAAGAATAAGGTCTTCAGGGAATTCCTTGAAAAATATACTCAACATACAATCCCGGATGAGTCAACACTTAGGAAGACGTATGCTCCATCCATCTACGATGAGACAATACAGAAGATAAGAGATGAAATTAAAGATAGTTCAATTTGGGTTTCCATTGATGAGACTCCCGACAAAGAAGGTAGACTTGTTGGTAATGTAGTTATCGGTTTGTTAAGTGAACAATATTCTGAACGAATTCTTTTACATTGTGATGTTCTAGAAAAGTGCAATAACAAAACTATAGTTAAACTGTTCAACGAAGCTATGGGTATCCTGTGGCCAAAGGGTATTATGTACGATAATGTGTTATTCTTTATTAGCGATGCTGCCCCTTATATGGTCAAAGCTGGACAAGCATTATCTGTTGTATATCCTAAATTGACTCATTTTACTTGTGTGGCGCATGCATTTCATCGTGTGGCAGAAGTGGTCAGAGACAATTTCCCTAAAGTAGATTTGTTGATTTCATCAGTGAAAAAAGTATTTCTCAAAGCTCCCAGTAGAGTTAACGTGTTGAAAGAAATGTACCCTGAAATTCCATTGCCACCAAAGCCAATTTTAACTAGATGGGGTACATGGCTAGAAGCAGTTGAATATTATGCCGAACATATAGACTCTATTAACAATGTTCTCCTTGCATTGGACTCTGAAGATGCAGTCTCAATTGATACTGCGAAAACAGTTACCTGTGACATAAGTGTGAAGAATGACTTAGCTCACATTCAGCATACATTTTCATGCATCATAAAAACGCTCAAAAGTCTCCAAAATAGGCACCTTTCACTATCTGAAAGTTTTGAAATTATAAATAGTACTGTGGAACAACTGAATCGTGGTAGAGGTAAAGTTGCAGATGCAGTAAGAGCTAAGGTGGACACTGTACTTTCAAAAAACCCTGGATATGAAGAACTACAAAAGGTTGTTGCTGTGATGAGTGGTGAATCAACAGTGAAGATTAACTTGGACTTATCCCCAGCAGACATTGTGAAATTGAATTATGTACCAGTTACTTCTTGTGACGTCGAACGCTCTTTTAGTCAGTATAAATCTATCCTCAGAGACAATAGAAGAAGATTCACTTTTCAGCACTTGAAAGAAATGTTTGTAACCTATTGTTATGGTAACAGACAATAAAAATTGTGTTTTGTTGAAACTACATTGGAAGATAAGGTACGTCCATTATATTTTTTGTTTAGTTTGATTAAAATGTACCAATATTTAACGTACATAGTCATTTTTTTATAATTTTAAGTCCATATTTAATTCCATATTTTGGTAAAAATCCATATTTAATTCCATATTTTGGTAAAAATAACTACATATATATTTACATATTTCATATATTTTTAGTCCATATAAATCCGTTCCCTGGTAATAACACAGTCTAGTATGTACACTCACGAAGCTCAATATATAATAAATATGGATCCGTAGATAGTTGCTAACCACTAGGATCGCTACTATCGCCTCATTACAACAATGCGAAATAGTACCTGCACAGTCTATTGTTCCTAGCAACCTCAACAACTCAAGCTTCGTGACTAGACTGTGGTAATAACATGATGACGATCATGTTGATAAAGAAGAAGCATCATTAAGCATCTTTACAAACAATTGATGTATTTTAATGCTTTCAAATATGTAGTCTTACGATTTACTGTTTCAGAACTGGAAAATAAGTCTGCACACGCTCTGTATTTTCGGGAAGAATACGAATATAAATCAATTGTCTCCCCGAAAGCAAACTCAGGTTCGCTGTACTCGCAGCCGGAAACTTTGTAGAAAAGTTGATATCGCGAGCATTAAAATAAAACGCGTTGTATTCATGGAGGTGTTCATTAAGTACTTCAAGGTGGCTTTCGCTTACCAAGTGACATTGTATGCGATTCAATTTGAAGCGTGATAAATTAGAGATAAACTGTGTTCCACGAACTGCCTTCGTTATATGGATTCCTTGTATGGGGTAATTAGAACGCACATCTTGGTAAGAATGTTGTAATACCGTGATATTTTACGGCATGCTTGGTGACAAACCATCAAGCCAGAAGCAGCTATGAAAAATACTTTCTCCCACTACAAGAAATCCCCCGGGAACGGAGTTGGGGGCGATGAATTATTAAATAGCAATTTTCGAACAAGTTGACTTCACATTTACGACCTAAGGTAACGAGAATGTGGTTCTTTTGTTACGAGTGAAGTCTGTTGGCAGCTGCCTCTCGATGTATCGATTGTGCATACAGCGCCATAACCAAGGCAACGAGAGATGGAATTTTTTATGCCGCGTGTTAAGTCAACAGTCTTTTGATGAAGGAAATGTTATTAAAACTGATTGTTACACAAAACAAATAATTCAAAAGTTGTAAATTCGTTCTTATTTCCTGTTTATTTAGAGATTTCAACTTCAATGGAACTATTTCTTTCAAGAATATAAACTCTACAGCTATTGTACCTTATGGAAAGAAATGGTCATTCTATAAATTGAATACACAATATCTAAGATCATAATTATATGTTGAAATATGTCTGAATATTTGTTAGCACGCTGTAATAAGGATGATGAAATCTTTTCTGGAATCTGTTAGTACAAAATAGTGAAATGAGTCATAATGATTTTTTATTGTTTCGAAAAGTAAGTGATCATTTCGCAAATGTTCTTCGTGAATTTGAACCAAGAGAGGAATATTTTGGTGTACGAGTAAAAAAAAATGGTCATAGATATTACTTTATGATATGTTAAAGGCCATTATCAGAGACTACTGACAGAACATATGATTTATAAGATAATAATGCCATCCATACTGACTGGTTATTCTCGGCGGTCTAGTGATTACCAAGGGGCCAAGCTAGCCGAGGAGAGAGAAGTAAATCAAGTCGTAGATTTATGGCATCCTGTCCTTGATGGAAGTGCTTTACGTAAAATTTTGCTGACATTTCTTGTTCACATAAAAAATAAATAGCACAATGTATCCATATCAGGATATGTAACACTCTCCACTCATACCATAGCAGAGATTCTGAATGAAAACGGGTACTACTTTATTGCATGCGACTTACTTAAATAAAGACCGACTGTTACTCAGAAACACAAAAGGTCTTTGTCATCGTCATCATCATCATCATCATCATCATCTTCTTCTTCTTCTTCTTCTTCTTCTTCTTCTTCTTTACTCAATGGTTTAGACATTGTTGTCTGTTCCGACTTCACAGTAATCCATCTTTTGCAAGATCTGCCTATAAACAAAAGGTTTATATTTTAAAAAGTACAATTTTGTTGCTATTTTGTCTACAGATCGAAAAATTGGACATTAACCAAATTAACTTTCTGAACTTAACATTTAATAACCACATTGTAACAGATTTTGTTTATGGAAAGCACAAAGTAAATTCTTAGTAATAAAGTAATCATAAAAACACATTCAACATAATTGTCATGTAGGCCCCTAACAAATATTTCAAATATTTAAGAATGTGTAAAATAATAATTTTATCTGAATTCGTTAAAGAATAAACAAATTCTACAAGAAGGAGCAAGGAATTCGGACAGAACTTTTTAAAAGAATTAATTAATTCATTAATTTCATTCATAGTTTTCTGCCCCATTGCAGGTCCTTCACAACAAACCTAGTATTCTCCAATCTTCTCTCTTTTCTACCCCTCTCTTCTTGTCCTAATACGATCCAGTATATCTTAATGTTGTCTATCATTTGTTATCTGCTTCTACTCTGAACATTTTTCCAGTACATAATTCCTTCTCAGTCAGTGGCCCAACCAATTTCTTTTCCTCTTCCTGAATATTTTCAGCATTATGCTTCTTTTACCCACTCTTTCTAGCTCAGCTTCATTTATTATTCTCTTTGTCTACTTCATATGCTCCATTCTTTTCCATAGCCACATTTAAAATACTTCCAGTCGTTTCTTCTTACTTCGTCGTAATGTCCATGTTTCTACCCCATACAATGCCACACTCCACACAAAGCACTTCACTAGTCTCTTTCTTAGTTCTTTTTCCAAAGGTCTGCAAAGATAACCCTACTAAAAGCTTCTTTTGCCATTTTTTTACTTGGTAATATAACGACGCTGTGTCAACTGGTTATTTAGCGTCGATGGTATTTGGCGAGATAAGGCCGAGGATTCTGCATAGATTATCTGAAATTCACTTTACGGTTGGGAAAAACTTCGGAAAAAACCCAGCGTCGTTAAATAACCAACTAAAATAAATAAAAAAATCAAATCGATATAGCTAAATTTAAAGATAGAATTTCAGTTCATAAACTCAAACTAGAATATTTAACGATGCTGTATCAATTACGGGGTTTTCTGCTTTGGGTGGGAATGGTGATAGCGAAATGATATTTGGCGAGACAATTCTGAAGATTCGTACTGGTATTACCTGACATTCGCCTTGAGGCGGTTATATAGTTAGCAAAAGAACAACAATCGAATGACGAATGCGAATATTCGTTATTTGTTTTCTGTTCGAAGCAAATAGAAATCACCAGTGAATGAACAGGGAACATTTGCGTTCGCTGATTATATATTATTTTCAAGTCCGTAATGCCGGACGAAGATATGATTATTGTAAGTTGTTATTTCAGGCAGTTTTACAAACTGGAACTTAATAAATAAAAGGCAATGCGATGCACTCGTTATGAGTGACTAAGTGGTCGGGATCCGACGGAATAAGCGCCGTCTTAAATCACTAAGGGCCGTATTCATAGACGTTCTTAGCGCTGACTTCCGGTGGATGATCAGCGAACTAACTTTTTTCGTATTCATAAACCAGTGTTAGCGATATGATATGATATGATATGAATCCTGTACAAGTAACCAGTCGATAGCCGGGGCTAGTTTAGCACGCTCGTAGCGCAGGCTAGCGAAATGTCTAGGAATAGCACCCTAAGTGATTATTTTTCGCATATCATATATTATTACGATGTACCGAAGTACATATTTCCGTGCACGAGTGCACCTCTGCACATGTGTGGACATTGTGCCACTGTCATTCATCTATGACGCAGTGCATGAGGGTAGGCCACTAGAGGGAACCCAAGAGGTGGAACTTAAACTGAGAGGATTCAATCCGACAACGGGATGGGAATCCGGTGTGGCTTAGTGGATAGAGCATCAGCACGTAGAGCTGAAAACCCGGGTTCAAATCCCGGTACCGGAGAGAATTTTTCTCCGTTCCACTCATCCTTCATCATATGAACTTAGGGGTTATGAAACTAAGGCGTCGTGAATTATACTCGTATGTTCATCAGTGTTGTTAAGAAGGTTCTTAATTTGAAGAGACTTTAAAGAACTTGACAGTTTTTAATTTGACTTTTCTCCAGCAAAATCTGACAAACTTCATCCAAAGTGGCTGTCCTTTACATTTTCAGCTAATGAGGTTCACGAAATATGAAGTCCTTACATTGTACCATAGAACAAGGTAAAATGGTGATTAGCAAGGCTGGTAGCTGGCGATGGAGAATTGTTAAAATGTTCACGAAGAAGTAGAAATATCTTGAGGAAAACATGTCCCATCATCTCCATTCTCTAGTAAAAATTCCACATGGACTTAATGGGAATTAAACCAAGGACTGTAGCTTAGGGAGTCAATGTTCTAGCCGTTCCGGTAATAGTCCATTAAACTTAAATTTTCCCAAGAGTAGCAAACTTCATTGTTTTACTTTCTTTAAAATTTTAACTCTTTTTTGCTTGTATTCTGTATCTCTATATCGCATTATATTCTCTCAATATCACATGAGAGACTAAAAACGAAATGAAACCACTTAAAATGCTTGAAATTAAGCAGCACGTTAATGCGGATGTTTTTCCAGGGAATGTCTTCCACGCTGCAGCAGTTACCTTTTTGTCTAATTGGCGTCATTAGAGCTCCGCCGGATAAAACGAATTATGTGCTTTATAATATAATTGCTGAAGATTAACTACTAAAGGCAATAATAGTTGAAAACCGATGTAGAGGCTTAGCTTACAGGGATCTGTGTATGGCACAAAGGGAATTGTAGCTTGGAAGAACCCACATTAATCTGGTGTCAGGAGACGAAGAGGGAGGATACGGCACATCAAAAATGAAAGGGGAATAAACACAGCCAGGCCCATACAAGTCGACCGCGTGCAAGAAACGCTTTCACGTTAAGTGAAACTCACAATTATGGTTCTGAATTCCGATTATGGCATGGATGAGTACCCGAAAGTAGTGTTTGATGTTTGAAGTTTCGATTTAGTTAGGGCGCTGAACGCTAGACGAACAGAACTCCCTTTTGCTCGAGAAAAAATAAAATATAATTTTTTGTTTTGAAATAGTTTCCTGAGGACCAACATGGTCGATAACATCGATAATCATAAGGTTTAAGGCCCTGTAAAACATAACGGTGTTAGTCTAAATCCCCCGCGTTTAATAACGACTATTAACTATAAGAGATGAGACAGACATAATAGGGTTTATATAGTTCATTTTATGAAACAATTTTATGGGTGCGTTATTCCTGAGGAAGCAGCTGTAAATAATTGAACGTTTTTTGTGTGTTGGTATTACTGACACTTTGATGACGCTTTCAACAATCTACCTGTTCATTTTGTTGTACAACTAATTCCATGGCCCCCTGCAGAGCGGTTTCGCAGTAGGAAGGCTGTGTCATAATACTGGCTCAGCACGCCCGTACGTCATGCGACCCAACCAACTGGAATGTGTGGTGGGTTGCGGAGCAACAGGGGAATCGTCAGTTTCTGTATATTATAACAACATATGACAGTTATCCTAGCAAATGAAAAACACCGCAGAACAAAATAACGAAAAAAAAAGTTGCTGGTAGAGATACATGTATCATACTATGTCAAGGGCTTAGTTGTTATAACGGATATACAGTTTAAACTCTCGTGAGTAACATAATACTGGCTTATGTTTGTAATTGCATTAGACTGCGCTGAGCTGCTGCAGTAAAGAAATCAAACAGTTATGAACTACACACAAAGTAGGCTAAAAGGTCAAAATGTAATGGCGACCTAGCAATGAACGGCATTCACACTCTTGGATTATGAATAAATGCGGCCAAAACATAGCAGAGACATTAAATTATCTATAGTAATGTCACAAGAGGGCTGAAATTTACCGATAAATCCACAAGCGAAGCGAGTGGATTTATTTGGGAAATCTCAGATCTCGAGTGACATTTATTAGGACTATTTCATGAATAAAATAAGAATGCAAATAATATATCCCTAAAATTCTCTCACAAAATGTTAATAATTGTATATTTATGTATACTACATTGTGAAATCGAAATAGATGAATAACGATTACTGCAATAAAGAAATTGAAATTTATTCAGTAACACCAATTGAGAAAAGCGAAATACAGGTTTTAAAACTTTAATTATATGTACTTCGTTTTTTTCTTGTTATTATAACAGAAATACGTTTTCATTTTCTGCTGAAATCATAATTTAATTTAAACATTTTATAGTATTATTACAAATAACGTGATTAATACATTAACAATTGAACAATTGTTATGAAGGAGTGTCATTTTCTTTAGACACAATGGACATGGAATTAGAAAATGAAGATGTAGATGTGGAAGTAGGATTTCGCACCTTATTTAGTACAATGAATTCATGCTCATCGATTTAAGTGGAAACAGTTGGCGACACTAACTAAACAAAAGAACGACCATGCGATAAATTGATAGTGATAAATCGAGCTGCAGAAATTATCACAATGTTTCCGGTGTAAGCAGATTTCTTTTAATCCTAAGTGTAAGAGCTCTGCTTTTTCCTTGGGTAATCCAAATACCTTATTAAATAACTAAGTTCAAACTGGTAAACTCTTCAGGACTTTCACTTTGTACACCACACAGCGTTCTTAGTTACTTACTGGCTTTTAAGAAACCCGGAGGTTCATTGCCGCCCTCACATAAGCCCGCCATTGGTCCCTATCCTGAACAAGATTAATTCAGTCTCTATCATCGTATCCCACCTCCCTCAAATCCATTTTAATAGTATCTTCCCATCTACGACTCGGCCTCCCCAAAGCTCTTTTTCCCTCCGGCCACCCAACTAACACTGTATATGCATTTCTGCATTCGCCCATACGTGCTACATGCCCTGCCCATCTCAAACGTCTGGATTTAATGTTCCTAATTATGTCAGGTGCAGGTACAATGCGTGCAGTTCTGTGTTGTGTAACTTTCTATATTCTCCTGTAACTTCATCCCTCTTAGACCCAAATTTCTATACATTTATTAAAACTTATAAAGTGAAGTTGTAACCCAAAGACATTAGATATTGTAGTACTCGGTTACCATTTTTGTACTCTTGGTACGTCCTCACTATATTCTGCACCCTACGGTCTTTCGAGGTTGCGGACGGATTTTTCTTCCTACATCCAATTCTCTCATCATCGTTTTAGTGTCCTCTTGCTCCATAATAATTTCTCGTATGGGTGAATAGAGTGATAGGTCAATGTAGTCAAGTTAACAGCGTTCTAGATTATGTTTCCGATCTTCATCAACAGATTAGTACAAAATCTTACATTAGAGCACTGAGTTATGGGTGCAGCAAAATTACTAGTATATTAGTAATATAAAATATAGTTTTGTGTAAAAATGGTGCGTGATGTGCCATTTCTGGCTTCAGCACACAAAAATACATAAAGGAGGTCTTAAACTTTTAAAAAGGTTTTTCATTGCAGGCCTGTGTTATTTGTACTTAAGTACACTTTTGTCATATCCATCACACGTTTGTCTTATTTTGCCTTTTAAGACGACAAATAAACCTTTGATTGGAGCTTGTCTTTATGAGCTCAAAATTTTCACTTTCAATTTGAAATGTTCTGTATTCTTGAAACAGTGTTTGAACACCGTAGCTATTTACTCCCAATCTACCCCAATATTACAAAATTTATCCATTGATATTTAGGGTAAATCATAAATAATTTAATTAATTTCAGTGGATTATTCGTTGACATATTTGAAACAAAAATGTTTAATACAATTTTGCTTCCTTTTCGAGGTAAAAATGTTTTATATGAAAAATTTCATAGCATGTTTTGGGAAAGTCATTGATTTAATTCCCAATATGCTCAGTCAATTTAAGAGAGCAGTGTATTATGATAATAAATAATTGAAAGAATTTTAGTTTTTTCGTTCACATGTGCAGAAATTTTTAATCCGAGCAAATATGGCATTGTAAAATTCATTTTCAGAACGAAAAGCTACATTTGTTTCGATCAAATATCTGCACATTTAAAGAACAAAACTAAAATTCCTTCAATAATTTATTATCACAATACACTACTCTCTTAAATTGACTGAGTACTTTGGGAATTAGCTAAACTGATGGTTTTCCCAAAACACTGTAGGAAATGTTTATACAAAACAATTTTATCTCGAAAAAAAGCAAAAACGAGTAAAATTGTATTACATATTTTTTTTTAATATCTCAAAGAATAGCTCCCTGAAAATAATGACTTTTTTACGGTTCAATCTGTATTTGTTTAGGATACATAAATACCTTCACTCGCACACGTTTCCGCTCTGGTTTGTTTGTTTGTTTGTTTTTTTTTTTTCATTTTAGTAGTCTATAAAATAAAGTGAAAATATGACATCTAGCAAACCAATTCAGATGAAACGCAGTAATTACATTGTAATTAGTTAATTGCTAGTACAGATATACGATATATATTCAGCAAAAATAACAAATAACAAAGCTAATCATTAATACAACAGCAATACATCACTTGCAGTAAATGTACTTCCGTCTCGATCTCATCGTCATCATGATCTTCTTCATTTTAGACCATTCGATCTGTAATCTTAAAAAGATGTCCTTGGCCCTTCAATCGATGTCTTGGTCTTCCCTGATCTCTGTGCCCTCCGGGTTTTTATTTATTTATTTACTTACTTATTTATTTACTTATTTATGTATTTACTTATTTATTTTATGTATTTATTTATTTATTTAATTTATTAATTTATTTATTTATTTATTTATTTAATTTATTTATTTAATTAATTAATTTATTTACTTATTTATTTATTTATTTATTTAATTAATTAATTAATTTATTTAATTTATATATTTAATTTATTTATTTAATTTATTTATTTTATTTATTTAATTGATTTATTTATTTAATTTATTTATTTAATTGATTTATTTAATTTATTTATTTAATTAATTAATTTAATTTATTTATTTAATTTATTAATTTATTTTATTTATTTATTTAATTAATTTATTTATTTATTTATGTATTTATTTATGAATTTATTTATTTATTTATCGATTTACTTATGTATTTATTTATTCATTTATTCATTCATTCATTTGATCAATCTTTGTTCACGTCATGGCAGATTAGATGTGTTCCGGTTCTTAATCCGCCATCACTCTCTATACAAATATAACAAAAACTAATACATATTGAACCTATAAGTATCTTGTATACAAATGATAATAATAATAATAATAATAATAATAATAATAATAATAATAATAATAGTAATAATAAGTGTAGTTCTTGTGTCTTAAACTCTTACTTTAACTTTTTCATTTCTATACTCAATCTCTTAAAAATTATTCTGTTAACTTCATTGACTACTTTTCGCAGTTTCCTATCGTGTCAGACTACTCAGAATTTATAATTCCATATCCGTTACAACTTTGACTTTCTCTCCCCATCTAATTTTAACTCTAAAAAGAAATTTTCCTAATTTATGCAGATTGCTGGCGTTTAGGGGACCATTCATTTTTACAAGCTACTATAGCGTTTATTTGTAGAAATTTTTTATCCATCCAACCGTTTCTCAAATCATTCGTTGCCTGACACTTTAACACAATACGCATTGCGTCTTCCGCTAGTCCACACAAAGGACATTTACCCTTCTCTACGTTCCCTTTCTTATTCTTGAGCCTCCAGATACCTAATCTCCACCGTGCCATTCCTGTTCTCTCTTCCCTTGAATTTCCTCTGGGTCTATACAGTATACTTAGGCTGATCTCCTCTTCCTTTCCATTCTTTGTACATGGTTCTTACACTGTTGTTGATATTGTTGAATTTCTTCGGTTATAGAAGGAGCTTGTAATATTTTTCGTATTTATTATTCAGAATTCTTATAATTAATAATCAGTTTCTCAAAAACCTCAAAATCACAGTAACATCCAACCTAGAGCACATTTAAAGAACAAACCTAGAGCAGGCATCCTATGTTTCCTCTATAACTTTTTATTCCACATAAATTTCTGGTGATAACATAATGACTCCATAACAGTTTGAAAATTGCGCGTGGATTTGAACTGTCCTCCACTTGTATCCCACACCATCATCATCCAATACAATTAAACTTGATTCCATCTATTTCACTATTACTGCATTAAAGTCGCTTATGAAAGCTCTCTGGTGTGTAAGAAGGAAGATAGGCAAATAAATTCGAAAATATATTCGATGTTATCGCCCATTTCTCAAGAATCCTTCGTGAAATAATTTTTTTCTGACTCTTACAGACGGTTTCTAATTTCAAATGCCCTTAAAGGGCTTCGAACGTAACATTTTATAGCCAGGGGAAGGGGCAAGTGGCTAATGAGAGGGAAAAGTTATGAGCAGCCTCAACTCATCGTTAGAGAAGACGGGGAGGGAGGTGGGGGGGACTTTTCTAATTAAGACTTGCAAGAAAAACCCTCAATCATTGTTCTAGCACGGCGCGTAGGGAAAGAGAGTTAGTTCTGGGAATGAAAAACAAAGAAGGCTCTCTCTCTCTCCAAAAAATAATATTTTATGAATGGAAGCGCGACAAGCCGTTTCTGTCCTTAGTTACGGTGAGATTACTTCAATTTGTGGAAGTGTAAGTTAATTTTATTCCGTTTGCAATGGATTATTGCCTCTTCCATTTACCCTAACTCTTGAAACATTTAAAAAATCGTAACTCATTCAAGACAAGTCCGACACTTTATTGCGGACTGGAATGCATAATGCATGAGAGCTCCATTCTTCTAGTGAAGACAATGAATAAAAGAGTTTGCTGTTCAAGTAATTAGCAATAAAACTTTAATATATATTGTATAACTCGCTAAAAAGTTTTATATATACCCCGCTTATATCTTTGAATATTTAAAGGCTAATTGTAAATGATAAAGTATATTTATTTTGAGTCACATTCCATAATTCATTGCTTAATAATTCTGGATTGAGAAGACGGCTATATAAATCCACATACAGTGCGATTCCAATTTTGTGAGTCATTTTAAGCGTACCGTGGCTTAGAAACAATGATGATACCTGTTCAGATCAGGCACTGGCACCGAGCACATCACAGACAGTAAGAGATGTCTGTCAAGTGGACGTCTTTAAACATGCAACAAATAATGCAAGTTATTCGTCAAGAACTCTAAATTAACTTACATACTTACGTACAAATGATTTTTAAGGAACCCGCAGGTTCATTGACAGCCTCTCATAACCCCGCCATCGGTCCCTATCCTGTCCAACATTAATCCAATCTCTATTATCATATCCCACCTCCCTCAAATCCGTTTTAATATTATCCTCCCATCTATGTCTTGGCCTCCCCAAATGTCTTTATCCCTCCGGCCTCCCAACTAACACTCTACATGCGTTTCTGGATTCGCCCATATGTGCTATATGTCCTGCCTATCTCAAACGTCTGGATTTAATGTTCCTAATTACGTCAGGTGAAAAATAAAATGCATGCAATTCTGCGTTGTGTAACTTTCTCCATTCTCCTGTAACTTCATCCCTCTTAGCCCCAAATATTTTCCTAAGAACCTTATTCTCAAACATCCTTAATCTCTGTTCCTCTCTCAAAGTGAGAGTCCAAGTTTCACAATCATACAGAACAGCCGGTAATATAACTGTTTTATAAATTCTAACTTTCAGATTTTCTGACAGCAGACTAGATGACAAAAGCTTCTCAACCGAATAATAACAGGCATTTCTCATATTTATTCTGCGTTTAATTTCCTTCCGAGTGCCATATATATTCTCGGGAGGAAATTAAACCCAGAATAAATATGGGAAATGCCTGTTATTACTCGGTTGAGAAGCTTTTGTCATCTACTCTTCTGTCAAAAAATCTGAAAGTTAGAATTTATAAAACAGTAATATTACCGGTTGTTCTGTATGGTTGTGAAACTTGGACTCTCACTTTGAGAGAGGAACAGAGATTAAGGGTGTTTGAGAATAAGGTTCTTAGGAAAATATTTGGGGCTAAGAGGGATGAAGTTACAGGAGAATGGAGAAAGTTACACAACACAGAGCTACACGCATTGTATTCTTCACCTGGCATAATTAGGACCATAAAGTCCAGACGTTTGAGATGGGCAGGACATGTAGCACGTATGGGTGAATCCAGAAATGTATATGGAGTGTTAGTTGGGAGGCCGGAGGGAAAAAGACCTTTGGGGAGGCCGAGACGTAGATGGGAAGATAATATTAAAATGGATTTGAGGGAGATAGGATATGATGGATTAATCTTGCTCAGAATGGGGATCAATGGCGGGCTTATGTGAGGGCGGCAATGAACCTCCGGGTTCCTTAAAAGGCAGTAAGTAAGTAAGTGTCATATATATTTGTTACTGTTGCTCCAAGATATTTGAATTTTTCCAACTCTTGGAAAGATAAATCTCCAATTTTTATAAATGAAGGATATTGAAACATAGCATAAATATTCTATATTGTAATTACTGAAACTCTGAATAAAAGCTGGAAAAAATTACTTACATATGAAGACGAAAGGGCGACTTTTGAATAAAGAAACGCTATGTACGAGTAACATCCACCAGTCATTATGCTATAGGCTCTTATGAGAGCTGTTTGTAAAATACTGTTCTTTTTTAAGAACAAAATAAAACTATAAGTTTGTTAGAAATTTTATGGTCCTAAAAATATTACAGCCCATAACAAAATGTTGTATATTTGTATATCAAGAGTTAATTTGTGCTTTGTATTAAAGCAAATGTTACATTATATATTAGTTGGGAGGCTGGAGGGGAAAAAAACCTTTGGGAAGGCCGAAACGTAGATGGGAGGATAATATTAAAATAGATTTGAGGGAGGTGGGATATGATGATAGAGACTGGATTAATCTTGTACAGGATAGGGACCGATGGCGGGTTTTTGTGAGGGCGTCAATGAACCTTAGGGTTCCTTAAAAGTTATAAGTAAGTAAGTTAGTAAGTAATTGGTAGTAGTAGTAGTGGTATTTATGGGTGTAGTGTAAAGACGATTTCAACTTTAGTTTATTCAGCATTGGAATTCAACGTAGACGAAAAAAATCTCAACAAAATTTCCCTAGTACCCCCTCTCAGGAACAGGGGTCTACGTAAATTACTACAGACATTCCAGCTTTACTTCCCTCCCGAAGAATGCCATGTTAAGGATTTCATTACTACTTAAAATTCGTCGTTTGGACCCACTACGCTAACGAAGGCAACTTGAATTTATGATTTATTTATTCTGTTGTGTACCGAATGTGTTATCAACTATTAGATTATTTATATTCGATGGAATTTGTGGTAGCGAGATTGTACTCAAAGAAATGAGGTCGATGATTCACCATGGGATTATCTGGCATTTTCTTACTATTGGGTAAAACCTCGTGTAATTCGGAATCGAACCCACGCCCAGGCGCAACTCCACATCAACAACCAAACGCGCTACCACCGCTTGTTTTACGTCGGTAACTGGCTTAGATTTGTGATTTCTTGGAAATTATATTCATCTCTTTCAAATATGTAACACGTCTCAATAATATTCACCTCTGATTGAGGTTCTGGCTAATATGTACAACTATTATCAGGCAGTACATCTAACTTGACGATATGTGTCAGAGGAAGAACAATTGTTTGTGTATATCTGAAGTCTGACTAATGTAAAATCTAGCTAGTCAGCGATCTATGCAAAGGAGGAGGAAAGGAACTGGAATCTTACCCCATAGTCTGCTAGCATAGTTGCCTCATGATTGATAACTTATTGGTGTCACGAATTTCCTACCTCTTTTCGAACAGTTGACTAAGCAACAACAATGATATTGATTTTCATGTTTAAGTTATAAAAGTATAATAATAGACTAGAATACACTTGAGTTTTAATGTATTTTTGTTTAGTCCAGTCAACTGTCCGAAGACAGGTTGGAACGTCATAAGTCATGAGTCAACTAAGCCAGGAGAAAAAAGCTTAGGGTGGCCAGGTCCTCTCCCCTTCCATTGTATACTTCGCTAACTAGTAAGGTATTTTCCTAATCAGACTTCAGATGTATACAAAGAATAATTATTGTTCTTTCTCTGACACAATATGTCGTCAAATGAGATGTATCTATCAGACACAGCCACCGGCGTAGCTCAGTTGGCTAAGACGTTTGCCTACCGATCTGAACTTTCGCTCGAGCGCGGGTTCGATCCCCGCTTGAGCTGATATCTGGTTGGGTTTTTTTCCGAGACATTCCCCAACCATAAGGTGAATACCAGATAGTCTACGGCGAATCCTCAGTCTCATCTCGCCAAATACCACTCGCTATTACCAATCTCATCGACGCTAAATAACCTCGTAGTTGATACAGTGTCGTTAAATAACGAACTATAAATATCTATCAGACAGAACCTCAATCATAGGTAGTTTTTATGTGAATATATAAGTTTTGTTACCTTTTTCCCACCTTAATTTTTATAAGTGTACAGTACATTTAGTTCAGCGTTGCAGACAAGAACAATAACTCGGTTGCACCATAAATAATCACAGAAATGGAAGTTAAGTCTGTCTCAAAAGATCATGACATTACATGTAACAGAAACAGCTACGGGATTTATCCACGTCTTAGAAGTGAAAAAGTGTAATGTAATTGTCAAATACCTCCCATCCATCACTTGCATCTGTAACCAGGAGCATCTAGTCATTAAATAAAACATGGTAATGAAATGAACGCATCCTCGTGACAAATTGCTGCAGGAAAGCATCTCTCTTCGCCTCGCTCCAGCGCCCTCCCCTTTTGGATCAGAATTAGCATGATATTTAGATTAATTGTTGTAAATGCTAACATCACAACTACCAAACTCCTCTCCAAAATGTGTTTCCGTCCTTTATGAAAACATAAACTCCTCTTCTTGATTCAATGAAATATTAATAATACCCAATTATTCTTCGCATCAGTGGAGAAAATGTTACAACATTCACCTAGCGCCTAGCCGAATGCAAAATTATTATAATGTATGTTCAAAAAGGGGTATGGTGACGAGCATTTACCAAAAATAAATTAAGAGAAACATTATATCAATATATTTGATCCATGAACGAATACACAGAATTAAAAGGCACTTATTTTAATTGATACGATACTTTTATTTCTTTGCTTTATATTCAGTTGTTACTACATTAATCTTAATTTTAACATGTGAAAGAAATGCAATGTATATTCCGAAATTAAATAATAATCATCTGTACATAGTATTTATTCCTTCATCGAAGAAAAGCACGTCTTCGATAATAATTTATGGTTGCTCCCGAATCTATCACAAACCGTTGATTAAGTCACTTCGATAGGCCTCGAATGCTAGGGCGTCAAATGGGGTTTTCTATAAGCACATGGAAATAAAATATTTTCTTCACATTAGATTATAGAGCTTAAAATTTACCATTCCATGTAATGAAAAATTGTCTTCAACGTATTTGGATCTTTAACTCAGATTTTTTGTATTCGACAGATATTGGAGAAAAAATGAGAGTATAAGGGTACAGTACATCAGTTATTCTTAGATTTCAAAAAGGCATATCACTCGGTTAAGAGAGAAGTTTTATATAACATTCTTATTGAATTTGATATTCCGAAGAAACTAGTTCGATTAATTAAAATGTGTCTTAGTGAAACTTACAGCAGAGTCCGTATAGGCTAGTTTATATCTTGTCCAATTCACTGCGGGCTAAAGCAAGGAGATGCACTATCACGTTTACTTTTTAACTTCGCTCGAGAATATGCCATTAGAAAAGTTCAGGATAACAGAGAGGGTTTGGAATTGAACGGGTTACATCTGCTTCTTGTATATGCGGATGACGTGAATATGCTAGGAGAAAATCCACAAACGATTAGAGAAAACACGGAAATTTTACTTGAAGCAAGTAAAGCGATGAGTTTGGAAGTAAATCTCGAAAAGACAAAGTATATGATTATGTCTCGTGACCAGAATATTGTACGAAATGGAAACGTACAAAGTGGAGATTTATCTTTCGAAAAGGTGGAAAAATTCAAATAGGCCTATCTTGGAGCAACAAGTACAAATATAAATTACACTCGGGAGGAAATTAAACGCAGAATAAGTATGGGAAATGCCTGTTATTATTCGGTTGAGAAGCTTTTGTCATCTAGTCTGCTGTAAAAAATCTGAAAGTTAGAATTTATAAAACAGTTATATTACCGGTTGTCAAACTTGGATTCTCACTTTGAGAGAGGAAAATAGGTTAAGGGTGTTTGAGAATAAGATTCTTAGGAAAATATTTGGAGCTAAGAGGGATGAAGTTACACAACGCTGAACTGCACGCATTGTATACTTTACCTGACATAATTAGGAACATTAAATCCAGACGTTTGAGATGGGCAGGGCATGTAGCACGTATGGGCGAATCCAGAAATGCATATAGAGTGTTAGTTAGGAGGCCGGAGGTAAAAAGTCCTTTGGGGAGGCCGAGACGTAGAAGGGAGAAAAATATCAAAATGCGATTTGAGGGAGGTGGGATATGATGATAGAGACTGGATTAATCTTGCACAGGGTGACTGGCTTATGTGAAGGCAGGCAATGAACCTCCGGGTTCCTTAAAAGCCATTTGTAAGTAAGTAAGTATAACTCTTAAAAGTATTTTTGAAAATAATTTGTTCAATTCTGTCTTTTGTCAATGTATAACCTTTCTTGAACTTATTGTAAACACGCTTAACTTTGTACAGTTCTTAGCTGTAATCCAAGAGGTTTTGGTTTGTCTTTAAAATTCAGGGAATCCGGATTCGAGTTTTGGAAATTTTGTGTAGATACTTCTCCCCTGCTTGAGAGCTGTGTCTTCCCCCTGTTCACTGGCACCATGATAACGTAGTAACTAGAAAACTCCTATACTAGTGAATGTCTAATATTGGTTATGGATCTAGCAAGCATGTTCAGCTGTAAGAATGTTAATATGAATATTAATAATAATGGTAATGTTAATGAAATGCTGGACATAAATCTAAGCGTATTATCCCCCAAATTTATCACTGTCGCTCACAGCGAAAACTTACACAAAGAAATGCAATGAAAACTTACTGCGAAAACACAACGTTGATTGGAGAATAGCTAGAAGGGTGCTGTCTGTCAGTAGGAACAACAAATAATAGTAATTGAATTTTAAAAAAATAATTTACTAAAGGATTCTCGAAAAATATTATATTTGTTGGTAAATGCAAGTCTACAGTAATTTACTTTGACTATTACACTTTTACTACGTCACACTACTTTAGACCAATAAAACGGTACGAAAGGACGTCTTTCAACCAATCATGGCTGCTTATCGCACAATTTTATCGCGTCCCTAGCATTTGTTTGATTTTATCGCGTTCCTAGCATTTGTTTCTGTTTATCACTAACCTAGCATTTGTTTCTTTGTTTGCCAACATTTCAAACTGCACTGGTCAAAAAAAAAAAAAAAAAATAGAAACCACTCCAGTCGATGCACAGCACTTTCAAATATGACTCTCATTGGCATTCAAGAACAAGAATTAATATTAATATCAATATATGGAGAGCTCCATTCGGAAATCCTGAATAAGTTGAGGGATACACCATGTACATCAACAAGTTCACTTCTTTTACGCACACGTCCAATATAACATCAACTGAACCACCTACCACTAAAACATTCAAATTTGAAAATTGTACTTTCAATAATTGTTTCTTTTAAAATTATTCATGTTTATTTTTTATTTCATCATCGTTAATTAAAACGTTTGTTTATTCCATCACCCCTAATTAAAACTTTTCTAACACTTGTTTATATTATTTAGGTTATGTTTGTTATAGCTTCTGCTATATGATATTATGGATAGTCACGTATCAGAGATTGTTTAATACTAAGATTTATTGAAAATCATCTGTCAAATGACGTTGATTACTGGGATCCGGATGACTGAAGTGAAATGCAAATGTTTTAATAAAAATGAAACTGAATCAACAAAGCCTTCTTGACTAGTAACAGTCCACAGAGTTCAATGATGATTCCATAGTTGGCACAACTGATACCGGTAACAAGAGAATATAATCATAAAACACTACTGCTATCTAGCGTAATGTTGAGATGGTACAATAATACATTTGAAGACAGTTGTATTTTCGTAAGTCAATTAATATATATTTTATTGTATTGGAGTACTTCGTTACTTCTAATCTTTATATACTTTCTTCTAATTGTGTAATAGTCAATTAAATCCCACTCGAGTTTTGATTTTCTCTAGATAAATCAAAACCTCTAGTGAGATTACTGTTGATAAAACGGACGTAATAATGTTAAGCAAAAACCTGAAGAACAGCTTCTGTAACAAAAAATATATATCCGCCCAGCTTCACCCAAAACTTTTTTTTATTAGGTTTAGCATTCCAGCTACCTAAAGACTGAAGTTGAAAACAGATTGGGTATATGTATACATAGTACGCCGAACACAGGTAATGCAAAGGATAAGGATATAAACAAACAGGTTGTCGCTTCGTGTTCGTGGAGTACAGTCAATTCCCAATATAGTGAAGCACTACTGAACAAGTTCTGACTAACTGTTGAAATGAGGTGTGGCTAATATGGCGCTATATAACAGGTATATTACATTATAAACGCATGCTAGAGCCGTAATCTCCATTTCCGTCGCGATCGTTGCAATGAATAGCAATGAGCATTCATAAGTTATGAACTTGAACTTTCTGCAGATATCAGTTAAAATGATTTTATATTGCGAGAAACTTTTCTCAGCATCATATTGACTTTACTGGTGCAAGAGAATAATACAATAGGCGTATATTCCTATTGTCTGACATTTCTTCGTGTTTCATAAGGCTATTGCGCATGTCACACTGTTATTCTATGTACTCTTCTACACCTTTTCCATATGTATTTCAGAGCTGGTCAATTTAATTTCAGAAAGCGTGGTTTGTGTATCATATTAATCAACTTAATTTCAGAAGGAGTCATTTGTATTTCATATTAATCAATTTAATTTCAGAAAGTTTAATTTGCAGTATTTCAGAAATACTACAGTGCATTTCAGAAAACAGCATTTATATTTCAGATTAAAAATAAATTGCATTTCAGAAAGCGTCATATGTATTTCATAAAAAAAATAAATTGCATTTCAGAAGTATGAATCCACAATTTGCTATTTTCAAGATATCGTACTATATCTTTTTTTAATTGGTTATTTAACGACGCTGTATCAACTACTAGCTTATGTAGTGTCGATGGGATTGGTGATAGATAGTGAGATGGTATTTGGCGAGATGAGATCGAGGATTCGCCATGGATTACTTGACATTCGCCTTACGGTTGGGAAAACCTCGGAAAAATCCAACCAGGTAATCAGCCTAAAAACCCGGGTGTCGAGCGCCTCAGCCGACTGAGCTACGCCGGTGGCTCAAGATCTGTTCACTGTAAAAAATTTCACTTTAGCACTTCATTGGGTCACAAAGTACCAGATATTTCAATACAATAATTTTATAAAGTCTGCAGTTTCCCCACCCCCTTCGGATGGGGTGTTATTATTGAAAAGATATTTCGAATGCCAGCTGGACAAATTTTACAGTAAATATCATACGAAATCAGTGTCTGCATTAAAATGTTATTTCTTTATGCAATTATCTGAAATAAATATGATGATTTCTGAAATACAATTGACGCTTTCTGAAATACAATTAACTGAACTGAAATACAGTTGACTCTTTCTGAAATATAATTGACTGAACTCAAATGCAATTGATGCTTTCTGAAATACACCTGACTCAACTGGTATACAATTGATGCTTTCTAAAAAAATTTGACTTAACTGATATACAAATGATGTTTCCTGAAATACGTTTGATTTATCTTATATAGAAATGATACATTCTGGAGTACATCTGGAAAAGGAAAGGTGTAGAAATTCCTTAAAATGTCGATTATTTAACTTAGTAATTACGAAGTTCGAACTGACCGTCATGGTACACAAATCCATAATAAACATCGAGTTAATATCTTAATAATTTCAAATGTTTGTGGTACCGATTCTTTTGATTCAGTACATTTTTGTGCGCGTTTTGGTATTGCAGTGCCCTTCATTGCACTGTTTTTGTTACTTTTATGTTTATTTTATACATTTTGTATGTAATATTATCTGTAATAACGGTGAAAATATCAGTTCAACTCTCCTAAACTATATCCTGCAACATTTACACGCTTGAAGGTCTTACCTAAGGCATTTTATCTTTGCAATGAATCTACAATCCACCACAAAGCTGTAGCTGTTTATAGAAGACAAGTAACGGATAACAGTACTCACTATGACCACAGTCTGGTATATACAGTCACGAAGCTTGAGTTGATGAGGTTGCTAGGAACAATAGACTGTACAGGTACTATTTCGCATTGTCTGTAATGAGGCGATAGTAGCGATCCTAGTGGTTAGCAACTATCTATGGATGCATATTTATTACATACTGAGCTTCGTGACTGTATATACTAGACTGTGCTATGACTGCTTCGTCTTGTAGAATGAAAGGGTAGAGGATGCGCAACTATTTTGTATACCTTACCAGGACTGTGATGTCACATATACTTCGAATCAGGCAACTTCATTCCAGGTTATAAGCAAGTGAATATTAAGAAGTTTATTTTTTTACTATTGCAGATGATAGATGAAAAGAATGAGAGGTGGAGAGTGTTAGTGGAATGGGATTTCCCACAGATAAATCCTCTGCAATGCCTGCTTTGTTCACCACAAATGCCATCACGATCTGGCCGAACGTCGAACCCGGGCAGCCTAGTTGGAAGATCAGCCTGCTAACACTTGAGCCACAGACGCGGCTTTTCCTCTTGAGATTCTGCAGGCTATAAGGCCTACTTATTCTAATTTCTGAAACTGAAGTTTCCATTATAAGAAAAACTGTTCGATGGTATCAGATTCATCCATAACTTCATGACGAGTTATAGGTCTCGTAAGCAGAGATTACCGACGACAGGAATGCGAACGAAACAATTCGATAAGGAAGATCGGGCGACAGGAAAGGTCATTTCTGTTTAATTATACACAGTGTTAATGGTGGAAATAAGCGTGTAGCAATTTTAATTTTTTCATTTATTCTATTGGTCGTCCTTAGGAAATGCAGTTACAGTACCGAATTGCAATGTACTACTACAAGATACATTCTCAGTGTCTCAAACGTAAATCTTTTTCGGTTATCTGCCAAAGTTTGTACTGTAGAAAGCTGCGCTCTACGTCGCGTGACTTTATATAGGAGCAAAACGAAAAAACCTAACTTCATTGCAGTCTCTAAAAGACAGTCCTTTATTCTCGGGTGACTCTATGTCCACTAATTTGCTGTTTATCTTACACAATGTTCCATATCCGTTATTTTTCCTTAAAATTGATTTCCACTTCTGTTTTACATGTTCAGTAACCGGTGTACTTGATGTTTCATTGCTTCTCTGCATCATTTTCTAAATTAATTTGAGGACTTCCGGCATCTCTTGCTCTGACTTTTCTAACTGTGTAATAGTTTCAGACACAGTTTGTATGGAAACCAAATTATCCGTCAGAACCTTCAAATCCAGAGCGTTTTCCTTTGCGTATTTGTTGGCATTCATTCTACAGTACCCCCACTCACTGTACGCTTTACCACTATACACAGTACGCCGTTATGCGGATTTCCCACTGAACTGCTCTATTGGGTCCGAAGTCTCGAAGCCTGATTACGAGATTGTCTGGTCTTCCCCCTCACAGTCGGAGAAAGCGCATTAAATGTAACGTAAATAGTACGGTATGGTAAAACATCAGAAAAGTCTTACTTCAACATTAACCCAAATTCTTCTAAATCTAATCAGCCTGAAATTTCGTAACTCGAGATTGTTACAGTTTCTATACTTTCTTAATCGTCCTTGGATTCTCGTTCTGTGGCCAATTAAAATGGAAGAGCGTCTGTCTAGAGATGAGGTGGACGTCTTCATCGTCCCGGTGCTGCATATTACATGGGCGCGTGGCATTCTGCGTCCATATATGTAGCGTCCGCGGTGACGGGTCCAGTTCAAAGGCCAGTAAACGCGTGCAGCCAGACTCGACGAATATTTCAACCAAGAGCGCGCCACTTCTTTGTCGGTCACGAGACCTGCACCGCCTACTAATTGCACTCTTCTTGTACTTTACTTGACGTTTATTGTCCAGGAGTGTCACTTTAATCTAGATAAGTAAAGAGTTTGCCTTCTATAGTCGCTATCCTCTCATTACATCTAGTTGATAAATGATTACGATGGTTGAAACAATACTCTTCAATCAAACCTAACACTTCATAGAAGCGTCACCTTACATAAGTTTGCTCATGATGTAATCTAAAATGAGCAGTAATCTTTTCCCATCATCACCACTACCACCTTCACCACCACTATCATCATCATCATCATCATCATCATCATCATCATCATCATCATCGACTTGTTTGTAACTGAAGGCATGTGTACACTTAAACATTTCGCAAAATACCATTATTAACATATTATTATTTGAATCGTTTTTTTATAATAAAACCCCACAAGTGACAAGAACAAAACTTTTGGGAAAGCAATAAAAGCTGTTTAGTTTCATTACTTTTATTTTTATTGTCAAAATGTATTTAACAAGCGATATTATTTGTTAAATATGAGGTTTATTCACCATTAATTGTGTTTTATAATATGCATAAAGTCCCTCCAAAAAAATTAAATTAATTAGGATGTTGTGAGGTTTTTCCAACAAACAAACTGAAACTAAGCAAACCATGGTTTTTTCCAAGTATCAGAGTGAATGAAAGTAAGTATGAACAAGCTTTATAATCTATGTAATAACTACAGTATAAAATCACAAAAAAAAAAAGTTTTTTTTTCTGTTGCAACAGACATTTTTCTTACCAGGACTTACTATTTTTCTAGTCTTCGCTTCCACTGTCATTACTATCTTTGTTGGTGGTAGGCCATGTGTACAGTTCTGTGTAGAATCCTTTCAGTTCATCCGGTATGTACTACAAAATCTTCGTAAGGTCCTCCATTTTTTAACATTGATTGTAGCGTCGAGCCGTTATAAGCTAGGTCTGTTGGCAGTTCGAACGGTAAATTTTCAGCACAAACTCTTTTCTCAGGAATTCTAATGGTGAATACTTCTGCCGGTACAATACTGTCAATGAACTCTTTACAAAGAACTTTACCTTTTTGTTCATTGCAGTGAAAAAAAAACTCATTGACCTTCGAAATTTTAAAATGCACTTTTTTATCCTTTGGTACACCACGGCCTTGAGATGAATCAGACATGCTAGATAGCTTGTAAAATTTTCGCCACCAAGCTCTGAAGTTGACCACATCATTAGCTGTGACTCGTTTTACCTTGAACTTAGACGAGTTCTCAATAATCCTCATTAGCAACATTTTCATCACTTGAACTAACCATCTTGTAACAAAATACTCAAAACAGATAATAATAGTAAGGGCAACACTTAATCAGTAATAGACAGAACAAAACACTGATCCGGCTGTGACTGAAATCAGCTGTTGGTGCGACAGTGCTGCTGTCAGCTAGTGTGGCAGACTAGTTTATTTGAAAAACACCATATGTGACGTTAGTTGTGGGGTTTTTACAATAAATGCATATTTCTTGTCCAATTTTTTACATGTTACAGTCATGCTATATATAAGGTTTTTATATGAAAACATGCGCATTCATGCTGGCAATCAAAATCCACAAAAAAACGCATTTTGTAAAAAAATGTCGGTTATGGTGTTTTTACAATAAACGATTAATTTACAAAACGCGTTAAAGATACGATATTCCAGTCGGCAAGAAATTTAGACTACATTTAATATGTAAATACTGATCCCTCATTTTACGCGGAAACTTGTATGTATGTATGTATGTATTTATTTACACTGCAAGTGGGCAAGCACCCGGTGGCAGTGGTATATACAATAAATAAACAATATAGAATAAATAAACAATACACAGGGCCCAAGAAAATCGAGCCTTTTGAAAGGGGTACATAACAACCCTTTCCGATGCCAAGTACGGTTACGTGAAATTCATAGGAGCCAAAAAAAAAAAAAAAAAAAAAAAAAAAACTGGTTTTCCGAGAAAGACATCTTTTGTATACCTAATAAGACTGGCAAAGCTCTGATGGGATTAATTCCAGAGTGGGAAAAGCAAGAAAATCCATCCCCGTCACAAGTCGCCGCACCCCACGAGATAATACAAATTAATTCCATTCGAGCTTTACCAATAGTCTCAAAAGAATATTGGACACTACTACCACTACCACTACCACGACCACCACCACGACCACCACCACCACTACCACTACTACTACTACTACTACTACTACTACTACTACTACTACTACTTACATATTGGATGGTCTATGGCGAGTCCTCGGCATCAATCCCTTTGATTTGATTACCTGGTTGGGTTTTTCCGAGGTTTTCCCCAATCAAAAGGCAAATGCCGGGTAATATTTTGGCGAATCCTCGGACCTCACCTCATCTCACTACATCTCGCCAAAATATTGTAAAAAATTCCACAAAATTGTAAAAATTGTAGAAAATTGCTAAACTATAAAACTGTAAAAATTTGTAAAAATTGTAATTGTAATATTGTAAAATTTTGACTTGTTCCACATCTTAAAGCTTCATTGCTCATGTAAGATCTATGGAATAAAATGAATGAATGAAATGAATTGAAAGTATTTCAGCGCCACCGTTATACAAAATCGACCTCTAACGCCTATCAGTTTGCGGTTTGTAAGTTTCGTTCAGTATTCGGCCTGTATCAGAATGCTTGCAAACTAGATTCGCGCCCTCTGGAATATAAATTACGGTCTGACTGCGTCTTGAGTCTTTGTGTCGTCGACAAAGCATAACTGCAGGACCGGCTCCAGGTTCCGGTGGCGACGGAAGTCGATTCCCGACACGGTACAGAGGGAGACGCCTCTCCTTTTCAAGATATCTTCGCTGCGTTCGTGTACGCCTCCTTTGTTTTTTAAGAAAATAGTAAGATAAAAGAAGGGCTTTTAGAGAAACTTATGCAACGTCTCCCATTTTGTTTATAGGCTCCACCTCCTTCTGTAAAATTACATGTACGAGTAACTTGGCACTCCAGAGTTGTTGCAGTCTCCTTGCCAAGCTTCGGGCGTCGATCACGATACCTTTCACTGTCCTCTGAATGGTGGGAAGGGGTGAAATAGCCTTTCACACGACCCTAACCATACCTAATTCCCGTCGAGACTGTCGTCCCTTGAGAAAACATTTTATTACTCAAGGAAGTAATTACATTGTCAAAAGGTTATATCACATCCTGACCAAATATCACAAAAGAGGAGGGACATTGTATCCCGTGTGTGATTCCTAACACTCTTTCGCGATGATGATGCCAACAAATAGCTCTAATTTTGGTATTAGGATAGCCTATATAGAGTTACCATATTCTGAAATGTGAAAATGCTGACACAATCCTCTCACCAAGGAACGCCTTGTACCAATTTCGTCATTTACACCACTTTTGCGGCTTCTGAATATTTATCATTATATCTGATTTTCTTTAACAATCCTTGTTACTATACAAATAATCAAACATACCTTTGCATGTAAAATTTCTTAAACTAAATTTCACTAAACGTTCTTTCACAGAATCGATGGTAAGTAGCATTCATGAAATTTATGTCCGGTTTATAGTACTCCTCAGTTAACTCTCAGTTACTTAACTGCTCTTATAAATTTAACTGCACTGATAACTTTCATGTGTTTCCGGCAAGTTGAATGTAGATTTATTAGCGCTTGTAACTAACAGTTGAGGTAACTTCAAGTTCAGTATCTATTGTCGTCCATAAATGTCTCCACTAGTATTTTGTCAATGATTTTTTTTAGTTATTTATAGTTAGTTTTCAGCAGTAATATGGCTGATAGGTACACAGTTAGCCCTGTACAAGTAGGTGCAAGGCTTTTTAATTAAAGAACCATGTGATAAACGATAGTATACTTGTACACTTCCATCTCAATCATAATATGATTAAAAAAGCAATCATTGTTGGTAATTGGTGTGATCATCGAGGTAAATAATACTAGAGAAGAGAGGGCTAGATGTAACTTCTGCTTCAAAACTGCAATCATATTCAGCTGTGTGGCTATGGCAGCCATACTGATAAACATGTCAAAATATTTTACATTCGTCTATAAGAATGCTTTTATGTATTCAAATCGACTTTTCAAAGTCCGAAATACCATTGGCATTGGTAGAACATCCAAGAATAAAATATTCCTCGACTGACGACATAGAATCTTTAGTTTATGACGAAAATTAAACATGAGATGTTGAAAATTGTGCTTACAAACACACATTATTATCCTAATATGCAATAGAAAGTAAAACATTTACCATAGGTTACGTAAATACAACGTCAAATTTTTAAAACTACACAGGTAACATAATAAATCAATTTATTGTGATCTATATTATTATTTGATATCTGTTATTATAGTTTAGAAAACAGTAATGTAGTAACGTCGCATGTAGATATTTGTTCGAATCAGTACTAACAGCCAGGTAACTACAGCACAGTTACCAGTTGAAGCTCAGATAACTGTAAAGATGACGATAACTGTTATTTCGGAAACTCATTTTAAACATATAAATACGTTAAATCATAGATAACTGTGTATGTACAGGTAACTGTCTTTTCAGAAACTGGGCATTAATAACTTACCTACTTGATAAGTCCACTGCTATTTACAGTTAACAAAATGAAGGATGTTTCTGGATGAACAGCATTTACACGTTTAACAGTCACACACAAGGCAATAAGTTTCTCACAGCAACATGAGACCAAACAAAACAAAAATGAATTAATAATAAGTTACTTCAATATGAGAAAATGCGGACAAATTAGAGGATTTCCAAAAATTATGGGAACAGCTGTTTTTATTGTCAAAAAGTAGACATGTCTGTATAAATGCTGACATACGGTAACTCTAAGTATATATCTACGATATAGCACAATAAAGTGAAAAAAAGTCACAATATTCTGAATACCATGAACATTTTAGACAAGGCAATTCAATAGGTAGCTCCGAATCACTGCTGAGTGCAGCCTGCAACACTTCAGTCTATGTTGAAGAGTGGGGATGAAGAGACAGCTGATTGAAATCACAAGTGTGACAGTGGTGGATTACTTCATTTAGCTGTTACCAATGGCTGTTTATTTATCGAATTATCAACTTTAATATATATTTACACAAAATTATTCCATGAAATATTTTCCTACACTTACGTTTTTTTGCCCACACCTGTGGAGTAACGGTCAGCGCGTCTGGCCGCGAAACCAGATGGCCCAGGTTCGAATCCCGGTCGGAGCAATTTACTTGGTTGAGGTTTTTTCCAGGGTTTTCCCTCAACTCAATACGAGCAAATGCTGAGTAACTTTCGGTGCTGGACCCCGGACTCATTTCATCGGCATTGTCACCTTCATTTCATTCAGACGCTAAATAACTTGAGATGTTGATACAGCGTCGTAAAATAACCCAATAAAAAACTTACCTTATTTATTACAACACAGTCAATATTTGTTTGAAAATGAATAGGAGACATGTTAAAAATGAATATAATGCATGTTATTCTCTTCACTGACATAAAGTATAATGCGTCTTATATAGAATTTGATATACTAATGAACTGTTATTAACGGAATATCAAAACCTTACGTATTTTAACTGGTTCTGCTTATGATGCGCATTGTAAGCCACTATTCATAAATGAGGCTATTCTGACTGTTATTAATCTATACATCTTCACTTCTTTGTTGAAGGTAAAGAAAAGTTTAGCAAATTATTATCACAGATCTGATCATCACAGATCTGATCATCATAATTATAATACAATTATCACTTGACTGAATCTAATGTTAGACTGGAAACAAGTTACAAACAATTTATGTCCATGGCAGGATCTGTGTTTAATAGATTACATAAGTCTGCACACACTGTTAACCATAACACTAGATCATATAAGCTTATGTAACAGTTCATCGCTATGTTAAAATCGTTTGCACTTTGAAGAGAACAACCGCCAGGATCGCCACCCGTCCGCCGTAAACGAACACCAGATGGCAGTACAGTCGCTAATGCAATTCAAATGGGAATTATGTCGTGACTCCTTATGTAATAACTAGATGGCAGCGTAGTAAACCTGACAAAAATTGTTAACTTCAAAACCTATAAGGCCGACTTATCTGGGGTATAAATGACCTAGGCTATAACACATTTAAGAATGTTTTAAAACGCTGGATGAATAATCATCCCTTTTATAGTACAGTATTAGTAAATACTTTAAGTCCTCTGTTAATAACTTATGTTTCTAATATAATCTTATTCACTTCGTTTTGTTTTTATTATGACTATGTCCATAGTATTTGTATAATACTCATGAGTTTAATAACTTCTAATGTAATCTAATTATTAATTACGTTGTTCCTATAGCCTATCAATTCAATCAATATTTCACTTTGTAAAGAACTTAGTTTATATAGGCTATGTGTATAAGTAATCTAGGGTCGTATTCATAGATATTCTTAGCGCGGGCTTTCGGTGGATGATCAGCGAACTAACGTTTTTCGTATTCATAAACCAGTGTCAGCGATATGATATGATATGATATGATATGATATGATATGATATGATATGATATGATATGATATGATATGATATGATATGATATGAATCCTGTTTAGCACGCTCGTAGCCCGGGCTAGCGAAATGTCTGTGAATAGCACCCATTATGTCTAACCATTATTGTTGCCTAATCTTCATCAATTCGACCAAAAATAACTTCAAAATCTGATGTTATCTAATACAGCTATACGTAATTTGTGCAAAATGTTCTTGTTCAATATAGGTATCCTCTATTTTGATATCACAATGGTAATCAGCAGAGATCGGAACTTTGGCAGAATGCCTTTTAAAATGTGTTAAATCTATCTTCATTTTGAAAGTAAATCTATACGAATTATATCTTTGTGACTGAAACGTCACAGTTTTAGGTTGCCATTTTCTGCCTTTTTTAATATAAATGCCTAATTTACAAAATAAATGCTTTTTTGTCTTTATTTGATTATTTATCTATTATTTATTAATTTATTATTAAAAATTGCCTACAGGTATATTTTAATTCATTTCCATAACCGCTACAATGAAACGGACTTCACCGAGTGTATATTATTGTCTTTCAGTCAGTTCATATTCTCTTTGCAACAATGAGTGCTGCCGTGCAAAAATGTATAACAGTAAGCGTTTTAATTATCGCTTGTGTTTATTTGACAAGGCAACCATGAGTGCGGATCTAACGTTATTTTAACGGTTATTTTTCTTTCAGTTTCATTGCCACGTTGTTGTAGCTAGTTCATATCGCAAGATATCAGTACAATCAAACACAAAAATGCACTTTCCAAGGCTACTGGGAAGAATATTTCTTTGCTTCCAACAGTAATTGCAACATCGAGTCGAAAATCTCAATTTGTATTTGACTTATGTAAAGCTTTTCTTGCTGCCGAAATCCCTTTGTGGAAAGTGCAAGGTTTTTGTAATTGCCGTTTATTGCGTATTTTAGCTACTTATAATGCATTTTTGTCTGCCTATTTGAGCTATTTATGATGCCTTTTTGCTTGCCTATTTTAATTATTCATAATACCTAAACTTCCGGTCTCTGGTAATCACTAAAACGAAAATTCTTACAAATTATAGGTTGATGCCTATATAGATTCTACAGAAAAATCAAAGAAACTCTAATAATAATAATAATAATAATAATAATAATAATAATAATAATAATAATAATAATAATAATACCCACAAACAATTAGGGAAAGCATTGGAATTTTACTGGTAGCAAGTAAAGAGATAGGTTTGGAAGTAAATCCCGAAAAGATAAAGTATATGATTATGTCTCGTGACCAGAATATTGTACGAAATGGAAATATAAAAATTGGAAATTTATCTTTTGAAGAGGTGGAGAAGTTCAAATATCTTGGAGCAACAGTATCAAATATAAATGATACTCGGGAGGAAATTAAACACAGAATAAATATGGGAAATACCTGTTATTATTCGGTTGAGAAGCTTTTACCATCCAATCTGCTGTCAAAAAATCTAAAAGTTAGAATTTATAAAACAGTTATATTACCGGTTGTTCTTTATGGTTGTGAAACTTGGACTCTCACTTTGAGAGAGGATCATAGGTTAAGGTTGTTTGATAATAAGGTGCTTAGGAAAATATTTGGGGCTAAGAGGGATGAAGTTACAGGACAATGGAGAAAGTTACACAACACAGAACTGCACGCATTGTATTCTTCACTTGACATAATTAGGAACATTAAATCCAGACGTTTGAGATGGGCAGGGCATGTAGCAGGTATGGGCGAATCCAGAAATGCGTATAGAGTGTTAGTTGGGAGGCCGGAGGGAAAAGACCTTTGGAAAGGCCGAGACTTAGATGGGAGGATAATATTAAAATGGATTTGAGTGAGGTGGGATATGATGATAGAGAATGGATTAATCTTGCTCAGGATAGGGACCAATGGCGGGCTTATGTGAGGGCGGCAATGAACCTCCGGGCTCCTTAAAAGCCAGTAAGTAAGTAAGTAAGTAATAATAATAATAATAATAATAATAATAATAATAATAACGCAGGTGCACCTTACCCTTTAAATTATAATTTTGGAAATGCCGGGGAGTATAATAGCGTTTTATATTGGTTTTGAAAAGCCACGTAAAACTTTTCAGCAAATGAGGCATTTAATATTTATTTCATACTCAGAAACTACACTTTCTCCTCCCATTGCAAATAGAAGTTTATTTTCTTCACAATCGACACGGTATAACACGACTTCGATACAGACATTGCGAAATTACAAGCGCCACTGATGTCATCGTCCCTCTGTCATGCAGAGTGTAGTGCAGCCATGGCGAAAATGAGATCGTGCGCCGAGCCACTGTGTAACCTGCAACGTGCTATGGAGGGAGGCGGACACCCGAAGGGGAAGTGAAGCAACTGCCTGACTTATTAACGGATTTCATTTTCCTTAAGTCAAGCACTTAAATATAATTTTATACAGTATAAGGTTACAAACTAATGTTTAGTACGTGTAACGAAGAAAGAAATGAACAAGAATACTAGGACACATTATCAAAACCTAAAATTAACTCTCTTCAGAATGTCTCTGCCGTAGAGTTTCAAAATCAGGAATTATGTCACTTACTGCCAGTCGTAGTTGATCACGAAGGCATTTGTCTGTCAGTCGTGATCTAAATTTGGTTTTTACTATTTTCATTGTTGAAAATAATTTTTCACAAACGTAAGTTATAGCGAACACGGCTTCAAAAGAGCAAGCGAAAGAACGACGCTTCGGATATTTATTTTTTGGCAATGATTTGAAAGGTTGAACATTTGTCAAGTCCTTACATCTAGCTTTCATTGTGGCATTACATTGTAAATCTGTGAGTTTAAATTGAAGACCTAACCGCATTATTCGTGCATCTGCTGAAAAAGGATCAACGTACAGAGATAATAATAATAATAATAATAATAATAATAATAATAATAATAACAATAACAACAACAACACTTAACCTTGTAATTGTTTCATCTCTAACATGCAGTAACTTATAATGCCGTTTTATGTTATACAACCGTTTTCCTCGTAATACTTGTGAACAAATCATACATTTAATATTCTCATCATATTGTCAGCAAAAAAATGCTTCCTCCCATCCTACTTGAAGCTTTCGTTTTTGTAGAGGTACATGGTTTCGATGGTTTCGAGAGAGACATTGCGACGATACGCCACTCGGAGGCCAGAGACAAATACAAATGGAACGGAGTTTGACTCCAGTGAGTGAGAGGGTGGGGGTTGGGGAGGTGGGAAGCAAGGGACATGCACAGCTATCATTGCGAGCCACAATGTGCTCGTGAGTCACATTTTCGCCGCGGCTGGTGTAGTGGATAGGGTTGAGGAAGGAAACATTACGTCTTACAGCACTCAATGTTTGCATCAGAACTCACTAAATGAACACGCCTGTTTTAGATCAATTAAACCATGTTTGTTCACCACAAGTTTATTTTTAAAACAACAGGAGTTGAACCTGTATCCCAGGTATGGAAAGCCAATGCTTAGTACTAGAATGCTCCTCCAAGAACAAATTTTCATTTTTGGCGGCAGGAATATACGCACGTCAAGGAAGAACAAAAATGTCGACCATAAAACAGGACGGTAACTAGAGACAGGACCTGGAGACAAACTAGCGTGTAAGTGGACTTTGTCTTGAGGGCACAACGTCAGAGGTCATAAATCATAAATCTTTAAAAAATAATAAAGGTGGAGTCGCGGTGCGGTGACCCGCTGCTGTGCATAATTTGAACATTTGCATGAGCCGGGCGGCACTGTAAAACTTGAGGGGGGGGGGAGATGTGAGGCCATAAAACAACGGTGCCGCCGCCGCTATTTATAAATGGGTCAGGCTCGTTGCATACGTGCCGCAATATTTTAATATATAAGGCATAGCGAAGAGCCGTGACGTGCTCCAACTTTCGCTCAGGGCCTGCAAACTGCCTCGTTTATTCTCTAGCCCATATCCCCCCCCCCACTCCTCTCTCTTATTTTTTGTTTTGTTTAATTGTCACTCATCTTACGTTCTCCCAGTTTTTAAAGTACAGACAATGAATACAGATAATACACGGCATTCTTCATGTAGGAGTCTGGACTTCATTTTGAATGGTCGCCGGAAGCCATTTCATCGCAATACTTGACTAAGTTATTATCGTGCTCTTTACAATGGTGGTCACTCTTCTGTGAAATCCCTTCGTGTAACGAGAACAAGGGGAACTACAACCTCAAGACACGGATAGAATTCGTTAACTTCTTTGTACTCGAATAAAGTACACAAAAAGATATAAAAAGTAACAAACTATACATTGCGAGAAGTGGACTGTGTTAACATAACACTGAGCAACAAAATGTTACTTTTTGTCTTGCTCCGAGATAAAATTAGGTCAATATTACTAATATGTGTGCCCTAAAACTCAATTTAAAATCTAAATTCTCCCATCACGTACCATTTTCCGGGGAAAGTGATTTGAATATTTTATGAAAAAACTTCTTTCTTCTTTGTTTTTCACTACTACAGACTAGGGTTTCGAAATGCCTCATAATACTTGAAAAATGTGTATTGGATATAAAAATGATGTTACATAGTTTAAAACACAGAAAACACAACAATAAAAATATCATGTGTATAATGAGAAAAATCTCGGAATTTTTACTTATCATTTATAAGAATTTTCCGTATGACTTCCATTTGTAACTAGATACGGGACTGTCTTTTATAAGGAACCAATAGTCTGTAAGCATGCTGGATGATGATCTTCCTTTATATCGTCTTTCCATTTCAGACATTTATTGACGAAATCTTTACCCATGCTCGTCGCTTACCGCTCCAAGGTTAGGAGGAAAGAAATCCAAATGAGACTGTAAAAAGTAGATATATATTTTGAGAAACATATTACACCCCATTTTTCATATGCACTTAACATAGTTTCCACAAGTTCGATGTAGTTGTCTGCCCTAGAATTTATAAGGAAATTTGACCAAACATCTTTGCAAGCGCGCCATTTCTCTGTAACTGAAAGTTTTTCCTCAAAGAGTCACTTATAACTCTGTGAATTTGTGGACCGATAAAAATGCCCATTTTTAACTTGAATGTCCACTTTTAATTTGCCTTCACTCAAACTGGTAAATTTTTCTTTTAAATACTGAAAACCACACCCTTGTTTGTTCATTGCGTAAATCTCACTTTGAACTGTTATGAAATTTACTGAATAGAAGGGACCTATATCTGTTTATTTATTAGAAGTACAAAAGAATATGCCAGCAACCATAATAAACCGGAAATGGGTCATAATCTTATAACATGTATTAGCTTTTGTTTTGGTTTACAACCCCCAACCCGCGCCAAATGTTTCCTGGTAGAGCGCTTATCGAAAAGTGAATTCATATTAGGGGAGAGTCAGGTAGTATCGGACATCGGGTAATATCGGACAGTGAGTTTCTTTCATCTACCACACGATGATAGTACCTGATTAACATGGTTACGTTTCTGTGATGTCGCATAGAGAAACGTAACCATGTCATTCAGGTACTACTATATGGTGGTAGATGAAATAAACGCACTGTCCGATATTACCCGATGTCCGATACTACCCGACTCTCCCCTATATCCTAAAAACCTTACCTGATACGAAGGAAAGAGATGCATTTTCGGATTCAGCGTACACCAAACCAAAAGGGACACATTATTTTACGTGGGAGCAAAATTCTTGTTGTTCAGTTTAATACGCCTATTAGATTGTGATTATAACAGAATAGTCGAAAAATAAACAGTTACTAATATTTTAGTAATCCTTGGAAAATAATCAGAAACATTGAATTAAGTTTGTACGTTTATTGTGGAACCAAGAGATGTCACCGAAAGTAATGTCTTCAAAATAATTAAAATGCTGGGATTTCTTATCACTGTATTTGTTGTCACGTTATAAATAATATTTGTTATTATCGCTATTCAGAATAACGTAGAGCCCGGATGTTTAAGCATTTAGGCTATAAGTGCTTTGTGTGGAGTGTGACATTCTATAGGGGCAGAATCATAAACATTACGACTAAGTGAAGAGAAACGTCTAGAAGCATTTGAAATGTGGATATAAAGAAGAACAGAGCGTGTGAAATGGACATACACAATAAGAAATTAAGCTGTGCTGGAAAGAGTGGATGAAGAAAGAATGATGCTGAAACTGATCAGGAAGAGGAAAAGGAATTATCTGGGTCACTGGCTAAGAAGAAAGTGCCTACTGAAGGATACACTGAAGATGTATCGGAAGAAAAGTTCAAGACAGAAGAATATATCAGATGATAGACATAAGTCATGTGAAGAGAATAAGAGGAATTCGGAAAATAGAAAGGATAGGAGAATACTGAGTTTGTAGTGAAAGACCTGCCTTCGGGCAGAATAATATGATTGAAGGAATGAATACTTGAAATAAGTAGGCAATAAAGGCAATTCAAAACGTGAAGAAAGGCACTGTAAATGTATAAAAGGCACAATAGGTAGGCAAAACAGTCAATTAAGGACATGAAAAAGGTACTGTAAGTTAGAAAAGGAATTAATATTGTATTTCATGAATTTGTATGATATTCATGCAACGCACCTTTCTATTCGTTACACATTACCACGAGATACGTATTCGGATATTATGTTAAATTCTGCCTTATGTATGTATGTATGTATGTATTAACACTACAATTGGGTATACACCCGGTGGTAGTGATATATAATATACAATAATTACAATTACATGAAATAAAATAAAATAAACGTAAATGAAATAAAATAAAATAAACGTAAATCTATAAATAGTAGATGCAATAAACCTAGGACTATAAATAAAATCTATTCTATAATAACGCCTACAATAAGCAAAAGTAAATCTAACTTATAAGTACTTCTATTTCTCCCAACTATTACCAATTTAAGTAATTACATATCACCTTAATTAATTACATACGAACTTAATTACATATCATCTTAATTAATTACATATCACCTTAATTTATTTACATATCAACTAAATTACATATCATCTTAATTAATTACATATCAACTTAATTAATTATATATCAACTCAATTAATTACATGACACAACTTAAATAATTACACTGCACCTCCAATTAAATTTTCAGTCTAATCTTCTCAACCTTTCCTTAAATGTATTGATTTTAAGAGGACCACCCTGAAAGATTGCCGCAGGTAAGCTGTTCCAGTCTACTATTGTGCGGTTAACAAAGGAAAATTTTGCCACGTCCGTTCTTTGTTTTCTACATTTAAACTTCCTAATATGATCAGTCCTTCCTAAGTATGATGGTGTTGCTAATCTAGCATTGATGTCGGTCCATGCTTTGTGTCCCATTTGTGCCTTAAACAATGCGGTGAGTCTGGTTTTTCGTCGCCTTGATTTGAGAGGTTCCCACCCTAAATCTTTTACTATCTCTTCACCATGTCCCTTCCCCATTTTGACATATTTTGCTGCTCTTGCGTTGGACCTCTTCTATTGAATCGATTTGGTTTTGTCTGTACGGATCCCAACCTACTGCTCCATATTCCATAGTTGGGCGAACATATAGGATAGAACAGTTTTTGTCACAGAAAAAAAAAATCGTTCTACTTCAACTGACGTAACCGGAGTGCGTTTGAAGCAAGCTAATGAAATGGACTTCTATCTACCACAACTATAGTATTACCTTTCATTATTTGGAATATTCGTTTATTTCCTGTAAGCATTATTTAGAAACATAGTACCGTAATTTCCCATAACTATGGTCCAGGCACCCAACTATGGTCCAAAACGCATTATGTACTACTTAGTCCCCCAAGAGTTCGATGTTTGCCATTTAAGGCGCCACTATGATGGAATTATGTTTCCCATAGGTGCTTCTATCTACCATTACACGTGGCAGTGATATGGATGCGTAACAAGGTCAGCGTGCATCGTTCTATTGAATGTGTGAAGACACGAAATCATTCAGTTTCTGTTTGTCTGTTTTATTAAGCTCTCCTCTGTAGAACTGGTAAGTTATAGATATATGATTCTTTGTACAATTAAACCTGGCTATATAGTGTTTACTTTCACGTAATAATTACACTGGCAAAGGTTAAGGACTTTGCGTGAAAAATGTTTAACCTCAAGGCTAGAAGTCAGTCCTCAACTATGTACCACAATTTTTCGTGGACCATAGTTGTATTTCATTTTGAAATATTTGTTTCAATAAAATGTGATCAATGTGATTATTTACTTCTGCAAATACGGTATCTCAGTTTATTCTAAAACACCATTTAATATTATAGTCAAGTAAACAAAGAAACAGGCTGTTCCAGCATCAATAGTAATAGCACGAATGATGGTCCGGTAAAACGAAAACTTCAGGGTAGAAGGAAAACAACCTCCCTGTGAGTGACTATGAGAGCGATGAAATTGAATTTGATACAGATTATCATGTTTCCGGTGTTCTCTTCATATTTACAGACAGTGAGTCAGATATGGAAAAGAAGACGAAATCTGTTAAATTAATGCTAAAGGCACATAGTTATATGGTAGATACTTATGAGGAGTAATTGTGGCAAGGGAAAGTTTTGGAAGTGTTGGAGCTGTTGTTTCATGTATAGTAAGGAGAAGCAATTACTGAGATGGCGAGAAATGGAAGACATTTTATTCTATAGAAAGGAAAACATAATAAAACAAATTGAAGACCCCAAATGCGTCTCGAAAAAGAGAGATCTATTTTCAATTTCAGAATTACACGAGAAGTGGAGATTCAAAGGATCGAAATTAGCCTAATGAATGTAGTTCTCAGTACGATAAATAAACATTATCATTGAATTTATTTGTATAATATTTTGCTAAGAATGTGTTAGTTTATTTTGATACCGTACTTTTGTTCTTTAATATACACTCACCTGCAAAAAAAACCGGGCCAACTACATTTTCTTTAATTTTTTTTTTAATTGTAGGATTTTTTAAATAACTCCTCACTGCAATTTACAGCAGCTCCGAAATGTTCTAAGTAAAAAATGGAATAGAATCGACCAGACTGACATCCAGAATCTGATCGAAGGGTTGAATCGGCGAATGGTAACAGTCATACAGTCACGGGGAGGCGATACGCGGTATTAGCAACATCTGGGTGACCACAAAATCAGTTGAACATTTGGGACAAAATTGATATAATTTGTAAGTTTTTACACCTTTTAATTATGTCCATTGTTTCGCGTTGAAAATAATAGCGCAAATGATAAAAAAAAAAATTTTTCTGGGAGGCAATGTTTTCTTCATTTCATAAAGGATTTTCTGATTCTCACCTCATAAAAAATTGAGAAACTTTAGGTGGCACGGGTTTTTTTTACGGTGAGTGTAGTTGTTCATTATTGCAGAAAAACGATTTTGAGATTTCACTTGTTTATTGAGTGTTTATGTAATGTGTACTAACAAAAAGAATCCATATACTTTTCAATTATTTTTAATATTTCTGCGCTAGATTATGTTTCTACCCTTAAATTAGAAACTCAAAGTATTGATTTACGAATAATTACAGCTCCAGCTATAGTCCATTCATGCTTTCAAGCATGAATATATGAGTGGACCATAGTTGGGCAACTCAGAGTACAACTATGTACCAATGCTTATTATTTTTTTAACACTTGTAATTAAATAATTTCAAACACATATGTCAATATTTATTTAATATACACTTACAAGTGTCCGAAGGCAAAATTTCACTTAATCTGGATGAATAGTACTGAATATACAAAGAAAAATGTGGCAAATGTGGACCATAGTTATAGGAAACTACGGTACTTTCCTCTAATGGAATTTGTGTGAGTGGGAGGAAATTTTAAGGATATTCGTAATTACGTTTTAATAATAATAGAAAAAGTACCATAAGAGTGTTACGTTTGTGGGATAAGCAATGAATTAAACTCGTATGTAAGAGGGGTAAATTGAAAACAAATAAATGTTAGTAATACTGAAATACCTTAAAATATCAAATAAATAATCTTTCACTTTTCTTAAAAGCAACAAACAAGGCAAAAATGGGCAGCAAGAACTTAAATAGGAAAAAAGATTGAATTGAAATTTGTCCTGTCAGTCCTAAATAAGTGCCTTGAAATGTCAAGCCAGTAATAAAGGCATTTTCCCAAATATCCTGACCCATTATAAATTGTGAGGTCAAGGCGTGTCTTTGGATAGACAACAATAGGCAATATTTCTAGATCGCGTTGCATTTCGAAGCTGCATAAACTCCGAAGATGAAAGCGTATTTAAAATGAAATGCTACTATTGCTTTTGTGCTAATATTTCTCTGTGTGTTCCTTCTGCTTATAGGCTATGCTGATAAATTTGACGTAATTACAATCCTGATGTATTTATTTATTTACTTACTTATTTATTTTTTAATTTATGTACTTTACTTAGGCCTACTTATTTACCTACTTACTTGTTCACTTAGTAACATACTCACATTGGTCGAAAGTTAATAGTCTTTTTTTCAGAACAAAAATGAAGGGTACACGGGAAAAACGAACAAGGTCACAACGCTGTTAAGGGTGATGTCATTATCTAATTTACTGTATTACTACAAACTTTATCGTTATTTTTATCAAAAGTGATAAAGGAGAATTAAAACCACGGATACACTCATCATTTCCTACATTTCAAATAGAAATACCAATAAATTTTGCAGTAAAATACTGTAATATATCATTATCTCACCCTTAATGGAAATGTGACATTGTTCGTTTTTCCCGTGTACCCTTCAAATATATAGCCTATTTCTTTTCCCCCAGATGTTTACTAACCACTTCTTCGGTAACTATTAGGAGTAGGATCGTGATTTTTGTCCATATTGATAGAAAATCTAATAACGAATAATTTACCCCTCTGGCGTATTTCATGAGTGTGGACGGTTTTCGTGTAAATTTGATTAATTAACACTAATTTCAAGCCACTGCACGATGTGAGCAGATTGCAACGTCGAGCCAGAGAGCACCTCACCTAGCGAGGCAGAGAAGCACGTCTTCGATAATAAATTTATGGTTGGTCACGAACCTATTGACAGACATCCACAAACCGTTGATTAAGTGACTTCGATAGACCTGCAATGCTAGAGCGTCAAATGACGTTTCCTATAAGCACATTAAAATAAAATAGTTTCTTCACATTAACTTTAAACTTTACCATTCCATCTAATGAAAAATTGTGTTCTAACTTATAGGGTATTAGAGACCGAGTTCTGTATTACAAGAAGCTTGTGTTAGCGGCGATGTTCCCGGACTGCTGAAACTTCAAACTTAATTTTCTAGTTAACCGTGCATTTAATCACGAAACATAATATAGGTTTTCCATTCATTTAAGTGAACTGTATCGTCCCTTTCAACCAGGAGGGTTATTTCACTTCTACCTTGTATATGTTTAACATTATATTAGTACATTATGCAACGAGCCTATAAAGGTAGTAATTAAGACGCGAGTATGTTTATGAAACGAGCGCAAGCGAATTTCATAATTTTCATATGAGCGTCTTAATTACCATTATAGGCAAGTTTCATACGACTTTTTATGCTCGACCATATTTCTAACTTGAAATTATTCATAAGTATTCATATTATTCTTATCTGACTGGGGAGCTGAAGTGTCCTTGTGCAATCTCGTAAATTGTGAGATGTGCGCACACGCGAAAGTATTGATTTTTTCCGAGGAACAAATATCATTGACCTTGATATAATCTAGAGACTAATATGAACATTAATCTTGATATAACCTGGAAATTGATGTAGACATTGAAAAACGAGATGACAAATTGAATTTATTTGAATATTATTTACGATTAACGCTAATTATTATAATAACAGAACATAACCTTCTGCGACAGTATTAGATTTCCAGCCTCCGTGACGTTTCGCTAGTTTCGATTGCATATCCGAGAATAATCGATACTTGCGCTTTCATATTGCTTTCTGATTAGTGGAAAACCTGAACTTTAATGAATAGGTGTACTTTAATGATGTCAATTAAAGAGCTGCTACCAGGTGTATAATTACTACATTTCGGCATGGTCGAGCATAAAATAATTTATATTTTATTTCACATTTTAAGTACCACCCAGCAGTGGCTCACCAGTGGTACGTTTGTCATAAGTTGAGAACCGCTGCTCTAGGACGTACTATGCTTGGTTCTGGGCCCAGATATTGCTAGTTGAAACCTTTAAATAACAACGGATTCTAAAGAACACAAACAAATTCTTTGTAAAGCTGGTTAATTATATAATTTTTAGGTTTGTGATATGTATCATGGTGGACGAAAGAATTACCCGCGTTGAAATTAAGTCCTAAAGCGCGGTTCACATGATCTATGGCAAATTGCATGTCAGATGACAACAGTTTAGCCTTTGCTTGCACAATAAATTAAAAAAATGAGTGTTGTAAACAGACACTTTTTATGACCGATGCTTTAATTCTTCGATTTGGAAACATTTTATCCGGACAATCTTTCTGGCCACATTGTACAGTAGTGGCAAAAAAACCGGACCGACGGAATAATCGAAGTCCCCGAAATGTGCCACTGCGCATGCCACGCCGCATTCACAAGATAGCGAGTAATCTATTGAAATTGTTGTAGTTTCGACTGCTGACGGAGACCATTTCGAAAGCCATTAGAATAAGCTAGTAAAATTCATGTTCTGGGAGTAATAAGTTAATTAAGTAGTAAAATATCGCTGCAATCGAAAAGTATTGGGAATAAATTTAAATAAGGAACAAAAAAAAATTTCCTTCCCAGGCAGGATTCCAACATGCACCGACGTTCTGGAGTGAACAAGGCTCTGAAATCAGCTACAAGGGTCGGTCCGGTTTTTTTGCTACTACTATACATAAAAGATCCCTGACTCCTTTTGCAAAAATTACGGACCAACTATACATCGTTACATTGTGTTTTTATACTTCGCCAGTAGATGTCTCTGCGGGATAACCCCTGAATTAAGATTGCATCGACATGATTAGATTAGTTTCATGGTACTTCAAACATTCTTGACAAGAAAGTCTGAAAGAATATAGCAGAAACAAGACGCAATAGGTTAGCAATGGCCGCAGTCCTAAAATAGAAACCATCTCTGTGAAGGATTTAGATGTGTAACTAAATATTATTACACCACAGATCAAGTGTAACATATTCTTCTGAAAATAAATTCATTACAACATGCAGCAGTGTTCTCATTGGAGTATTTAAATAACATCACGGATATTTTCTTTCTTGGTATTTGTGGCTGACTACTTTGACATATCCCATAATCCTCGCCATGCCTCTCACTCGCATATAAACCAGAACGGGTCAACACGTTCCTGGACCATGTCTCAGATATGACAGCCGTCATGGCTGTGCTAGAGTACACGACTTTATTTCAGGGTGAAGAATTCTAGAACAACATTACTCTTCTATTACAAGAGAAGAAAATATTGTTATTGGCGTAACACCCATAGTGCTAATATTTCTGTTGGCGTCGAGATTGTATCGCTGCTCATGTTAGCAGCATGTTATTTATGCGAAGCAAATATCATGAGTTGTCTTAAATTGATGGAATTTTACGTCGCTTTTCCCAAACGGCCTTCCTTTGAATTCAATTTACAACAGTCATTCTGGTATAACGGAGTGATACTTGCATAAATTTCTATTTATATTACTAACCAGATTCATTTAAAATGGAATGTAGTGAGTTTTACAGAAAATATACCCTAATAAATAAACGGAAATTGAACTTGAAATAACTTCCTTGGTACTTGTAACTTGTACAGGAACATCATTTCATTTTCACTAACATTTCTAATATTAACCTGGCTATAGGCTACCTTTGGATTAACGGTTGAGAATCGGAAACACCGTTTCCTAACCCATTCCACGACCGGAGTTCGATGATACAGGCGTAAAATGGAAACAAATCACTTTACTAGGTATAGGAGGGAAGAAAAGTAGTTCATCCATTTACGTAAAGTAGGAAATATTGCGATTTTGAGTTTGATAATTTTCATTAGGTTTTTGATTAATCAAAATACAGTACTGTATTAACAATAAGTGTTTTTACTCACGAACTGAGCTATCCATTCGGACGTATTCATTATGCAGTGTATGTCTACAGTACATTAGCGTACAATATAGCTAGAGAATTAAGTTAAATTGAAAAATAATCATAATATGGATATTTAAACACATTTTTGAACATGGTGGCCGTTCATTTCGATACAGGCTTCAGTTCTTTTGTGCATATTATCATACTATGGATTATTAATGTTTAGGTGAGGGGTTTGGACTTTTTCCATTGCTGGTTGTCACAATCAAAAATTAAGACAACGTTTCGAAGGGTGGTTCTCCCTTCGTCTTCAGGTGGAAGGAAGGAGAGAAAGGAAAAAGCCTACTGTTGGGATCGTTACGTACAGCTATTCTGTATGACTGATGTATAAACATTAATGATCCACCATTGCTTTCCAATCCCTCATTTATATCTTACTATAGACTATTGTATCTAATTCGAATTACCAGTTTCGTCCTTCGTACTAGTAACTCATGTTGAAATAATTCTGTACCTACTCTATAAAAGAGTACCTTACGTACTGTAAATTCAATCTTCATTTCTGTCCGATGCGAAAAGATAAAATTACTCTGACATACTATCTACTGTCCGTCCAATTGGTTTTCTCGCAGGGTCGTAGAAAGGTGAGAAATCACGTGACAGTTAATTACTTAACGAGGCCCTTTTATTTAAGTTATTTGTGCTGGTTAACTTTCGGTGCTGGACCCCGGACTCATTTCACCGTCATTATCACCTTCATATCATTCAGACGCTAAATAACCAGAGATGTTGATACAGCGTCGTAAAATAACCTACTAAAAATGTACGTTATTTTAAACAGTTGTATAATATTACGTAGACGTCCAATTCCTAAAGGATATTAATGTTTTCAGAAAAGTGCTAAGACAGCCCAGCCACTAGCCTTTACAGAGGAGCGAGCAGAAACGGGTGGGAGAAACCGGGATGCGACGTAACCAAACGGACGCACAGTACCTGTGCGAAAATATGATCCAATAGTGAATGAATGCTCTTTCTTAACTGAAAAATGCGATCATATTTCTGGAACATACTATACTCGCTCACCGTAAGACGACTTTACGGCTTTGGTTGTGTGTGGAAGTTTTATACTAGAAGGAGTGGGAGTGAAGTACATTAATAAATTCAGGTACAATAAAAACTGAAGTAATAATGATGTCCCTGTATATCTCTACACATATAACTAAATGAGGTAATATAACTTATAAAACATAATTTATTATTATGTAATATTATATTACAAAGAAATTATGATAAAGAATAGCCATTAGCTAATGTCGTAAAAATAATCACGAACATAATCTTCAATACATTATATAACAAGTAGTTCCAACCACGACAACTTCATGCTTCTAACTTCGACGTTTACTTAATAAAACTAAAAAATTGGACGAACTTGTTTTCTAACCGGCATAAACTGGCGTATAAATTTATAAGTCCAAGTGCTTTAGGATATTAGTCTTCTCTGTTTAATTTCCTAATTACTGTACTCTACGTCAAAGACATTTACAATAAGTATTTTACTTAATTCTTTCCACAAAACTTATTTAAAGTTGTTTGCCGTGTGCGTCTCCTCCAAGTCCTCATGTTTACCACACTTCACTTTTATGCGCTTACATCTTCCCGATGTCGCAGCTGCAGTAATTGAGTCGCGATTTTTTTTATTACCGTCCTTAATGTCGATTATGGAATTCCTAATAAATCAGAGAGTTGTTTCTGATTAAGAGTACTGTTTTATCGTACTTTCGTAAGAATTGCAGTTTTTCCGACACAGAAAGCGCTTTTCATATAACACTCATTGTAATCACACTCAGACACTACAATACATTAAAAGACAACAAACTGAGCAGCAAAAATTTCCATTCAATGGCCAAAATGTTTCATTGCTCTTACAGTACAATGCTGAAAATTACATCGAAAATATTCCACAAAAATAGCGTATTATGCGGGATTGAGCGCAACAAACGGGGTATTTTATAAAGGCGTTATACAGGGTGCTTCAAAAATACTGGGCATAATTTCAGGTATGTATTTCCCACATGTAGATAATCAAAATAGTTCATTACAACATGTGTCCGGAAATGCTTCATTTCCGAGTTATGGCCTTCACAACATTGAAATTCACCGGAACGTTTTTCTTTCCGCAGGTCGTTATCATTACAGAAGATGTTCAAAATGTCCACCTCCTGCTTGAATGCAGACCTCACATCGATGTCTCATTGACCTGCGAACACGATCCCAAACTCCAGGAGTATTGCGTATGTCCTCAGAACATGCCACAATTCGATTCCGAAGGGATTCCAAATCAGGCACCGGAGACGAATAAACCAATGATTTTAAATGGCCCCACAAGTAGAAATCGAGAGGGTTCAGATCAGGTGAGCGTGGAGGCCAAGCAATTGGGCCATCTCTACCTATCCATCGATCAGGAAATCTTCGATCCAAGTACCGGCGAGCCGTACGACTGAAGTGTGCAGGAGCGCCATCATGCTAGAAGTGAATGTGTTGACGATTGATCAGTGGAGTGTCTTCTAACACATGAGGTATGGTGTTTTCCAGGAAGTTTGTGTACGCCTGCCCCGTAAGCCTGTTTACAAGTACATGGCGTCCAACTAATCGATCACCAATGATACCGGCCCACATGTTGAGGGAGAACCGCATCTGGTGATGAGATGGAACAGTTGCACGCGGGTTTTCATACGCCCATACATGCTGATTGTGGAAATTTGTTATGCCATCTCGTGTGAACTGTGCTTCATCTGTAAATAATACTAAGGCAGGAAAGTTCGGATTTACACTGCTGCAAGAACCACTGACAGAACCTAACTCGTGCAGGGTAATGTGCTGGTGACAGGGCCTGTACACGTTGCAAATGATAAGGATACAATTGATACTCTTTCAACAGTCTCCAGACAGTCGTATGAGGAACGTTGACTTGCAACGCTACCCTTCGTGTGCTGATAGAAGGAGTCATGTTCACAGCCTCCAGAATCTCCTCCTGTACATCTGGAGTTGTAGATCTTGGTCGTCCCCTTCCCAAACCAGGAGAGTTAAATTTTCCATACTCGCACAGACTGTAATGGAGACGTACAAATGTCTTCCGATCTGGACATTGTCGCTGTGGGTACCTCTCCTGGTACAAACGACGAGCCAGCGCAGCATTGCCGTCCGCCTTACCGTACATGAAGTGTATCTCTGTCAGCTCTTGATTTGAATACATGTCGCACAGTCTAACGCCTACATAACACTGAATGTAACCTTCGCCTCGGAATGAACTGTCAGAGTGCCCTCTTAATGTCTCCTTTGACGGCAACGACCTGCGGAAAGAAAAACGTTCCGGTGAATTTCAATGTTGTGAAGGCCATAACTCGGAAATAAAGCATTTCCGGACACATGTTGTAATGAACTATTTTGATTGTCTACATGTGGGAAATACATACCTGAAATTATGCCCCGTATTTTTGAAACACCTGTATATGAAATATGCAGGCTATTTTTTAAGAACATACTTTGACAGCATGGAAATAACGCTATTTTGGGCCATGTCAATTCATTTATATAGAAAATTAGTTTCAAATTAAGCCTACCATTAAATTTACTTTATCACACTGCGTCTTTGTGTTATTCGACAACTTTCTTAACTCTGATAAAAGTAAAACTATTACAAAAACTGATATAAACTGAGCGAGTATGATTATTTACCTCTGACTCAACTAATTTTTCTATAGTTTGTGACTTTTAGTTTCATTCGGTGCAATCTGGTGATAATATTTAATATTATTATTATTATTATTATTATTAAGTACTCTTCTGTATCTCCCTATCAAACTAATCTCAGGTCGCGCTCCACAGTTTTAAAACTACTGTCGCTGAGAGACAGAGACGGAGATAGTAGTTGTGACAACGTCGCGCTCGCATGTTACTGGCGCTCGCGAAACATTAGGAGGTTTGAGCGCGACTGTAGTAATACTTGTCCCATAGTTCAGTGTTTACTTACCACTGGTAGGTATAGGTCTCGCAAGCACGGATTACCGACGGAAGGAATGCGAATCAAACACTGCGATAACGAAGAGCGGGCGAGAAGAAAGATCACGAGATAACTTGAATGATATTCAAGAGTAAAGTCGGCAGAGAAATGACATCGATAGAATCAGTCTTGCGTTGTGATAGTTACATTACGACTTTAGTTTGTTCCATTGCATGTGAATGTGTGTCTTGTATCGCACGGTATTATTATTTCATTCGTAAACATATGTTGCACATTTAATTAGCTTCGAATTTTTCTCTTGCTACGTTCTTTATTTCCACAGCGATGTCCTCATTTGTTCATCTTCTTGGAAGAGACAGTACTTCCAATCGCTCGCACCTCTCTCCCCTCGGCGTGCCTACATACACACGTCAAAACAGACAGCAACGCCACCTTTGGTTTTCGGTAATCGTTTCTTGCGGGAGCTATAACCGCATATTGCATTTCTGGTTTAGTTTTGAGGACTATATAATTTTCGTTTTTGAATCTATAAAAAAGAAAATAGTTTTGTGGGCGAAAGGAAAATGCTGGCTAGATGATAAATATTGTAATTCGTGTACTAGTGTTGTGGGCTTAGTAATTATTTTCTATTTAATAGGTGCTATCGGGCAGTACTTACTCTGAAACTAAGAAAGTGATGTGTCGTGTTTATATTACTCTATTTCCAGAGCGAATATCACAATGCAAGGAATGGATGACAATCAATTTTCGTTTGTCATGCTTTGGAGAGAACACTTAAAGCGACTGGTGTGTCTAAAATTGCGGAATATAGTTACACAAAAGACAATGAATCGGAGGGGGAAAAAAGCTTTAAACCCCTTCCAAAAATTGTACTTGCGTCTCTCATGTTACACCATAGGGCACATTTATTTAGGAAGCTTCAATGCGGATGTACTTGCTTGTATCAAGAAGACCTTATACCGAATTTAGATACGGTATATCATTCCGGAAGCTCGCAAAATACCAAACATTACAAATTAAAATTTCACGCTTCTCATTTCGAAACGTACTAAAAGCTATTTTTTCCATTACTGCAGAAACGAGAACAATAGGAAATATTTAAAGGAATGTGGCAACATCTTTGCCCGTCGCAACAAATTTTAAGAAAAAATGAGGGAATTAGGAAGATCTCAAATTACTTTTAGTGTAGGTCAGTATTTTGCGTTCATATACAGGGTGATTCACGAAGATTTACCGTCCTTTACGGAGCTTATTTATGAAGGCATTTTGAGCAAAAAAGTCATATAAACATAGTTCCTATTCTCAATATTTTCAGAATTACACTAATTTAAATTTGTTTGTAAAATACTTTTTTTCTTTAGTTTGAAGATAAAAGAATAAAACAAATAGGAAATTAACCATTCAAAAGTATCATTTCTTTAATTGGCAGTTATTATGAAGCTAAAAATGTGCTGTGAACTCCTTAGTTGCTTCGTACAGACGTCTTTTTCTATTTTTAACTGGAAATTTGCATTATTCTTACGCACTTATCACAACAATTATTACAAATCACACCACTTCCATCGACTTAATTATTTTCAGTTCAATTTTGCGTCCTAATTTACAGTCTTGGAGAGTTTACAACACATTTTAAAAAATGTCGCCGTCCGCTTGAGTACAGTTGGCTGCACGCTTGTGAACGGCACTCGTCGCTCTACGTAACTGCATACGGCTATCTTTGATTTCCGTAGCGCTCGCGCTGGCTGCTGACTGCACGCTGACCAAGATCACGCGTTCAAAGCAATGCGTTCCAATAACGAAACGTAACTCTGTAAATATTGAGAATAGGACCCATGTTTATATGACTTCTTTTTTTTTCGGAAATGAGCTCTATAAAGGACGGCACATTCTCGGGAATCACTCTGTATTTCTTTATTTTAATTATTTTTTGTCAACTTAGCTCTGAAACGTCCTGTACAGTAGCCCCGTCTCGAAGTGGAAGTGATCAGACAGCTTAAAATTTCAACAAGAAGTTTCCTTTTGTATTAAAGCATAATGATAAGCTGCTAACATTTTTTTGATACAGGGCAGTGTAACAAACTTCTCCTGAGAGAACGTGAATTTAATATCGCTTTGGGACCAGCAATGAGCTCATACATTGTTCATTTTTATTGCCATTACTCTTTAATTATACCCAGTTCTAAGGAGCTGAACACGCTTTGAATCTTGAACACCTAAATAGTAACAGAATCTCAACGTGGTGATACGAATTAATCGTTCCAAAAGAGAGGATCGCTCCCTTTCCTCTGCCTTACCTTTTGGCGGTGCGACATGTAACTCCGAAACGACAGATGTTTATACAGGGTGTTTAAGGAGGAATGTAACATACTGAAGGATAATGTAGTTTGGGTTAACCTACATCGATTTATCCTGAAATACCTATCGCCGAAGTGTGAAGGTTGGGAAGTTGGTGAAATTTTAATTGGAGAGAAGCAATATTTCTATGTTTTAGAACATTGTAATATGGTACATTATTGAAAATGCTGCATCTTGTGCTGTTCCAATAAATTGATTTCATATGAAGTATAAAATCAGTAGAAAATAAAATAATTAAACAAGACAGATTACTAAGATTGCCCTTCTTATGGATTCCATGAGTTGCACCTCAGCTACGGAATTCGTCATACACGCGAACGAGACAATTCAGTACGTGAAGCTATTTTAGGAGTGCCCAGACGTGGACCCCGTTGTACCATTTGCGGTATGTTTTCTCGTAAATTCGTATCAGGTACCAGTTCTCTTTTCGATCTCAATCACTTGGCTGCTTGCCAGTTTCGGATAACGTCCGATAAATACGGGACAACACACGGCTAGATGGAACCCTTTGATTGGAAAAACGTCGTCTCTGTTTGACAAATCAATAAACAGAAAGTATGTCTGCGCATTCACTATGAGAATACACGAATGGCATCACAAGATTCAAGCAAAACACAGCACTACAGTAGGTTCTCAACAGTAATATTGTCTGCCGATACTAAAGAATTAAAGGCAATGTAAACACAACACTGTAACAAGAGAAATAAACACACCTCAACAGAGTTAAGTGTCAAGTGAACGTGTATTCAGTTGTGAGACGTTGCGGTACCCAGATACTGCCGTGTGAAAAAGAACTGACGTAACACGTCAAGTATAACTTAGTACACTGAACCGCAAGACGTTCCAATATTTCTCACCAACCATTACACTTCGTACATAGGTAGGCTATATTAGGGTAAATCGATGTACTTTAACCCAAACTATCCTCAATTGTTTTGTATTCCTCCTGAGACTCTCTGTATATTATGTTTGATGCTATATAAAACTCAAATATCGCATTAATTTGAGGTATTAAAAAATCTTAAACTTCCAATCCGTTCCGCCAGCATGCTGCAAGGCCGCAAAGAACAAATTAAAAATAATATGCTTAATTGAAACTCCCCTGTCAAGAATCAAAGCCATATTTTCTGTATTTACATTCTTCAGAATATCACAGTCTAGTAGGGGAGACTCTGCTAATTCCGCAATATTAAGGAGTAAATCTATCATATTTTTATCAAAATGTTTATTGAAAAATATTATCAAAGTATGTAGAATGGACGAAACCTTCTATTACCAAATGAGATAAAGAGACCTATTAAAATGCAAATATATTTAGTTGTACATACATTACAGTTGAAAAAGAACAACTCGGGTAATTCCGCAACAGTGCGGATAAATCCGCAATAGGTTAATTCCGCAGTAGTAAATAATTATGAAATACATTATGAAAGTAACATAAAAGGAACAATTTATATGTGACAATGCTCACTTTCTTCACAGCTGTGTAGCAAAACACGAAAAACTCCAACTTTCCATTTTCACTGTATTGCTGACAGAGGTGTCGACCAATATCCTTGATTTTTGTCTATAGCACTGCAGAGGACATGCCTCCTGTTGAAAGCCTCTCAAAACTTACGTTCACGCTATTGTAAAGCCGCAGTAAAATCATATATGCACTACTGCGGAATTACCCGTACTGAGGAATTAGCCGAGTTTCCCCTATATACAGTCACGAAGCTTGAGTTGTTGAGGGTACTAGGAACAATAGACTGTGCCGGTACTATTTCAAATTGTCTTTCATGAGGTGATAGTAGCGATCCTAGTGGTCAACAACTATCATGGATATATATTCCCTACGTATTGAACTTCGTGACTTTATAAACTAGACCAGTGATGTCAAAGCAAGCGCATTTTTCTGACCTTGACGTCGTGAGCGGGCAGCAAGTGCTAAGTATGGAAACAGGAAGGGTTGTGTATATGAATAAGCAACCTGTTGGATTTAGAAAACAGTGGTGAACAAACTTCAAACGGAACGTGAAATTTTATGTCGTTATTTTTATATGGCTTCTTTCTGTTTAATATGATCTATATTGTCTGTAAAACAAAAGTACTAACACTGATTTCTTAATATTGCAGTTGTGTTTGAATCTTAATAACATAATAGAGAGTTAAGAAGGAATATTCACTTAAATTCCATAGTCGTATAATATTATACTGTATTAAGTGGATGAAACACATCATAAGTAAAGAAAGCGATATTCCAAAGAAAGAGATTGAGTATGACATGATAAGTTAGAATTTATATTGCTGGTATCTTTAGCCTTACAAAAGTAATCAATAAACTAATCAAAACAATATTACAGTACAAAGCAAAGTTACCTAGGTACTGTATCTGTTTTAAGTGTAACTAATATTACATATTTTAAAAAATTCCAATACACTATCTTCAGTAATACGTATATACGGTATATTAGATTTACGAAAACATTCTGTAAGGCTACTAAATAAATAGGCCTATACCTGAAAATTTCACTTTTCTATACGAAAAGTTGAGAAAATATTTCTTTTGAATAAAAAAATCAAACTTGTGAAAAATGAGCAGTAAAATTAAAACTTACATTATTATAATGCACCTATACTTCTCAGATAAATTTAAAAATTAACATGGATACAGTTTTAATAAGTTCTCTTCCCTTTATCTACTGTACTGAATTAGACCTGGCCATCCCTGTATACAGCTCGACCAAGCGGCATATACCACCTCTTTCGTCTGTCTCTTTCCTTTCCGCTGTAAAGCGCTCAAGCTCTCCTGGGCTCTAAAGCGCGCGCTTGCTCCTGTGGGCATCAATTGACATGCCTGTACTAGACTGTGATAATATACTGTAATATTTTAGTCATCGTAGAGAACTAAGTACAATGACATTTCGGAAGAGAGCGGCTTGTGGGCCATATTATAAGATGATCGCTCTATAAACGTTTCCTGTAAATCTCCATATAATAATTATCACTTCAAATGCGCCGGTAGGCTAATGATAGAATTTGCTTCTTGTCTTCACCCAAGCATTTCACTAATTTAATAGGGATTCCATAAACTCCTGTCGTTTTCCCATTCTTCATTTCCTTAAGCGCTGGTTCAGCTTCTTCGCTTAAAATAGAAAATTCTACTTCGTATTCTACAGCCAAGTCATCCGGACGGTTCCTTGTCTCGTATAACTCTTCTACATATTTCGTCCATATGTTTAGTATTCCTGTTATTTCATTTCCGATGTCGTCTTCTATCAACCACATGGATTTCCTGTTCTTATTGCGAAGTCCAAACATTTTACTTCGCGGTACATTAAATCATATCTTCTTTTTCTCTCTAGATCCTCTATTTCTTCACATTTCTCTTTCATCCAGTCTTCTTTTGCTTTATCAGTTTCTCTTCTTAGTTCTTTGTTTACTTTCCTGTAGTTTCTTCTACCTTCTGTTTGATGTTTTTCCATCTTCTCCTCTCCTCCGTCATCTCCAACATTTTTCCTGTAACCTAAGGTTTCTTAATTCTCACACCTTCTGTGTATCCTATTGTTTCTGCTGTTTTCTTCTGTCTTCTTCGTTCTTCAGTTTTTCCATGCTCAGTTTCTTCGTCACCTCTCTTCCTCTTATCTTCTTCAGACGAATATCTACTTCGTCTATCAGTAGGACATGATCTGAGTTAATATCCGCTCCTGGTAGAGCCTTTGCATTTTTTAAGCAATTTCGGAATCTTCTTTCCTGTGCCTATCTATCAACTTTCGTCCCTTGGGCATGTCCATGTGTATCTTCTTCGTTTATGTTGTCGGAATAATGTATTTCCAATAATCAATGCATTTCTTTTATAGAAATTCACCAAATATTCTCCTTTATCATTTCTTTTTCCCAATCCATATGTTCCAACTGTTCTTTCTTCTTGTCCTTCAACTACTGCGTTCCAGCCTCCCATTTGGATTACGCATGCTCTCTTCTTCTCCTTCTCAAATATCTTTTCTATCTTGTCATAGCTTTCTTCCACTTCCTCGTCTGCTAATCCACTATATGGCATATAAACTTGCAATAGCACTAATCTTCCCTTGTAGACTCACCATTATCATCCTGTCATCTACATAACGCACTGATATCACTTTATCTCTCACACGTGGTCCCAATAATACACCAACAACATGTAACTTCGATGTAACAGCTTAATATCAAGTTGATACAGATTACACAGCGTATAATGACAAACCGTTTTAGCCATTACTTACGTCACACAGAGCAGTTTCATGACAACTTTGACTTTTCAACAATTAATAATGCCACATTAATCTTACATTTAAAATTTGACTTCCTTCTATTTTATTCACTAGTTGAATAACGTAACCAATTAATTATATAATGCTTGAAACAATGGAGTCAATTAAGCAGACAGTAGGCTGACAAGAAAATTTTCGGGTTTTAAGGAATACAAATCTGCCAGATTCAGCCCGAAATCGGCAACACTGGTCGCATGTAATATTATTTTTATGTGAATATACATATGCAAAGGTACTTAGTACTTACAAATGGGTTTTAAGGAACCCGAAGGTTCATTGCCGCCCTCACACAAGCCCGCCATCGGTCCCTATCCTGTGCAAGATTAATCCAGTCTCTATCATCATATCCCACCTCCCTCAAATCCATTTTAATATTATCCTCCCATCTACATCTCGGCCTCCCCAAAGGTCTTTTTCTCTCCGGTCTCCCAACTAACACTCTATATGCATTTCTGGATTCGCCCATACGTGCTACATGCTCTGCCCATCTCAAACGTCTGGATTTAATGTTCCTAATTATGTCAGGTGAAGAATAAATGCGTGCAGTTCTGCGTTGTTTAACTTTCTCCATTCTCCTGTAACTTCATCCCACTTAGCCCCAAATATTTTCCTAAGCACCTTATTCTCAAACACCCTTAACCTATGTTCCTCTCTCAGAGTGAGAGTCCAAGTTTCACAACCATTCAGAACAACCGGTAATATAACTGTTTTATAAATTCTAACTTTCAGATTTTTTGACAGCAGACTAGATGATAAAAGCTTCTCAACCGAATAATAACACGCATTTCCCATATTTACACACATGCAAAGGTAATTCAAAATAATTCAAAGTGTTGTGGGTGTCCTGTATTTTTATTTGGTAAACCTGGAAACTCTAATATTAACAAAAAAATATTGGTCGGTGTCAGTTGGTCTATTTGATAAATTCCTATTGTCGTTCTGCAGTCGCAGTAGATTGAAAATATCGCAACTCGCAAGCGATAGCAAAGCACTCGAAACGTGATTCCATTGCTGAGAGGTTAACGGTCACTTCACTTGCTTTCTCAACTGTTATGCTTTAATAAAGCATGCTGTAGAAAAAAACAATATCTGGTAATTTAACGCCATAACAGAACACAACGCGAGATGACTAGAAATGGCGGACACAATCCCAGTTTGAAGTGGATTGTAATGAAACTTTCATAGCTTCGAACTGTAGTCCGGTTCACGTTGAATTCAAACAAGATCTGGCGCGGCTTCAAACGGAACGAGGGAATTTTATCCGGCCAGGGGAATTTTCATTCTGTAACACGAGAAACATTCGAGTTAGTATCAACAGTTTATAAACTCGTAAAATAGCTTATCCTGCTCTACTAAAAGGAACATGCGCGCAGCATTACCAAACCAACTTTTGCTTTCCAAAATAAAATCGTGGATATTTGTGTGTTCAGCGTTGGATGTATACACATGTAGCACTGCTATGAGATGGAGAACAACTGCTTTTATACACGCGTTCTGCACTTCACAGAAAAACTGATTCACACTGCAGTCCGCGGACCACCTGAAGCCCTCCTGTTGTGATATTCAATGTTAATTCAATAGGCGACCGCCTAGAGATTAAGTTAATTTAGCGGTTCCCAACATGTGGTCCGCGGACTCCTCAGTGATTTCAAAAGGTGTCGTATGTACCAAAATAATTTTGCAAACAGTAGGCCTATTTTAACTAAGCTTAACTTTATCACTTTCTCTGACTTTCATCAGCTTATTTATTTATTTATTTACTTCCTTATTTATTTATTTATTTACTTATTTACTTATTTATTTATTTATAATGGAGTAAAAATGGGAGTATAAGGGTAAAGTGCATCAGTTATTCATAGATTTCAAAAAGGCATATGATTCGGTTAAGAGAAAAGTTTTATATGAATACTCTTATTGAATTTGATGTTCCCAAGAAACTAGTTCGATTAATAAAAATGTGTCTCAGTGAAACGTAGAGCAGAGTCCGTATAGGTCAATTTCTGTCAGATGCGTTTCCAATTCACTGTGGATTAAAGTAAGGAGATGCACTATCACCTTTACATTTTAACTTTGCTCTAGAGTATACCATTAGGAAAGTCCAGGATAACAGAGAGGATTTGGAATTGAACGGGTTACATCAGCTGCTTGTCTATGCGGATGACGTGAATATGTTACGAGAGAATCCACAAACGTTTGGGGAAAACACGGGAATTTTGCTTGAAGCAAGTAAAGAGATAGGTTTGGAAGTAAATCCCGAAAAGACAAAGTATATGATTGTCTCGTGACGAGAATATTGTACGAAATGGAAAAGTTGGAAATTTATGTTTTGAAGAGGTGGAAAAATTCAAATACTTGGGAGCAATAGTAACATATATAAATGATACTCGGGAGGAAATTAAACACAGAATAAATATGGGAAATGCCTGTTATTATTCGGTTGAGAAGCTTTTATCATCCAGTCTGCTGTCAAAAAATCTGAAAGTTAGAATTTATAAAACAATTATATTACCGGTTGCTCTTTATGGTTGTGAAACTTGGACTCTCACTTTGAGAGAGGAACATAGGTTAAGGGTGTTTGAGAATAAGGTGCTTGGGAAAATATTTGGAGTTAAGAGGGATGAAGTTACAGGAGAATGGAGAAAGTTACACAACACAGAACTGCACGCATTGTATTCTTCACCTGACATAATTAGGAACATTAAATCCAGACGTTTGAGATGGTCAGGGCATGTAGCACATATGGGCGAATCCAGAAATGCATATAGAGTGTTAGTTGGGAGGCCGGAGGGAAAAAGACCTTTAGGGAGGCAGAGACGTAAATGGTAAGATAATATAAAAACGGATTGAGGGAGGTGGAATATGATGATGGGGACTGGATTAATCTTGCTCAGGATAGGGACCAATGGCGGGCCTATGTGAGGGCGGAAAGGAATCTCCGGGTTCCTTAAAAGCAGTAAGTAAGTAAGTATTTATACATATTTATTTATTTATTTATTTATTTATTTATTTATTTATTTATTTATTTATTTATTTATTTATTTATTGAGAAGAATTCGTTCCGGCATCGGGAATCGGACCCAGAACCCTCCGCTTGGCGCGCTAAGTGCTCTTACCATCTGAGCTAAGCCGGGAACCGGCCCACAGCGACGGCCGAACTCTCCTCCTTTGTATCGTCAATGCCTACTACCTAAATTTTAGACATAATACGCATATTTTAATGACTTTATGGCCATTTCAACATTTTACATCACTGTTAACCCTGATATATATTCTTATTGAGGATATCGCCGTTCTCTATTGAATCTTATGCGACTAGCTTGCAAAGTTGTAGCCGGAGAGGGAGATGAGGGACAGTTCACTTTGGCAGAATCTGAGTTTGTTGAACTCTTGCATCAGTATTACGAGAACGAGGAGTGTGTTAGCGGCAATTTTACCAAACTGCTGAAACTTGCAAATTAATTATCTAATTAGCAGTGTATTTAATCAGAAAACGTATTATAGGTTTTTTATTCATTTAAGTATTCACTATCGTCCCTTTAAATATGCAGGACTATTTCGTTTCCACCCTGTTTATATAATATACAATGGTTCCAAATAAAATAGAATAAATCTGCAAAATTGAACAGTTTTCCAGCACCATCAAGCCCTTATCTGTAAGTATGATTTAGATAACAGTTTTTTTTTCCACTGAAAAGAACAAAAGAAAATTCTTCTTTCATTGGCAAGACTCAACACTTGTTACATACAATAAAAGTACCGGTAACTTTTTCCTATCTTGTGGCAAAAGGTTATAACTTCTGTAAGCTAATGTTGTTTTCTACGATGAAAAAATTGCTCCATATCACATGATGTCATGTAATGGAAGCATACGTTAATCGTGCTACTTGTGGTAGTTTAATATCCTGTGATATTTCACTGCTTTCATCATCAAGCAATGACTGCAAAGGGAAATTTGGAGATTTTGTTTGCCTATGGGAATCCCAGAATGCTGATAGTATGAGTGGTTTGGGTTTCTCAAATGTTTCCTTGAAAATATGTCTGTTGTCTGTAATATCTGGAAAGCCCAATAGAATATTAACTGAGGGGGAAGATCTTGCAAAATATGAAGTTTCTTTTATACATTATGAAAATGTTACCAATTCTTTATGGAATATGAAACTTCTTGCTTTAGTTGCATTCTACACATCGTGAATTACGAAAATCCTTGCCATATCGCCAGCAGAGCATGATTTAAAGTGTAAAATGTCATATTTTACGTGTCATGAGCAAAGCAAACGTACGCTGAAAAATTAATGTTGATAGGATATGTAAGAAAGGAATCTCTGCGTGATCTAGGAGACATGAGATCTTGCACAGATCTAGCAGAGTTGAGGTCCTCCTCCAGTCTTTTTCATATTATCCCACTGACATAGACTTTCGATCGCTTCTCTAACAGTCATATTGTAATTTTGTCAAACGTTTAATTGAATTTGATGGTCCATGAAGCATATTTTTCTTCTGATGCCTATCTCAGGCCTTCTAAGGTTGGTAAAAATATAGACAAAAGATACCTAATCAGCACATACCATACTAAAGATCATATTTCAGATTTAAACTGAATGATTCTATTCCAATTCCACTAAGTAAGAAAGGAAACGTTAAGATAGTTCTACATTGCTAAAAGGACAAAATAATGTATCGCATAGAGACGTCTGTGAGACAGGAAGATTAAAAGCCATATTTTGACATATTATGAAAGCCCTTTGAAATAAAAGAAATACTACTCTCAACGGAAATATATGTGATTACCAGGGAACGGATTTATATGGACTAAAAATATATGAAATATGTAAATATATATGTAGTTATTTTTACCAAAATATGGAATTAAATATGGATTTTTACCAAAATATGGAATTAAATATGGACTTAAAATTATAAAAAAAAATGACTATGTACGTTAAATATTGGTACATTTTAATCAAACTAAACAAAAAATATAATGGACGTACCTTATCTTCCAATGTAGTTTCAACAAAACACAATTTTTATTGTCTGTTACCATAACAATAGGTTACAAACATTTCTTTCAAGTGCTGAAAAGTGAATCTTCTTCTATTGTCTCTGAGGATAGATTTATACTGACTAAAAGAGCGTTCGACGTCACAAGAAGTAACTGGTACATAATTCAATTTCACAATGTCTGCTGGGGATAAGTCCAAGTTAATCTTCACTGTTGATTCACCACTCATCACAGCAACAACCTTTTGTAGTTCTTCATATCCAGGGTTTTTTGAAAGTACAGTGTCCACCTTAGCTCTTACTGCATCTGCAACTTTACCTCTACCACGATTCAGTTGTTCCACAGTACTATTTATAATTTCAAAACTTTCAGATAGTGAAAGGTGCCTATTTTGGAGACTTTTGAGCGTTTTTATGATGCATGAAAATGTATGCTGAATGTGAGCTAAGTCATTCTTCACACTTATGTCACAGGTAACTGTTTTCGCAGTATCAATTGAGACTGCATCTTCAGAGTCCAATGCAAGGAGAACATTGTTAATAGAGTCTATATGTTCGGCATAATATTCAACTGCTTCTAGCCATGTACCCCATCTAGTTAAAATTGGCTTTGGTGGCAATGGAATTTCAGGGTACATTTCTTTCAACACGTTAACTCTACTGGGAGCTTTGAGAAATACTTTTTTCACTGATGAAATCAACAAATCTACTTTAGGGAAATTGTCTCTGACCACTTCTGCCACACGATGAAATGCATGCGCCACACAAGTAAAATGAGTCAATTTAGGATATACAACAGATAATGCTTGTCCAGCTTTGACCATATAAGGGGCAGCATCGCTAATAAAGAATAACACATTATCGTACATAATACCCTTTGGCCACAGGATACCCATAGCTTCGTTGAACAGTTTAACTATAGTTTTGTTATTGCACTTTTCTAGAACATCACAATGTAAAAGAATTCGTTCAGAATATTGTTCACTTAACTACATTACCAACAAGTCTACCTTCTTTGTCGGGAGTCTCATGAATGGAAACCCAAATTGAACTATCTTTAATTTCATCTCTTATCTTCTGTATTGTCTCATCGTAGATGGATGGAGCATACGTCTTCCTAAGTGTTGACTCATCCGGGATTGTATGTTGAGTATATTTTTCAAGGAATTCCCTGAAGACCTTATTCTTTAGTTTGTAGAGAGGAATATCAGCAGAGATGAGAGAACGGCACAGGTCGATGTTAAACTCAGATCTTACATTCGATGTTGTTGGTTGTGTTAAAAACAATTGTCTCTGCTTGGAATTTAGTTGTTTGTTGGCCTGATGTTTACTAGTTGTAATGTGTTGTTGCACCAGGAACTTTTGTGTAGATGATACTGCACACTGACACAAATTACAAAATAATATTTTATTGTCAGTTGATAAACCATCTTCTTTAAATTCTGAAATGTAACTTGTTAGTTTTGATTTTAAATTGACTGAATGACGTACTTTTGGCATATTTACCGTCTTTATAGTATGATTTACAAAACTGAACCTATGTGTACTCTGACTGGCATTTAACTGTTGAGCTGCACAACTGAAGTCTGTTAAAAATTTTAAATTAAATTAATACAGTTTTGTAACTTACTTTCCCATTGTTGATAGGACTGCTAATTTTCAAATAACTCTGATGTTAAAGGGATTACTGAACATGTGTTTAAATCTCTATTGTTGAAATGTATTTTTAAAAGTTAATGGAATTTTGTTTTGTTTTATTGTTAAACCTAATATAATATGGACTGTTTTATATGAAATATGGAAAATATATGGAAATTAACGAAAATATGTACTAAACTCTAAAATATGGAAAAATATGGAAAATAAAAGTAGGATTTTTCAACCCTACACATTGTGAAACATAAAGATAATGCAAAATATAAATTATATTAGCTTTATAAGTAAATATGTATTTACATATAAATCCTTTCCCTGGTGATTACAATAGAAATATATCATTTAAATGGGGACTTGTATCTGTATTGATGAACTGTCGGTGTATAGTAGCCTATTATACCTTGCTTCAGTTGTTCAATTCATAGATGATTGAAATGTAGACCTGTTCTAATAATAATATTAATAATAATAATACTAATAATAATAATAATAATAATAATAATAATAATAATAATAATAGTGTGTACAATTTTCAGCGATTTTTATTTGTTCTGGAGGCTTGGCTCGGTACTTCGCAGAGTGAGGATGGTGGAATTTGAGAGGGGAAACGGGAGAACCTCGAGAAAACCCCTCGCTCCCTCTTTGTTTACCACAGTTTCCTTTGTGATTCACGATGGAAGGCAGAAAAACTAACTACTCAGCCACGGATGAAACTTGTAATATTTTACGAGTACCTTTTAATCAAATGTTTGATCTTACCGGTACTTTTCGATTAGCAACTGGATATGATTGCTTGGGTAAACATCTATGCCGCATTGGTTTACTCCAGAATCCTAACTGCCCACTCTGCAACCAGAACATCGTAATGGACTCAGACCATCTAATGGATTGCCCCAATCTGTCCTCAACTACAGTAGTAGAGAAGTATTGGGAAGCAAGAGAGAAGATGATGGCCCTCCAAATATAAAATTTGTTACTCTTCCAATTTCATGTTCTATATCTATTTATGTACTCTTCTCACTGTTTGTTTGTTTATTTGTATATTTGTTTACTTGTTTTTATGAATATTGCATGTTGCCATTATCACGGCTAAAGATAAACTCTACAGCCCTGCATTAAATAAATAAAAAAAAATCTTACCGGCACTTGATTTTTTTCTTATAAAGGTCATAATATTTGTTTTATCTGCTGAAATAATTTAGTTACAAGAAGTAATTAGGCACCGGCATAGCTCAATTGGCTGAGGCGCTTACCTGCCGATTCGGAGTCGCGCTCGGCCGCGGGTTCGATTCCTGCCTGGGCTGATTCTTTTCTGAGGTTTTCCCCAACCGTAAGACAAACGTCTGGTTATCTATGGAGAATCCTCGGCATCATCTCATTTTAATTTTATGCATATCAAACAGAATTTTGTTTAAAACCAGTTAGATAACTTTAAAATTTCTTGCTATTCGGAAACTTTTGCGTCTATATAAATATTAAAAAGTGTGCATGACACTTAGCACCCTTGTTTTATACCTAAATCAATTAATTCTATCTTAAAACTTTTCTTCATTCTCTTATTTATGCTGATAACTGTCCCTTCACAAATATTTTTCATCAATGGGGTTAAGTGAGATGCGTATCCTTTATGTGTCATAATATCACTCAGTTTCTTTCGAATTACCTTATCAAACTCCATTATGTAATCATGTATAAGTCAAACATGGACTGGATATTATTCGTAGAATGTTCATAGGTACTGTAGTTTGTATGTTTAGTCAGCAGAACGAAGAATGGCTGACACCTCGTAAGTGACACTAATATGGCAACACTCGTGAGGCAACTAAGCCAGGAGATACTGGGGTAGGTGGCCAATTCATTTCCCTCTTCATTGAATATATCGCCATGTACATAAATTTCAGGCAAACCTTTGAGAGTTTTTCCCCCTATGTTAGGGCGAATTTACTTGTTTGCTTTTTTACAGTGAATTAATCGTGTTAGGTTCATTATAGATAACCTATCAGTTATTTTCAAATTGTCTCTCTTTACATTGTTCTTAGCAACATTTGCTTCATCTTATGTATATAAATCATCAAAAAGATTCACATTGAACTACGATACAGACTAAAGGACAGGCATAACCAAACTAAAACGAAAAAAAAAAAAAAAATCACTGTTAAATTTCATATGGAGAATGAAAAATTGGCGATATCATAAAATAAAAGGAGATAAAAAATATTGTCGACAGCGATATAAAGAGGTGAATCAGATTCAAATGTATACAGAATAACCGAGCCCTAAACTAGCGAACTTTGGTGTAGAATAAACTTTCTGTAGGAATGAGGGCCGCAGAAAGTCCCCCGAATCATCGCGGAGAAGAGAGAATCTCAAATTTTGTCTCTCTCGCAACCATAGCCAAGTGCCTGGGCATTAAGTTAAACAAATAATATATTCTCGGACAAATATTGAGAGTTTGGACAACTAGTGAAACTTCATTATAAAATAGGTACAACGTAATATCACAGTCTAGTATATACCAGCGTTGTCAGACACAGCCTAAATGGAGCGGAGCGCTCCACTATAACTCGTTGCAAGCTCCGGTGCTTCCACAGAAATAAGCAAGTTCACGCTCCGACTGGACGTCTCTAGCACCACAACCGGTTTCGGAGCTTACAACTCTGACACTACTGGTATATACAGTCGCAAAGCTCAATATGTAGTAAATATGCAAACATTAGGTAGTTGCTCACCACTAAGATCGCTAATATCGCCTCATTACAGGCAATGCAAAATAGTACCGTCACAGTCTATTGTTTCTAGCACCCTCAAAACTCAAGCTTCTTGACTGTATATAGTAGACTGTGGTAATATTTCCATATATTGTCTTAGGTTTAAAAAAATCACAGTATTCCCTTTGAATATCTTCACGCGCGTATGTCAATCTACAGAAATCGGCTACGATCGTCCCAAAGTCACGTGACTGGTCAGCGTTTCGATGTTGATACATCTTGGTAGCCTTCTGCGCATCTATAAGCGCTCTCTATTCAATAGGTACTAACTCTATGCTCGCAACCTAAATTAGAGAAACAGATCGTAGGCCTCTGTAGATCTACATAACGAGGAGAATAAAGAAAGCGCTTGGTCGCAGCTACAATATTCCTTAATATAGCCTATTGAATTATTTCATATTGTCAGTGAGTGAAGTACGGAATAAAGGACGGAAAACCTCGTCAATTAAATTACAGTTAAAATTCAGAAATGTCACTTTCAAGCGATCTCTTTCAGCAGTAAAGTGAACTACGACCCGTAATGCATAAAAGAGGAAGTTATATGCCTATCGTCACTTGTTTTATCGCCATTTGCACGCACAGCGCACCCCATATTGATAATAAAACAGTCGAAAGCGGTGACGCGTTCTCAGTTCCTCTTTTTGCAATCATGGTTCCGAATGGTGGTTTATGCCGTGCGGTTTGGAAGCCGGACAAGTTTTGAGTTATGTTTCCGATAAAAAGTGAGTTCTGCAGCGGCTGGGACGTGAGATGCTGGACAGACGCCAGAAGTAACCGGCGAGTCCGGTAACATCATCAGGACGCCATTATTATTGCTGCCAACTGTATTGCAATTACAGACATCTTCATTGCGGGAATTTATCACTGTCCAAGTTCGAACTGGAACTAATTAGACCCGGTTCCATAATGGCGTTGGGGTCACGGATGTTCACATGTTCGGCTTGCTTCTCAATCTTCCCGTTCTTAAACTTTTTCCATCTTGATAACGCAGCTGGATTCTGCGGTTCGACTGACTAAGAGCAGCAGTACCAGAAGTTTCAAAATCGTGTTATCACAATCTAGTATATACGGTCACGACGCTCAATACGTAGTAAAAATGCATCCATAGGTAGTTGCTAACCACTAGGATCGCTACTATCGCCTCATTACAGACAATGCGAAATAGTACCTGCACATCTATTGTTCCTAGTACCCTCATAAACTCAAACTTCGTGACTGTATGTACTAGACTGTGGTGTTATGTTACTTATCATGTAGACATTATATTTATTCATTAGTAATTACAAAATTATATAAATCTATTGACTTTATGTCAAGGCCTTTATTATGTAAGAGAACTAACACCCCAAGAAATTGAAACAGTTTTATTGTTTAATAATATAATTCTATACTACTTTAGTTCTGATTGGATTTTATCACTGGTAGTCATTATTTTTATTTTTATATCTTGATAACTTAGTATTGAAATATACCAATTGGAAATTATCCTTTGAAAAGGTGGAAAAGTTCAAATATCTCGGAGCAACAGTAACAAATATATATAAATGACACTCGGGAGGAAATTAAAGGCAGTATAAATGTGGAAAATGCGTGTTATTATTCGGGTGAGAATCTTTTGTGATCCAGTCTGCTCTCAAAAACCTGAAAGTTAGAATTTATAAAACAGTTATATTATCGGTTGTTCTTTATGGCTGTGAAACTTGGACTCTCACTTTGAGAGAGGAACAGAAGTTAAAGGTGTTTGAGAATAAGATGCTTAGGAAAGTATTTGGGGCTAAGAGGGATGAAGCTACAGAAGAATGGAGAAAGTTACACAGCGTAGAACCTGCACGCATAATATCCTTCACCTGACATAGTTGGGAACATTAAATCCAGACGTTTGAAATGGTCAGGGCATGTAGAACGTAAGGGCGAATCCAGAAATGCATGTAGAGTGTTAGTTAGGAGGCTGGAGGAAAATGATCTTTGGGGAGGACGAGACGTAGATTGGGAGTATAATAAAAAAATGGATTTGAGGGAGGTGGATATGATGATAGAGACTGGATTAATCTTTTTTTTTTTTTTTTCATTTTGTATGATTCTCCGATAAGCACGTTGTAATATAATAATATTGAATTGGGCGAACCGTCTATACTTATCTAGTTTATATTTGGATTAAACATTAACGTTTTCGGCACTTATGTGCCATTTTCAAATGCATGGAATTGCCTTATTACATGTTCAAATAGATACACCTTATGTGTGTGAAATATATGGTATGTACCCTTGATGATCTACCATCGTTTATGAAATAATATATAAATTAAATTAAAAACACGTGCTAATAATTAAAATCTATACTAATTTACATCTACAATAAAAGTCCCATTGTTTTATGTGGGAAGGAAAAGAAAAGATTGTAGATGTAAATTAGTATAGATTTTAATTATTAGCAAGTGTTTTTAATTTAATTTATATATTATTTCATAAACGATGGTAGATCATCAAGGGTACATACCATATATTTCACACACATAAGGTGTATCTATTTGAACATGTAATAAGGCAATTCCATACATTTGAAAATGGCACATAAGTGCCGAAAACGTTAATGTTTAATCCAAATATAAACTAGATAAGTATAGACGGTTCGCCCAATTCAATATTATTATATTGGATTAATCTTGCTCAGGAGAAGAATCAATGGCGGGCTTATGTGAGGGCAGCAATGAACCTCCGGGTCCCTTGCTAGCCATTTGTAAGTAAGTAAGATAACTTAGTATTAAACATTTTCGTCGTTTAGCTAAATTTAGAAACAACTTTTGCCAATAATTTTCTGATTTATAAATAACTGTCTGATCATCTACGAAAAGTTGACATACTGTTTCAGTCATTAACCATAGCAATATCAAGGGGGAGGAGGGTACTTTGTGCCAAACTTTCCAAAAATTTGTATTTTAAATACGTAATTGATATATTAAAAATATGAAAATATTGTTTATTGTCAGTTATATATTTCTCTATCTGCATTCGAAATGTATTAGTACTTTGTTATGATTCAGTCATAGGATCTATGTTATTTAATGCATACAATTTACGATATTAATGAACTATTAGAGTAATATAGTATGTAAGAGAAGAGAATGAATGATCGAGTTAAAGAAGAAAACCAAATAAATTGTTATAATATAGCCTAATAGCTATTTAAATCAAGCCTTTAATGAGCATAAATTCTTAAGGGAAAAACATTAATATCTTTAGGTGCTTTGATGCAATTAATACATAATATAATAAAGAGGCTGTAGGTACAGTCATAAAAAATAAATTCGCATAAAAAAACAAAAGCTCATTGACTGTTGAAATTATAGACTTAGCTACTTCCTCTTACAGTGTCTATCAGTCTTATTCGTACAGATGAAAATATGTAACAACTTTGGTGATAAAAGACACATGAAATGAAAGTATTATATTTCTCTTTGTAAATTCTGTTCAGTAGCATTATGAATACAAATAAAACAAAAAGTAAGTTCCATATATACCATAAACACCTAAATAAACGAAATTTAACAAAATATATAATTTCTCTACCTGTCATTTGTATTCGTACAGTTAATAACAAAATTATATAACTATACATAAATAACATAAACAATTACGTTCTAATACCTAGTTGCATATCCTCTGGCTTTGATCACTGCCTGGCATCTTCTCTACATGGAATTTACCAACGTTTTATATTGCTGCGGAGTGAAATTTCGCCATTCTTCCAGCACAACAGTTTTGAGGTGTTCTTTGGACGAAATTGTATTTTTATGTATATTTTCCTTAAGTTTGGACCACAAATACTTGATGGGATTCAGATCGGGTGATTGAGGAGGAGTATAGAGTTGTTTCGGGACGTTCCATATCAACCAGTGTTTGTTCATTTCGGCCGTATGTTTGCTGTCATTGTCTTATTGGAAAATATAGACAAACGGCGAATCCATTTTATTGCACTTTCCTTGACATTATTTTTCAAGATGTTGTTATAGACTACATTGTCCATAATTGCATTAATTAAGTCGATGTTAATCACGCCTTTCGAGGACTTATAGCACCAAATCATTATGACGCCACCTCCATGTTTCACAGTGGAAAGATTGTTATCCACTTTATCGGCCTCATTCTTCTTTTTCCACACTCTATGGGCAATATCGGATCCGAAAAGATTAATCTTGGTCTCATCACTGTCCCAAAATTCTTGCTCCTAATTTACATGAACTTTAGGAAATTAATTCTTAAAGCTCGATTTTTTCTACTTACAAAGGGACTTTTTCTTATCCTTCTACCATGAAATCCATATTTATATAGGACACGTCGCACAGTTGTTTCACTAACAGTCTTCCTTGTGGTTTTTGTGATGAGAGAACGTGGTTTCGGCACACTTAACCGTGGATTTGATTTTATCTGTCTTATTTTAAACCTTTTTTCCCTCTCATTTAGTATTTTTTCTTTTGGTTTTCTCTTCTGGTTTGCAGTAAATCTACAGTATTTGAATTTATTAACCACGTATTGTATTGTGGAATGACTTTTGTTTACTATATTGCCTATTTTCCGTAAAGAATAACCTTTAAGAGCCAGTCTAACTATCGTCTTCTTTAGCTCGGCACTGAGTTCCTTCGACTTGCCCATTTTGAACAGAACTGACTGCTGAAGCAAAACAAACCCTAGAGCACGCGGTAATGCACACTCGCTGTTACCATTAAGGCACGGCACCCCCGAATAAGACAAAATTACTCAAGTGTACGAATATAAATAACATACAGTTTTACTTTCAAAGTAATGTATTTATTCATATTTTTGTTAATTAGAGCTTAAAATAAAAACTGGTTGTAAATTAACGTTCTAAGAAATGGTTTTAAAGCGTGGTACACTACTATTAGTATATGAGTATAATTATTTTGTACGTACATAATATTGTCCTATTAGTTTAAATTGGATATGTACGAATAAGGATGATAGACACTGTATGAGAGACCTTCTGAAATATTCCTTTGCAGCAGCTAAATTACATTACAGGAAGTATTCTTATAAGATAAGGGTGATAAAATTTAACGACATGGACGAAATACCAGTGTGTTTGAAAGCATTCATTTCCTTGCATGGGATCTCTTACAAGCGCGGTTTAGGTACCACAGAACTCTCTCAAGTCAAATATGCCACCTAAAGATCAACGAAGAAAACATCTTAATCATCGCAACAAAAAACCGGATGATGTTTTCGAAAGTGTGCTCAACCACATTAAATCATTCAAGGGAAGGAAAAGTCATTATGGTCAGTCAAAAAGTGATGGAATATATATTCCTAACAATCTCAACATTAGAAAAATGTATCAAAATGTGTCTTGTGAATACTAAAGAAAGATTTGCAACACCTGATTTAACGTATCATTTGGATATCCACGCCGTGACATTTGCAGTACTAGTACATGTGACAAGTTTCAGGCTGATCTCAAAGTTTATGAAAATAAAGTCTCTGATAACATTGTGTCACCTTCTTCCTGTACGTGAACGTACACTACACACTCGTATACTCTAGATTCTGTATTCGCTTTGTTTCTGTGTTTATGGCTAGGTCCGGTCTGCCTTCTAAGCTTCATACAACAATGGCATATGATGTTAAATGTTTCGACAACTCTGTTCATCATTTTTGCCGTGTACAGCAGTCATGTCAATTGATGCCCATAGGAGCAAGCGCGCGCTTTAGAGCTCAGGGGAGCCTGAGCGCTTTACAGCGGAAAGGAAAGAGACAGACGAAAGAGGTGGTATATGCCGCTTTGTCCAGTTATATACAGAGATGGCCAGCACTGATTCAGTGGATAAAGGGAAGAGAACTTATTAAAACTGTATCCATGTTAATTTTTGGATTTGTCTGAGAAGTATAAATGCATTATAAGAATGTAAGTTTTAATTTTAATGCTCATTTTTCACAAGTTTGATATTTTTATTCAAAAGAAATATTTTCTCAACTTTTCGTATAGAAAAGTGAAATTTTCAGGTATAGGCCTATTTATTTAGTAGCCTTAAAGAATGTTTTCGTAAATCTAATATACTGTAAATACGTATTACTGAAGATAGTGTATTGACAATTTTGAAAATATTCGCATGGAAATTGTTTGTAAGGAAATGAATTAACAAAGCAACTACTGTTACATCATGAGCAAAAGATACGTCCCCATGTGTTGTAAAAATATCAGCTCTAAAGCTTCAGCAGATTTCGAGAAAATAATTTAATATTCTGATGCTAGGAAGTTGCTCACCAATATCACCTTAAATGCATAGTGCGATAAGAGTTTTGTTATGGAATATTAGTTACAGTTAAAACATATACAGCACCTAGGTAACTTTGCTTTGTACTGTAATATTGTTTTGATTGGTTTATTGATTACTTTTATAAGGCTAAAGGTACCATCAATATAAATTCCAACTTATCATGTCATACTCAATTTCTTTTTTTGGGATGTGTTTCTTTATGAATGATGTGTTTCATCCATTAAGTACAGTATAGTTGTACTACTATGGAATTTATGTGAATATTTCTTCTTAACCCTTTATTATGTTATTAACATTTAAAACACAACTGCAATATTAAGAAATTGGTATTAGTACTTTTGTTTTACAGACAATATATATAATATCAAACAGAAAGAAGCCATATAAAAATAACGACATAAAAATTTCACGTTCCGTTTGAAGCTTGTGCACCACTGTTTTCTTAATCCAACAGGCTGCTTATTCATACACACAACCCTTCCTCTTTCCATACTTAGCGCTTGTTGCCCGCGCACGACGTCAAGGTCAGAAAAATGCGCTTGCTTTGACATCACTGGTGTATAGTTCATATGTTAAAAAAAACTATTCAAAATTAAAAATTTTTGTAGTAAAACTATGATCCGTTCAATATGTTAGGACGGGTGTCAAGAAAGCAATGCGTAACATTTTCTACTGTTATGTTGAAGTAATTGTTCGAAAATATAGGCCTACAATTACATTTAAATTTTTCTCTTTTATTAAACATTTTTGTAGTAGTCACAAAATACCCCCCCCCCCCGATGGTACTGCATACTATTTGAAATGCCTTGGTATGGCTGGGGTTAATTATCCCATAATCATAGTAGACCATTTCATCACCTATTACATCAGAAGTTTCAAAGGATCGTTAAATAAGAATTTACCATCGCCAGTTGCCATCATACTACCCTGGCTAACCGCTGTAAGTGAAGTATAGTGTAGCATGCTTTGGTTGTAACACAAGTTACTGGCTTCCAAGATTAACACATAAACTTGTAACGATTTAAGAAGGTAATTTATTGCACGCGTATGCAGTTAATTATTTAGCACGTCCCTCCACCACGCCATACGCTTCGTGCACGGTGCAGAATTTTAAGCATTTGTCTGTAGATATACATACGTAACGTATGCTTCCTCCGCCAAGCTGTAAATTGCAGTAGTCCTGACGGTCTGCTCGAATACTGAGGCGTGAGATTGCCTATCCAGCTCAGCGATTAAAACCTGGAGAATTTCTGTACATTAAATTTTAGTCTTTTCAGAAAAATATGTAAGAGATTCGAGAATTATTTAAGTGCCTTATAGTAAACTTCTTTTTGAGCGTAGTAACATATTTACCCTCATTTCTTCCAACGTTGGACTTCTGATATGAACAGATTTCCATGCTGAATTCTTGGATTTCATGTGATGAGTTAGTGCGAAATCATGATGATGAAAATCGGTTTACGTCCACATTTCCTGCGAGAATTTCCACTTAGATTGTCACTACAACACCATTCGTCCATTTCAATTTATTTGCTGTGAAGGTGTTTGAGGAATATTTGTAATTTTTATTGTACCTTTCGAAGTAAATTACCTGTGCAATTTTTTTTTTCTGGTCGAAGTATACAATGGCTAACGAAGGAACCTTGAAAATATAAGTAGATGTCGAAAGTCATATACAAGTAAAAGCTCCAAAGGTGCATAGCTTTACTATGATGTATATATTTACGCAGAAAAACGTGTGAATGCAGTCAACTGTCGACAGGTACATAACTTTACAATACTGCATATATTTACGTAGAAGAACGTGTGAATGCAGTCTATTGTCGACAGGTACATAGCTTTACTACGCTGTATATATTTACGTAGAAGAACGTGTGAATGCAGTCAATTGTCGACAGGTACATAGCTTTACTATACTGTATATATTTACGTAGGAGAACGTGTGAATGCAGTCAATTGTCGACAGGTACATAGCTTTACTATGCTGTATATATTTACGTAGAAGAACGTGTGAATGCAGTCAATTGTCGACAGGTACATAGCTTTACTATACTGTATATATTTACGTAGGAGAACGTGTGAATGCAGTCAATTGTCGACAGGTACATAGCTTTACTATGCTGTATATATTTACGTAGAAGAACGTGTGAATGCAGTCAATTGTCGACAGGTACATAGCTTTACTATGCTGTATATATTTACGTAGAAGAACGTGTGAATGCAGTCAATTGTCGACAGGTACATAGCTTTACTATACTGTATATATTTACGTAGGAGAACGTGTGAATGCAGTCTATTGTCGACAGGTACATAGCTTTACTACGCTGTATATATTTACGTAGAAGAACGTGTGAATGCAGTCAATTGTCGACAGGTACATAGCTTTACTATGCTGCATATATTTACGTAGAAGAACGTGTGAATGCAGTCAATTGTCGACAGGTACATAGCTTTACTATGCTGCATATATTTACGTAGAAGAACTTGTGAATGCAGTCAATTGTCGACAGGTACATAGCTTTACTATGCTGCATATATTTACGTAGAAGAACTTGTGAATGCAGTCAATTGTCGACAGGTACATAGCTTTACTATGCTGCATATATTTACGTAGAAGAACTTGTGAATGCAGTCAATTGTCGACAGGTACATAGCTTTACTATGCTGCATATATTTACGTAGAAGAACTTGTGAATGCAGTCAATTGTCGACAGGTACATAGCTTTACTATGCTGCATATATTTGCGTAGAAGAACGTGTGAATGCAGTCAATTGTCGACAGGTACATAGCTTTACTATGCTGCATATATTTACGTAGAAGAACTTGTGAATGCAGTCAATTGTCGACAGGTACATAGCTTTACTATGCTGCATATATTTACGTAGAAGAACTTGTGAATGCAGTCAATTGTCGACAGGTACATAGCTTTACTATGCTGTATATATTTTCGTAGAAGAACTTGTGAATGCAGTCAATTGTCGACAGGTACATAGCTTTACTACGCTGCATATATTTGCGTAGAAGAACGTGTGAATGCAGTCAATTGTCGACAGGTACATAGCTTTACTATGCTGCATATATTTACGTAGAAGAACTTGTGAATGCAGTCAATTGTCGACAGGTACATAGCTTTACTACGCTGCATATATTTGCGTAGAAGAACGTGTGAATGCAGTCAATTGTCGACAGGTACATAGCTTTACTACGCTGTATATATTTACGTAGAAGAACGTGTGAATGCAGTCAATTGTCGACAGGTACATAGCTTTACTACGCTGTATATATTTACGTAGAAGAACGTGTGAATGCAGTCAATTGTCGACAGGTACATAGCTTTACTATGCTGCATATATTTACGTAGAAGAACTTGTGAATGCAGTCAATTGTCGACAGGTACATAGCTTTACTATGCTGCATATATTTACGTAGAAGAACTTGTGAATGCAGTCAATTGTCGACAGGTACATAGCTTTACTATGCTGCATATATTTACGTAGAAGAACTTGTGAATGCAGTCAATTGTCGACAGGTACATAGCTTTACTACGCTGCATATATTTGCGTAGAAGAACGTGTGAATGCAGTCAATTGTCGACAGGTACATAGCTTTACTATGCTGCATATATTTACGTAGAAGAACTTGTGAATGCAGTCAATTGTCGACAGGTACATAGCTTTACTATGCTGCATATATTTACGTAGAAGAACTTGTGAATGCAGTCAATTGTCGACAGGTACATAGCTTTACTATGCTGTATATATTTTCGTAGAAGAACTTGTGAATGCAGTCAATTGTCGACAGGTACATAGCTTTACTACGCTGCATATATTTGCGTAGAAGAACGTGTGAATGCAGTCAATTGTCGACAGGTACATAGCTTTACTATGCTGCATATATTTACGTAGAAGATAGAAGAGCTTGTGAATGCAGTCAATTGTCGACAGGTACATAGCTTTACTATGCTGCATATATTTACGTAGAAGAACGAGTGAACGTAGTCAAATGTCGACAGGTACATAGCTTTACTATGCTGTATATATTTACGTAGAAGAACGTGTGAACGTAGTCAAATGTCGACAGATACATAGCTTTACTACGCTGCATATATTTACGTAGAAGAACGTGTGAATGCAGTCAGATGTCGACAGGTGCATAGCTTTAATGTACTGAATATCTTTACGTAGAACTATGCTTGAGTGGTGCCAGAAATGAAACGAGGAGAAGAAATGGAAAGCAAGGAAAATCAGGGAAATACAAGAGAGAAAAGCAAGGAAAGGTGGACAGAGGAAAGACAAGGAGAATAAGTGGAATACTAGGAGAACGAGAAGACAAGGACAACAAGGTGGTTACAAGTAAAACAAGAGTAATACAAAGAGAACCAGAAGAAGATAAGGAGAACGAGAGGAATACAAGGGGAACGAGAGGAATGCAACGAGAACCAGACGAATACGAGGAGAACGAGAGGAAAATGAGACTATGGAGAGTATATGAAAAACAAGTGGAATACAAGGAGAACAATGGCAAGACGAGGAAAACAATATGAAAAGAAAGAGAACAAGAGTAAGACAAGGGTAACAGTGGCAACAGAAGGAACACAAGTGCAAGAGAAACACAAAACAAGACAGAAAACGAAAATAGCAATTGGAATACAAAGGGAATGGGAATAAGAATACCAAGGGGATAACAAGTAGAATAAGGAAATGACAAGATGGTCATTGCTTGCTCGCACATTAACCACTACGTAAACCTACATAATACTTCCCAGCTTTATTAATTTCAGTAACTATTTTCTATTATCTTCAGTTTCAGTTAAGTTTATTTATTTTAAATCTAATGTAGGATACATTTCTCACATCAAATTAAGTTTATACCAATGCATGTATGATTGCATAGATGAAATTCTGTGAAATGTAAATAAATCAAAATATATTAAATACATTTTTTTATTGTAGATCACACGTTTACTATATGATGTTTGTTGCCTTTTATGTAGTTCGTTCTATTATCCGTACTGCGGTACGTTGTATTTGCTGCACATTTCTAACAAAAACATTTTCCCATTATGGGACACAATCATACAAAACTTATTAAATATATAAACACTGTATTTAGACTAACAGCGCAAAACACGCTTTAAACTATTTACGAAATGTTTTGTGTGATATAGGTACGTGCGAGTGCTGCGCGGAAGCACGAATTTTCGTGTAAGAACGATAGTTACACGCACAACTAAAATCATCCGTCATAAGATACTTAAAGGATGTGCAACTTTTTTTAATTGCAAGTATCTAGTAGTTTGAATTTTCTCATCACATAAAGTGTAAACAGCAAAATTCTTTGATGTTGCGATGAATATAGCAAAATATTACACTAAAAAAATTGTGCCCAAAACAAAAGAACAGATTTGTGTAGAATCATTTAATTTAATCTTGATCTAATTCGAAGAACAATGTATGAATTTTGTGCAAATCAACCCGCTGCAATATAATGGGAAGGCCTTCTGAATGCGAATTCCCATGCTAAAGGTCTGCTGAACTGACTTTGAGCGCGGTACTCCTATCGCAGCTATGGTTTTTGCACATAGGTCAAGGCATTGTCCTCTTCCCTACTTAAAATATTTATATAGGCTACATTTTGAATTATTTTAGCAAATTGTAGGCCTCATATGCATGGGTTTACCATGTCCAATTTGTGACACACAACGATCAATTTCATTATTACCACAAATATTTCAAGAAACAGACTCCCAAGGGCGCCACATGATAATAACTGGCTTATACTTTCACTAATGCCTGCACAAAACTTCCGTTATTCTAACTGTCGTGTGCCGATATGCTTCACTGGCTCCAACCTAGGATCTTCCTCTTTCCGACTGGCTAAAACAACAGTGAACGAACAGTAAAGACATTTTTTCTGCAGTATCGGACGGATTTTGTTGATAATCCGTGCCTCTGAATTGATTTATTCGGAATTATTTACATGAAGTATATTAGCATTAGTCAAACATTAATGGGTCTTTCTGTAGATGGATGGATGGATGGATGGATGGATGGATGGATGGATGGATGGATGGATGGATGGATGGATGGATGGATTCAGGAGTATTATACATACAGATGCACTACACTATCATAACTTTCTCTTAAATCCATTGCATGGGTTTTTTGACCGTACGTGCTGTGTCTTTCTGTAAATAATCATCCTGGCTAGTAAATTAACATGAAATCTATCAGATATGTGTGCCAGTTTTTATTATTACGATAAAATGACAATTGACTTCGGTGCTGTTCAGAAACTGACTTTTCATTAAAATTAATTGTATGATGAAACAATTTAAATGTTGGTTTTAATTTCACTGTTAGTTATTAATTTTTCGCCACAGAAAGTGCTTAGATGAATAGGGATTAACCATCACCGGTTACCGACTTCCTTTCCTACCCACAGAATAAATTAGTTTTAAAACGGCCTGTTTGACGTACACCTATTTATTCCAAGAGAAGTGAATACGCTTAGATTCTCATTATAAACGCCTAATATATATCAAAGTTTATTTTAATTTTAAAAACCTATTTCGCAAATATCAGAAAATTAGAAATAAATTAGCTGTTGCACGTGAAGTTGTACAAAATAAGACAGACATCAAACTCAGAAAATTGTCATATTTTGTTTGTTGCGCATAGAGAATCGTTTAATTTTTACTTGTCTCTTGAAGAAGAGTTCTAGAAAATAAGCTGTAAGTAGTATCACTCACAAAATGATAAAAGATATTAATATTTTTGAACGAGTAAAAGTTAGATAAAATGAGAACGTGCCACCTTCGGAGTACCGACTTGATATGTTGTAGTCTGCCAATAGAGCGAACCAGTTCTATAGGAGCTTAAACAAAGATTATTTTCAAGAGGTATAGAATTAAAGACAATATTTTTATGTCCGTTGCGTGACAGCCCTGAAGATCCAAGCGCGGCCTTCCGATTGCTGACCTTTCATCCACGTCTCCGCAGAAGTGCACAAACGTCCAACCAGTACAGAGGAAGAGTGTGACCAGCACGATGATCCTCCCAGCCGTTAAAGCTGATTTACGAAACCGGATTTCGCCAATTAATTCATTGTACTCTTAGTTCCCCTATTCACCACATTGATGGTTGACACCGGTCTCATACAATGGCCGAAATTCCATGAGATATTTTAATTCCCAGACGGTCTCGAACAAGCAGTCATATCGTATAGCCTTAGATACGCAACTATAGTGTCGGAACATTGTAAATATACAGGATGGTCCTTGAAAAAATCCGATGTTATACGAGGCACTTTGACCAGCGGTGATCAAAACTCGAACTGCAGTGATTACATGCGACAGACAGCCTATGAAGTAAGGAGACGAAGGAAAGGTACTTGGCATGAAAACTACAACCAGTAGTGGTTCCTGTACTAACATCTTGGTCAATCCCGTGGATAAAAATCTCACGCTTTGCTGTATCAGTAATGTCACTACTGTCATCAAGAGCCAGTGAATAATATAAGATTTGTCTTGCTTCTTTTTTTAATCTTCCTCTTGAATATAATCAGGAATTTTCTAGATTCTTCTCTCGATACTTGGTCGAGAAATTCGTAGTTTTTCAGAATTAAAAACTTCTTATGGACAAGTTATTTAACCCCTTCAGGCCTGGTGTACATTATAGTGTACATTGTTTCTTTTTTTGAAAGTCTTCGATACTTTTAAATATTTTGAAAAATTCAATGTGATAGAAATGGAGAATATTATTTTTTGAAAAATTTCTATACCTGAATTAAAAATAAAATTTAAAATTTTGGGACCTCAGGGGTTAAAATTGTCCCCAAATTTTGGTTTTCTGTGAAGATTTGATTTGAGAATTTTGGATCCCCAGAATGACTATGTGACCAGTTTTTTTTTTCAATGATGATTATAATTATCTGACCAGTTTCTTTTTTTTTTTTTTTTCAATTTTGTTTAAAATAAATTCAGGTTTGAAGGGGTTAAGCTATTTTAATCATTACTCTTATGAGTAATTCTGTCCTATTAAAAGGCTTTAGAGCACAAGATATTTCAAACCCCATTAGGTAGCTGACTTCCTTACATTTATTTATGTCATCTTTCTCTTCCTGGCTATGATTTAAGACATGTCAATTCCTGGCGTTTAACAGTTCGTTGGCACATAATATTGAATCAGTTTATATACAATATTATTATGAAATGAATAACTAATAAACAGTTACCCTCATTGAAAGATCAGGAAGATTAAAATTGAGATAAAACCTAATATTAATTTTACCCTTCTAGTAGTAGTAGTAGTAGTAGTAGTAGTAGTATTTATTTATTTAACCTGGTAGAGATAAGGCCGTCAGGCCTTCTCTGCCTCTCTACCAGGAGATTGCAACTATAATATGAAGAATAAATTTACAATTAGTATTAGATTTACAGTTACAATTACAAATAAAATTACAATATTAAATTTACAATTACAATAAAAATTAAAGTACGAAAAGATTACCTGACTAATGAAAGCTAGATTATTTATCAACAGTAATCTCACTAGAGGTTTTGATTTATCTAGAGAAAATCAAAACTCGAGTGGGATTTAATTGACTATTACACGATTAGAAGAAAGTATATAAAGATTATAAGTAACAAAGTACTCCAGTACAATAAAATATTAATTGACTTACGAAAATAAACCTGTCTTCAAATGTATTATCCCACCATTACGCTAGATGGCAGTTGTGCCAACTATGGAATCTTTATTGAACTCTGTAGACGGTTACTAGTCAAGAAAGCTTTGTTGATTCAGTTTCGTTTCTATTAAAACATTTGCATTCCACTTCAATCATCCGGATCCCAGTAATCAACGTCACTTGACAGATGATTTTCAATAAATCTCAGTATTAAACAATCTCTGATACGTGACTATCCATAATATCATATAGCAGAAGCTATAACATAACCTAAATAATATACACAAGTGTTAGAAAAGTTTTAATTAACGACGATGACATAAAAAATAAACATGAATAATTTTAAAAGGAATAATTATTTAATGTACAATTTTCAAATTTGAATGTGGTTGGTTCAATTGATGTTATATTGGACGTGTGCGTAATAGAAGTGGAACTTGTTGATTTAGGCCTACATGGTGTATTCAACTTATTCAAGATATCCGAATGAATAATTTTAAAAGGAATAATTATTGAATGTACAATTTTCAAATTTGAATGTGGTTGGTGGTTCAATTGATGTTATATTGGACGCGTGCGTAATAGAACTGGAATTCGTTGATTTAGGCCTATATGGTGTATTTAACTTATTCAGGATTTCCGAATGGTGCTCTTTATTTATTTGTAAATCGGATTTCAGAAGATGCATAGGTATGATCAGTGATTTGTATTAATTCTTGTTCTTGAATGCCAATGCGAGTCATATTTGAAACTGCTGTGCATCGACTGGAGTGGTTTGTAATTATATATATATATATATATATATTTTTTTTTTTTTTTTTTTTTTGACGTCCAGACCATTGCAGTTTCAAATGTTGGCAAACAAAGAAACAAATGCTAGGGACGCGATAAAATTGTGCGATAAGCAGCCATGATTGGTTGAAATACGTCCTTTCCTACCGTTTTAATGGTCAAAAGTAGTATGACGTAGTAAGAGTGTAATAGTCATATAAAAACAAAGAATATTTTGTATTTATTGAATTACAAATTAAACCTAGAATAACAAAATTGTATAGTGATGAAATTATTGGATATTGAAATATGTTGTGATAGATTAAGGACACTATTTATAAGAAATCAATTACTGACCAAGGGCCTAGTTAGTTTGCGTTTGAATTCAATTTTATTTCGACAGTCCCTGATGCTAGCAGGTAGCGAATTCCAGAGTCTTGGCAGGGCTATTGTGAAATTGGATGAGTATGAGGATGTACGATGAGATGGTATTGTTAGTATTGTTTCATGTCGAGAGCGTGTGTTCAGATTATGGTGGGAAGAAAGGTAAGTGAAGTGAGACGACAGGTACGAAGGAATAGAAGAGTTCAAAATTTCGAAGAGAAAGAGAAGTGAATGTAAATTTCTTTTCTTTTCTAGTTTAAGCCAACCTATTGTTTCCAGGGATGGGGTGATATGATCATATTTACGAACATTGCTTACAAAACGTACACACAAATTATGAGCACGTTGTAGTTTCGTTTTGTTGTCGCTGGAAAGGTCAGTCAGTAAAATGTCAGCATAGTCAAAATAGGGAAATACAAGAGTCTGCACAAGGGACTTTTTTAAGCAAGAGGGAAGATGAACATTGATCCTTTTTAGCTCATGGATAATAAAATATACTTTTCATAACATTCTAGGGAGGAGATCTAAAAATATCAATATTCATGCACGTACAGATGAATTATAGAAACACATACTTAGTGGTCAGTAATAACAACAACAACAATAATAATAATAATAATAATAATAATAATAATAATAATAATAATACATTATTCAGCGTGGCAATTAATGTTTCTATATACTCCTATTTGAACCGTTGAGCAAAGTAAACATTTATTACATTCACATGATACAGCCACTGCTTGCCTTCACTACGTCAATGAAACACACAGCAATGTACAGGAAACTTCTCGTACCCGTTTGAATGTCTGTGATTACACGATGTAATCACAACACCCGCTTTGATCACCGCTAACCTAGACAAATGATTTCACATAAAAGACCATACGAAGTCAGGTACTGCTGCAGTACTTACGACTCCACAGCCTGCATTCTGGTATTTTTGCTTGTTATGTTCGACGTTTTGTGATTCCGCGGTACTTTCTGAACGAAAGATTCACACTTCGCTGGGTCAGAATGAAGGTTGTACCGATTGGTCAGAGCGGTCTTGGACCGCAAGCCACTCTAGGAGGCTCTTCCAGACACTGATGTGCTAAAATCCAGTAGATTGTTAGAACAATTCAGGGGAAAATATATACGTGTCCTTGAGGAATTATTGAACGAAGCATGATGTAACTCTCGGTGATTAGATCCCTCAGTTAAAATAGCGAAATACAATAAATAGATCGAAAGCGTGCCTTAGAAAATGTCTAGTAGAAATAATTGAAAGTTTCACGTGTTCGTTCTAAGACAGTAGAATTATTTGTGCTTTTTTGTGTTATTAAAGACGATGATTTAGATGACTGCAATGGCTCGACGCAAAAAGAAATATTACTGCTAAAATCATTCACTATGGACTTGCGAAAGGTAAAACCGGATCTGCAAGTGAAAGTTGCAGACCAGCAGGTGTGCGATTTGTATGGAATGGATATAGCATTTTAAAATCTTCGAATCTTCAAATACACAATTGAAGAGATGGTTTCTAAACTGGCATATGTCCAAATGACGAATTATGAGAAAAATGACAAAAAAACTGGTAAAATAAATAAACTTACACAGTACAAAGTAAGTTATACTCGTATATAGGCTTGAAAGGATAAATTAAAACTTGAATAAAGCAAGTTAAAATCTTATATAAAAAAAAAGACTTAGGACGCTTTTGAATCCACCCCTTCAATAATTCTGAGACCTCTCACAGGCACTATTCTTCAGCCTTTGTCTTCACACACACACATACATATACATATGCAAGTAATTGAAATTGAAACGAATGGAATAAACAGAGGGTTCGAATTCTTTGACAAATACGTATTTAAATCATTCAAGGGAAGGAAAAGTCAGTATGGTCAGTCAAAAAGTGATCGAATACATATTACTAACAATCTCAACGTTAAATGTATGAAAATGTGTCTTATGACTACTAAAGAAAGATTTCCAACACCAGATTTAATATATAATTTGGATATCTACGCCGTGACATTTGCTTATTTGAAGCAAGTAAAGAGATAGATTTGGAAGTAAATCCTGAAAAGGCAAAGTATATTAATTTGTCTAGTGACCAGAATATTGTACGAAATGGATATATAAAAATTGAACATTTATCCTTTGAAGAGATGAAAAAATTCAAATATCTTGGAGCAACAGTAACAAATATAAACGACACTCGGGCGGAAATTAAACGAAGAATAAATATAGGAAATGTGTGTTAGTATTCGGTCTAGAAGTTTTTATCATCCAGTGTGCTCTCAAAGAAGCTGAAAGTTAGAATTTATAAAACAGTTACCGGTATATTATCTGTTGTTCTGTAAGGTTGTGAAACTTGGACTCTCACTTAGAGAGAGGAACAGAGGTTAAAGGTGTTGCCTGAACATCAGGGCTCTACTCATTACACTTCATGTGGTGAGAAACTTGAAATCTGTACCTTTTCCTCAGGAGTAATAATTTTCTGTTGTAGAATGTAGTCTCATGTTATTGTTTCTGTGTTGCAGGTAAGTGTGCTTGACCCTTTGGAAGAGATTAAGTGGGACAAATAGTCGTGCCGTACTCGATTTGGAGGTAAGGTCGTCTTTCATTTAATTAACAACGGGTCACTAAGAAGATGAGATTTAAAACCGGAATGTATTGTCTAAACTGACATTTATTAGTGTTATAACTTTAAAAATTGGTTTTATATCATAAAGTTTATCTTGCAATTGTATATCAGATAATTTCCAATTATTTAAAACAAAATTTAGTAGCTATTTTATATTATAAATTAATTTCTGCTTTTCTTTTTCGCAATTTTAAGATATATTAATACCAATATTTGTCACAGATTCAAAATGTTTATGTGATTAATAGAGTCCTGCCTTTGGTTACCTAAAGCTTCCAAGGGATCCGCAACAGTGTAGGTACTGGGTGTTCAGTTCAAAGTGTGTCATGGCTCGCTGTATGCCGTCACGTGGCTAGTCGATGAGCCTAGAGAATTCAATCTTCCTACACTTCCGCAGAGGTGTATTACTTATCTGCCAGAGAAGTTGCGTTGCAAGTACGGCGTTCATTCAGAAGAGTACTTACCGATACGTACGGTAACGCCGGTAGTGGCAGGAATGTGAACTGTTTCGAAACATGTACTGAGGTGAGTTTTTTCTTACTGTCGGGATATGGGGAGAGGGTTAAGATGATTACTTACGTATTTGGTGACATTAACTTCGACGGTCAACATGGACACGGAGCATTTGATTTGTATTGTGGAATGTTGCCGTACGCAACCGATGATAACAAATACCCTGCGTACGACTTGCCCTCGCAAAACACAGTTCGAAAGAGGTTATGGTAGCACACAGACCGTACAGACCGCCATCTGTTGCTACGACGTTCAAGTTATACCGTACACGTTCTCAAGTTCAGATTGAACGCCTTGATTAATAGGCAACTTCTCTGACACAAAAGCTGAAACTCGTTTCAAATCGCTGACTCATCAACAGTGACGTCATGACACACTTAGAAATGAACACCCAGTATGTATGGAGTATAGATGGGCGGCATCAGACACTACCAAACAATGAAGGTCTGCTGATCAGTGAACACGCGAAAACAACACAAAGCTAGGCGATTGGAGATCAGTGCTCTAATAGAAGAATTTTGTAGCCAGCACTTCACTAGGAAAGAACATGTATTTTATCAAAAAGGAGAAAGTATATCACACAAAGGCAAATCAGGATATGGCTTATGAGCTCAGAGAGGAAGTAAAATGTTTAATTCTGTTGGGAGATTACGACACCTTCAGCGTATATCATGAACATGCATCTACCTCGGATGATGTTGGATGCAGCACCACGGGCTATATATTGGATTACACCTCAAATCGTCTCCACAGTTGGGATGTCAGAAATGCAATGACGAGTTCAATTTATAATAAATAAAATCTGATCCGAAACGGACCATGAGGTGGTTGTTGTTGTTGTTGTTGAAGATGATGATGATGATGAATTAATTTACGTAGTGTTGCTAATATTCTAGGATATAGGTAATAGTATTTCCATCTGTAAAAGATCATATATAATAGATTGATCAGTTTAATGCAGCGTTTCTCAAACTATGGTCCGCGGACCACCTGCCCTTGTGCGTATCACAATATAGCTGAAAATCTCAGAGTTTGGAAATCATACATGGCAATCGCCTTTCACTTTTTATCCCAGTACTAATATTTTATGAAATTTCTTACCCTACCGTCTACCCGCTTGCCACTCAACTCTCAGCAACATAAGAGGGATTTAAAGCACTATGGACGTGGCGTTTCTGACCATCTTTTCCCTGCATATCTGGCGCCGAGTCTGTAACCCAGCCAGGGGCCACCGGAATTCATAACAGAGGACCAAAGTACCGAACCTTTTCATGTATTGATGATTTTCTTAATAGTTTTGCCGACATCCAGTCTGCACATTGAAATGAGCACGTACTGTACGTCGTACACACGTGCCAAATTGCGTCTTTACTTGTTGAAAATGGAGCATGTTTCTGCATTAATTTTTTTTATTTGTTTTTCCAGATGACGATATAAGAAATTTTAGACTCTGCTTATTTTTAAATCCGACAGGTTTACTTTTTAGACTTGCGTGTTTCGTCTCTAAGTACCGTTTCAATTTCGCGGGTTTCATACATTCGTTTAAAAGCACTTCGTAACAAACAACGCACCGAGGTTTTGGTTCACTTTCATTGCCACACCAAGCAAATCCAAGTTCCAAATAACTCTTGTCATATTTACGAAAGTATTTTTTCTTTGAATAGCTACCAGTAGGACTAGATATTTCTTTAATGCACTATAATTAATATATTTCTTCACATACAGCTTCTGAACTAATAGCACTGACTAAATTAACCGTATCATCATGTTCCTTTCTTTTCAAAGATCCGGATCGAAGCTAGTTTTCCATTATTTATAGTGGGCACTATTTAACAGAGATACGGACAACTACTAGTGTGTACCACATAAGAAGGATTTCAAACAACTGACCGCTAACAGGCAAGCAATGAATCAACATTACACAGAATTTGTTATAAGTTACTTGTGATGTTAAATGTTATGTTTTATTTAACGACGCTCGCAACTGCAGAGGTTATATCAGCGTCGCCGGATGTGCCGGAATTTTGTCCCGCAGGAGTTCTTTTACATGCCAGTAAATCTACTGACATCGACCTGGCCCGGGATTGAACCCGCAACCTTAGGCATAGAAGGCCAGCGCTATACCAACTCGCCAACCAGGTCGACAGTTACTTGTGATTGGCTACAAAAATATCATTACAAAAGTATTATAATCAATTAATTCTATTTTAAAATAGAAGTATATTGGTATTAAAATATGCTACAAAAATGATAAATTTGCTTTCGAAGGGAACAAGAGTAAGGTGGTCCGCGTAACTGTTCTCACTTAAAAAAGTGGTCCCCACTTCAAAAAAGTTTGAGAAACGCTGGTCTAATGGACTTTCAAGACAACTACTTTTATCAACCTCATTATGCTGCCATCTAGCGACTGCAAAAAAGTCACGTTATATCCCTTATGGAATTGCATGAAGCAACTATACTTTCATCTAACAGTCGCTACCAAAAAAATGCCTTTTCGATGGTGGGGAGTCATTCTATTTTTATGTTCGAATTTCCTAACTTGGGAATGACCAGTCATATACTGTATATGTGATCACGTCTATTATGCAAACTATATATGTTAAGCTGACAGCTGACCCTTCAGAATTTTTGGATCTTACAGTAAATAATTTTTAATGTATATATATATATATATATATATATATATAAATACGAGATGCATCCAGAAAGTAAGTTTCCCGACTTTTTCCCCTTGAAAGTAAACGTAATTACCCGTGTCAATTGCGCATGCGTAACAGATCTATGACGTATCAATCATATGCCAGCGGACAGGTCCCGCCTGGTGCCAGTAGCGTGGCAGCAGTGGTCCGAAATGGAAGCTCTTATTCCTTCTCCCGCCGCCTGCGAGGTTCGGTCGGTGATAAAGTTCTTTAATGCACAAAGCATTGCGCCAATTGAAATTCATCGGCAGCTCTGTCAGGTCTATAGGCAGAACATCATGAGTAAGCAGATGGTGCGTCGCTGGTGTAGGCAGTTTTCCGAAGGTCGTCAAAGTGTCCATGATGAAGAGCGCAGTGGGCGACCGTCCCTCATCAATGATGATCGTGTTGAGCTGGTACGGCAGTGCATCATGGAGAACCGTCGCTTCACGATTACGGAGCTGAGCAGCCATTTTCCGCAGATAACGCGATCCTTGTTGCGTGAGATTGTCACTAAGCACCTGCTGTTAAAAAGGTGTGTGCCAGGTGGGTGCCGAAAAACCTGACATCCGAACACAAAATGCAACGTTTAGGAGCAGCACTAACATTTCTGCAACGGTATCACGATGACGGCGACGAGTTCCTCGACAGGATCGTCACGGGCGATGAGGCTTGGATTTCGCACTTCACCCGGAAACCAAGCAGCAGTCAATGCATTGGCGGCATAGTGGATATCCGGTCAGGACGTAATTCAAACGGACGCTGTCGGTACGGAAAGTGATGTGCACGGTGTTCTGGGACAGGAAGGCCATTCTGCTCATTGACTTCCTTCCAAGAGGTGAAAAAGTGAACGCTGACCGTTACTGTGAAACACTGCGAAAATTGCGACGTGCCATTCAAACCAAGAGGCGTGGAATGCTTACTGCAGGTGTTGTGCTCCTCCGTGACAATGCTCGTCCACATACGGCTCAGCGCACAGTAGCTCTTTTGACAGAATTTGGCTGGGAGTTGTTTGGTCATCCACCCTACAGTCCTGATCTTGCTCCCAGCGATTTTCACGTTTTCTTGCACCTCAAGAAATTCCTGTCCTCCTGTGAGCGTTTTGGCAACGACGAAGAGCTGAAGACGTCTGTCACACGCTGGTTCCATTCACAGGCGGCAGAGTTCTACGACAGAAGGATACAAAAGTTGATCCCACGATACGATAAGTGTCTCAATTCTGATGGTGGCTGTGTTGAAAAATAGCTGAAACATTGCTGTACCTGTTGCCAATAAATGTTTTCCTGAAAGTATGTGTTCTTTTTTTTTTAATAGGGAAACTTACATTCTGGATGCGCCTCGTACATTGCTGTTGTAATTCGGACACTTGTGTATAATCCTCTACCTCTTAGCTAACACTATGAATAATATTCTTTCTAGGAGTAATTATCTTGAATCGTAAATACCACAACATTTCAAACAAGCAAAGTTGCTCGTTCATAGTCGTAAATGGAACCAGTTGATGACATAATAAGAGAAGAAACTTTGAACGTGTTTAGAACCATGTCGTTATTAGAACTATTTCCTCGGGGCGCAATATCTTACGAACAACAATCTGGACACACCTGTGCTGCGCCAGAAATTCACTCATTTGTGAACACGAAAGGCTAGCCTGTTACTGGACTAGTCAACTCACGTTCGGACAATAATTTCTGAGGGATTCATTTTAACCTTTCACCAGCCTCATTACCGCTGCTCACTTCACAAGCAGAATTTTTAAGTCGAAGACGTGTGTATTAATGCTTCACTAGACGGGGAGTGGGCTGCACATGATGTTCTAAATACTTCATACTTGGCAGCGTAGAGCGTTGTGCATTCGCTGTAACAAAAAAATAAATCACGTGACATACTTCAGCCCTTCCGCGTCTGTACGTTTGAGAAGCTTGTATTGCTTGTCCTACTCTGATGACATTTTATTCTGCAGCTTTTCTGATGCTTCTAAGCTAATTTGTTAAAACTACTTTTTGCAGTGCAATCAAAACTCATAGATTTAGTACGTTTTCGTTCAGCCTTCTGAATCAAGACAGTTGCAGATCATAGAGAAAAATCAGCGTAATAATTACTGAAATTAAATTAAATACTGCTAAAATATGATTTCCAAATTATTTATTCTTAACTTAATTTTATTTTAATTTCATTATAATTATTATTGTTATTAGTAATACGTAGTGAAAAATTGGCTTGACTCTAATCTCCTATCTTTAAATACTAATAAAACTACCTAAAGTTTATATTCCGTTTTCTTTAACAACGAAAGGTTTACCTCGACCTATGAATAATTATCACTTAGTAATACATAATATTTCATGTAATGAATTAACAAATAATTATTGTAATTGCCCACATCTAACACCTTCGACACACAAGTCAAATATTTGGGAATTATTATAGATAAACGAGAACCGGTGGACATACATCCTTACGACATGGGACCCAAGGATTGGCAAACTCAACGCTGGAAGACAGAAGACAAGGTGGGCAGACGAACTTAGATCAAGATTCGGCCATCTATGGTCAAGAACAGCGAAAGACCGACAACAATGGAAAGTAATCACTAGGGGTGCTATGCATAGACATTTCGCTAGCCCGCGTTACGAGCGTGCTAAACTAGCCCCGGCTATTGACTGATTACTTGTACAGGATTCATATCATATCATATTGGTTTATCAATACGAAAAACGTTAGTTCGCTGATCATCCACCGGAAGCCCGCGCTAAGAATCTCTATGAATATGGCCCAAAGTGACTTGCACCCCAAACAGTGACTAGTGAACGATGGACCCTTCAGTGTTAACCCAGACAGCATCTCAAACTATTACATTACAAAAGTGACCATCATTCCCGGAGTGGCTAACCTGGAACTGCTTGACAAGCCGTCCTGCATAGTCAGGAGGCTCTTGCCCTTCATGGGATTTCATGACTAATTCTTAATTCTTAATAGGTCAGCATTTACGTTGGGATAAACAAATTGATTTCATGTGTACAAGTATAAGAAAGAAAATTCATAAATTCGTAGTACTTCGAAATTTTATCACTAAGGAGGCATTGAGAATAATATTTTTAGCTTTAGTACGATCATTAATACAATATAGTATAATAAATTGGGGCGGAGTAGCATCATCTGTACTTAATCCATTAATTTTATTACACAGAAAGTTAATAAAAATTAATCTAATAAAAAATATGGATTACGCAACAAATTTAATTTTTACAGATTTTAAAGTATTAACTATTGAAGAAATGTATAAATATAGTTTACTAAGTTACTACCACAGAAATCAAATAAAACATAAATCTAATCGACATGAATATCGTACTCGAAGACAAAAATCTACTTTCCCATTAATTGAACCTAAATTTCATGCAAGTACATCTCTTAAACATGGTGCTAGTTTAGGCCCAAGACTTTATAATAAAATTACAAACCGTTTTCCAAATTTGAAATATTTAAAAAATGAAGCCTTTAAAAAAGAAATTTATAAAATTATTCATGATATAAAATATTAACAAATGTGTGTATTTTTTTACCTTTTATTTCTGTCGACTATATTCATCTTTTATTGAATATCACTGGCATCTGTCTGATTGTCAATTTATATTAAATGTGTTTTTTCTCTCTTTTTCTCTTCTGTTTTTGCTCTTGTGTGTTATTTATTGGTTTCAATTAAGTTATTTACTGTATTTAGTAAGCTGTTCTTGTAAATTGTATGTTAATTATTGGCTAAGATCACACCGTACACGAGCTTGGCTCTTACTGTAGTGGCTAGGAACATTTTTGTTTTATAATTTTAATTTGTACTCGCTAGCTAGCTACCTAGTTAAATAAAAATAGAAAATGATTACAGCTTTTCCTTGTCAGTTACAGTTAGACAAAAGAAAAAAAAAATATTATTGTTCTTGTTGTTGTTGATTTTTAATTAGATTCTGCGTCTTTCGGAAATGTGTACGAATAAATTACTCCGCAATATTAAAAACATTACTGAAATTACTACTTGCCTACTGCGCATGTTTGCCTAGCAACTAAATGCTTATTTGCCACAATATTTAGACATCTTGTAGGTTATGCTTCTCAAAACAAAGGAAAAAGTATTCATGGCGGAGTATTATTTTCGCTCATAAGGACTTAGACGTGGAAATGGTCCAAGTTTGAAAGACGTTTAAAATGGTTTTTATGAAATGTTTCACAAGATATACAGGAAGCTTTCTCGCCAGTCCACGACCATAAACACACTCGCTTTGCTCCAGAAATGCTATAGGTAACACATAATTAATGGTGGAACACACTTTCTTATCCAACACATTCACCTGACCTTATTATTAACCGATGCTTATTATATAGTATGTCAAATGAGTCCATCTTTGTAGAGAATTCATCGGCGACAATATTGCGGAATTACAGGGAAAACGTAGCTTTCTTCCACTAACTCTAGCAACCTCTATTTGAAAACATGTTTCAGAATATACGTGAACATTATGCATATTGTGTAGAAGGTAATATAAAACATTTAAAAACATGTGTTTCACTCGTATAAAAGACAAAGGCATCAGTGAACATGGAATTTTGTGCTACAAAAATGTTTATGTTCCGATTCATTTAAGTGCTTCACTTAACTGCAGTTTGTAGAATAATAATAATAATAATAATAATAATAATAATAATAATAATAATAATAATAGTATTTATTTATTCTGGCGACGTTAATGCCATCAAGTCTTCTCTTCCACTTAGCCAGAAATAAAAGAAGTGATACAATTTGCAGCAATACAACTTAATAATTATTACAAACTAATAAGTTATTTGAATTGCTTCATAAAGAAAGGGCATCAGTCACATATTTTTCGAAATTGAGTTAACATTGAATTTCCCATCTTGAATGTTCAACACATCGTTTTATCAAGGAAGGAAGCCAGTTCAACGTTTCTTTCATTGTTAACTTACATTGTGATCGGAATGTGAGCGTTTTGTAAAGGAAGGGCATCGGTCCGGACAGATTTTCTTCATTTCCCACAACTTAGCTGAAATGGACCGATGCCCTTTCTTTATGAAGCAATTCGTTTAAAGAACGCTAAAAATTTGATGTCGCCATACAAGCACGAGTTGAGTAAAATAATGCAAACATACTAAATAATAATTACGAAAAATATAAGGCTTAGAAGTTAAACTCAATGAATATGCAACTGGTAAGTGAACCAATATTACAAATTGCAAGAATAACAAAATCAGACGTAAATAATAACTATACAACAATGAGGAAAATTACATATTGGCTTACACACATACACACAAAGGAGAATTAAACATGAATGAGAGAGAAAGAAAACATTTTCAGAAAATAGTGAGTAAAATATGTACTAACAATTTGTAGGATTACAATGAAGATTCATAATTTCAATGACGATTTCGTTTATATATTGTCATTCCATTTTCGGCCAATGAAGTGTAATAAAATTTTGAATTCCAACCAATCACAATCATACATCGCGATAATTTCTGCAGCTCGATTTATCAATATGAATTTATCGCATGATCTTTTGTTTAGTCAGTATCGCCAACTGTTTCCACGTAAATTGATGAGCATGAATCCATTGTACTAAATAAAGAGCGAAATCCTACTTCTACATGTACATCTTCATCTTCTAATTCCATGTCTATTGCATCTAAAGAAAATTACACTCCTTCATAACAATTGCTCATTTAATTAACGTATTAATCAGGTTATTTGTAATTATACTATAAAATGTTAAAATTAAATTATGATTTCAGCAGATAATGAAAACGTATTTCTCTTATAATAACAAGAGAAAAGCGCAGAGCATGTAATTAACATTTTTAAACCTGTATTTCGCTTTTCTCAATTGGTATTACTGAATAACATTCAATTTGTCTATTGCAGTAATCGTTATTCGTCTATTTCGACTTTACAATGTCCGAATAGGTTAAGTATTCATAAATATACAATTATTAACTTTTTGTGAGCGAATTTTTAAGGATATAATGCTTAGATTTTTATTTTATTCACGCAATAATCCTAATAAATGTCACTCGAGGTCTGAGATTTCCCAAATAAATCCACGAGCGAAGCGAGTGGATTTATTGGCAAATCCCAGATCTCTTGTGACATTACTGTAGGTAAAAGTACATACAACAATCATACATTAGTCTTCAGTTACATTAAAGCACAGTATCCACCATCCCTGTTGGGAGAAGTTACCTGGTTCAAGTTTTTTTCCGGAGATTTCCTTCAACTCATTGAAAGCAATAAGCAAATTTCGGTGCTGGGCCCTGGACTCATTCGTCGGCATTATCACCTTGATGTAATTCAGACACTAGATAGCCACAGCAGTTGATAAAGTGTCGTAAAATAACGCATTTTAAAAGTATCCACCTTCAGTACTGTTTCTACTAGCACCTACTGTAAATACCTGCTTGTTCACCGCTGTGGAGTAACAGTTAGCACGTCTGACTGTGAAACGAGCGGACCCGGGTTTAAATCCTGCTTGGGATAATTTACCTGGTTGAGGGTTTTTTTTCTGAGTTTTCTCTCAACTAATTGAAGCAGAATTGCTATGTAACTTTCGGCGTTGGACCTCGGACTCATTTCTCCATCATTAATTCACATATTATGGTCATCATCCATACCCTAGCCCGGGTTAAGTTCCCGGTGAGATGTGCTGTACTTGTACAAGAGTGTGGCCGTTCGGCTACCCAATCATTCACGGAATAGGGGTGGTAAGCACAATAAGCCTCAGGCTGCAGTGCAAGCTTTCGGGTCCCTCCTCCGTACAAGACAGAGCGAGAGAGAGAGAGAGAGAGAGAGAGAGAGAAGAAAAATGCCTGCTTAAAATAATAAAGGATCTCTAGAGGCGAAAAATTCACAATCCCTATGTCAATTGGTTCAGAATCGAATGCTTGATAAAAATCGAAGAATCTACTTTATTGTCATTTTTAACTTTCTAACTGCAGTATATGTCCAAATTAGTTAGTAATCGTTTCATATCAGTCGAATGTAATGATTAGAGCTTAGAATTGTATGCCGTTACATTGCGTTTCATGCGCCTGTGACTTTAGGTACCAGTACGTAATTGCGTTGGGTGGGGGATTTCAGTGTGTTTCGTTCAGCAGTGAACTTCAGTTGATCGGTTACATTACGACAGAGTACTGCTATTCGTAACAGGCAACATTCAACGTCCTGTAAAGAAGAATAATAGCAAGATGCCGAGGACGAAGTTTGTGACTTAATTTCAAATGAGGAAATTTGTAATAATGATACAGATTTTGAGATAAATAGTGCCTGTGTAAAATATTTCAAATATTCCCCCATTCTTTCTGCAGAAGTGGAACGAAATTTCTCTAGATATAAGGCTGTGTTTTTTTTAGCAACAGGCAATCATTCTTCTTTGAAATTTTCAAAATATGGTTAGTTATTCACTGCAACAATACAAGAAATAAAAAAATTATGTAAAACGAAAACGTAATACACTATTATATTAACATAGTGAAATAATAAGACTGATACTTGTCAATGTCTCATTAGGCGTATTTTCTACAGACGTAAAATAGCATGTAGTGAATGATATTGTGACAAGCCGAATAGTTGGAACACTAAATAGGAAGAAATGTAGAAAACAAGATTTAAAAAAATATTGTATAACATTATGGATATTTAGCTCTATTTAAAATTTGTGACAATTTCAAATAAGGAAATTTATGATAATGATACAGATTTTGAGATAGATAATGCTTGTGTAAAATTTTTGAAATACATTCTTATTGATTCTGCAGAATTGGAACGAAGTTTTTCTAGATGTAAGGTTGCGTTTTCTAGCAACGGGCAATCATTCTCCTTTGAAAATTTGAAAATGTGGTTTGTTATTCACTGTATCAATACAAGAAATAAAAAATTATGTAAAATAAAAATGTAATATACCATCATATTAACATTGTGAAATAATAAGGCTGATACTTGTCAATTTTATATTAGAATGTATTTTCTACAGATAGAAAAATAGTGAAATTTTTCTTTAACAAAGAAAATTGTGTCTTTAAATTTTTCTTTATCAGATAGTTGTGCTTCGAAGTCAAAGGAGTGGCTTTCAACCACCCAAATGCTGAGGACTAACTTACCGTGATGATAAGTATAGGTACAAACGAACGAAAGACACTGCGTTAACTCACCCCGACTCTTAGACGTACTCACGAAGCGCACTGGTAGTATAACGGTATATATTTCTCAGGCCTAGTAATGAAAAATAATTTGCAATTTAGGGTAAAGTTGCCTAATTCCGTGATACGTTTTTTTCATAGAATGCCACGGGGTTGGCTGTCTTGTTAGGAAGTTCACCGATGTCTCAAAAGTAGGCGAAAAAAGCACTCTTTCAAGAAAGATGTCTGGCGCTATAGTCGAACGGCAAAGCTTTGACTGACATTCAATTTTTAAAAAATATCACGGAATTAGGGGTATCACGGAAATAGGCAGCTTTACCCTATATTGAACAACGGTTTTAATAATAATATGTAAGTTGATAAAAAAAATAAAGCATGAAGTGTAAAAAGTATAATTTATGCATAAAGGTATCATGTAACTATAGGAACACAACAGTGAAGAACGTGGAATCGGGCAGCTACTGTGCTTTCTTGTTACTACAAACGCCTCACTGTGCGCCGCTTGCATCAGGAACCTCTGGGAGCTAGGCCTATCATGTAGATAATCCCGTCTCGAGCCGCGTGTGTAAACAGAACTCCCATCCGGATCCCGTGTCGCCATCCAGTTTCGCGTCAGGGGTAACCCGCAGAGGGAGGTAGCAATTATGTAGAATCCCTTTTGGACCAACAAAAGGCCATTAGGAATGCATCTGCATGCCCGATGAAACCAACGAAAAAACCGGCCACTCTCCAGAGTTTGGGGAGTGTCACGGCATTAATGGATGGACTAACCCTCACGTCAGATTACACACTCGTGGTGTATAAATTTCCCTCAAAACTATTTTTAAACCATATTTCTTGTGAATCTCAGTATTACTGAACATGAAAAGGGGTGAATATTCCAAAACTCTTCTTCTATTAGCAACTCCAGTGATTAACGAGGAACATTCCCGAAAGAAAGCGAGCAGTTGAATTTAATTACCTAGAACGAGACTTTCTTATCCAAATAATATGTGAATAATACAATTCTTTAAATAAGGAAGTATTATCTCACAGTCATAAGTAGAGGAGGAATTTTTAGTCCCCTTATCTTCAAGTTGCTTGAATTATCCGGCAAGGCGGATTTCCGACTTGGCATTGTAGGTCAGGGCGCTGCAATTAACGGGTGACTGTCTGAGCGTATTCCGAATCTCAGCGCTGAGTAATCTGATGGCATCACGGTGTTCCGAATTTCAACGATGACGTCACTGATGCTCTCCCGGTGTCGCACCGGTTCCATAAGCTTGCAGAGCTGGTGGGAGTATCCATCAGCCGCCATCAGTGAATCTGATTGGTTCTTGTATAGGGCGGGAATTAACAGACAAATAACATCGTTCATTGTTGTGTCATGGCGGTGTGTTCTGCTTTAGTTCTGCTGTATTGTTTGTAATGAGCACAACGTAAAACAGTATATTAATGGCTTATGAGCGAACATGTCAACGGACCAGTTATTACTACTGGTTCAAGAAATAAATTGTTTATGCTTTCGTTTCTTTGAACGAGATAACAGTACGGAAATTTCGTAAAATCTTGCTAGCGTAGCACAGACAACTTATACAGCTGCCATGACAGGCACTGAATCTTCCAGCAGTTATGTTACTATTTCGCTGCGGCGTTACGTCATTGATGTCCACCGGTTCGGTGAGATTCGGAATACGCTGTATGTTACCATACGATGACGTCACAGCGTGTTGCACATATTTTCCGCGTCGAAATTTAGCTTTGCCGGGTAGTATATGGAGTTGTTAACATCCACTGTTTGCTGTTGAACTGGGGGTGCGATGGATGTTTGTTAGTTTTTATTTTATTTTATTGGGTTATTTTACGACGCTGTATCAACATCTAGGTTATTTAGCGTCTGAATGAAATTAAGGTGATAATGCCAGTGAAATGAGTCCGGGGTCCAGCACCTAAAGTTACCCAGCATTTGCTCATATTGGGTTGAGGGAAAACCCCGGAAAAACCTCAACCAGGTAACTTGCAAGTTACCTCGACCGGGATTCGAACCCGGGCCACCTGGTTTCGCGGCCAGACGCGCTGACCATTACTCCACAGGTGTGGACGATGTTTGTTAGTACTGGGCGAGTACACTCGCATTAATATACAACAAACTAAAACTCATTATAATTATTTCATATGACACATTTTCTTATTAAATTATAGAAGTTATGCTTTATATCCTGCAAGAAGCTTTTGAAAACATCTTAGCACTGGATATAAATCTTTCCACATCAGAATAATAGGCTATAATGACCTCTGAGGTGGCTGAGTGGTGGTTCAAGTCCCGATGAGGTCTGGGATTTTTCAAATTCATAGTAACACTTATGGCGGACAAGGTTCTAGTTGGGGTTTTTCTCGGGGTTCTCCCTTTTTTCCATATAAGACATCTACATCATTCCGTCACTTTCTCCATTTCGTCATCATTCCATAGCATTTCCCGATCGCCAGTTGGTGACGCACGAAGGGGGCTGGCCTAGGGACGAGGGGGGTTGCCTGCTCGAAACCTGAGTACACAGCGAACCTTAGTGTAGTCAGCCGGTGTGGGTTTGGGAACACGCCTCTCTCTCAAATTGCCTAGAGGCCACAGAAGGATTATAGAATTTTGATATATACTGTTACGAGTATTAATTTATTGAATGCCTGTTCAATAGGCACTTCAGTTGTTAGCAGAATTGTTTTCTGTGGGTTATATGGCGGCAGTATACCAACAATAGCATTAGCAATGTATCGTCCAGTATCGTCTTTGGTTTCATGAACTGAAATCCAGATTTCATTTGCTACTACTATTATTATAACTCTATCACTGTTTCGTAACATGAAAATACAGTAGATTGTCCATAAAAAACATTCCGTGATTATAAACTGCTATAATTTTATAACTACCCGTATTACGAAATTCATACCAGTGCCATTAGAAAGAACAGCTCAAAGAATTTTAGGGGATGTGTAATTGTAATTGTTGACGGAAAACAGTAGGTGGCACCATAAGAAAAATAAAAAAACGCTGTTTTCGCTCTTTCGCTTGTCATTGTGGCATTGATGGATAGAAGCAAATTGTGTTAAATGGGTTTACATTTCAATTCAGTGTGAATTCTGCAGCATTTAGAGAGTTATTGCGAACACACAGGAACGTAGTTGGTGTGTATTGTATTACCTCAGAATCGTCTTGTCAGTAGGTACCACATTTGAAACTCCCGTCTAAAGGCACGCTGAACTCTCACTACACTCCGTGTACTATGGTATTCCAATACGTTCCTGTGGGTTCACTATAACTCTCTAAATGCTGCAGAATTCACACTGAGTTGAAATGTAAACATTCATACCATTTAACACAAATTGCTTCTATCCAACAATACCACAATGACAGGCAAAAGATCGAAAACAGCGTGCTCTGAAATTCATTGAGCCGTTCTTTCTGATGGCACCGGTATGAATTTCTTAATACGCATAGTTACAAAATTATAACCGTTTATAATCACGGAATGTTTCTGTGGACACAGTGTAAATATCGTGGACGAAGTGTACACGATGTGGAAGTTTCCTTTTTATGTATTTTTCTAAGAATTTCTTAAAATATAGCTTTCTCAGTTAATGAAATGGAATGTTGGAGTGCATCATTATTTCCCACAAATCTCTAAAAAAATTGAGAGTCTCTATCTGAAACTTCATTAGAGGTGAAAGATTGTTAACTAATTTCGTTATCTTCTCTATTTTGTTGTTGTTCTTCTTCTTCTCTCTCTTAGTTTAACCTCTTCCTTTTAGGTGCATCTACACGACCCACGCCACCCGGGCCTCACTATTTTGTAAGAGTTATAAATGTGCTTTTTAAAAATAAAATGTTGTATCTTCTTTTATTTTTATTCTATTGCTGTCTTACAGTATATAAAATGATCATGTTTCCATTTGCACAGAAATGTGCAGTACCAAATTCCCCAACAACCTTATTTAATCGAAGCTGTGAAAAAAAAAAAAAACTTTTCGTTTTCGGCATTATAACACATCCATTATATTAAACACAACTAAACTGAGCTCATACAAGCAAAGAAAGTGTAATCCGTACGTTCTGTCTTCAAACCCCGAAACCACTGAGAGTGTATTGTTCACACGCGAAGGAAAGCCTACGTTATTCATACTTCATACGATTAGCTTGACTTTAACTGAATTAGGCGTTGAGGGACTAAAAATTCGCAGTCATAAACAACACGATTTCAGTCCCAAGTGTTATTAAAATTAATTCATTTGTGTTCATATTGATCGGTCTAGGAAGTAAAAATACACAGATTGAGAAAGACAATGTAAAATAAGAAAGGAGACAAAGTGAAAGAATGATGGAGGCAAAGTGGCGAAAGAAAAAAAAACAAATTGGGAGGAGGCAATGTAGGAAAGAGAAGGACATAAAATAGAAAGGGGAAAAAGGCAAAGTGGGAAAGAGAAGGAGACAAAATAGGAAGAGGAAAAAGACAAAGTGGGAAAGAGAGGGGATAAATAGAAAGGGGAAAAAGACAAAGTGGAAAAGAGAGGGAGATAAAATAGGAAGTGGGAAAAGACAAAGTGGGAAAGAGAAGGAGATAAAATAGGAAGGGGGGAAAAGACAAAGTGGGAAAGAGAAGGAGATAAAATAGAAAGGGGGAAAAGACAAAGTGGGAAAGAGAAGGAGGTAAAATAGGAAGGGGGAAAAGACAAAGTGGGAAAGAGAAGGAGGTAAAATAGAAAGGGGGAAAAGACAAAGTGGGAAAGAGAAGGAGGTAAAATAGGAAGGGGGAAAAGACAAAGTGGGAAAGAGAAGGAGATAAAATAGGAAGGGGGAAAAGACAAAGTGGGAAAGAGAAAGAGATAAAATAGGAAGAGGAGAAAAGACAAAGTGGGAAAGAGAAGGAGATAAAATAGAAAGGGGGAAAAGACAAAGTGGGAAAGAGAAAGAGATAAAATAGGAAGAGGAGAAAAGACAAAGTGGGAAAGAGAAGGAGATAAAATAGGAAGAAAAAAGACAAAGTGGAAAAGAGAAGGAGATAAAATAGGAAGAAAAAAAGACAAAGTGGAAAAGAGAAAGAGATATAATAGGAAGAAAAGAAAACAAAGTGGAAAAGAGAAAGAGATAGAATAGGAAAGGAAAAAAGACAAAGTGGGAAAGAGAAGGAGATAAAATAGGAAGAAAAAAAGACAAAGTAGAAAAGAGAAAGAGATAGAATAGGAAAGGAAAAAAGACAAAGTGGGAAAGAGCAGATTAAATAGGAAAGGAAAAAAGACGAAGTGGGAAAGAGAAGGTGATAAAATAGGAAGAAAAAAAGACAAAGTGGAAAAGAGAAAGAGATAGAATAGGAAAGGAAAAAAGACAAAGTGGGAAAGAGAAGGAGATTAAATAGGAAGAGGAAAAAGACAAAGTGGAAAAGAGAAAGAGATAGAATAGGAAAGGATAAAAGACAAAGTGGGAAAGAGAAGGAGATAAAATAGGAAGAAAAAAAGACAAAGTGGAAAAGAGAAAGAGATAGAATAGGAAAGGGAAAAGACAAAGTGGGAAAGAGAAGGAGACAAGATAGGAAAGGGAAAAGACAAAGTGGGAAAGAGAACTAGGCAAAGCGGGAAAGGGAAGGAGACAGAGTGGGAAAGGGAAGAAAACGAAATGAGAAAGAGCTATAGGGCAAAGTGGGAAAGGGAAGAAAAACGAAGTAAGCAAGGAAAGAATGAAAAGCGGAAAAGGGAAAGAGATGACTTGAAAAAGCGCTAGAGGGGAAAGTAGGGAAAGGGCTAGGCGAAAAAGTGAGAAAGAAAAGATGACGAAGTATTAGAAATGCAACGTAGAGAGAGAGAGAGAGAGAGAGAGATAAGAAGACGAAACCATTGAACAGAGAGCGCTGTAGGAAAGTATGACAGAAAGAGTAAATAGTAAAAAGACTCTATATTGAAGATGTATCTACTGTATCTACTAATAAACACGAAATGTTGTAAAACATATAAATTGTTCCAGTAACAATTATTTGACAGAAGTGAGAAATGACAATTTTAGTAAGCAAACAATGTTCTATTTCAGTGACCACAACCCCAAAAATGATTAATCAATAAATGAATTAATTATATTCATATGATTATGATCTATTAATAGCTGTACAGAACAAAACATTTGTGTGTATAGCGGTGTAACATTTTAATATCAATATACCACAACAGAGATTGGAAGATTAATTCAAATATCATTGGACTGATACATTTTAACAAGTGTACACCGCAGATTGAATAGAGAAAGAAAATTAAAACATTTCGTGTTTGCGGTATAGATGATCTGCTGTAAATGGAAACAAAACAAGCTATCATTGTAATTCAATCTGTGTAGATAGTGTTACTAAGGATGAAAGAGAAAGTTGTAATTTACAACTAATCCGAGAATTGTATACAAACGGGCACGCCTTCTCTCTGAACAAATGTTTACTCTGTACAGAACATAACAGAATTACGCAATAGTGCCTTACCTTCGCTGTAATGAAAATAGTTTTCTAAGAAGTCTGGTTCCGAGGTTACATTGCCGCTCTATGAAAATAGATCGCGAGAGCATCGCTGTCAGTTTCAAAGAATTACGCTTCAGTTTGAAGCAGGGCCTAGTTAAAAAAAACATCTGGAAGTGTGTAGGGTTAGTCGAGAAGAAACTGAAGTTCGATCAATTTCACTGGTCAACAAAATTAAACATATTTTTTGTTAAAAGATAAAGAATGGGTAATTTTTATAGCATTTCTTGCGCTGATTTCAGATCTGTTTTCAAAATTGTTCTATCACCCAGGGTATTTGAGTAATTACATGAAATGTACTTCAGACTTTTATAGTATTGATACCTTGTAAGATTTTACCTAAAATCATATTTATTTACCTAAAATGTTTGTGAAATAGATTTTAGGCTATACTTCACTTGAGAAACACCTCTTTTGAGTGTCCAGGAGTAGTCTGACAGAATATTTTGGCTCCATTTTTCCTGGTAGCGCCTTTCCATTTATCAAAAATGATGATGAAAACGCTTCCCAGTTCGTCGCTCACTACCCGAAGGTTTTGAGGAAAGAAAAAATAGATGAGAATCCAAGAAGTTATTTTGAGAGATACATGACGTCCCATCACGTTATAGTTCTGAATCAGCTCGCTGACAAGTTGTCTGTAATCTTCTGAACTGTGTTTCCTAGAGAGTAACAGTCTGTTGAATGATTCTTAGGTTCCCGGCATATCATTGGAACTGGAAAAGGCATATGACGGGATCCTTTTAGCCAACCAGTTAGACTAATAGAATTACATGGAGCACAACATATTTCAGGGGCCCAGTTCCTGTCCTCATCTATTTTGCAATCAAAAGAACACTCGTAAGCTCTTTTACCTACTCGTAGTGTAGTAAAATTATTCACCTGTGTGTTTTCAAAGTTAATTAACCACAAACGTAACAAATATTGTTTGTGATTTACACAGCATTTCGAGGTATGTTTTGCTTTATAAGATACTTTTACCAAACTTAAAATTAGGACAAAGGAACTTGTTTCATGTTGTAAGTTCCAAATCAATTGAGAATTAATACTAACTTTCTCAGTCTTATGAGGAGTATAATTAATTTTTATGAATTCTAACTTCACAGGCAACAGTGATCTAAAGTTATAGGTCAATTGTATAAGCAATAAAAAGAAATAATGAAAATATTTTCTTTCCATTAGGATGTTAAGGACTCTATATATATATATAGCAATAAAGATAAATCAATGTTTCTAAAATTGCAACAAAAAAAATGGTGGGTGGTAGAAAAATTCTGACTTCATTTTTGGAATCAGCAAATCACATTACATAAGAAATAGCAGAAATTGTACATTTAACAAAACACTGTTGACCACTGATTTTTAGAAATCCTAATAAACGATCAGAAGTGAGACCGCTAGAGTAGAACATTACAGCAGCATTGGCAATGAATAGAATCTCCCATGTGGAAAGAGAGCGATTTCTAATCCCTCCAGTCTTCTCATATTTATAAAAGTTATCAATCATGCTTGGGAATACTGGGTTCGCAAGCTCAAATTCTAACACGTTTGTCTCCTGGAGAGGAGTCAACATGTCGGTTAGGTGTCGTGAATTAACAATATATAAAATAATCATGTCCCTATGGTCCGTTCTGTAGAGTAACTTCGCGCATATGGGGATGGAGTCTATCTGTGCCAGAGTATATTGCGGGCAGCATCATCTCGTGTTCGCTAAGAGGTAAGATGTTCGGAGAGAAATTATCCCCTCCTTACAAGCGATTAGTCGCTTCGTTCAAGCAATGCCTCCCCCATAGCAATCATTGGCCCTAGTCTTCCCACATACCACTTGCTCAGAGATCTTGTTTCGTCTTTTTACTCCACAGATTCCTGAGACGGACGATAGTAGAGCAGTATGCATATGCAAAACCTGTGGGCTACATCTCGGCACATTCAATTTTAATTCTGAATAATACCCGCTGTGAACTGAAATTATATCACTTTGAGAACATTCCTGACAGCCATAATAATTATGAAAAGACGATGACGGCAAAATTCACTACTATTATTATTATTAGGCGTATTATTATTACTTACTTAATTACTTACTTACTTACTTACTTACTTACTTACTGGCTTTTAAGGAACCCGGAGGTTCATTGCCGCCCTCACATAAGCCCGCCATTGGTCCCTATCCTGTGCAAGATTAATCCATTCTCTATCTTCATATCCCACCTCCCTCAAATCCATTTTAATATTAGCTTCCCACCTACGTCTCGGCCTCCCTAAAGATATTTTTCCCTCCGGCCTCACAACTAACACTCTATATGCATTTCTGGATTCGCCCATACGTGCTACATGCCTTGCCCATCTCAAACGTCTGGATTTAATGTTCCTAATCATGTCAGGTGAAGGATGCAATGCATGCAGCTCTGCGTTGTGTAACTTTCTCCATTCTCCTGTAACTTCATCCCGCTTAGCCCCAAATATTTTCCTAAGAACCTTATTCTCAAAAACCCTCAATCTCTGTTCCTCTCTCAAAGTGAGAGTCCAGGTTTCACAGCCATACAGAACAACCGGTAATATAACGGTTTTGTAAATTCTAACTTTCAGATTTTTTGACTGCAGACTGGATGATAAAAGCTTCTCAACCGAATAATAACAGGAATTTCCCATATTTATTCTGTGTTTCATTTCCTCCCGAGTATCATTTATATTTGTTACTGTTGCTCCCAGATATTTGAACTTCTCCACCTCTTCAAAAGATAAATTTCCAATTTTTATATTTCCATTTCGTACAATATTCTCGTCACGAGACATAACCATATACTTTGTCTTTTCGGGATTTACTTCCACACCTATCTCTTTACTTGCTTCCAGTAAAATTCCCGTTTTTTCCCTAATCGTTTGTGGATTTTCTCCTAACATATTCACGTCATCCGCATAGACAAGAAACTGATGTAACCCGTTCAATTCCAAACCCTCTCTGTTATCCTGGACTTTCCTAATGGCATACTCTAGAGCAAAGTTAAAAATTAAAGGTGATAGTGCATCTCCTTGCTTTAGCCCACAGCGAATTGGAAACGCATCTGACAGAAACTGACCTATACGAACTCTGCTATATGTTTAACTGAGACACATTTTAATTAATCGAACTAGTTACTTGGGAATACCAAATTCAATAAGAATATCATATGAAACTTATCTCTTAACCGAGTCATATGCCTTTTTGAAATGTATGAATAACTGATGCACTGTACCTTTATACTCCCATTTTTTATCCATTATTTGTCGAATACAAAATATCTGGTCAATAGTTGATCTATTACGCCTAAAACCACACTGATGATCCTCAATAATTTCATATACATATGGAGTTAATCTTCTCAAAAGAATATTGGACAAAATTTTGTACGACGTCAACAAAAGTGATATTCCTCGAAAATTACTACAGTTAGTCTTCTCCCCCTTCTTAAAGGTAGGTACGATTATGGACTCCTTCCATTGTCCTGGTACAATTTCATTTTCCCAAATAGCAAGTACAAGTTTATAAATTTCGTTAGATAATGCGCTTCCACCCTCTTGTATTAGTTCTGCTGGAATTTGATCGATACCTGGAGACTTTTATTATTATTATTATTATTATTATTATTATTATTATTATTATTATTATTATTACTATTCTTATTAGGCGTATTATTATTATTAATATTATTATTATTATTATTATTATTATTATTACTACAGTAGACAAAATTCGTCATTTGGATAGTGTACACTGTGTTACCAGATGTATCGAGGCAAATCTACGAATATCTGCATTTATCTGCGATGTACAAACGTCCAGTAGGTACTTCGATAAAGTGACAAAGTCAATTGATACAAGGGTTGAAAGCACCTCTCAGCGGTGGAGTACTATCCAGGCCCTCTAATCCCTCTGTGTAGGTCTCCAAAAAAATTAACTCCGACAAGTATATGGGTTTCAGATACTCCCACTGGTAATGGAACTCGCTAACGGAAAAAAAAATATGAAGCCCACTTGTGACTTATAACTTGTGCAAAAGATGCTTGGTATGGATTTTCTGATATTGTAGTTATAAAATTCCTTATGTCTCTTAGGATTCGAAAGGATGAAGTGAAAATGTTTTTAAAAAGACTCGGAGCAGTGAACAAATTGTTAGCTGAAAGTGGCAGTTATAATAAGATGCATTTCGTATTAACTCCGTGTTTCATTTCACGAAACTTTGATAATTTTTTTTTGTTGCAGAAGAATATATCTCCCCTTATCCCTGCCCTTCTCTTTTTTTTCTCATTACTACGGCTAGGGTTTTCATGATTTATCAGGTCAGTGAGTTGTTAAAGTATACAGAAATCCATTTTATTCTGTTGCACATTCATGGAATGATTAGAATCATTCCGAAATAATATATACGCGCATAAGAACGGGAATTTCCGATAGCATGCTGTCCAATTTCATGAGGTCCATAGTTATAATGGAATTTAAACTACAGATAGAGCATCATAATTTCAGTTTTGATGTGACTAGGAAGAAAGTAAGTAGGCCTATTGAAAGTAAATCAGTTGCGAAAAAAATGTTATTCTGATTGCATTGTAAATAGAATCAATAGTTTGTGTAAGCGGAGCGTTATCTTAATAATAACATTGCACCGTCTTACTTGTAGGGTAAAGTTGCCTAATGCCGTGATACCCCTAATCCCGTGATACTTTTTGAAACTGAGTGTCACTCAAAGCTTTGTAGTTCGATCATAGCGCCAGGCATCTTTCTCAAAAGAGTGCATCTTTCACATAGTTTTGAGATATGGGTGAACTTCCAAGCAAGATACCCAATCCCGTGATATTCAGTGAAAAAAAAAGTATCACAGAATTAGGGGTATTACGGAATTAGGCAACTTTACCATTTATTGTACATATGTGTATATATCGGTACATATATGAATACAAGTATGCGTACATATATTCATACAGTCGTCCTCGGTAGCGTAGTTGGTATAGCGCTGGCCCGGCCTTCTATACTCGAGGTTGACGGTTCGATCCCGGCCGAGGTAGATGGCATTTAAGTGTGTTTAAATGCGACAGGCTCATGTCAGTAGATTACTGGCATGTAAAAGAACTCCTGCGGGACAAAATTCCGGCACACCGGTGAAGCTGATATAACTTCTGCAGTTGAGAGCGTCGTTAAATAAACCTTATTATTACATACATACATAGATACATACATACATACATACATATATTCTAAAAACAATAGTTTCTTATTCAAAACAATGGCCAGTGAACAATAGTGTACAGTATTAGTATAAAATTATTTGAAACCTTTCATCCATTTTATCAATTCAATAGATTTTGGAAAACTCTAAAAACAGATAGGCTACTTAAAATCTAACATAGTGAACTAAACACTTAAGTCATCAGAACAATATTTCTCAGAATCCCATGTTGATATCACTAGTGTGTAAATGCGTAGATATGTATATGTATATGCATGTAGTACTACTAAACTTTTGTAATGAGGCATACTTACTTACTTACTTACTTTTAAGGAACCCGGAGGTTCATTGCCGCCCTCACATTAGCCCGCCATTGGTCCCTATCCTGAGCAAGATTAATCCAGTCTCTACCATCATATCCCACCTCCCTCAGATCAATTTTAATATTATCTACCCACCTACGTCTCGGCCTCCCCAAAGGTCTTTTTCCCTCCGGCCTCCCAGCTAACACTCTATATGAATTTCTGGATTCGCCTATACGTGCTACATGTCCTGCCCATCTCAAACGTCTGGATTTTATGTTCCTAATTATGTCAGGTGAAGAATACAATGCTTGCAGCTCTGAGTTGTGTAACTTTCTCCAATCTCCTGTAACTTCATCCCTCTTAGCCCCAAATATTTTCCTAAGAACCTTATTCTCAAACACCCTTAATCTCTGTTCCTCTCTCAAAGTGAGAGTCCAAGTTTCACAACCATACAGAACAACGGGTAATATAACTTTTATAAATTCTAACTTTCAGATTTTTTGACTGCAGACTAGATAACAAAAGCTTCTCAACCGAATAATAACACGCATTTCCCATATTTCTTCTGCTTTTAATTTCCTCCCGAGTGTCATTTATGTTTGTTACTATTGCTCAAAGATATTTGAAATTTTCCACCTCTTCGAAAGATAAATCTCCAATTTTTATAGTTCCATTTCGTACAATATTCTGGTCACGAGACATAATCATATAGCCTACTTAGTCTTTTCGGGATTTACTATCGCTTTACTTGCTTCAACTAGAATTTCCGCGTTTTCCCTAATCGTTTGTGGATTTTCTCCTAGCATATTCACGTCATCCGCATAGACAAGAAGCTGATGTAACCCATTCAACTCCAAACCCTCTCTGTTATCCTGAACTTTTCGAAGTTAAAAAATAAAGGTAATAGTGCATCTCCCTGCTTTCGCCCGCAGTGAATTGGAAATGCATCAGATAGAAACTGGCCTATACGGAGTCTGCTGTAAGTTTCACTAAGACACATTTTAATGAATCGAACTAGGGAATACCAAATTCAATAAGAATATTATATAAAACTTCTCTCTTAACCGAGTCATACGCCTTTTTGAAATCTATGAATGTAATGAGGCATGCTGTAAATAAATATTATATTAAAAATACATACACACATACATACATACATACATACATACATACATACATACATACATACATACATACATACATACATACATACATACATACATACATACATACATACATACATACATACGCGTAGATACTGCCAGGGAAGTTACAAATTACAGCCTAGCTGTTCATTATCGCTGTTCTGTCTTTCGCAATGCATTCAGCCGTTAACATGTGTTGGATGATCATAATTCGCATCCAGAAGCGAAAAACCAATTAAAACTGCTCCGAGTTAGGGTGCTTAAAATGCGACCAGGGATGTGCACTATTATGCAGGGGATTTACATTATGGAGTGGCATGTCAAAGATCCGCTTCCCCTGGAACTACGTCGACCAGCATAACGCAGTTTGCGGTCTAACTAGCCATATAAGCCACACGTGAAGCAAATTAATAGTCTTTTGAAACACACCCTCATACTCACCCCATAAAAAGAAAGTTTTAGAACCACGAGGTAAATTAATTTTCAGGGTCCGCGTGCACTTTCTAGGAACATCAAGTAAATTTCGAAATTCAACAGAATGACGTTAATTACTAGAGCTGCCCTCTGGTGACCGCAACCCGCACAACTTGTTATGAGAGCGCAACCATATTAGAATACCGCAAGGGGTGCCAACTCAAATTTGCGCTATGACTTTCCATACACAGCACCTATTTCACAAACACCACATGTGTTCTAATTTGTAAGTAGAAGCAGTGTCTGGGACAGTGCGGCTTCTCAAACATGTTCGTGGTAATGTTATGAGACCAGCCTTAACGGCTGTGGAATCCTGGTGCTTGTTCTTCATAACAACGAAATGATTATGACACTAGACTATTTCTAATCATTATTTATTCACATACTTATTTAATAATTACTTGTTTGGACATAACTATGTACTTGCGGAAGTGCTACAACAAACTGTCATTGTTTCTTCCCCCTCCATCGCTCAGTTTCCAGTGCACTTTCTCCTTAAGTCCACTTTGCTGTATGACTTCCTTAATATCGTCCTTCAAACGCTGTCTTGACTGTCTTTCGTGGTACCCAATCAAGATCCTCCTTAAGCCATTATGAATCATATTAACTATCGTTTCTGTAATTCGTAGATAATATCCATATTTATAGTCGCGACGCTGTTATTCCCGGCGTGACTCCTCCTCTTTGCTTACGTCTTAGGGTACGTACACGTTGGAGCAACGATAAACGATAAAAGAAACGATCTAGCGACGCTTTGATATTATCAAAGAATCAAGTGTTCATATCGGAGCAACGAGGACGCGGGAAGCGAACATTTTGATTTACCAGTAGAAGATAATCTATACATTCACTTAATGAAAGAAGGTATATAGGAAATATCAGCTGTTAAGTTCAATGTTAATATAAGTTAAATACGTACAAAATTAAACCAGTATCTCATCCCAAAGATAGTATAAATTCGTTGTGTTGTGATTGGTTATTGTGATCACATAACATATAACCAATAAATACACAACTGATCAATTTGCCAATATCTACAATAATTAATTTAATATGCCGAAATAATAATAAATCGATTAATATTCGGATATATTGACAACCACCGGTAATTATACAGATTAATATTATCTCAATCAGAGATCATATAAACGACAAGAGCGAAGAAAATGGTACTTTTCTTTTTCATCGCTTTTATCGTTGCTCCAATAAGCACACCTCAATGACAATGCGTGCTTCAATTCTCCCTGATATAGCATCGCTGCTTCTTTTATCGTTTATTGTCGCTCCAACGTGTACGTACCCTTAGGAAGTGAAGGCTCTATAAAGTCTAGGTAGGTAGTATGGTTCGCCATTTTTGTTGTTTCGTTGCCGGGCTATCGTACGAGGAATCTATTTGCCACACCGTTAAACATTATCATGTCGTAGCTCCTATGATAATAGTAATTCAGCAAATAATTGAGCGGCAAATAACGTCTTCGTGTGCTTTCTGCGAACGCCAACGAAAGAGCCAAAATGGTGGGCGATTATATTAAGTATTTATCGAGCCTTAAGAAATGAATAACGTCTCCATAAGCGAATCACAGGACGCACACGTTTAAATGTAGCCTACCTGCAACGCGATTGGCTGCCGGAAATTAGAGCGACGGGACTATAGTTCCACGATTTTCCTTATACTGGTGACAGATTACAGTCGCTAATCGCGATTACCGAAAATGTGGTGACACACTATGTCCCGTCTGGTCAACAGCTGAATTACCATAGAGGAAACAATTTTGTCTATGTACATACGTATATGTTTGTTTCCCTCCTGGACAACACCTAAAGTTCATACTTTCTTTTGATGTTTGTTCATTATTTTTTCCTTTTTTTTTTGTTGTTTCTTGCAGCTTGATATGGGAATTTATTTGTTAAAATAATTGTATGCTTTACAATGTAAACTAATACAATTTATATAATTACTATTTATATTATTTTGAAAAGAGATTTTATAACCTATAAAATGTACATCATCTTGCCAAAAATGTATATTATTTTGTAATAAAACATATTTTTAAATCAACCCTAATCTCAACAATAGCTTCGTAATGGAGATTGAAATTGAAAATCTGAAAAAGAAACCAGTTCCAGTTTGTAATCCATTATTTATTGAAATGAAACATCTTTCAGCAGCCTTCTATTGCTCCCTCTCTCTTTTTTCTATATATATATATTTTATATATATATATTTTATATATATATATATATATGATTAGTTCGTCTGTCATTTGTTAATATATTTCTTTTTACTTTTCTCACATCTGCATTAAATTTCTCCACTACGTCTAATAGCAGCCAAATTCATTTTCTAGCCATTCATTTTCGTTTCTTTTTCATATAATACAATGGAAGGGGTAACAAAATTCCACAGCAGAAGCTATCACGACTTCCTAAATAATATAAATCAAGGTGATTCGAAACCAAAGATTACTAAAATGTTACTTTCGTCCACTGGGCCATGCCTCAGCGCAATTATCTTGTTCTGGAAACAGGATTTAGCTCTTGATCGCGATCGGGACGGTGAGACACTACAAACCCGATCGCGATAATCGCGATTAGTGACTAGTCTGTCACCAGTATTACTGTCTTATTTTGGTCTAGGCTATCCATTCTTGTTTTTCTACAATAGAAATTAAAATATGGTTTATTTAACGACGCTCGCAACTGCAGAGGTTATATGATATGATATGATATGATATGATATATTTATTTGTCAGTCAACTTTACAATTCACAGTTATGGTGGACCTTCACATTTCTGTTATTCGATCCACCATCCCTTTAATACATACAACTCTTTTCTATTAATGTTTTCTTTGCCGAGTATTTCTTGATTACTTTCTAATGTTCTGTTATAACTGAATTGCTCTATGTCCTTCCCTCTCTATCCTCTTCTATTCTCTCCCTCCTACCTAGGCTGTCTCCCTTCCATTTCTCGCTCATCTATTAAATATTGCATATTTCTTCCTTAATAATTTACATTTTTTATTTATTTTCTTCTCTACCCTTACATCCTACCTACTATTAATCATTATTTTCCAGCTATTTTCTCCTACATTACTTGCTAACTTTTCTGTTTACTCTATTTTACAACACTTACATCACTTATTTTTTTTCTATCCTCTGTTTATTTATGTATTGATCCCATTCTCTTCGCTTCACTCCTAAATTTCCTATTTTATTATCTCTTTCCATATATTTATTTCTATAATACTCCTACAGTTATAGTACCCCTGATACTACTTCCAACCCATTGAAAAACATTAAATTTCTAATTCACTTAATTACACTTGCAATTTCTCTCTCATTCCACTTCTCATTTGTTCAGATTTTTTTTCCACTTTAATTCTCTTGTATTCACTGTTTGATAGTCTTATCTTATTACACTATTACACTATCTTCTTCACTTAACACTTTCTTCTCTGTTCCTTTTCTTACACTTTTGCCATTCCTAACTTTCTTGCACTCACTTTTTAGCACTCTTCTTCTTCGCTAATAACCTCTCCAAAGCCCTATTCATTCTGTCCTCACAATTACTAATATCTGGTAGTCGCTTCGTTCCTTCACCCGTTCTTATCATGTCTTCTCTTGCATTTCCTCCATTAGTCTTGTCTATGCTCCTGACCTTAGACCCTTCCAGCTGTTTCCCTAATTCTTCGTCCGCAGTATTTTTTATCTGCCTCACGTTTTGATTTCCTCCTTGGTTTATTCTGGTCAGCTGTTTCGTACTTGAAGTGGGCGTCAGATATCGACATTGTACATCTCTCGTTTCATTGATATTGAAGTTTTGTGTCGTTTGCATTTTTTCATTCTTCCTAGCGTGCTGCCTTGACGTACGCATATTTTCACGTTCATTGAACCTCCGTTTCACTGCGCTTTGATTCACCTGGCTTTGCTCGATTTCGGTCCAAAACTCTGGTTTGTCACAATTCTTTTCACAGTATTCGAGAACGTACACTTTATCATTGATTTTCAATTTATCATCGATCATGATCGCAAAATGTCCTTTACTTCTCGCTGTTTTCAGATATGGTAACAATAATTTTCTTCTTCTTCTTACTTCGTAACTAAGGTCATTTACAAAGCGCAATTTTGTTCCCCTCGCATTTTTCACTCTGTTCATAATCATTTCTTTTGTCCTTAAATTTTGAAATTTCAGCAAGATTGGCCGAAATTTTCCCTTCCCCACTCTATAAACTTCTTCTATATGGCCATCTATATCTACTTCGAAAAGCTCCCAACACACTCTCCGGACTGCAGTGTAAGTTTCCTCCCCATACTCTCTTTCGTCCTCATTTATACCGAAAATTAACAAATTCTTCTTCCTCTGGCTAGCTTCTAAATCACTAAGCAGAGGTTATATGAGAGTCGCCGATGTGGCGGAATTTTGTCCCGCAGAAGTTCTTTTACATGTCAGTAAATCTACTGGCATGAGCCTGTCGCATTTAAGCACACTTAAATGCCATCGACCTCGGCCGGGATCGAACCCGCAATGTCGAGCATAGAAGGCCAGCGCTATACCAACTACGCTACCGAGGGCGTTTCTACAATAGATTCTCTGAAAATCATAGCCTATTATATCCAAAAGCTTTTTCTGTACCTCTGTTTGTCTCCCACACTTCTGCTCTGTATGCTACTATAGTCTGAACAATAGTACTCTTTTCTTTATAAATTCTTTCTTCTTCTCCCAGAAAATAGAATTTAGACATCTCGTTAAATTCTTGCCTATTCAGGGTGGAAGTGAAATAGTATTGCAGATTTCCAGAGCGTAGAGCTAATGTTATATGTAACAAAGAACTATAATATCATATTGGTGGAAAGTTCATACTTTAAAAAAAATGTTCCCCCCTCCAAATGATTCACAATCTCTTATTCGTTAACTATTGCGAGTAGAATCGTGAATTTTTTTCCATATCGATAAGAAATCTAATAAAGAATAATTTATACGTCTGGCGTATTTCAATAGTGAGACGGTTCCTCGTATAGGATGAGGAGATTTTCATTAGATTAGTATTTCGTGTTAATATTCTTATATGGATAGGATGCGCGGACGTGTAAGTTAGTTTCAGAATCTGAGACGGAAGTAACAGGTGGACAGGAAGACCGAAGGGAAGCTAGGCGGACAGGAAACATGTGTCCAGGCGTGGAGTTGACTGATGAGGGAATGTATGGACTTTGCCTGCGGGTGGTCAGTAAGATGACGCCAAGCCAGATTCCAAAAGAGATGATCTGGTATATGTCAGAGAATTGTCAGGACGCCGGAAGTAGGAGGTGTTCTAGTTAACGAACAATTTTTGAAGAACGCGTCTTAAGTGACGTAAGTGTAATCATGGCCAATCAGGATTCTTGATAGAGACACGTGATATATAGATAGGAGGGCGAAATTCTATGTTTGGTGGTTGAAAGTAGGGGATAGATTTGGCAGATAGACAGAAGGCATATAGAACGCGTACGGAGAAGTTGCACTCCACATATTCTCGGCAAACCTAACTCGCAAGTATAACAATTTACGGACTTAGAATTTTTTAGTGGGTGTAGTAAGAAGTCGTGTGTTGCATTATTATTATAACTCTGAATTCTTTCCTCTCATCACGTTATCAACTGTCCGTTATATTACTGGTGTTTTATAGTACAAAATATATAATCACGTGAACTCAGAAATTAGTATACCAACTTGCGGGAAGTGAGAGCGAGATATTATACACTTGGACGCGCATTTCTGCTAATCTGAAACGAACACTTAATAATAATAAACGTTTTCATAGTTCTTACCAACAACTTCTGGTGTGCGCCTACATCATTACAACCTACGAGCACGTCTCCCAAACCCCAAGTCCCGACCGTTTTGCAGCTGACCTGGGAACCTCATACCTCTACCGGAGTAATCTCGAGGAGGCTGGCGCCCAAATTAATCTGTGTACATAGTTAATTATTTACATCGACGTGCCATCCTCGAGATACTTTCCATATATGACGGAGCTGGCAGCCGAGGGCAAGGAAAGGCGTCGTGGGCAACGACGACGACGACAGACGACCGCTGCATATTTCGGCGCACCAACGACGACCAACGCCCGCATCAATAGTGTGCACGGTTTTCGTGTAAATTTAATTTTAAAATCCCCTAAATTCAAACCATTCACGAAGAGAACGCGTGACGACGTCTTGGCTGCTTGGCAGCTTACTTACGGATACTCACCGATTTGCTGATGATTTGTACGTTGCTTCAAACAGCGAACGAACAACGAAGTTTTGCTTCATTATTCGTTCGTTGTCCGTTCGCTAAGTGTGTACGCACCTTAATATGTCCTTCAAACGACGTCTTGACCGTCTCCATTTCTGTCTATTTTGTGGTACCCAATGTAGATCCTCCTAAAGTATTTTGAATCATACCATCAAGTACGACTAGTCATACTAGTCGAGCAAAATATAATGAGGTGGGCGAGACCTCATTCATATTTGATACATTTTGAATAATATTAACTATCGTTTCTGTAATTCGTCGATAATATCCGTATTTAGTTCCACGAATTATCTTACAGTCTTATTTTGTTCTATCCATTCTTTTTCTTTTACAGTAGATTCTCTGAAAATTATATTATAGCCAGAAGCTTTTTCTATACCTCTGTTTACCTCCCACACTTCTGCTCCGTATGCTACTATAGTCTGAACAATAGTACACTTTTCTTTATAAATTTTTTCTTCTTCTCCCAGAAAATAGAATTTAGATATCTCGTTAAATTCTTGCCTATTCAGGGTGGAAGTGAAATAGCCTTGCAGATTTCCAGAGCGAATAGCTCATGTTGTATGTAACAAAAAACTGTAATATCATATTTGTGGAAAGTTCATAGTTTTCTTCTTTTTTTTTCAGAAAAAAAATGTCCCCCCCCCCCCAAATGTTTAACAATCTCTTATTCGGTAACTATTACGAATAGGATCGTGAATTTTTTCCATATCGTTAGGAAATCTAATAAAGAATAATTTATACGTCTGGCGTATTTCAATAGCGCGCACAGTTTTCGTGTAAATTTAATTTAAAAAACCACTGAATTGAAACCATTGCACGAAGCGAACACGTGACAACGTCTTGGCAGCTTACTTACGGAGACTCACCGAGTTTGTTGACCTCTTACATCTTTATACGAGCAGAGTGTTTTAGGGACGATGTTGCCAGACTGATGAACCTTCAAACTAAATTTTCTAATTAACCGTGCATTTAATCACAAAACGTAATATAGGTTTTCTATTCATTTACATGTACCCTATCGTCTCTTTCAATCTGGAAGGTTATTTCACTTCCACTCTATATTTATTTTGCACATAACAGCATTATCAGTGTGTTACTACCATCTTCATTGTATCGTCGTTGTTCCTGCAATAACTCCTATGGGACATATTTATCGATTTTCAGATTTTTGCTCTATTAAATAACTTAAATAGTGATACAGCAAATAACAAAATCTCCTATAATGTAATTATATTTCTTTCTTTCGAAAATTTAAGAATTCACAGTCTCCTGTGTACTACTATCATAGAATAAATAAATGTTTTTCTTCCTACTGAACAATTTTATAGGCTATTTTGCACAAAGGAGTTATTGCAGGAACAACGACGATATATCAGTTATAGTTATTTGCATTTCTCCACTCCCGTATTTGCCCATTTTCTAGCGAAATAATTTGTATCATACTACAACTATTAATCGTTGCTGCGTCTCCAAAATCCGCTATGAGTTTTTAAAAAGATTTTGCAGGGGGGGGGGGGAGGAAGCATCGTCACTTTTAATTCCATTGATTTTCAAAGCTACTTTCGGTATAATTTCAATTTTAACAAGAAAAGTGATGAAATTATATCGAAAATATCTTTGAAAACAAGGAAATTAAAAGTAACAATGCTCTTTTCTTTCCTCTGTAAAATATTTTTAAAACACATAGCGGATTTTGAGGAGCAGTTACGAAATATTCTGCCCCATCGCCGTAGCGTCGTGGTCTAAGGGATCATGTCTGGACTCGCATAAAGGAATGAGCGCTGGTTCTGGTTCTCATAGGGGCGGCAATAATTCTCTCATGAAATTTTGAGCCAGTGTATAGGACCGGTACTTACCCACTATCGTGATGAATTTGATTATCTATGCTAGGTTGTGAAATTCGGTTTCGTAAACCAGCTATAGCAGCTGGGGGATCGCCGTATTGACCACATGTTCCCTCCGTACTGGTTGGATGATCGTTCACCTCTGCTGAGGCATTTAGACCTAAGTCCAGCAGTCGGCTGGTCGGTCTTGGCACTTCATAGGCTTTTTTCGCCATATATTAACGCTTGTTAGTAACTGACAGTGACGAATTATCGCGTTTGTGACATGTCCACTTCAATTCCTTTACTTGATTCTCCTCTCTTCTTAGCTATAACATGTTAATTTCAAGTTATATTTCATGGATTCATATTTTAATAGAATATTCTTGATTTCTATGGCCTTCGAGTTTATATGTTGTGAATATTAATGTAATTATTTAATTATCCATTGTTTGAATTTGGATATGATCGTAGCAGCTTTCTTTTTAATCCTGTGTTTCGCCTGTAATTTTAAAATAAGTAGTTCTTACGGTTTCCTCTTTGTTTCTCCAACTAATCTATATCCTGATACAGCTCTGTCTGGTTTTATTTCTGCAACTTCTACTTTTCCAATTAATTAATTGTTTGTTTAGTTCCGAACATTCTGAACTGCATAGAAGAACAGGAACAGCAGAAGCTTTATAATATTCTACCAATTGTATTTTTCTAACATTCCCAACTTCTTTCTTATTGTCTCGTATATATGAAGGGTTCAGAACCATAGTGGGCCAAGCGTCATTTACTAAAACCATAGAAAAAAAGGGTTAAAATGAAGTTATTACCATAATTCAATGGAAACATATAGCAAGTAATATAAAGTATACACATTAAAACTAAATGATATGTCAGTCTTCATTAAACTGTGGTATTCACTTAATTTTAACCCTTGCTTTCTCCGTTTTTAATAAATGGCGCTTGGTCCACTATGGCTCTGAACCCTTTAGGCCTATATGGGATTTTAAAAATAAGTTATTAAAGCGTTGTATATATTAAATATTTTTCATGGAATATTTAAAAGTTGGACACTATCACTCTAGAGCAGAAATTAGATTTTTTAAGTTTTTTATACCGCAGCCTGAGGCTTATTGTGCCTAGATCCACAACTCTACTGAACACACGCACACACTGCAGGACTCCCACGTTTACTGGGTCAGGGTACCCGGGAGCTACTGGGAGATGCCACACACACTGGGACAATGGACAGACAACCAGTCCCCGTGAAGAGGTCCGAATTAAATTCCCCTGACTTCACGACTGGAAATCGAATCCGGGCCACCTTGATCAGGAGTCCAAGGTATCAGCACCGATTCTCAATCAACGTATGGGCAGGCGTTCTTGGTGATAGTTTAATAGGGCCATACGTGCTACCACAGAGATTAACTGGGGACCGTTATCAGAACTTTCTTATTAACGTATTAAAACAAATTTCAAAGAGTGCGTGATTCCTTACGCCGAGGGGCAGAGGAATGCATTGCCATGATTGGATGCCACATTGAGGACCTCCTATGAACAAGTGTTCAGATCTCAGAAAGTATGTGTTGTAGGACCTATGTTTATTAGACATTATCGAAATAAGTGCGGGGAATAGAAGGGGAAGTATTGAGAGTGCAAATCATACTAGGCGTGCGAAACGAGGGGACAATAAAGAAGAAAAAATTGTTTATAATCTCAGAAAGTGGTGTATTAATGGGTTCAAATAATAGAAGGTGTAAGTTATGTAATGGATAATTGAAATTTAACTGCGATACTTTTTCAGGGTTATTGAATAATAGTTTTGTTCAAATATTGTTATAAATAAAGTGTAACAAATGTGCTTAGCTGCGAGCGCGAATCTGTAGTATAAGAAGTGTTTAGTCAATGTATTTAACAATAGGGTAAATTTTTAGGGAAATAGTCAACGAGGCTTATGTGTTCTATATTAAATAGGTTAAATGTATTTTTTTTATTTATTTATTGTCGCTTTAGCTTATAACAAAAGTCATATCGCGACACGAATTAATTTTAACAATAACATAACATTTAGCAAGTCACAATAAACATTACACAATTTTATCAAACAATCCAGTTAACTTGAAAAATTGTATGACACTATTGCAGTAAGAAGGTTCACCAAGAGATCTTGCTATATCGTTGGGGATTTTTAGTTGTTGTCGTAACTGATTGTATTGAGGACAGTCTTGAATGATATGCTTCACAGAAAGAGTTTCACTGCAAGTGTTACAAACTGGAGGAGGTTTCTTTTTTAATAAATAACCATGTGTGAGCTTGGTATGCCAATACGTAGTCGGTTGATGAGAACTTGATTCCTCCGTGATAGATGGTTAAATGTATTATGTTATTTACAAGACGGCATTATTTAGTTAGTTATGAGAAAAGGGGAATGAAGTTGAATGTAGGAATAGGACAAGAAATGAATATTAAGTGAAAGTGAAAGGGACATGAAGAACAGGCTTTCAGGGTCACATCACGGCAGTGTTAAAATTATAAATAGTGTAAGTAAGGAAATGTGAAGGGCCAGCAGGACCGAGTATATTGAGAAATATATCATATTATTATTATACATTAATTTTTTGTTTTGATGCATACTAGCACCTCCTAAAATATTGGATAATTTTTTAACACCCTGTATTGTGTCAGAGAAATAATTCTATGTTAGTTATCTGCTTGTGTACGCAAGTGCGACAAGTCAAAGTGCCTCACAATATGGAGACACAAATTACATTGTTACTTATAATTGCCTACAGTGCTTTTTAGTAAATAATGTATTTCCATCTCTGATTAAAGGCCGTAGAGTGTATTTAAAAATGAAAATATATGCGTGTAGTTGGGGAAATTGATGTTCCCTGAGGAGATTTCATCTTTGTTAACCCCTTGCATTCAAATTGGGCTATATCCATAGGTTTAGGTGATTTCCTCTGCTCCAAAGGCCCCCGCTGATTCTGTATGCAGTTATATAACCTTATTGGACAATTTTATCCTCAATGCAGTATTACCGACCTGGATTACAATGTTGCAAGGACGTAAATAATAAAACGAATTTACATTGAGTCTGCTCTCAGTTGCAGTTGATAATTGCGTCCCGCAGGACGGAGAGTGAGGAACAAAAATTGTGGGGCAGGGAGCTCTGTGGAAACTTCGTTACGGTTGGCTGCTGTTTATAACTTCGAAACTGTATCCACAACAACAGACAGAATCGCATCGTTCTGCCTAATATCGTTGCTTCATATTACTCGGGAATCTCCAGGCAACCGACTGGGAACCTTGCCAGTTCTGCGGGGGTGGAGTTGTGTACGAACTCGCCCGCCGTGGGTCGAACACTCTCGGAAGTTAAAAAAAAAAAATTCTTCGGTTTTACCTCCGGAACGGCCATTGATCTTTCAGTCGCCAGTCGAACTGAATCCACTGACTTAACAGGCAATGGTTTACTGTTCATTTACAAACAGTTTAGCTTGTTGGGCTGGATGTGGAAGGTTAAAATGTATTGTATTTGAAACAGACTCTGGAGGAAGAGGAATAGTTTGTGATAAACTTGTAGACATACAGCTTCGGAGGGGGGAACTTAGTTGGTTTTTATTTTGTTGTCTTAATATTCATTCATTCAATGTACGTATGTATATATATTTGAAATATTATTATTATTATTGTGGTTTAGTAAGTTACGTAATAGAATACAAAATTTAAAAAGTCTTTAAGAAAAATTTATTATTATTATTATTATTATTATTATTATTATTATTATTATTATTATTATTATTATTATTATTATTTACTTACAAATAGCTTTTAAGGAACCTACAGGTTCATTGCCGCCCTCACATTAGCCCGCCATCGGTCCCTATCCTGTGCAAGATTAATCCATTCTCTATCATCATATCCCACCTCCCTCAAATCCATTTTAACATTATCCTCCCATCTACGTCTCGGCCAACCCAAAGGTCTTTTTCCCTCCGGCCTCCCAACTAATACTCTATATGCATTTCTGGATTTGCCCATACGTGCTAAATGCCCTGCCCATCTCAAACGTCTGGATTTAATGTTCCTAATTATGTAAGGTGAAGAATACAATACGTGCAGTTCTGCGTTGTGTAACTTTCTCCATTCTCCTTCAACTTCATCCCTCTTAGCGCCAAACCTTATTGTCAAACACTCTTAAGCTCTGTTCTTCTCTCAAAGTGAGAGTCCAAGTTTCACAATCATAAAGAACAACCGGTAATATAACTGTTTTATAAATTCTAACTTTCAGATTTTTTGACAGCAGACTAGATGACAAAAGCTTCTCAACCGAATAATATCAGGCATTTCCCATATTTACATGCAAAGCAGTTGTGTTACAATGGATCCCAGGACATTGTAATCTACATGGGAATGAACAGGCTGACACATTAGCTAAGAAGGGCGCCCATCTCAAAATAAACCCACGGAAATCTTTGTCATTTAGCTCAGTAAAACAATATATCAAGCAACTACAGAAAAATAATCACCAACAAGAACTGGACATAAACATTTCGCAACAACGTAGGAAATTGCTGAAGGATATACCTCCTGAACCTAGAAGACTAGCAGTTGCAAGCTTTCGCCTTAACACTAAACATGGCATCCTAGGTAAACACCTCAATAATCTTGGCATCCTGCCATCACCAGCCTGCATTTTGTGTTATCAACAGGAAGACATGGATAGACAACACCTTGCAAAATGCCCTGCTCTGAAATCCTCCAAGGAAGTCGACCGCTACTTGGAAGCCGGAGCCCGAATGTTTTTAATTACTTAATCCGTAGTTTTGTTCACCACTTTCTTGTTTTTCGCTCAGTCAATGATAGTAAATATCATGTACTAGCCATTAGACAAATAAATAAATATTTGTTATTGTTTCTCCACGATATTTGAATTTTTCCATCTCTTCGAAGGATAAATTTCCAATTTTTATATTTCCTTTTCGTACAATATTCTGGTCACGAGACCGAATTCTCTTTTCGGGGTTTACTTCCAAACCTATCGCTTTATTTGCTTCAAGTAAAATTTCCGTGTTTTCCCTAATCGTTTGTGGATTTTCTCCTAACATATTCACGTCGTTATTTTTATTATTATTATTATTATTATTATTATTACTGTTATTATTATTATCATTATTATTATTATTATTATTATTATTATTATTATTATTATTATTATTATCATTATTATTATTATTTGCTGCTACTACTACTTCTGCTGCTGCTACTTCGACTAATTTTTCAATAAAAATATAATTGATTTATGAGTCAAATCATACAGCCTATAACAGTTTATGATTTCGCGGGAACCTGAGTGCTGATTCAAGAAAAAACTGATCTTTGAATCTCTGTAAGAGTTCTTCTAGCGGTGCTATTACACAAAAAGCCTTATCCCATGAAATATATGTGAACTCTAAATGATGTGAGTCGAATGCTGTGGATAGCATCTCGATTAGCGTTTAGCGTCACGTCTCAATCTTCCGTATCTGAGCTGTGGCAAGTAAATTCCATCTCAATCCACGTCTGTACCCTCGACCATCAATCGCAGAGAAAACAGAGGCGCAGATGGCGGATATCGTTGTTTCTTATGAGCAACGCCAGCTTCGAGCAACAAAACAGATTTATAGCGATCACAAGCGGACCCAATTATCTTTCTCCAGCAACGATTAATCAGTTTGTCTTCGGCATTCCCACCATATGTCGGGAACACTGTCTTACAAAGTTGGAGGCGTTGAGAGAATTCAGCTCATGTGCTGATTTCTTAAGCCTCAAGTTCAGCACTGGAAGGAAATTCTTTATTTGCTTCCACTTTTTCAGTCGCACAATAACGAGATTTCTATCATCTGACTTCAGTTATGGCGTTGTATTCTTCAGATTGAGGTTTTGAGTCCAGGGAAGAAATACCCAGACATTGCGTTGCAAGAAACCCAGATGATTTTATCTTAGATTGTGAACCGGGTTTATCCACTGAAATTAAGTTAGATTAAGATTTGTAGTGGACAATAGAACTGTCACACATATTCATAAAATGCTCTTTTTAGACTGTCATTCCTAAAAGTAGATCTTTTAAATCTAGACAAGCATGTTAAAAATTGACTGTTATGCGGCAGCGTACGAAAAGTATTATAATTATCACTTTCAACTGTTTACGGCGATTATCTATAATTGTTTTCAACCAGTTGTCACACGCCAGCAATCCAAACCTATCAATAAACGGTTTAGAAGCAGGCCTGCTGGTTTTTGGTTAAGAAACGTATATAAATTAATAATAATAATAATAATAATAATAATAGTAATAATAATAATAATAATAATTTTATTTGAACCATAATAATGGCATACTTTTGGTTGGCACTCCCGATGAAGCAAAACTTGTGGCCAGGAGTGGAGTGTACATTAAATAATTAAAAAGTAATATTACAAGTTTAAGCCTACACTAAAATAATTATTTAAATTGTTTAATTTAAGTAATAAAATATATGTAGCAAAAGTAAAGTGATGAATATCAAAATAATAATATAAGACATACTATGAAATTTTATCAGGTTAAACACAGGAGAGTTGCTTAACTATAAAGTACAAGGGGCGATCGCCCCTTTAAACAATAATAAAATAAAATGAAAAAGTATTAAATAATACAATTGTAGAATAAATACAAAATATTATACAGTAATATAATGGAGTCTTAAGCCTGGTTAAGACGGTGCGTGTTTCTGTGATGGATTCCAAGGTGGCTGCGCTGATGGCTACCCTGCGTGCTCACTTGCTGGCTCCCGTGTTGGCTACGGTGATGGTAGTTGTTCACACGGAGCTGGCTCTTTTCACAGTTCAAATTGGAAAATCATCTGCTATTGCATCTCTTACCAACACTCATAGTCAAAAAGAAACTAAACCGTGAGTGGAAAACAACTGAAGTCCTACATTAACAATAGTAAATGTGGTAATAAAGTAATTTAGCCATAACTGCAAAATAGCTGAAGTCCGATATTTAATTGCTGTTTCTTAGAAACTAAAGAATATAGGAAAAAAAAAACAGGTTCAGTTGGAAAACAACGAACATGGCGACATGGTTTCAGAGGTGATAATATTATATGATCATCTTTGGTTCCAGCCTGCAAACCATTCCGAAAAATAGCAAGGAACCTACCCTCGAAATCCAGCAAGCTAGCCATCAAAGGAGCCACCAGAGCGCATTACTTCCGGCAAGTGAGTACGCAGACTACCCATCAGCGCAGCCACCTTGGAATCCATCACAGAAACACGCACCGTCTGAACCGGGCTTTAAATCAATGCCTTTAATATCAGCTATTTTATTGATAGCTATTATATCTTTTATTACCAGTAACATACTTGCTAGAATGTACAGGAAGTAAATTATGGTTTGAAACAGCTTCTGAATGAGTGGTAAAAATCCTTTCTCTGAACTCAGTCAACATTACATAAACTTGTTGTGTGATATATCATATTGTGATTCTTTTATTTTGATTTTGCTGAGAGCGTAATAATTCCAATGTTAATCTTCCAGCAGCTTCTTTCACTTCTTTCAGTTGACTTTCAAAATGTATTTTTATTTGATAAATTTACCGTCAGAGGGTATTAAAATGCCGTATCTGCGGTTCATGAATTTTCCTCCAGATAACACATCCATCACTTCCAACCAATATATTTTTAAAATTATTGGAACATCTAATGTATTTATATATACTCAACGTCTGCCTAAAAATAATGTACGACATAATGTTAAAAGTGATTTTATTTTCTTCGTAGGATTGTTACACTCGGCCTATGGTCTCGTTTAACAATCATCCCTGCTCACAAAATAAAATGTAATTTTGACACTTGTATAGTAAATAACATTATTAGCCACCGGCGTAGCTCAGTCGGCTAAGGCGCTTGCCTGCCTATACGGAATTGCGTTCGGACGCGGGTTCGATTCCCATTTGGGCTGATTACCTAGTTGGGTTTTTTCCGAGGTTTTCCCCAACCGTAAGGAAAATGTCAGCTAATCTATACCGAGTCCTCGGCCTTATCTCGCCAAATATCTCGCTATTACCAATCCTATTGACGCTAAATAACCTCGTAGTTGATACAGTGTCGTTAAATAACCAAGTAAAATAAAATAATAACATTATTCTTACCGCGCGCTGTCGTTTAATTGATACCGTCGTCATAGGTGGTCCGCAGATTTAAGATACGTAAAAGAGTGCTGTCTGTGGTAAACGATTTCAAGTAAAATTCGTCGACTATTACTCGTCAACATTGAATATCAACGCTGAATAACCTCTGAAGTTGAAATAATTGTTAAATAAAATAGTAGCCCCTATTATTACCATTGACTGTTGTCACATTATCACTTATCTTATCATATTATGACAGATGTCTTAATAGTAAGGTCACTCATCCGCTTTAAAAATGTAAGTAATAATTAACAGATGAGAGTTTCGCCTTAATTACCGATTCCTAAGTTGAAACTTCCTACCATCATCAGTCCTCCGCCATTTTGAGAGCGAGTTTTGTGGATGCTGGTTGTTCTAATATTCAATGAGCACATTTCTCCAAGTTTTTGCCTATCTATCTATTAGTCTCCCTTCAGGGGAAGGCACGGACTGGGACTGTTCTCGCACGCAGGCCGCTCGGATGGACCCATTTTACTATCCGGAATAGAATGAGCATGTCCTAAGGCCTCGCGCTACAGATCCCTTCACGCGCCGTCTCCGAACTCCCTTACAGCCTGCATAATTCATTTACCTTTACCGCGGTCCCTCAACCCTGGTCCCACGACCTATCACGAGTCCAGTGGAAATAGTGGAGATCCCATGGTACATAGCACTACCACCAGCAACAAATGACCACATATCCACGGGATCCAAGTCCGGTGGCGGCCCGCAGCCGACTCTACATCGGAGCAAGCCGAAAATATAAGGAAGGAATGGAGGTGATGATGAAAGATGGGCGAAATGAGTTCGAGGTCCAACACCAAAGTTACCCAGTATTTCTGCTTCAATTTGTTGAGGGAAAACTTCAATCAGGCAACTTGTTTCAACTAGGATTTCAAACCGGGTCCGCTCGTTTCACGGTAAGACGTGCTAACCGTTACTCCACAGCGGTGGACAAGTTTTTGCCTAATTCATTCATAGTGTTCTACCCAAGGGCAGTCTTTCACTGCAAACCTAGCATTCTCCGTCTTTCCTATTTTCTGCCTTTCTCCTTGTCTCCTCATATGATCCATATATCGTAATGTCTATCATCTGATATCTTCTTCTCCCCCGAACTCTTCTCCCGTTCACCATTCCTTCCAATACATCCTTCAGAAGGCAGTTTCTTCTCAACCAGTGAGCGAATGAGGTAATTAGGGGATAATGTTCTTTTTGTATTTATTGTGTTTTTTTCTATTTGTTTGTTTTTTATTACGTGTGTATATGTTTTTTATGTATTATCTTTATATTTATTACTTGAATTATTTATTGCAGTTTCAATAAGGAATTGAATTGAATTGTGAGTGTGTGTATATATATATATATATATATATATATATATATATATATATATGTTTCACTGTGTGTTTTTTGCTTTCATATCTTACATTTATTTTATTTTTATTATCTTTGTGAAATTTTGTATGAAATTAGATTAGTTGTAATTGTGATAATTAATGATAACGGTAGTAATAATAATAACTGTTGTTTTACTATTTTATTATTGTATTATTTTAGTTTTTTTTTAAGATTCAAACTGGGCGTATTTATAGTACGAATGGCCGTACGGTCTCGTGTGAAGGATCTTGTGTATATGAGTTTGCATAATTATGTATCAATAAATGCACTTCAGTCATTCATTTGTTCGTTCATACTAAGTAAAGGCATATTTTTAAATTTTGAGTAACTGATCATGGGTGCACACATCCCAGAAACAATTTCAGGGATCCTATAATTCCAATATCACTTTTCTTTTTGCATCTTCATAATACTTTCAGTTTGTACTTAATTTAAGGAGAAAGTAAACATCACAAATAGATTTTTTGCAAAATATCTTTTAATTCCTGTCTCTATCCTTCCTTAGATTACATTTAAAACTACTTTGTGTAATTACTTTTTAATCGGATGTCTTTGAGAATTTAAAAGTTATTTTTTTATCTCTTTTGGTATGAATGAGAAAATGTCGAGGATGGCTTTGATATTATGAAGCAACTCTGAGAACTGGGTTTCCTTGGCAACGGAGTATGAAAAGTCCTGCTGGTATTGAATACCGAGGTCTCAAGATGCGATGGGCGAGATGGTGTTTGTGAGACTTGGTCTGGCCGGAAAAGTGGTCCGGCAAATATGTTACCTCATGCCTTCGCTCAGTAATATACGGTGTTAAAGCATGCAAATCAGATACCAGGGAAACCCATTAGCAGATAAAATGTCTGCTTTCTGAATGGATAGCAATTTCACTCCTATTCATTGAATTCTAAGCTTCATCTTCAGATCCTGTGCACTTTTCACTTTTTATGAAGTGACTTCGAATTAAAATATCCCGGTCTGATATTACAGCTTTCCCTCAGACTCGTTGCGAATGGCAACCTCGTAATAAAAACAAAAGAAATCCGATCTCTGAAATCCTAACTGAAATTCCGCTCTTTGGATCGTTTTATGACACGCAAATAAGTTATATTCAACTCTCATTTACTTGTACCCTCAAAACGAGAATGTTCTATAGTAAAATTAATTTCAAATATGTACTAACAAAAAATGCGTTAATATGAGAATTGTCGTTAGTCGTAATAACTTTCATATAGAGCTTTAATTTCAAAAATAGCTAGTCCCAACAATTCATTATCTATTCAAAATAAATTTTATTTAAACGAAAATCACATCAAGTTAAATAATGAGGGGTAATTAGGAACATTAAATCCAGACGTTTGAGATGGGCAGGGCATGTAACACGTATGGGCGAATTCAGAAATGCATATAGAGTGTTAGTTTGGAGGCCGGAGAGAAAAAGACCTTCAGGGAGGCCGAGACGTAGATGGGAAGATAATATTAAAATGGATTTGAGGGACGTGGGATATGATGGTAGAGAATAGATTAATCTTGCTTAGCATAGGGACCAATGGCGGGCTTATGTGAGGGCGGCAATGAACCTCCGGGTTCCTTAAAAGCCAGTAAGTAAGTAAGTTTAAAACCAATATCATTCATTACATAATATTATGTTTCATTGAAGTAAAATGATATCGCTGTAGAATAAGTGCACTCATTAGAATCAGGTACTCACATGGTGAAGCCACAGTCTAGTATATACAGTCGCGAAGTTCAATACGTAGTAAGTATGCAAACATTAGATAGTTGCTCACCACTAGAATCGCTAATATCGCCTCATTACAGGCAATGCAAAACAGTACCGTCACAGTCTATTGTTTTAGCACCCTCAAAACTCAAGCTTCGTGACTGTATATAGTAGACTGTGGTGAAGCAGTTAGCTCTGTGAACTAGCAGTTTATTTATTTCACCTTACAGCAGTTTATTTATTTAGATTTATATTTTATTATAAAGAGAGACAGTTTTTTTAAGTGTATGGCTATACTATGTTAAACATGTGCAAATCAATCCGCTTTCGGAATGTATAGCAGTGGGTATTATTAAGTAGGCTGTTAATAGCGTTTATAAATTTTCAATATATTTCGATTTAACATTGTGGTCATACGCAAGAGCCTGGAGAGGGTAGGCCGCTCGGCAGACATTAGGATCGATCGCGAAGTCAGTGTCTGAGGAAGAGCGATTCCAAAGGAGAATATGGACATCAATTATTTAAGAAAAAGAAAGCTAAAATAAAAGCAGAAAGAAAAATTTAGAGGGAAGGGGTTAGGTTCCACATGTAGGCCTACTCTTTGCGTTCCCCATGCTCTCTTTATATTCCCCATATTCTCTTTGTCTTCCCATGTTCTCTTTCCTCCTTGCCGTCCCATTCTTCTCATTCTATTTTTATTGTTCTTGTTTTTCCTTGTTCTTTTTATCTTCCTTTTGCTCTCTGTGTGTTTTCCTTTTTCTCATGCATTCCTCTTGTTCTCTTGAGTTCCCTTGCTCTCCTTTCCCCCTCGTTCTCCATTTCTGTACTTTTTTCTCCTTCCCTTCGCTTTGTTCTCCTTATATTACCCTTGTTCTTATACTCATTTTGTTCTCCTTGCCTTCCCCTTGTAGTCCATCTCTTCCGTTCTCGTTTTATTATCTGTGTTCTTATTTCCTCCTTTTCCTCTTTGTATTCTCCTTGCTTCATTTCTGTAGGTCTCATCCCTAAATTTGTCTTACAGTCCTTGGGTAACGACCAAGGCCTAGATCATTGGTCGTTGTACTCGCTGAAATGGGTAAAGGGTAAGCAGTGCGTCGTGCAGCAGGAAGAGAGAGAGAGAGAGAGAGAGCATACCCGCCAGCAGCCACGGATGCACCACAGTGCAGTCTCTTATCCGCGGGTAAAAGACGTTAACCCGAGGGTGCACTGTGGTGATGACCGTTGGCCTAGATCAGCCGTGGCGAAAATGTAATCGTGCGCCGAGCCACTGTGTACCCTGCAACGTGCATAGCACCAAATGGAGGGAGGCGGACATCCGAAGGGGAAGTGAAGCAACTGTCTGACTTATTAACGAATTTTCATTTTACTTACGTCAAGCACTTAAATATAATTTTATACAGTACAAGGCTATAAACTAATGTTTAGTACGTGTAACGAAGAAAAAAATGAACAATAAAACATAGGACACATTATCACAACCTAAAATTAACTGTCTTCAGGATGTCTCTGCGGCAGAGTTTCAAAATCAGGAAATATGTCACTTACTGACAGTCGTAGTTGATCACGAAGGTATTTGTCTGTCAGTCGTGATCTAAATTTGGTTTTTGCTATTTTCATTGTTGAGAATAATTTTTCACAAACGTAAGTTTTAGCGAACATGACTTCAACGGACCAAGCGAAAGAACGAAGCTTCGGATATTTATTTTTTGGCAAAGATTTGAAACGTTCAACATTTGTCAAGTCCTTACATCTAGCTTTCATTTAACATCACTTTTAAATCTGTGAGTTTAAATTGAAGATTTAACCGCATTATCCGTACATGTGCTGAAAAAGGATAGACGTACAAATATGATAGTGTTAATAATAATAATAATAATAATAATAATAATAATAATAATATTAACAACACTTAACCTTTTAATGTTTCATGGGTGACATGTAGTATATTGCCGTTTTATGTTATACAACCGTTTTCCTCGTAATACTTGTGAACAAATCATACATTTAATATTCTCATCATATTGGCAGCAAAAAATCCGTCCTCCCATCCTACTTGAAACTTTCGTTTTTGTAGAGGTACATGGTTTCGAGAGAGACATTGCAACGATACGCCACTCGCAGGTCAGAGACAAATACAAATGGAACGGAGTTTGATTCCAGTGAGTGAGAGGGTGGGGGTTGTGGGAGGTAGAAAGCAAGAGAAATGCATAGCTGTCATTGCGAGCCACAATGTCCTCGCGAGTCACATTTTCGTCACGGCTGGCCTAGATGATCAGTGATGGACCCTACTTCATGACACTAACTGTATATGGGGTTGGTCTTTAAGGTCTGAGAATGAAGTCGAACCTTGCGGTATCTCCGGACTGAAAATCCATTCAAGGTGTTCCCCTACCTTATCCCTTCGTCTAGGGTGATTGTATGTAATATATATTGCAAGAGGATTTATTCTCTAATCATGTTTCGATTCGACGACAGTGGACTTCGCATACCATTAAAACTGAATTTCCGAAACTGTGTAAATCAATAAAACATTGCATACGTATAATACAACCCCTCTCAAAAAAATATATATTTAAATCAGTCTGTAGTAGGGTAAAAGTTATATCACACAAATGGAATGAAGTCGTTTTTTAGCACGGTGTTTCCATGACAACTTTAGAAATTCCTTGTACGAGGTAGATGAAGCGGAACAAGCAATACGGTTATATACAGGATGTATTAAAACATGAGGGAAATCTCTGGAGAATTGACAGAGCATCTGAAAATAAGCAATAAAGTTCATATAAACATGGTCAATTTCGCTTAATGTTTTAGTTACAGTCATTGTTTGTGATGTACATAATATCTGTAATGAATTAGACATCGGGGGTGCTATTCATAGACATTTCGCAGCACGCGCTACGAACGTACTAAGCTAGCCCCGGCTATCCACTGGTTACTAGTACAGAATTCAAATCATATCCTATCGCTAACACTGGTTTATGAATACGAAAAACGCTGATCATCCACCGGAAGCCCGCGCTAAGAATGTCTATGAATACGGCCCCGGGTGTTTAGGAATGTTCATATTTAAAGGCTTTTAGTAAATGTGCACGAGCCATGAGAAATGAAGCATTCTGATGAAGTTTGATCTGCCTTTTTTGCCCTTTTCTTGCTTTTATATGTACCTTTTTTGCCTTTTTCTTTATATCACTACTCACTCAACGATACTGCATTTATTTCTGCGCTCGAAACTAAGGAAATTTCAGTTCTTGTAATAGCCATAGATATGAGAGACAGTTGCAATGCAGCATCGTTGTTTTGCTTACTCCGGAATTGACCTTGTCCTTCTGACTCCAGCACTGTGTTGAGAACGCGAAGTACGCTGTCAGTCTAGGATTGTCTTTGTGAGGGTACTGTTGTATGGTGAAAAATGCCAAAATTGAAAACATAGAAAGCTTCTTTATATCGTCAGTGGGTAACAGAATTTCCTGCTTTCACTACTAATGGAACGATTATTACGTAGCCAGGATGGCATTGAATAAGTGTGCTCCAGTCACATCAGTATATGTTGAGAGATCTTTTTTAGCATATAAACTGATTTTGTTCAATAAACGTGACAGAAGTTTGTGTGTTAATCTTGTAAAGTTGCTTGTTGCAACTCAAATTATGGGTTGGAAGTTGTGGATTTATAAATACAAGTGAAACAAGTCCATATAACAGAGAAAGTACTTTTCCGGTACACATTGTTAAGTTACTTATGGTCTTATGGATGTTTACTTTATGAATTTAGAGTGATTCAATGTAATTTCAATGTCTCTTATTGCCCTATTTGTGTTGTTTTTAGAGACTTTTTAAGCTCCTAAAATACTATTTTTAGTGCCTTAACGTTCGATAAACAAGCCACCAACCTAGAGGACTTGCAATTTTCGGTAATTTTGCACATACATCAAAGAATATAATATTATAAAAGTTCCAGAAGTAACATTAGGAGAGAAAAATAGTAACTTAAGTGTTGAATCCGTTACCATGAGCAATTCTGATAATGATAACGGAGATTTCCTTTTTATTAGAGAGTTTCCGCATTCCACCAGATCCGTAATTCGTTAATGCTATCGTAACGCCATTAAAAGCAAAGCCAATCATAATCGAGATCTATGATTGCCACATTCTCGAATTGAAAATAAGGAGCAAATTTATGACTACAGTGGACTGGAGACTGGAGTAGGTGATTACTGATAGTGGAGTTCGATGAGGAAATATATTTCCTTTAAATAAAACCATAATAAAGTTTATTACTTAAACAAGACTGGCATCACTCAAAGTTTTAAGATATTTACCAATTAGATTTAATTTAATTTAATTTAATAGTATCGGTTTACCTCGCGACACAGAATAACTCACAATAACATTTCAAATGAAAAATTATATAAGCAGATTTCAAACAAAAGAGATTAAGACATAAGTAAAAAATAGAACCTAGTACAATTTAAATTGAGTGTACAGTAGTGGAAAAAAACTGGACCGACCCTTGTAGCTGATTTCAGAGCCTTGTTCACTCCAGAGCACGATAGACTGGTAACTTTCGTGGTTCGAATCCTGCCTGGGAAGAAAACACTTTTTTGTTCCTTATTCAAATTTATTCCCAATACTTTTCGATTGCAGCTATATTTTACTACTTAATTAACTTATTATTCCCAGAACATGAATTTTACCAGCAATATTATTCAGTTCAAAAATGTTCTGAGCATACTGTACTGTTGATTTTAAATATCGGATGATAACTAGTGGTTATTATAAGTTTAATTACATTAAGTTATTCATAGATTTCAAAAAGGCATATGACTAGGTTACGAGAAAGATTTTATATAATATTCTTATTGAATTTGGTATTCCCAAGAAATTAGTTCGATTAATTAAAATGTGTCTCAGTGGAACTTACAGCAGAGTACGTATAGGCCAGTTTCTATCTGATGCTTTTTTAATTCACTGTGGGCTAAAGCAAGGAGATGCACTATCACTTTTACTTTTTAACTTTGCTCTAGAATTTACCATTAGGAAAGTTGAGGATATTTGGAATTGAACGGGTTACATCAGCTTCTTGTCTATGCTGATGACGTGAATATGTTAGGAGAAAATTCACAAACGATTAGGGAAAACACGGAAATTTTACTTGAAGCAAGTAAAGCGATAGGTCTGGAAGTAATTCCCTAGAAGACAAAGTATATTATTATGTCTCGTGACCAGAATATTGTACGAAATGGAAACATAAAAATTGGAGAGTTATCCTTTGAAGAGGTGGAAAAATTCAAATATCTCGGAGCAGCAGTAACAAATATAAATGACACTCGCGAAGAAATTAAATGCAGAATAAATATGATGGGAAATGCCTGTTATTATTCGGTTGAGAAGCTGTCAAAAAATCTGAAAGTTAGAATTTATAAAACAGTTATATTACCTGTTGTTCTGTTAGGTTGTGAAACTTGGACTCTCACTTCGAGAGAGGAAGAGAGATTAAGGATTTTTGGGAATAAGATTCTGAGGAAAATATTTGGGGCTAAGAGGGATGAAGTTACAGAAGAATGAAGAAAGTTACACAACGCAGAACTGTACGCATTGTATTCTTCACCTGACATAATTAGGAACATTAAATCCAGAAGTTTTAGATGGGCTGGGCACGTAGCACTTATGGACGACTCCAGAAATGCATGTAGAGTGTTAGTTGGGAGACAGGAGGGAAAAAGACCTTTGGGGAGGCCGAGATGTAGATGGGAGGATAATATCAAAATGGATTTGAGAGAGGTGGGATATGATGGTAGAGACTGGATTAATCTTCTACAAGATAGGGACCGATGGTGGTGGGCTTATGTGAGGGCAGCAAAGAACCTGCGGGTTCCTTAAAAGTCATTTGTAAGTTAATAGTTCTCCCCCTCTTGAAATACTAGGCCAAAATATAAATTCTCACTGTACTTTCTATTGCAATAGTGTTGTTTTTTTTTTTTGTAAATTATTTATTTCTGTCGTCCCGTTGGATAAAATTTTATTTATAGAATTATACACATTGTAACGACGTTTGATATACTTTTTGCATACGCCGTATTCTTCTTATATAGAAACATAGCGAATCCCTTCCCCGTCATGCTCAAGGTAAATAGACTGTTTCGATCATTTAGCATCAAGTTTGTAGATTTTTCTTTCACTAACATTTAAGTATTGATCCCGCTATGCTCAGATATGAATCAATTGCCGCCAAAAGAACTGTCGGCTTCCGGTAACCAGTGTCGGGAGAATTTTTCACCCTAAAGCATACTGAACTTTCAAAACGCAATTGCAGAGCTTGTAAGTATGATATTAGTTTAAGGACTGGAGGAGAGTACTACAGAGAGAAGGAATGATTTTTTTAATATCCCAAGGTATTTCATATTTGTATATCTACATTATCTATCATTAAATACTTATTAATAATTTACCAGGCATATTGATATATAAAATGAATTGTAAATTTATCTACAGCAGGCCTGCACAAGGTTTGCGCTCTCCGAGCCGGCTCACAGCTCATGAGCGGAATGTAGATATTAGCTGCGCTCTGTATAAGGGTGGACTGGAAGAAGGGGTGATCTCGTACAAAATATACACAAAAGTACTATGTATTGCGAGTGTTTATGAAATGAATTCCCATTCAGTGTTTGCAAAACTATCTTGGACTATTATTAATTAATAAAGAAATATTTATTTTAGAGAAATAATAGAAATTCTATAGCTACTTAAATATATAATATCATTTTGTTATATTTTTATTTATCAGTTCATCAAAACGAGGTTTTATGCTGTTGGCAGCTGAACAGTAGCCTACTGATCGTACTGAAACATCAGTTACAGATGTTCAATGTCTGCCTTTATTAAAGTTGATTATAGAAAACAGTTGCTCACAAATATAAATGTTGAGCCAAACATAGCAATCATTTTCACAGCCAGCCTGTGTAGTCGTGGATATTATTGCTAATGTTTAATCTTGTAAAACTCAACCAGGCTAGTAGTATTATTCAAACGATCTTTAGCCCTTAGGTCACATTGAAGATCATTAAGTTCGAGCTGTAAATCATTAAATGTTAAATGTTATGTTCCGTCTTTTAGATTCCTCCATACTGTGCTGTAGCAGTAGGTAAGCAACGTGAAACAGTTACTGAGAATAGGCCTACACACTGCACTCCACTAGATAACTGAGTGGTCGTTTCCCTCTCCTCTGCCTATAGTAAGTCTATGTCATTCTGACGTATCTTCCTCTCCGTTTCGGCGAGCGGTAAACACAGCTCTCCCGCTCCGAAGGAGCGCGCGCTCTCGTTGAGTGCTGTTTGTGCAGGTGTGATCTAAAGTGTATACTTTTGAAATTATTTGTTGTCCACTGCTGTGGATTAACTGTTACCATGTCTGACCGTGAAACGAGTGGACTCGGGTTCAAATCCTGATTGGGACAAGTTACCTAGTTGAGGTTTATTCCGGGTTTCCTCTAAACAGTCTGAACCCATTAAAAGCAAATGCTGGGTAACTTTCGACGCTGGACCCTGGACTCATTTCGCCGGATTATAACCTTCATTTCACTCAGACGCTAGATAACCACCGCAGTTGATAATGCATAGTAAAATAAAAAAAAAATATAGCCTATTTTTTCACTTTAATAGGCATTCATACGAGAATGAGGTTGTTTACTACTCTTTGATGTAATAAAAATATTGTAATTTATGATTTAGTAACACATGTTGTCCAACAAGGGCTTCTAATCTGATATTGTACCTTTTCATTTCATCTGCCATTACAAGACTTAGTACCTCAATAACGGAAACACCCGGTATGCATATGGTAGGCCTATATGTTTAAAACGAATTTCACCGCTATGTGTGTATGTATCGATTTTACACTGCATACCTTGATTCAAATGTAATGTAATCTCTAAATGGAATATTTTCTATGGAAAACAGGTTTCTTTGATGTACGAAATAGCTGTGAGAAATATTTTGCGCTGCATATAAATTATGATCATGTGTTCGAACCAGGATTAGAGCCTGTCGCAGACGTTTTTCCGTTGTCATTGTGACTCCTATATATATATAGGTTTTCAAGTATGGCGCAAGTAGCAGTGTTGGTAATCGGTTAGCTGTTTGGTTGTGTCCTAGATATACTTACTTACAAAGGAACCGTTCTAAGTCATGTAGCTTGAATTTAATGAAAATGCATATTTAAGATAATTTTCGTTCATTAAGAAACATGGCGATAGTCGTTTGTTTCGCTTTTCCCTTGTTTACGAAATGTAATGACTTCAAAATCGATGCTACTTATGCCGCTTCTTACGCGCACTCGAATCCTCATAGTTCCGCGACACCGTATCATAGCTCTCGCATTAATGCTCTAGTCTATTTTCTTTTCATCTTAACTCACATTAATACAACTTCAATTTGAATTTAAAATATTTATTTACTTTGTGAGTCGTCTTAAATGTGATAGTGGGATTCGAAATGAAGTGCTCGGAACAAAGAACCATTGAACAATACAAACATTTTATATAGGTTAGTTTTTCACACTCTTCTGCAACACTCACACTGTTTCCAACATGTAACATTGTTGCAAGAATATTATCAAACTTTCTCTCATGGTCCTCCGTCACATATCCACACCTCTGCCACGCGTATATTAGCATTTCTTTGAGGACAGGTGAATAAAACTGTTGATACACAACAGAATGGAATGTCATTATGAAGCATCTATCGTGCAATGTTTCTGAAATGTTTTCCCAGATAATTTTATGTCTGAATTACTCTTCTAGCATTTGAATTAAAATTTTATATTGCCTAAAAAATGCACATCCAAGGGTTGCAAAAATCTTGTATTCTTGGAGGGATAATTTGTGTTTTAATAGTTTTACTATGTAAAGTATTGTGTACTCCTTCATCAATAGTATCATCTATCTGACCACTCCAGGAATGCAGAAATAGTAGTGTCTTTCTTAACATTCGGGAGAAATACATCTCTTAACCATTTTCTCAGTTTACCGGAACTACTTGCATCGACCACAAAATTAAATGGTTGTCTACACGTTGTTTTACTTTAGGTCCAAATTCCCCTTTCGGTTCCTGAAAGCATAATATGTACAGTCGTGTTCCTAGACTTCCAGCCTTTTACGGCATCACTAGATACAATTTACTTCTACGATATTTAAATTACATAGTGGAATTTTTGTTTTTTCTTATAGTAAACCATCAAATTGATGTTATAATAATATGTAATAATGACTCACGAGTTTTATGTATTTTACTTGTTGGAAAAGTTTTAGGTTATAAATAAGTCTACATTGTATAACTAATTATATTCTATTTAGTATTGAAGTATAAAAAATTCATGTTCCAATGGTTTCAGTTACATGTGTATTTTAAATTGTCACCATTTTAAATTCAAATACGTTTTAAAACTTTGTATTTAAATATATGATATCGTATTTGGAATATATAACTCAATTTATATAAAGCTTTGTTGATATAATTTATATCTTCATTTTCCTATTTGTCATAATTCATAAAATAATTCGTAATATTACGTTAATGTTGAGATGTGTAATGATTCTCCGTAATATATAAAATCCAATTTGCGTCTTCTCTTTGTTGTTTTTAAGTTTATTTTGTGCTGGATGATATTGATGTTCTGTTAAGTCATTCTTGAATATCTGCAAAATATATACGTTTAGTTTAGGTTGAAATATATTAATTTAATAATACTAAAATTCAAATGTTAATATAAATATTAATAAATTTACATATGTATACGTTTCCATTATGAAGTTGACGTTGTTACTATAATTCAGTTTTTGAAGAAGAATAATTCTCAGTGTAGTTTCATATTAATCTGTAATGATAGTATTGTGTAAGTTATATTATCGTAAAAAGATGTAGGCCTATTTGAAATTTGTATTATTTGAAGTGAACGTACGTGTGTACTCGTATATTGATGAACGAGTTGTAGTAGTCTGTTTATCGTTTAAATGTTGTAACGTACTGGCTATTGTTGAGTTTGTAACGTTGGCTTTAGACTTGCGTAGTGATATGTATGAATGTATTTGAATATTGTTGAGAGGATTTCGGAAGTTTAATAAATCTTCGTTAATTAAGGTTTCCTCATTATTGTAGTATTTTAATATGAAATATTCTTCTGCTGCATCGATAAATTTGTTATCGCTGTAGATTTTCAGGATATTTTATATATCTTTGCATTGACCTAGTTCAGGTCCTGTATTGATCAAGTGTACTGTGTACTTTGATTTTTCTTTATTATGTCTAAAGTTTGAAATATGTTCTTTATATCTTGTTTTGAAGTTTCGTTTCGTCTGACCTACATATTTCTGTTCACATATATTGCATTTTATCAACAGTAATCTCACTAGACGTTTTGATTTATCTAGAGAAAATCAAAACTCGAGTGGGATTTAATTGACTATTACACGATTAGAAGAAAGTATATAAAGATTAGAAGTAACGAAGTACTCCAGTACAATAAAATATTAATTGACTTACGAAAATACAACTGTCTTCAAATTTATTATTGTACCATCTCAACATTACAAATATTACGCTAGATGCATGCTAGATGGCAGTAGTGAGCAATGCCTTCTCGTCGAGAAATTCTCGATCTATTATACACGATGGCAATGTTACTATAGTCAAGAAGGCTTTGTTGATTCAGTTTCATTTTTATTAAAATGAAACATTCCACTTCAATTATCCGAATCCCAGTAATCAACGTCACTTGACAGATGATTTTCAATAAATCTTAATATTGAACAATCTCTGATACGTGACTATCCATAATATCATATAGCAGTGTTAGAAAAGTTTTAATTAACGACGATGACATAAATAAACATGAATAATTTTAAAAGGAATAATTATTGAATGTACAATTTTCAAATTTGAATGTGGTTGGTGGTTCAATTGATGTTATATTGGACGTGTGCGTAATAGAAGTGGAACTCGTTGATTTAGGCCTACATGGTGTATTCAACTTATTCAGGATTTCCGAATGGTGCTCTTCATTTATTTGTAAATCGGATTTCAGAAGATGCATAGGTATGATCAGTGATTTTTATTAATTCTTGTTCTTGAATGCCAATGCGAGTCATATTTGAAACTGCTGTGCATCGACTGGAGTGGTTTGTAATTATATATATATATATATATATATATATATATATTTTTTTTTTTTTTTTTTGACGTCCAGACCAGCGCAGTTTCAAATGTTGGCAAACAAAGAAACAAATGCAAGGGACGCGATAAAATTAAACAAATGCTAGGGACGCGATAAAATTGTGCGATAAGCAGCCATGATTGGTTGAAATACGTCCTTTCGTACAGTTTTATTGGTCAAAAATAGTATGACGTAGTAAGAGTGTAATAGTCATGTATATTCCTTCCTTATTAAGCTTATCTATGTTATTTAGTGCGTTGTTAATGTATTTTTTATGTATTTATTTATTTACACTGCAAGTGTGCAAGCACCCGGTGGCAGTGGTATACACAATATAAACAATACACAATAAAATTACAATACACAATACAATTATATACACAATACAATAAGAATACAACACAATAATTACAATTAATAATTATGATATATAAAATAACCTAATTAATAAGTGAACCTAATTTTACAATGCTACCTACATATTTATAGGCCCTACATAAGTTTCACATTGGTACTGATAATCTTTCACTTTACTTTCATCTCACTCACTGTAGTGGCACTATGATGCATTTCACTGACACTTTAGTACATATTTCACTGACACTCTATAATACATTTCACTGACACTATAGAACACATTTCATTGACACTATAAATTATCACTGATCGGAACTATTCACTGCACTGTAAAACCATAATTTCACTTACTCACCACGCTTCACTGATGCAACAGCTCAAATAAGAAACATAATTACACCCTTATACATACTTATAAACAGAACTACATTTCTACATTACTAATCTAAACATTTCTAGTCTAAGACCCTCTTACACGGTATTTTTAAATAATTTACAATTCAAACTCAAGGGAGTAACTCGTCAGGCTAAATAAATACATGTCACCTTAAAAAAATTAAATGTTAAATGTCACCTTAATTTTAATTTACACTTTATACACAACGTTTTAAGTTATTCTTGAATCTCCTTAAGCAAGGACAGCCCTCAGAGACCGCTGGAGGTAGGTCATTCCAATAATTTATAGTTCTATTTAAAAATGAGAATTTACCTACATCCGTTTTCTGTTTCCTGCATTTGATTTTAAAATCATGATCGTTCCTACCATAGTACGTTGGCTTCTCTAACCGAGCCGTTATGTCTACCCATGCTTTCTGACCTAGATGTGCTCTATACAGTGACAAATATTGTTGTTCAACTTATTGTTAGTTTTGAATGTTATGTTTATATTTTCTTTATTGAAAAACTTTCTTAGTTTGTTTGATGTGTATTTATTCTAAGTGAGGAACGACCAAAATGTAAACTTTTTATTTTCTGATCTTGTTAGTTTTATGTTATTTTTCTGTCTTATAGAGTTTTTTTTTGTTGATTAATTTGTTTTACTATAACCATTTTCATTCGATATGTTCATGATATGATGTATTTCTTTTTTTGTATTTGTTCTTCGATAATGGCAGTTGTACTCATCTGTTAATTAAATAATTGAACATACTCAATTTCTGTGTCTGTGGGTATTTGGAATTAATAGGTATACTATGTATGTGTATCTGAATGAGTTGTATTATTATAACAAGACTGGAAGTACATGAAATTGCATGTCTTTATTGATATGACATATTGGAAAGTGAAAATGGATATTTGCCGATTATACTTCTTACATTCGAATAAAACCTATTTAATTTTTCATAAATGTATATCCCTTTTAAATGCATATATATTTTTATCTGGCATATTTAAATTCATATATTAACTAACATATTTCCTTGTTTTTTTTCCGATTTATATACTATTTTCAAAATTTCTTTTCGATAAAAATAAGAATAATTTCAAAGATATATAAAACTTATGTGAGAAATAAGATCAATATTATTATTAAGAGCATGAAATCGTTGCGGCGACAATGGATATTTCTCTCTAGTGTATAAGTTGGATCGTTTTCCACTTTAAGTATGAAGCTAGCTGTGCGTAAGCTACAAAGGCTACTAGCCGTGTATGAGTGATGTTTCAGGTGCCAGGACGAAAATACGCGTCGCCTAGATTTCACTCATACTTTTACTCGGATTTTGCAGAGCCAAAAATGAATATATTTAGTCACTTGCGACAATAAAGTCACGTATTGTTGAGATCGTGAAATTGTAGCGATGACAGTGTTGGTAGTGCGCTCTGATTTCATAGAAACGAAACTGAATGTATGTAAACACCTGCAATAATGAAGTCACGTGAAGTGTAAATTTTCATTTCAACAAGTTTTACTGCAGGCTACAACCAAGCGAAGAACTAGTGCATGATCGATCTGCTTAAAAGTTTAACCGCCGACATTCTCAGTGGAAAATGTGAAACAGTCACTGAAATTCGGGACATTTCTGCTTACAAGTATGCACCAGTCACATAATAAAGTGATGTCGAGAAATCGTTCTCACTATTTAAATTAATTCTGGCAGATAACGGGCATAGTTTCACAGTAGAGAACCTGGAGAAATCGTTGGTTGTTTACTGTTATAATAATTACGTGAAAGGCAAAGAAAGTTAAAAACAAGTTGTAAATTTAGAAATTTAAAAATGTACCAACTATGTGAAATGAGTAATTAATACATAAATATAGAAAAAAATATTCAATAAAAATTATGACGATTTGTTGACAATTTTTACTTTAAATTATTTTTATTTATATCATATTATTAAACCAAATAAATCTCTAAAATGTGTTCTCAAGTGCATATATTTCAATTTTTAATGCATATTTTAACAGTTTTACTGCATAGTTGCGTGCATATTTCCAGGTTTTTCAGTGCATAAAGTTCCGTGGTCTAGTTACAACATTATAAACATTGCTTTTAACGTATAAAAATAATGTAATATATTGATGGCAGGCTGAGAATGTCTGATGAAATAAGTAAATCTTTACAATGAACACAAAAATGTGAACAGTATCCGTCCAGTTATTCATAAAATGTCGCTGTACACAGATATAAATAAATTCAGACAGATAGATGGCGGCATGTCCAATACACTTGGAAGCTACCAGCCTAGATCATATATATAACAGATAGCTCATCCCTATGCTAAAATCGGCAGCACTTTGAAGAGAACAACCGCCAGGATCGCCACCCGTCCGCGTAAACGAACACGAGATGGCAGTACAGTCGCTAATGCAATTCAAATGGGAATTATGACGTGACTCCTTACGTAACAACTAGATGGTAGCATAGTAAACCTGACAAAAGTTGTTACCGTCAAAGCCTATAAGGCCGAGCTATCTGGATATATATGATCTAGGCTACAAGGGATGTTGCAAACGTGAAATTGTATGTCTTATAAAGTCCATCTTCTGCAGCATCACAGTACTTTCGTTATACTTCGTATATTGAGTAAAAAAAAGTTATCAATAAGAGAAAAATATTTTTACTTGCACAATAATTATGACCGATTCTCTAACTTGTACTTATACTTTTGAATATTTTTACCAACTTCAGAGTGACCTGGTTGGCGAGTTGGTATAGCGCTGGCCTTCTATGCCCAAGGTTGCGGGTTCGATCCCGGGCCAGGTCGATGGCATTTAAGTGTGCTTAAATGCGACAGGCTTATGTCAGTAGATTTACTGGCATGTAAAAGAACTCCTGCGGGACAAAATTCCGGCACATCCGGCGACGCTGATATAACCTCTGCAGTTGTGAGCGTCGTTAAATAAAAAACATAACATAACCAACTTCAGAAGTTTTTATGATACTGACTTATTTTTAATGTTCGTCTTTCAGATACTTCTTTGTGAAGTCATCTTCTCCAACTTCCACAGCTTCCATGTTTTTACTAATGCACGAATACCAAATGCCGGTAGAAATAAGAGTCTTTGTATGGGTAACATTTAATATGTGATGTAAGAAGCGGGTTGTGTAGAATTCAGCATAAAAATCTCTGGCAATTTGTGTTGGAGACTTGACGGCTTAAAAAGTCTGTCTGAAGAGATATATTGCAGGGATCGAACATCCCGTGTGTTGCATTAAACATCAGGTTCGCGTGCTCATGTTCCTCTGGAATGTTGCACCCAGTCGGAGGTCACTTTGCACCTAGAGTTTGTTTTGCGACATGAGTTATGGCCTCTGAGCCTTGCAGCCTGTCCAGCAATCGTGGAGCAGTCCAGTCGAGTGTGCCTGAGACCTTGATACGTAGAGATTATAAGAACAAACGTTACCTAACAAAACGCCTTGAAATATCTCGGTTTCATATTCAGAAGATTTTTTCTATTAGGCTGGGCTTCTCCCACAATCATTCCTCATTTTGCGTCAGTGACGTCAGCTACACTAGAGATGACACTTTTAAATCACCTACTCTAATAAGCAACTTCGACGCTATATTACAGCCAAGACTGTTGGTTTGAATTCTACCAACGTGACGGCACGAACGCTGTCAACGTGGTGGTCTGCGTTATCACAGATGAGGAGGTTGGTATTAAAGTTGGACAACTCCACTTTTGCTTCTTTTTTTTACAGGAGACGCGAAAAACCAGATCCGTTATACGTAATTTTTTTGTTAATTCTCATGGGTCATAGAAATATTTTTTCAGTCTCAGAATGTGATTAAAATTAATATTCAGGCCGAAATTTATGTTTAAAAAGTGGAGTTGTCCATCTCTGAAACTAAGTCATGGAGTTGTCTGTTTTTGAAACCAAATGAAGCCATATTTAAAGTGGAGTTGTCTGTTTTTGAAACCAAATGAAGCCATATTTAAAGTGGAGTTGTCTGTTTTTGAAACCAAATGAAGCCATATTTAAAGTGGAGTTGTCTGTTTTTGAAACCAAATGAAGCCATATTTAAAGTGGAGTTGTCTGTTTTTGAAACCAAATGAAGCCATATTTAAAGTGTTGTCTGTTTTTGAAACCAAATGAAGCCATATTTAAAGTGGAGTTGTCTGTTTTTGAAACCAAATGAAGCCATATTTAAAGTGGAGTTGTCTGTTTTTGAAACCAAATGAAGCCATATTTAAAGTGGAGTTGTCTGTTTTTGAAACCAAACGAAGCCATATTTAAAGTGAAATTGTCTACTTTTGAATCTAAGTGACTTCTAACTCGGTTTCAAAGCAAACTTACGTAAAACAGTACTTATTCATCCACAAACCGATTATATAAACAATCAGCCATGTTGGATTCGCGATGCGTGATGGGGAAAGGTAGTACGAATGTGGGCTTCTCATTGGCTACTGAAGGAATTGTCCCAATTTGAAACCAAGCCACAGTGGAGTTGTTTACATTTTGATTCTAAAACGCACAATTGTTATTTTCGCTCTGTTCTGTCGTTTTTGAATCTAAACAGTTCCAGAATTGCATTCAGCACACAAAAGTCTATGAGAAACAATCAATATCTCGAAATTACAAAAAATGGAGTTGTCTAACATTGATACTATGCTCAAGTATAGACCTACTCTTTAACAGATTTCGAGACCTGATAACAGTACCACTACAGTTACTACCATTATCATCCTCAACAGCATCATCATCATCATCAATCAGCACCACCATCACTTCGTTGACCACAGCACTACCATATTCATCACTAAACTAATACCAGTATAAAAACCACCGTCATCACCACTATCACTGACATAATCATCGCCAGTATCATAATTAGGGAACGGAGTTATAGGTGCTGAAAAAGATAGATTTGGGTTTTATAAAATCCAATTTATGACTTCTAATAATTTATATAAAATCAAAAATTAATAATTCTACTGTCAGTAAATATTCAATTTTAGGTTTAATTTATATACACTGACGTTCAGGTATCCGACCTACAAATTTTATGATCGTGTAAGCGAACTTTCCAGCCACGGGATAAGTCAGAATCAAAGTTGTAAAGAATTGACAAACTTTGAAAGAGTTCCGCTGGTTCTCAATAGGTAGCACCGTTATTGGGACCGTTAAAAAAGTATCAGGGAAAACGATGATATACAGTAGTGACAAAAAAATCCGAACTGACCCTTGTAGCTGATTTCAGATTCTTGTTCACTCAGAGCATGATAGACGTGCAACCAAGACTTTCGTGGTTCGAATCCTGCCTAGGAAGGATATTTATTTTCATAATTTTTTGGATTTCTCTCCACTTCTTCATAAAAGAATGGGTTTTCTTTACCCCAAAAGACGATGTTTAATGCATGCATGCTGCGGTAGATAGTAAATTCGTCTGTGAAGAGGACTTTATCACGGAAACGTTGTGTACGGAACGTTTTAAGAAGCGTCCCACATGCTGCTTTACGTGCACCCATATCAGTATCGCTTAATTGATTGACGTGGAATGAATGGAAATTCTTGAGCTTTATATCAGCTTTCATGTGTTTGACGAGGAATGTCAAGACTTTGGTGTAACGGTTAGCATGCCTGACCATGAAACTAGCTGGCCTGAGTTCAAATCCTGGGTTGGGACAAGTTATTTAGTTGAGGTTTGCTTGGGACAAGTTACTTGGTTGAGGTTTGGTTGGAATAAGTTACCTGGGTGAAGTTTTTTTCGGTGTTTTTCCTCAACCCATTAAGAGCAAATACTGGATAACTTTCGGCGCTGGAATTATCACCTTCATCTCATTCAGGCGTTAAATACTCCATTATCTTCTGACTTAGTTGCCTTATGCGTAATGCCTTATTGGTTCACTTATGAGGTCCAGACCTGTCGTTAAGGGATATTCGTCGTCTCTTCAATTTCCTTCATTTTTATGAAGTGTTCCAATTACTTAAGCGCCATGTAGCTTGGATAATCCTATTTTACCGATCAATCTTTCGCGGACTATTTCACTTTTACTATGTCATACTACTTTTAACCAATAAAACGGTACGAAACGACGTCTTTCAACCAATCATGGCTGCCTACCGCACAATTTTATCGCTTCCTTAGCATTTGTTTATTTTTATCACTACCCTAGCATTTGCTTCTTTGTTTGCCGACATTTCAAACTGCACTGGTCTGGAAGTAAAAAAAAAAAAAAAAAAAAAATTACAAATCACTCCAATCGATGCACAGTAGTTTCAAATATAACTCTCATTGGCATTCAGGAACAAGAATTAATAAAGATCATTGGTTATAGCCAGGGAAAGGATTTATATGTAAATACATATTTACTTATAAAGCTAATATAATTTATATTTTGCATTATCTTTATGTTTCACAATGTGTAGGGTTGAAAAATCCTACTTTTATTTTCCATATTTTTCCATATTTTAGAGTTTAGTACATATTTTCGTTAATTTCCATATATTTTCCATATTTCATATAAAACAGTCCATATTATATTAGGTTTAACAATAAAACAAAACAAAATTCCATTAACTTTTAAAAATACATTTCAACAATAGAGATTTAAACACATGTTCAGTAATCCCTTTAACATCAGAGTTATTTGAAAATTAGCAGTCCTATCAACAATGGGAAAGTAAGTTACAAAACTGTATTAATTTAATTTAAAATTTTTAACAGACTTCAGTTGTGCAGCTCAACAGTTAAATGCCAGTCAGAGTACACATAGGTTCAGTTTTGTAAATCATACTATAAAGACGGTAAATATGCCAAAAGTACGTCATTCAGTCAATTTAAAATCAAAACTAACAAGTTACATTTCAGAATTTAAAGAAGATGGTTTATCAACTGACAATAAAATATTATTTTGTAATTTGTGTCAGTGTGCAGTATCATCTACACAAAAGTTCCTGGTGCAACAACACATTACAACTAGTAAACATCAGGCCAACAAACAACTAAATTCCAAGCAGAGACAATTGTTTTTAACACAACCAACAACATCGAATGTAAGATCTGAGTTTAACATCGACCTGTGCCGTTCTCTCATCTCTGCTGATATTCCTCTCTACAAACTAAAGAATAAGGTCTTCAGGGAATTCCTTGAAAAATATACTCAACATACAATCCCGGATGAGTCAACACTTAGGAAGACGTATGCTCCATCCATCTACGATGAGACAATACAGAAGATAAGAGATGAAATTAAAGATAGTTCAATTTGGGTTTCCATTGATGAGACTCCCGACAAAGAAGGTAGACTTGTTGGTAATGTAGTTATCGGTTTGTTAAGTGAACAATATTCTGAACGAATTCTTTTACATTGTGATGTTCTAGAAAAGTGCAATAACAAAACTATAGTTAAACTGTTCAACGAAGCTATGGGTATCCTGTGGCCAAAGGGTATTATGTACGATAATGTGTTATTCTTTATTAGCGATGCTGCCCCTTATATGGTCAAAGCTGGACAAGCATTATCTGTTGTATATCCTAAATTGACTCATTTTACTTGTGTGGCGCATGCATTTCATCGTGTGGCAGAAGTGGTCAGAGACAATTTCCCTAAAGTAGATTTGTTGATTTCATCAGTGAAAAAAGTATTTCTCAAAGCTCCCAGTAGAGTTAACGTGTTGAAAGAAATGTACCCTGAAATTCCATTGCCACCAAAGCCAATTTTAACTAGATGGGGTACATGGCTAGAAGCAGTTGAATATTATGCCGAACATATAGACTCTATTAACAATGTTCTCCTTGCATTGGACTCTGAAGATGCAGTCTCAATTGATACTGCGAAAACAGTTACCTGTGACATAAGTGTGAAGAATGACTTAGCTCACATTCAGCATACATTTTCATGCATCATAAAAACGCTCAAAAGTCTCCAAAATAGGCACCTTTCACTATCTGAAAGTTTTGAAATTATAAATAGTACTGTGGAACAACTGAATCGTGGTAGAGGTAAAGTTGCAGATGCAGTAAGAGCTAAGGTGGACACTGTACTTTCAAAAAACCCTGGATATGAAGAACTACAAAAGGTTGTTGCTGTGATGAGTGGTGAATCAACAGTGAAGATTAACTTGGACTTATCCCCAGCAGACATTGTGAAATTGAATTATGTACCAGTTACTTCTTGTGACGTCGAACGCTCTTTTAGTCAGTATAAATCTATCCTCAGAGACAATAGAAGAAGATTCACTTTTCAGCACTTGAAAGAAATGTTTGTAACCTATTGTTATGGTAACAGACAATAAAAATTGTGTTTTGTTGAAACTACATTGGAAGATAAGGTACGTCCATTATATTTTTTGTTTAGTTTGATTAAAATGTACCAATATTTAACGTACATAGTCATTTTTTTTTATAATTTTAAGTCCATATTTAATTCCATATTTTGGTAAAAATCCATATTTAATTCCATATTTTGGTAAAAATAACTACATATATATTTACATATTTCATATATTTTTAGTCCATATAAATCCGTTCCCTGGTTATAGCTATTCTTTTTCCCTGAAACCCTATTTACAAATAAATGAAGAGCACCGTTCGGAAATCCTGAATAGGTTGAGGAATACACCATGTACATCAACGAGTTCCACTTTTACGCACACGTCCAATATAACATCAACTGAACCACCAACCACTAAAATATTCAAATTTGAAAATTGTACTTTTAATAATTGTTCATTTTAAAATTATTCATGTTTATTTTTTATTTCATCATCCTTAATTAAAACTTTTCTTGTTTACTTCATCATCCCTAATTAAAACTTTTCTAAAGCTTGTTATAATATTTAGATTATGTTATAGCTTCTGCTATATGATAGTATGGATAGTCACGTATCAGAGATTGTTTAATATTAAGATTTATTGAAAATCATCTGTCAAGTGACGTTGATTACTGGGATCCGGATAATTAAAGTAGAATGCAATTGATTTAATAAAAATGAAACTGAATCAACAAAGCCTTCTTGACTAGTAACCGTCCACAGAGTTCAATGAAGATTGCATAGATGGCACAACTGATAAGAAAACAACTAATCATAACACACTACTGCCATCTAGTCTAATATTTGTAATGTTAAGGTGGTACAATAATACATTTGAAGACAGTTGTATTTTCGTAAATCAATTAATATTTTATTGTATTGGAGTACTTCGTTACTTCTAATCTTTATATACTTTCTTCTAATCTTGTAATAGTCAATTAAATCCCACTCGAGCTTTGATAAATCAAAAACTCTAGTGAGATTACTGTTGATAAAATATAAATTGAGGGAATGTCACAAAATCAAAATTATTATTTTGGTGAAAGACAAAAGAAGCGTTATCGCAGCTTCGCGATCCAAAAACGTGAATAAAATTATTATCGGCGTTGGTGAAAATGGCCCTAATAACGAAATACGAGCAGTAATTCATTTTGCGTCTTACGACATACTGTCAATAGCGAAATGATATTCAATCTCGACGCTTACTCAATTCACGCACGGAAACTACCATATATAACGTGATATCAGAAGGCGACGTCATGCGTTATTTTTATAGCTGAGGTAAAAATATGTATTCACCATAAAGCCGATAAAATGATAAATTACTCTCCCAGCAATTTTAAATTGAACTATGTACTCGGCTCATTCACTGTCGCCACTGGCAGGGCATCGAACTGGCGACCTCTATAACAAGCTGGATTGTTTTCTCCTCTTGCCGCAAATACAACCCCCCACGATGCGAAGGCTAATAAGAATGACGAGGGTGACGGCGTGTATTGGGATGGAAGGGGGTGAATGATCGTGTGACAGACAGACAGGATAATCCATCTTCTTCACCCTCTACTGCAGCTTGTCATCCCCTCATACGATGAAAATCGCCCCCGTCGGACCGCCCCAGCCTCGAAGGGGATGAGTGGAGTGGAAATCATTTAAACTGTTTATCACAGATTAACTTTTTTTTCTGGATTCAACGGAAGCATTTAGCAGTGTTTATGTGTCGATTTCATACTAGTGACGTTAGTATAGCTATTTGTACAGAGATCCTGAAGGGATAGTTTTTTGCAACGACGGTTATCCTCTTAATGGTGGAATGCTAGTTTGCAGTTTCATGTACACGTATTTTTACTGAAAGGAACGATCCATATGAGAGTAATAAATTATTAATATAATTAATGTAATTGAGGTGTTCTCTGGAACAAGGACTTAGCTGCAAAATTAGAAATAAATAACATCAGACATTTTAGATTTGGTATAACAGCATTGCGCAGAACGACATTCAGATGTTACTAGAGAGCGCAGTGTTCGTTAGAGGTAAGTAATATTTTGTCAGGAGGGAAATGTGTTATTAAGGATCAAATATAATCTGGGAAAGGAAAAACAACGTAACGCAAGTTGTTATTCCAGGGAACGTCTTTCTTTATGAAATGCAATGTTATGTATGTATGTATGTATGTATGTATGTATGTATGTATGTATGTATGTAGTCCACCGCTGTGGAGTAACGGTTAGCCTACCTGACCGTGAAACGGGCGGGCCCGGGTTCAAACCAAAGTTACCTGGTTGGATTTTTCCGACGTTTTCCCTCAACTATTTGTACAGAATTGCTGGGTAATTTTCGGTGTTGAACCTCGGACTCATTTTGCCTTCGTTAGCATCATTTCATTAATAATCTTCAATAGTTACTTGTTGACCTGGAGGACATGGCGGGCGTGGTTTCAGGATACATCTACAGATGACATTTGTCTGCGGGAGGTGCACATATCCGGAGAAGACGAAGGGGCTTCAATAAGCTGATTACGGTTAGATCGGGGGAATGTAGCTTCCTCGGATAGATGGCGCCTTGGTGGGTCGTGGAATTGACAGCGGCGTGTCCCTTCGGTTAAGGATGCAGCAAATTCATCCACGTGAATTGCGAACAGACACCATTTTTCTGAGGAGGCCGTAGAAGAACATCACAGGCGGGTGGAGAGGCGTTCCATTTCACGCGGACTCCGTCAGACCTGGATGCTGTGGCTGAATCGATAAAATGGCACCACACAGTGAATCACGTGCTTGATGAGCAGTCCTAAGGATTTCAAAATCATCCCAGTGAAAGAAGACTAAGGCTACGGTGCTTGCCTACGGGTCCTCCTCCGAAGGGAAAAAATGTATGTATGTATGTATGTATGTATGTGGAGTGTGTAAAAGTTGGCACACAAGTTGTCTACAGCGTGATGGTAGACGTACAGAGTTTTTCAGAAGTAACGCGTAATTATAATTAAAATGAATGAGGGGATTTTGGACAAAAAGTTCAGATACGTCAAACTTGGCATTAAAAAATATGCAAAGTACGAGTATTTTTGTGGATAGGCTATTGTTGTGCCAGTTATAACGTCATCGAAAATATTTTAAATGTCACTTTATGCTTTTATAAAATAATATCACCTGAAAGAACATATGAGTAGCTTAATATCAAAGGCGGACATCTGACCTTCAGATGAAATTTAGATAATGTGGACTCATACGTTTTTTCATGCTTTTTTCAGTTATGGTGAAACTATATACAAACTCTAACACTACATTTATAAAAATAAATTGTTTTAAAATACTACAAAGAACACTGTGAAACAAAAAAGTGCCTCTAGATCGAAACTATGGAGACGACAGATGTCATATTTTTATGCAGTACTTAATTTCTTTTATCGACCAGAGCTAGTCATGGTCTAGTCATCAGAGCTTCTGGCCATGGTTCACGGTGCAGTGCACTTGCACCAGATTTGTTTTTTGTTTCTAAATTGAGGATTACGGTTATATATTAGGGCAGTCGTGGCGAAAATGTGATCGTGCGCCGTGCCACTGTGTAACCTGCAATGTGCGTAGTACTATGGAGGGAGGCGGACACCCGAAGGGGAAGTGAAGTAACGTCTGACTTATTAACGGATTTTCATTTTTCTTACGTCAAGCACTTAAATATAATTTTGAACAGTACAAGGCTACAAACTAACGTTTAGCACGTGTAACGAAGAAAGAAATGAATAAGAAAACATAAGAAACATTACCACAACCTAAAATTAACGATCTTGAGAATGTCTCTGCGACAGAGTTTCAAAATCAGGAATGATGTTACTTACTGACAGTCGTAGTGATCGCGAAGGTATTTTTCTGTCAGTCGCGATCTAAATTTAGTTTTTACTATTTTCATTGTTGAAAATAATTTTTCACAAACGTAAGTTCTAGCGAACATGGCTTCAACAGAGCAAGCGAAAAACGAATCTTCGGATATTTATTTTTTGACAAAGATTTCAAAAGTTCAACATTTGTCAAGTCCTTACATCTAGCTTCCATTTAACATCACATTGTAAATCTGCGAGTTTAAATTGAAGATCTAACCCCATTCGTACATCTGCTGAAAAAGGAGCGACGTAAATAGATGATGATGATGTTAATAATAATAATAATAATAATAATAATAATAATATTATTATTATTATTATTATTATTATTATTTAACCTTTTAATGTTTCATGAGTGATATGTAGTATAATGCCGTTTTATGTTATACAACCGTTTTCGTCGTAATACTTGTGAACAAATCATACATTTAATATTCTCATCATATTGGCAACAAAAAAATTAGCCCTCCCATCCTTCTTGAAACTTCTGTTTTTGTAGAGGTGCATGGTTTCGAGAGAGACATTGCGACGATACGCCACTCGCAGGTGACTGTGATACTGAGGCAAATGGAACGGAGTTTCACTCCAGTGAGTGAGAGGGTGGGGGTTGAGAGAGGTAGGAAGCAAGAGAAATGCATAACTATCATTGCGAGCCACAATGTACTCGCGAGTGACATTTTCCCCACGGCTGTATTAGGGGAATGGGTTTGCGCCAACGACATTTTGCCTAAATATGTTAATTTCTTGTCGTGAAGTTGGTAGAGATCACGCACTAAATCTGGTAACATGCGCATAGTACCTCTTTTCTACTAGTGAACGATTCCTAGGTAGCATGTTTTGAGGTTGTTATACATGAAGCAATTGATTCAACATAGACTGAGGCAACTCAACTCTCTCAACTCTCGGATTCTTTTTAGTGTGTGAATTTTTATAAACAATTATTTTACATATGTGTCTGATTTGAGTATTCCAACTTAAGTATAAAGACCTATGGAAAGTTGAAATAACCAATTATGAACGCACTAAAGACAAATGCTCAAACCTTGATAAAGGAAGATGACTGTGATACTGACGTCCATCATAAAAATAACGAATATAAGGTAGGTGTGTATTAACAAAATATTTTATTCAGTTTATATAAGATATGAATTAAAATTCTCCAACTCTCACTAGAAAATCTATCTTAATGGCTGCATGGTCTTACACAACAGAGCTGTATCTGCAAACGGTCATCCATTCGTATATGATCCCCTATGTAGAATAAAGTAGCAGGTGGTCACTCCGCGCGCGCTCTCACGGTACAAACGCGAACCATATTGACAAGCGGAAGATGACCATTGTCCTGTGCGTGAAACCTGTCTTTACACCAAGACATGATTGATAGCTTGGGTTCGACACATTGCACATATCGGTTTCACGCCTGCTGAACTAAAAATCGTTAATCTCACCGTGATTTCGCTCAAGTAGACATGTTGTAAAACGCGAACGTCAATAAAGAAACGTTTCTGCTTTGCTTCAAAATACAGTAGAGCCCAAAATCACGCCACTCATTGGGCTAGCCACAATGTTAGGCTAGTCTTTGTTGGAAAGATGAGATTATAAAAATCAGGATCCCATTGTTCTAATGCAAGCCACACAGCCTGATTTATAGGCGTAAACTGTCAGTCGTTAAATAAAGAGACTTTTGTGCACTATTATATTTTCTAGCTGCGCCTATTACAGTTCATATAATATACAGTTGATCAAAATGAAAGTGGCCGGCGTCTGAGAGACTAAGTTCGAATCGGGTATTTCCGCGAGCGCTCGGGACAGCCAGGCTTTGCTCAAAAGATTGCGTATATTCTTCTAGTAGTTACAATTGGGAACACAACTATTAATCACTAAAATCTCCCGAGAAAATAATTCATATACGAGATTTAAAACAGATATCGTTCAGAGTGTTTAAACAGTGAATATTTTAACACAAACACTATACAGAATGTTTCAAAAATAGAGGGCATAATTTCAGGTATGTATTCCCCATATGTAGACAGTACGAAAAGTTCATTACAACAGGTGTCCGGAAATGCTTGGTTTCCGAGTTATGGCCTTCAAAACAGTAATATTCACCGGAACGTTTTTCTTCCCGCAGGTAGTTGTCTTTACAACAGATGTTCAAAATGTCCACCTCCTGCTTGAATACAGGCCTCACATCGATGTCTCATGGCCCTGCGAACACGATCCCAAATTCCAGAATTATTGCGTATTTCGTCACAACCTGCCACAATTCGATTCCGAAGCGATTCCATGTCAGGCACCGGAGACGAATACACCAATGTTTTTAAGTGGCTCATAGTAGAAATCGATAGGGTTGAAATCAGGTGAGCGTGGAGGCCAAGCAATTGGGCCACCTCTACCTATACATTAATCAGGATACTTCTCCTGGTAGAAATGACGAGACAGCACAGCATTGTCGTCCGCCTTACCGTACATGAAGTGCACTTCTACCAGCTTCTGGTATGAGTACATGTCGCACAGTACAGCGCCAAACACAACACTCAATGTACCCTTCGCCTCGGAATTAACTGTTAGAGTGTCCTCTGTTAATATCTTCTGTCACGGCACCTACCTGCGAGAAGAAAAACGTTCCGGTGAATATCAGTTTCGAGGGCCATAACTCGGAAAGCAAGGATTTCCGGACACATGTTGTAATGAACTTTTTGTATTGTCTACATATTGGGAATACATACCTGAAATTATGCCCTATATTTTTGAAACACCCTGCATACTGTATAACATGTTCTCAAGTGGAGTATGACCATTGCTAGTTACAATGCCGTTCTTTCCCCAGTAAAACTCTTAGCGTAGTTGCAGAGCGTTAGCTAAGTATTCATGGGATTGCACTTTCAGATCTCTGTGGACGTATTAACCTCTTTTTTTTAATGCATCAGTGAAAAAACAGTATAACAGGTTTTCGTTTTTTTATCCTTAGAATACTTTCCGTTTTGTTATTTTTTTGGTGTTAATAGAAACTTTTGACGCTAGATGGAACACTCAAGACGACAATTAGGGGCTTTCATATTAATATGCTGTGTTTATTATTTTATTAATCCCTGCTGCTTTGCACTTTATTGCCTAAGGAACATTCAGTAAATATGTTCACGGTTAAATAATTGGAAATAATTAATTTGCATCGGATGATTCACTTGCGCCTTATTTATACGAAATTATGTAATTCGGCACATTTACAGTCAGTTCTGCAAACACAATACTCGTAATCATATTTTAAATTCCAAAATCAATAGTGTGCCTATCATAGTACTCGTAGATCAGGTGGTTAAGTTCTGTCGCTAACAGTGGTTTGCGGATTCGGGTGGTACAGTGTGTACTGTATGTTACTTAACAGTCTTGTTCAATGTGGGCATACCCTCCTGAGTCCTGAGTTATTTGTTGTTTTATTTTTAAAGTTTAATATAATTCTACACTTCAAAAAAAGTAACTGACGTGATGAAATGTGCTGAAAAAATTCTGCAGGTTACAGTTAAGGCACAAATGCAGGTATATTATATCATACTTATGGACTCTGCACATCATGTATGAAGTATAGTATATGTAGTATACCATAGTCTCAGGACTCAGGAGGATACCGAAATATTCCAAAGCATTTCCTTCTCAATGATTCTACGCCAGCGGTGTCGTAAATGTATAGCAAGACGAGGCGAGTAGTTCGGGCATGTATTGTAAAATGATTATTATTTAAACATAAACACATTATTAAAACGTGTCAATATAACCTAACTTACAATAGGTGCTTATTTCATAGCACTTTAAGGTGAGATAATAGATCAGATTTTGAGAAAACCAAAATTTGATTTCGATTTTATATCCCAAATAATAATTTGGAATTACCTGCGTAATTTGGTATAGACCAAACAATGTATTGAAAATTCTAATTATAGTACTTTTAATGACGTAGTAAGTTTTAAGTGCCGAAGTGTTTTTTTTCTCATCCAGCACTATTGCATAAAAATATAACTATCTCTGAAAGTATTTCGCAAAAAATGATTGTGGTTAGGCTTGCTTTGTAGCTGAATGTTTTGTTACATAATTTGGCGAAATTGTTTGAGGTTGTAATGGCTGACTTTGTTGTGAATTTTTAAAACAAGTTTGCTATCAACGTGTTTCTGAAAACATAAGTCTTTCTAATATTTGTTTTGTCGCTCATTTTGTCGAAACTTAAAAATTCACAGCATGTAGCCTATATCTTTTCCTGAGAAACTAAGATAGCTAAAAGAATGACATTTTTTACAGCTTATCTGCAATATTACATTGATTGCTGAGCTCTAGTTTCAGGCCATTTGGATATAAATTTTGTTGTGCATTACAAAACACCGGAAAAATCATTTTTCAAACTTTTCCTCGATTTTCTAAAAAGCACTTCCCAACTTTGTATCGTATATCACAGTCTAGTGTGTACAGCCACGAAGCTCAATGCATAGGGAATATGCAAATATAGATACCGGTAGTTGCTAACCAGCAGGATCGCTGCTGTCGTCTCATCATAGACATTGCGAAATAGTACCGGCACAGTCTTTTGTTCCTAGTACCCTCAACAACTCGAGCTTCGTGACTGTATATACTAGACTGCCGTAATATACTATTTCAGCTACAGGTCCATATCATTACCGTTTCTTCCTAAAATAGAACTAGGAAGTGCGAATGTTAATGCTATACCTGGTGAACTGCAAGTCACGTCACTAATTTTGGTGGATGATGTCTTTAGTAAAGACTAACAAACCAGCCATATACCATATAGCTGTGTCTTTGGATAGTTAAAAAAGTGCAATTTGAAACACATGAATTATCGTTAGTGACCGACTGTAGAGTAATCTCTTGTGTTCGGACGAACAATCCCTTCACCCGACGTGTTCTGTGTAGGGGAGTGGGAGGTTATTGACACGTAGATTGTTTTTAATGTCAATAAAAATACAGAAGATGTGTACTGTTTAATTTTTGTTTTAAACATGTAGACAGAAGCTGCTGCAAGCGGTATTTTAATTCAATCAATTATAAATAATTGACTCTCACTTAAATTTTTAAAAGTACTTAACTGGTAAACTTGCATAGGAGAGAAAGTAAAAAGTAGTTTTCCAGAGGCGATTTAAAAGTAATTGTGTAAGTTTACATTTATTGTTCTCTCCTCCATCGATCTAACAAACTTACACGCTAATTGCATTTTTTTACTTGGTTATTTAACGACGCTTTATCAACTACAAGGTTATTTAGCGTCAATGAGATTAATGATAGCGAGATGGTATTTGGAGAGATGAGGCCGAGGATTCGTCATAGTTTACCTGGCATTCACCTTACGGTTGGGAAAAACTTCGGGAAAAACCCAACCAGGTTATCAGCCCAAGTGGAATCGAACCCGCGCCCTAGCGCACCTTCAGACCAGCAGGCAAGCGCCTTAACCGACTGAGCCACCCCGGTGGCTTGCGAGTTGTATCTCTCCAGTTAGGGAAGTAACCTTTACAGCGTTGTCGCAGTTCCGTAGAATTTAAAATTTCTCTCAGGAAGGAAAATTTATATTTTTTCTGATCGATTTGGAAAGTTAAAGCAGACAAAACTAAAATTTGTTAAATCATTTCTGTCAAAATTCACTGTCTCAAATTTCCTGAGGATAGTGCGAATTTAGTCAATAGTTCTCCTGAAATACGCTGCCAAGCTTTTCATTTGTAATATATTTTTTTTCTCGAAAGTAAGAAACAGGAGCAAAATTGTATTAAACTTTTTTGATTTAGATTAACTTTCATGGAGTTACGGTTCATTCTGCGAATGAGCTGACGAATAATTTACTGCAGGCATTAAAGAATAAAAACTACATAGTCGGAATATTTTGTTTTCTTGCTAAAGGTTCTACTGATATATCAGTACCTGTAAATAATTTGCCTCAATTCTCTTTGCAGGTGACATTAGCGTTGTTATTACAACCGAAAAAAAAATATTGTTTTGAAACTAAAACTAAATAAAGTACTTGGCTGCATGACTTCCTGGTTTCAAGCAAATGAACTGTCACTCAATATAGATAAGTAAAAAATGTAATCAATTTCGTGACATGAAGTGCAATAGATCAGGTGTTATGTGTAGCAAACTAATAATGGCACATTTATAAAACAAACTCAAAGCAATTCACTTTTTGCCTTGAAATTAATAATCAGTTAATCACTTAACGTAGGAGGAACATGTGTGTCCAAAGCCTACTCACTTCATTTGCAATATTCGGGTTCTGCATATTGTGGATAGATCTGGCCGCGAAACCAGGTGGCCCGGGTTCGATTCCCGGTCGGGGCAAGTTACCTGGTTGAGGTTTTTCCGGGGTTTTCCCTCAACCCAATATGAGCAAATGCTGGGTAACTTTCGGTGCTGGACCCTTGACTCATTTCACCGGCATTATCACCTTCATCTCATTCAGACGCTAAATAACCTAAGCTGTTGATAAAGCGTCGTAAAATAACCTACTATTGTGAATAGATGGCAGGACTGTGACCCATTTTTCAAGTTGCACATCACTTTGGAGGGGCGCGCTATGCAGGATGTGTATCTGTGGAGAGTCATGTCGTCTACTAGGGTGAGTGTATGTTTAAGTGTTCGTGTAAGTATAGACAATGGGTGAGGATGATGAGGAAGGAAGAAGGAGAAATCCGGTGCCGGCACGTAGCCTACTCGTGTTCAATAGTATCAAGAAGTCGCGAGACTTAACGTTCCCATCTGATGACGAATCACTATCAACAGTGAAATGTGGAAGAACATGTTGAATATAATATTATCTCCAAACTTTGGCGAGCATGTTATGCTATTTGGTCAGTCACTCTAGTTTTAGTCGCATACCAGCACTACATTAGTCGCTCCGATCTTGGTCTTTCCTGCATCTATCAATCGAAGTAATGGGTAAGTGGCTGATAAAAGTCTATGGGAAGTCTGTTACGATCATGTCATGTCACTTGCTCTTTTTTCGATTGATATATTCTACTGCGCCGCTTTATGTGCGTGTATAATAATAATAATAATAATAATAATAATAATAATAATGGCTTTATTTAACCTGGCAGAGTTAAGGCCGTACAGCATTCTATTACCCTTAACCAGGATTAAAATTTGCTTACATAGTTGAACATAAAACTGAATCGGATTTAAGTAATTACATACTTATACGATTTAGGTACATAATGAGGTCAAAAGAGGTAGTTACATAAAAATTTACCTCATAAAATAAAAATAAACATAGTGGAATACATATTAATGTTGGTAGAGTCAAATACGAATCACACAAAAACAGAAGCCGATAATTTAATAAAAAAGTACACAATAAAAATAAAAATAAACACATTGGAATACATATTAGTATTAAATTACAAGTAAGTAGGATTCACATAATTAAACCTGAAATCGGCAATTGAATAAAATGTACACAATAAAAAACAAGAATAATAATAAAGAAACAATACAGTGGAATACATATTGGTGTTAACTGATAAATAAACACAGTTTACATGATTACACAATAAAATAAGAAACAAAAAATAAAAATAAATACAGTGGAATACATTGCATTAATTATTTGTAACGCCTTAAGTCTGGCAACTCATCATAAGATATTTTTCTAATTTAGTTTAAAAGAAATTAAAGTTCGGCAGCCCTTGACTTCAGGCGGCAGACAATTCCAGTGACGAGAAGTAGCAACAGTGAAAGATAAGGAATACAGAGATGATGTGTGGAGTGGTATTTCTAACGTGTTTTTATATTGTGACCGAGTATTTAAGTTATGATAGCGAGAAAGATTGTGGAATCGGACAAATAAGTAAGAGGGAGCAGAAGTATGAAAAATTCGGTATTTGAGAGAAAGGAATGTAACTTTCTCCTCTCGTTTAACCTGAGCCACAATAATTTATGGAAAGAAGGCGAAATGTGATCGTAGTAGCGGACATCACAAATGAAACGAACACACGCATTATGAACACGTTGCAGTTTATGGGATAAATCCACCCTGAGATCACCGAATAAAGCGTCACAATAATCGAAATGTGGCATAATAAGAGTCTGTACAAGCGTCTATTTTAATTTAGTTGGATAGTGGTACAATCTTTTTAATGACTGAAGGATAGAAAATACTTTCCTGCATGTGTGTTTGATATGGGTATCCCAGGTAACGGCTGGTTCACAATAAACCGGAAACGGAAACTACAACAAAAACGAGAACGGAAATAACGTTAAAATGAATGTATTTAAATGTGAGCATTCGCAATAGTTAATTGTGAATACTCACATTTAAATACATTTATTTTAACAATATTTCTGTTCTCGTTCTCGTTGTCGTTTTTGTTCCCGGTTTATTGTAAACCAGCCTTAAGATTTGATTCAAAATAAACTCCCAGGTTTCTTACAGGTTTATTCAGAGTCGCAGGAGCTTATTAATGTCGGGGATTAATCTTTTAATAATAATAATAATTTAATTTATGCTTTTAAGTTGTAACACCCATTTTTATCATTATTTTTATTCACTAGTACTCCTATCGTTTATTAACTTTTGTTATTAATAATTATATTTTATTAGTGAATTGGGGTGGAAAAAAGTGAATGTAAAGGTGACAGAGGAACCGTAAGTGATAAAATTAAGTAGGGCAGTATTACAAACAAGTGGACTCAGGAAGAAGAACATGAGTAAAATTATTGTAAGGATTATAGTGGAATTAATATGAATCGGATAACAAATATGAAGTAGTGTTAAAGAGCCGGGAGTAGCAATAGAAATTTCAAGTTAAGGAGTGTTTAAGATATAAGTATACGAAAACAAGTAGTAAACGAGTGAATTAGGGAGTGGTGGAAATGGAGAAAAGGAAAATGGGTGCAAATATTTATAGGAGAGAATAGCTTAGAAATAATAAGTGATGATCAAATAGAGAAAGAAAAAAATGTATGTAAGTAATTATTGGAGAGAATACATTTTTATTAGGTTATTTTGCGACGCTGTATCAACATCTCAGGTTATTTAGCGTCTGAATGAAATGAAGGTGATAATTCCGGTGAAATGAGTCCAGGGCCCAGCACGAAAAGTTGCCCAGCATTTGCTCGTTTTGGGTTGAGGGAAAACCCTGGAAAAAATCTCAACCAGGTAACTTGCCTCTACCGGGATTCGGACCCAGGCCACCTGGTTTCGCGGCAAGACGCGCTGACCGTTACTCCACAGGTGTGGGCGAGAGAGAATAGATTGGAAGGAAAAAGTAAATGTAGATAATTTCGAGAGTTGTTAATAAAATAGCTCGAATAATGAAAGAGAAAAAATGTGATAATTTAGTGGAGGGTAGAGAAATATGAGGGAGGCAGTATAGCATAGAATAGAGTAGAAGAGGATGAATTAGGGAGCGATGGATAGGAAGATAGCAGAACAGGGTAATAGGAATAAATGAGAAATTAATTTACTAATAAATTTATAAATGCTAAACAATGGGAGGGTAAAACAGATGATAAGATTGAATAAAATTGAAGAAAAGGAAATGAACTACAGCGGAAATGATAAAAAATGAATTCATGTGAAAAGTCTGAAAAATGTTAAATTGTGGTTGACCGAAAAGCAGAAATGTGAAGGTCCACCATGACTAAACTTTTAAAGATGCTTGGAAATATCAATACCAATAACTTATAAATTACATTTTATTGTTAAATTGTTCGTTTCACTAGTCTGGATTCATTATGGAAAACAAATGTCGCTTATTCTGGTGTGAGTTAGCCTGTATAATTTATAATTGTGCAATCCTATTAATATTAATTTACGGAATACGGCGTTCTTTTTTCCTCCTGATGCTATCATAGAAGTGGAGCACTATCCCTTCGGCCATGGTGCACGTTAAAGTTCCAGGATCAAAACTATCGTTACTTCTGTTTCTCTTTGTTCTTATACATCAGTAATATTTTTTAAATGTTTAATTATTTCGTATTAACTTTAAATTTATATTATTTTACCCTTTGGCGAATGCATGAATACTTTTTTCATTTGTACTCGTTAAACTATAACTGTGACCGACCATGACTACTGTAATATATGCGTTATATTTGTTTAAACAACTGTTAATTAATGAAATATAAATAAAATATTTGTGTGTATAATTATGTCTTATTTAATACCAAACTTGGAATAATCGTATAAAAGGGGTGAATTAGGTAGACACAATTACCTAAGACCTCACATGCAGACTAGTCCAAGACACAGGTCTGAGGTGATTGACGTGGATACAATACCTAAGAGCTCAGACTCATACAGGGACATCACTTCATTTTTACCAACATTTTTTAACATTAACCTGGCTATACTCGGAAACACTGTTGGCCCCTTCCATTACAGCAGTTTGATGTTACTAGTGCAATATGTAAACAAATCATTTTACTAGGTATAGGAGGAGAGAAAAGTAGTGTATCCATTTATGTTGTAGGGAAATACGATATTACAATTTTCAGTTTGATCACCACTTTTACGGAATTTATCAAAGTACAGCAGAGTAGTAACATTTTTTTTTTTTCAAAAACTCAACTTTTCAGATGGCTATGTTCGTTATGTAATGTCTACTTTATTTAGCATATTAATTATTGATGTTAACATACAATATAGAGAGTGCACTTAAATTAAGGGGGTCATAAGTAAAGGGCTGTAAGTGCACTTAAGTTTCTTTTGAGAAAATGGGGTTTAAATATTTAAGCGTTCGTAAAATCGGTAAAATTTTTATTTAAATTTTAATATGTGATGCGATTAAAATATCCCTTTGCCACTAAAATTTTAGATACTTTAACTTACACTGGATGCACTTAACTCATGTTATTACAAATGTCTCTAGCATTCCTTTGCTTCTAGCCACCTCAATTCAAAATAAGCTAATCTGAATTTTTAAACAAGTTGCTGAAAATGGTTGCCGTTCATTACAATGCAGGCTTCAATTCTTTACGCATATTATTAAAAACATTTTGAAGCATATTCTCTGGAATTGAATTTATCGTTTCTTGAATATAATTTTTAATACGATATTATTAATATAGGTTCTTTCTTCTATAGAAAACGCAACCATATTTCTGAAACACACTATACACTGCAGTGTTTACTTCACTGCTTGAAGACTTCAATGCAACAGCAGCCGTAAGTTTGTGTGTCTAACGGGAGCAAGGACATTAGTGAAGGGGTGGGAGTGAAGTACATTCAGAAATGCAGATACAATTAAAATGCAAGTAAAAATAAAATGATGTCCCTGTATTATTCCGAGACACAGATCTCGAGTGAATTAGGTGAACATTAGAGAGGAATAAAACTGCCGCTCTCGCTCGCTGTATTCGTTGCACTTGTTTTTCGAGTCTCGTCCTGTAACTCTCGTGCGCTTCGAGTCTCGCTCGTCATTCTCGAAATAGCATTTGGTCGACGTGGAAAGATTTCGTAACTTTGAATAACATACATCATTGAAATAAATAACATTATAAATGTCTAAATGAGACAAAAAGACAAAACAGAACAGTATCTTAGTTATCAAAATGTTCTGGTTCTATTATATGATATTACCTATGGTTATATAAATAGAAAAAAAAAAAACATTCTCAAATAAATTTCCATTTCTAAGAAACATAAAACATAACGTTAATATCTTTTTACTTGAGACTGCACACTTGATCTCAAGTATATGAAAAGAAAATTCCTAGCCTTTTAATAAGGGCCTAGTAATTAAATAAAGATTGGGGAACGGATTATTATACACTGAAAGGTAGAGATGATGTTTCAAATAAGCTAGTTGATTGTTTATACAAATATAACAGTTGCCAAGGTAGATAAAAGTTCAGCTAGGTATAAACAACTGTAGCGATTCAAGGCTGCTTGACGTTCGGGACTTCGGGAGTGATCAATATCGACGGCTCGAAACACTCACAATCAGTCTTTACGTCAACGGTGCGACTATACAACATTGTCGTGCGGGTTTTCGGCTTTGCGGGCGCTGTTAGTCTCGCTTTCTCGATCGTTGTTTATCTATAGCAGGTACCGTTTTAAACATTCACCTTCTGGTAAAATGTCAGGTCGTCTACGCCTGTAAGAGAGGATTTTTTTGGAATTTGCACTTCAAATTATACGGCTTATGGAGATTTTTAATGATTGAATCGACAAGTGTCAAATAAATAACAGCCTATAAATTGCACTAAAATTGTAATTTCCATTTCGAAGTTGTAGTCGTGTGTATGGTTGTTGCGATGTCTGTACTTTTTCCACGGTTATGGCACAAGATTTGAACGATGTAGACGTTACAAACAGAATAACAAAACATTAAGCTGGAATTCTGAAAGGCCTGATCTCACCTGATGCAAGGCTTCACTCGCTAAACCGTTCTGTCTTTTCCCCGACCTCCATGTCTGTTCGGAGGGGAAAATATTACTCCATCAGAAGGAATCCGATATGTTCACGGACCGCTGCTCTCTTTTGTTTCATGTGCGCGCGCATATATATATATATTCAAACCCTTTCCGCCAGGCGATGAAACCTTTACACCAGATTTATTGAATTTTTTTTAACGATAAAAAGAAAAAGAGAGAGTAAAAAGGCAAATGAATGGAGTGTCTGTCAGTCTATGCGTGAGAAATTATATTTTAGATTCTGCTTCTACTACAGCCAGGGTTTCTGTTATGGCAGCATATTGGTACTTTTTTTTTGTTCCCACAGTTGGTGGAAAGCAAACAATGGTAGATGGATGAACCGATGGCCACGAAAGCGTCTTCCTCTCTGCTGCTGAACAAAGAACTCAGAAGATTTTCTTTTTTCACAGAAATGTTTGTACTCTGTGAACTTGAATAATGTTTACAGTCTTGGGGTAAAAGAGGAAGACAGGCTTTGTTTCACAATAAAATTATTAAAGCTAAAGCAGTTTCTGTTATAATATTTAATGTGTTTAAGTGTACATTTGACTGGGCAGAGAACAAGGTAAACGCGATTTTAAGGTTTTCATTATCGTCCTGGAAGTGTTGGAAGGGGATGTTTGTTTGGATTAAAGCCCCAAACTTTGCCTATGAGCTTTGTGCTGACAATGATGGATGGCTGAAAGTGTTCATAAAAATTGGAGAGGAGATGACTGCAAAAGCCAACGTGGATGTGTGTCATGTAGCGACCGATATAAGCGGTGTGAATATAGCATATTACGCGTAACTCGTTTTCTTTCATGAGATTTCAGGCTTTCACAGTGATGAAAGGGAATATGTTACATTCGACATTTCAGAAATCTCATTGCTTCAATCTTCGAAGATTTACAGATAGTTGATGTGTCGTTTAAACGGCGTTCACACAAGTGTCATTTTGAATGTAACGTAGTTGATACTACTACGACGGAAGTATAAACTTGAAGGAATATTTATAAGTAGATCTCGGTCACGGGTACTCCGCTTCCCTATATTATGTGAACACGTATCAATCTACTCTGTCGTAAGAGGGTTGAGGTGAGAGTTAGTATTCGTATTCATCATACAGAGACATCATTTTACTCGTATTTTTACTTCAATTTTTATTGTACCTGAGTTTTTTTAATGTACTCACTCCCAACCCTTCTACTAATGAAGCTCCAACCGTCCTCCACACAGAACCAAGACCGCATATAGTAAACAGTACTGAGTGAGTATAGTACGTTCCAGAAGTATGTTCGCGTTTTCCAGTAACGAAAGAGCTTTCAATATTGAATCATATTTTCGCAGAGGTACTTACGTCCGTTTGCCTACGTCGCATCCTGATTTCCTCCACCCGCTTCTGCTCCCCCCACTGTAAAGGCTAGTGGCTGGGTTGTCTTAGCTCTTTTCTGAAAACATTAATTTCTATTAGGAATTGGACGTCTACGTAATATTATACAACTGTTTGAAATAACTTAAAGAAAAATCACGCGATTTCCTCCCTTGCTACCACCCTGCGAAAAAACTACTTGGGCGGACAGTAGATAGCATGTCAGAGTGATTTTATCTGTACGGGTCGGGCAGAAGTGAAGATTGAATTTACAGTACGTAAGGTACTCTTTTATAGAGTAGGTACAGAATTATTTCAACATGAGTTACTAGTACGAAGGACGAAACTGGTAATTGGAATTAGATGTAATAGTCTATAGTGCAAAAATATGCACAAAAGAACTGAAGCCTGTATGGAAATTAACGGCCACCATTTTAAAAAATGTGTTTAAATATCCATATTATGATTATTTTTCAATTTAACTTCAGTCTCTATATTGTTCTCTAATGTTCTGCAGACAGTATAATATACACTAGGCCTACATAATGAATACGTTCGCATGGATAACTCAGTTCGTGAGTAAAAACACTTATTGTTAATACTTTACTGTACTTTGATTAAACAAAAACCTAATGAAAATTATCAAACTCCAAATTGTGATATTTCCTAGTTTACGTAAATGTATGAATTACTTTTCTTCCCTCCTATACCTAGTAAAGTGATTTGTTTGTATTTTACGCCAGTATCATCGAACTCCAGTCTTGGAAGGGGGTAGCAAACAGTGTTTTCGATTCTCAACCGTTAGTCGAAAGGTATAGCCAGGTTAATATTAAAAATGTTAGTAAAAATAAAATGATGTCCCTGTACAAGCGCATTGTTTGTAAGTACAGTCTGGTTAGAAATGAAATGTTTAAATTTATATTAATATCTTATATTATTTATACTAGTATTAGGCCTACATAAAATACAATTTTGTACTGAAATACATTTTTCATTTACATTGTACAGTATATGTGTATCTATTTATAATATGTGTCGTTCTACAACATTGATTATTAGAGGAGAAAAATTCGCTCCGGCACCGGAGATCGAATCCGGGTCTTTGGTTCTACGTACCAAGTGATCTAACCATTGAGCTACGCCTAAGTTCAATCCACAGCACCGGATCGAATCTCTGTCCTCTATTGTTTTTCCTTTTGTGGCCTGTAGGACCGAAAATTAAACTTTACGTAGATTCTTCGCCCAACAGTGCATATTAGTATGGAATACGGGCCACCAAGTCACTCCTTGTATAATGGCAGTTGACTTAATACTTATGTCAACATATATGTCGAACTTGGAGTCAGGCCACAAAGGGAAAAACATTAAAGGAGAGCGATTCGAGCCGGTGCTATGGATTGAACTTCGGCGTAGCTCAGTAATTAGAGCACTTGGTACGTAAAACCAAAGACCCGGGTTCTATCCCTGGCGCTGGAACGAATTTTTATTCTCTAATAATCATTGTTCCCATAACAGATATATTCTGTAGGACCAAAAGAATCTTTACGTAGGTTCTACAACATGTTTACTTATAGGCTATACATTAAAAGACTTGAAATACAAAAGTTACAAAAGTTAGTACTATTACAATTCATTACATTTAATTACAAAATACATTTTAGGTATATTTCCCCTGAGCACGAGATCACTCATTTTCAGGGGAGTGCTAGAATTTTGTATATTTACAATTTCTTTGCATTATGTTTTTCTTGCAATAAACTTATTATTATTGTCTTTGAAACATTGTATCTAGAGAAGCTCATGAGTAATTTTTATGCTACCATTTTTCAACGAAGACTTATATATATATATATATACAAAGCTTTAATTTCAAAACTTCTCAGCCTAAATAACTAATTCCTTAAGTTAAAATCAATTTAAACAAAAAAGCACGTCAATTTAGATATTGAGGGGTAAGTCTGAAACCAGGCTTAATTGCATTTTAGATTTCACCCCAGCCCCCTCACTTTGAAATTTCAAATCGCACCCCTATATTTTCATACTTAAATTTGAAGGAGTATTCAATTGTTTGTACTCATTCGTTTTCGCGTCTTTTGTTTTCTGTCGTCGCCTGGCAACCTGGATTGTTGTTATTGTTGATTAGAGCTGAAGAGAATAAAGCTACTAAAACTTATTGAGCATTTCATGTAATAGTTGTGTTTGTGTATTAAATTATTTGTTTTAAAATGGTGTATACCGTTCAATAGAGAATATATACCATCCTTATTGATTAAATTTAGGAAATTACACAAGCTGTGTTTTCATTCTACATCATCTGAAGACGACCGTTGGGCTCGTCATTACATAAAATAGCATCGAGTTCTTTAGTTGAATATCTCACACATTAGGCCTATTACGCACTGTCGACCAGTCGCCGGAGACCAATCGTCGGTAGCCACTAGACCAAAGGAACATTTAATCTTTGCGCATGTGGTCGCGCCATCCAGCGAGTTCCGGCGACTGCAGAAACACTGGCACGACTTCAGGGCTAGTGCCCTCGTGCCATGGCACTGCCTAAATAAAATGTAATTATATATTTTTTCCAACTGCACATTCACAGCGCTATAGCATTACAAGTTATATAAAAATACGAGTTTTTCTTGGAGTGATTCGAGCACAACGTACCGATTTAAGTACCGAGCCGGGTCAGAGATAACAATGCCGTTCGCCCCGCTCATACGCTGATGAATAGCTGTTCATTATAATCTTTATCATTCGAGCCAGCTGCCAGCCGGCTCTGTAAGAGCATGCGCAGAAGCGTTTTCTAAGCTTGAGCTTCACCGGTGTGCAAAGGACAGGGGGAAAGGACTTAAAAACAGAATGTTATGGTTTATTTAACAACGCTCGCAACTTCCGAGGTTATATCAGCATCGCTGTGCCGGAATTTTGTCCCGCAGGAGTTCTTTCACATGCCAGTAAATCTAGTGACATGAGCCAGTCGCATTTAAGCACACTTAAATGCCATCGACCTGGGCCGGGGTCGAACCCGCAACCTCGGACACAGAAGGCCAGCGCTATACCAACTGCGCCACACAGGGCGACGAAAGGGCTTGTCCGTGCCATTCAGTTGACAGCTCGATTCGATATGGCAGTACTAAATAAGGAATATTTGTTCAATGCCAGGGCTAACAATATAACTTTTCGCCGGCAAATACGCTATTCAAAAGAGCGTAAGCAAAACTGTATGGTATCTGACGTCATATGCATGTAAGTGTGCTGTATTGATAAGAAACAATATGAATAAAATAAAAACGTTAGTACAAAATACACTTTCTTTATAATATGAAGATAAAGAGAAAGTAAAGTAACTTATATGGGGAGACTAACTCCGGATTTGGATATAAATATGGAAGAAAAGGTGCTAAAAAGTACCGACGTCGAAAATAAATCAGTACGTTCATGAAAAACGCAAATACATTTACGGATGCGATATTAAAAATTCTTTGTTCTGTTTTCCTACCGTGCATTTTGATGGTAACTGATATTGTTCTAAGATAGGTATGGCAGATTTAGTTCACATCATTATGGTAGGAAGATGCCCAATTTTAGCCGGAAGGTCATTGAATTATTTGCTGGAAATTAGGACAGGAAAATAGAATTCAAGTATAAAACAGTTTACAAAACTTCGAAGTTCCGAGAATCGATTATAGGGGAGAGTTGGGTAGTATCGGACATCGGGTAATATCGGACAGTGAGTTTCTTTCATCTACCAACAGATTGTAGTCCTGAATGACATGGTTACGTTTCTGTATGCGATATCACAGAAATGTAACCATGTTATTCATGTACTATCATCTGGTGGAAGATGAAAGAAACTCTTCTTCTTCTTCTTCTTCTTCTTCTTCTTCTTCTTCTTCTTCTTCTTCTTCTTCTTCTTCTTCTTCTTCTTCTTCTCCTCCTCCTCATTTTTCTTCTCCTCCTCCTTTTTCTTCTCCTCCTCCTCCTTTTTCTTCTCCTCCTCCTCCTTTTTCTTCTCCTCCTTTTTCTTCTCCTCCTCCTCCTCCTCCTTCTTCTTCTTCTTCTTCTTCTTCTTCTTCTTCTTCTTCTTCAGTCCCTTCTGCTGCTAAGCGTCGGGTTCGCCTCTCTCCGTCCATTTCATTCATTTTTCCCGGTCTTTACACATTCTCTTCATCTCTACCATTGTTTTTCCTTTCTGTTGGCCTATTCTTTCTATTGTATCCTCCCGTTTAATCCTTGGTCTTCCTTTTGTCTTTCTTCCTTCCACTCTCATTTCCATCACCTGTTTAACCTTCCTTTCTTCTCCCATACGATATACATGCCCAAACAATTTCAATTGCCTTTCATTAATCACCTCTGTTAATGCTTTTCTCAGTCACTGTCTGACATTACCCGATGTCCGATACTACCCAACTCTCCCCTATTGTTTTATTATTTCATGTAATTTAGTGTTCTGCCCAACGGCAGATCTTTCACTGCAAACCTAGCAATCTCCAATTTTTCCTATTTTCTGCCTTCCTCTTCGTTTCCTCTTAATGTCATCTATCATCTGACATCTTCTTGTACCCCGAACTCTTCTCCCGTTCACCATTCCTTCCAGTGCATCCTTCAGTAGGCAGTTTCTTCTCAGACAGTGACCCAACCAATTCCTTTTCTTCTTCCTGGTCAGATTCAGCATCATTCTTTCTTCACCCACTCTTCAGCACAGCTTCGTTTGTTATTCTGTCTGTGTATCAAAAATGCAGCAAAAATTTCTTTTTCACGGCGTTCTTGCAATAAAGAATGTAGGCCTATACCCAGTATTTACTTTCCTTTCTTCTATTATTTTGCAGACAAATCACTAAGGTAGTCTCATCCATGTCAATTCTTCTTGACGCTGCAGAGTGTCACATGTTGGCCTACTCGTTTGGTCCTCCTATTTCTGGTCTCTTGTCGAACAAGTCGCCGGCGACCGGTCTACAGTGCGTAATAGCCCTTGGGTGAACGGAACTGTAATATTTTTGTTGAATTGCTTAATATCGCTGTCGTAGGAATAGCTACCATAGGCCTACTTAAACCGTTACTGCACCGGATGTATGTGAAATTAACTTGGTTTGGCGTGAGAAATCTTATGCGATCTCTGCTCTCGAGCAGCAGCAGCAGACCAGACCTGTTCATTTGATATGTGACAGAGGTTTTGCTTTACATGGGGTTCTGTTTAGGAACACAAAAAAGAAAGATAAGAGTGTCTGCGGGATCCTAACGCGACAGATTCATCATCTCAGCACTCCCTGCTCCAGACTTTCCATGCGGCTGAGCGGGAACGCACTTCACATCAATAATAAATCCTGTTCGATTTCGCTGCCGTGCTCCCATCTTGGCTTGCAGTTACGCACTGCTACACTCGAAGAATGAACAAGAAAAATAGTATCAGAAGAAGAAGTCAGCGGCATAAAAGAATGGGAAGGCTTTGAGAGCTACGATTTCATTGCGAGCACAATACATTCTATGAACCCTCCAGAGATTCCGCGTGTCTGCGGATTCTCAACGTCGTATCCACGCACTCCGTCCACACAACTTGGTGGTAACAAAGTAAAGGATTTGGTGGCTTTAAAACAGACCCTACTCTCAAACACAGCTTGTTTCCTTTTTGTTGTATCAGTTGTCACACACTTCATGTTGTATAGTCTTTGTATGTGAAGATTTATCAAATTTTTATGCCAACAATTCAGTTCCTTGCCATATTGCGAATGATGCTACTGTTTGTAGCAGAGTGCTGCATTGGAGTTAAATCGCTCGCTTGAACTCGGTCGAGTGTCGCACGTTCGAGTGAGATAAGATCGGTCGTGATACGCTCGTAATAAATAGAAGCACAGTACAAGGTCATCTCACCGACATATCTTATATGGAAGGCGACAGCTAAGATACACATATGTTTTGCTCACACAGTAAAAACAAGGCTTTATTTTCTGCGATTATGACTAACGTCTAATGGAATGTACCAAACAGTAACATGAAGTTACAAATAAAATAGTATGAAAAACTTCGATATACAGTTATTATCCCTAATTAATAATTATTCAATATTTGATTTATGATATATCCATACATAGTGGCTCGCCTATATACTGCGACAATGTAGAAACGTTTTACAAAATATTATTATATAGCAGTAGATTAATAACAATATTAGTACAGAAATAACGTCACAGAAAATATAATAAAACGAATAATCATTCTGCAAAGATTGATACACTAATTATTAGAGATTATTATTATATTACTACAAAATTGATACATTTCTTGCATTATCGTGATTGTGTTCTCCGTTTATAATAATTACATTTACATCCAATAACATCTATCAGATACGGCAAAAACAAAATAACTCCTGTGTGGGGGGAAACATTTACCTACAACATTTATATTACATTTTAAAGCAAGTTTTGTAGTTGTACTATGGAGAGCTTAGTTAAACACTGCAAAGTTTTGAAATGATAAACATATATGATGTTACTACACAGTTCATCACTGTAACAAGAACGAATGTCTAACGCTCGGCTTATACCGTTCGAGGATTTATCGCTCGCGACAATTTTACACATCATGCATTTGCACTACCTATCGGATTATGCTATGAACTACTTGGCGCTCGAGCGAAAACGTCCGATGCAGACCTCTGGTTTGTAGTATCTAAGTGAACTGTTATTAAAGAAATACCCTGCATCCTGAAGCTTATTGTGCTTACCATTCCTATTGGATAGCCGAATGGTCGCGCTCTTGCACAAATATAGCACGCTGCACCGTGAACTTAACCCGGGCTATGGTATGGATGACGATGATGATGATGATGATGACGATGATGATATGTGAATTAAGGATGACGAAATGAGTGTGAGGTCAAACTTCGAAAGAACTTCTCTTATACCTCCGCGTTATCAATCTAGCGTTACGTAGAAATTTAAATTGTACATCACAGATAAAGAATTTAGAAATCTCCTCACCATTCGTGACCTGCCATAGGGGACAAAGAGTACTTAACCATATAAGTTGAAATTTAAATTGTACATCACAGATAGAGAATTTAGAAATCTCCTCACCATTCGTGACCTGCCATAGGGGACAAAGAGTACTTAACCATATAAGTAGAAATTTAAATTGTTCATCACAGATAGAGAATTTAGAAATCTCCTCACCATCCGTGACCTGCCGTAGGGGACAAAGAGTACTTAACTATATAAGTAGAAATTTAAATTTTACATCACAGATAGAGAATTTAGAAATCTCCTCATCATTCGTGACCTGCCATAGGGGACAAAGAGTACTTAACCATGTAAGTAGAAATTTAAATTGTACATCACACATAGAGAATTTAGAAATCTCCTCACCATTCGTGACCTGCCATAGGGGACAAAGAGTACTTAACCATATAAGTAGAAATTTAAATTGTACATCACAGATAGAGAATTTAGAAATCTCCTCACCATTCGTGACCTGCCATAGGGGACAAAGAGTACTTAACCATATAAGTAGAAATTTAAATTGTTCATCACAGATAGAGAATTTAGAAATCTCCTCACCATCCGTGACCTGCCGTAGGGGACAAAGAGTACTTAACTATATAAGTAGAAATTTAAATTTTACATCACAGATAGAGAATTTAGAAATCTCCTCATCATTCGTGACCTGCCATAGGGGACAAAGAGTACTTAACCATATAAGTAGAAATTTAAATTATACATCACAGATAGAGAATTTAGAAATCTTCTCACCATTCGTGACATGCCATAGGGGACAAAGAGTGCTTAACCATATAAGTAGAAATTTAAATTGTACATCACAGATAGAGAATTTAGAAATCTTCTCACCATTCGTGACCTGCCATAGGGGACAAAGAGTACTTAACCATATAAGTAGAAATTTAAATTGTACATCACAGATAGAGAATTTAGAAATCTTCTCACCATTCGTGACCTGCCATAGGGGACAAAGAGTACTTAATCATATAAGTAGAAATTTAAATTGTACATCACAGATAGGGAATTTAGAAATCTCCTCACCATTCGTGACCTGCCATAGGGGACAAAGAGTACTTAACGATGTAAGTAGAAATTTAAATTGTACATCACACATAGAGAATTTAGAAATCTCCTCACCATTCGTGACCTGCCATAGGGGACAAAGAGTACTTAACCATATAAGTAGAAATTTAAATTGTACATCACAGATAGAGAATTTAGAAATCTCCTCACCACTCGTGAATTGCCATAGGGGACAAAGAGTATTTAACCATATAAGTAGAAATTTAAATTGTACATCACAGATAGAGAATTTAGAAATCTTCTCACCATTCGTGACCTGCCACTAGGGACAAAGAGTACTTAACCATATAAGTAGAAATTTAAATTGTACATCACAGATAGAGAATTTAGAAATCTTCCCACCATTCGTGACCTGCCACAGGGGACAAAGAGTACTTAACCATATAAGTAGAAATTTAAATTGTACATCACGGAGAGTGAATTTAGAAATCTTCTCACCATTCGTGATCTGCCACAGGGAACAAAGAGTACTTAACCATATAAGTAGAAATTTAAATTCTACATCACAGATAGAGAATTTAGAAGTCTCCTCACCATTCGTGACCTGCCACAGGGGACAAAGAGTACTTAACCATATAAATGTTTACAACTTCACTGAACCATTGATTTTGTTTTGACAATGAAACTCCTACAAGTACATAGCTGCAAATATATTTTGAGATTAGTGGAAATATACCTAGTTTTAGAGAGGTAAGTGTTACAAAAAAGTAAAGAATGCTAATGAACTTAGTTTCATTTTGAATATAGGTGATGCTTTAGTAGCGCAACTGATCCTTTCAATGCAGTTAAGGTTACAATCGGAATAATAGATGTAGGTATTCCAAGCCTCTTAAACACATCTTTCATGAAGAGAGTAGCGGTACCTCTTGCTCCAACCAGAAGTCCGATTACTTCAAGCTCTTTTCGAGGTAATAGGGAATGGTAGGATTATAGATATTCTTTTTTTCCCCTTTTCGACTTCTGCTGGCTGTTCCTCATTCGTTTCGAAACGTACAGTGGGATCAATTATGAATCCAGATCTTGTATATTCCTTGAAAGCTATTATATCTATGCGCCGTGTACTGCCAGTGCCGGAGAGACCGTGTACTTCTTCAAAGGTGTTGTAATCGGCATCTTTAAGGGCAATGGCTATAATTGATCGTACTTGGTGGTATCTAGCGTTTCGCAGAGCTTCGCCGTGCGGACAGGATCCCAGGACGTGTGCACGAGTTTCAACCTCGTTGTGGCAATGCTTACAACGGTTGTTCTGAGATCTTCCCGGCACAGCACGTACTGCAGCAACATTTGCAACCATTTTAATGTCATCGCGTCATTCGCTGTTGGAGAGTCCTTCGTGTTTACAAATCCATTTGTTGGCACCAGGATTTTGTTTAAATAAAACTACGCCTTTCCCTTTCTGTGGATGACGACACCAAATATCAAATTTTCTGTTCCTCAGAAGTTTACAAGTCTTTGTAGCATTTAAGAAATGTTCATTCTTATGAAATAAGGCATCTTCTGGAACAATGTTCAGAGATTGGGCACATCTAATGCTCTCCTCATGAACCTGACGTGTTTGTATGATGTATGGGTTTTGAGATTTGTGTAAACATCGAAGGGCATTAATTCACTATATTGACGTAAACATTACTAGAGTCGATGGCAATTCGGAAGGCGGTTGTCCGCTAGCGTTTGCGTCGAGAGAGATAGATGGAGAGAGCAAGGCAGCGTACAACATTGCGACATCGTACTTTACGAGCACGTGCAATACAAATAGCGCAGGAGAGAATTTAAATTTACAAAAGACAATAATGACCTTAGCCGTTGATTACTGTAAGTATGACACCAAACAAATCCTCTTTCCTTCACTAACAATATTCTTCGCACGGTTTTCAATCCCACACCACATGCTTCTGCAGTCGTTTCGTGCGCGTTGGCAACGTTGCAGTCAGCATCAAGATGGCCGGCAGCGTTCTGCTCGTTAACGTTTTTAAAATAATTATACACCTTAAACACTATTTTCCGCGCCTGCTTGTGTAATACTTGTGTTTTTACAGTCTCTTCTTCCATTTATTTACCTTTCATACATTTAGTAAATGTTAGTTTTACTTATTCAATGTATTGAAACACTCGCACGTGAACAAATGAACTCGGGAAGTGCTTGTTATGGACTGATTCTGATTGGTTCTACTGTACAAGCTTGTGACGTCACATACTAGAAATGCTACGGCACATATAGAAGCTAGCCGCCTTCCGTAATCCCGTCTAGTCTAGGCCTATTTTTTATTTTAGTAGGTTATTTTATGACGCTTTATCAACATCTAAGGTTATTTAGCGTCTGAATGAGATGAAGGTGATAATGCCGGTGAAATAAGTCCGGGGTCAACACCGAAAGTTACCCAGCATTTGCTCATATTGGGTTGAGGGAAAACCCCGGAAAAAATCTCAACTAGGTAACTTGCCCCGACCGGGAATCGAACCCGGGCTACTGGTTTCGCGGCCAGACGCTCTGACCGTTACTCCACAGGTGTGGACGTCTAAGCCTATATTTTCGTTCATGCATGAATGTGTGTCATAGTACACAAACGCGATACATTATCACATTACTGTTTTGTTCTTTTGTGGATCCATTTCACTGTTTTTTTTTTTTTTTTTTTTTTTTTGTATCTCGCACTTTTACTTTCTTGTACGAAATATGAAGACAAGTCATACAGTATTCATTATGTCATTGTTTCTTTCTACTTTTCATTTCCACTTCATTTTGTGCCCGTCTTTTCTTCTAGAGTTATCAACTCCTTTCTACCCTTTCCTCCTTCATTTTAACTTCATTTTTCTTATCTTATTCTTCCTTATCTGTTCTTTATTTCTTCGTGCCCTTATTGTCTGATATTCTCTTTCTTCCCTTCCTCGTAGAATTGTTTGTCCCTGTTTTCCACTTTCCATTTAACCTTTCAATTTTTTCCCTTGTATTTGTATCTATCGCCTTTTTTTGCCTCCCTCCCTTGCCTCGTTGATACATTTCAAGTGAGTCGCGCGAGTACAATGAGACTCGTTCAGATTATAGAGCTCGTCCAATTAAAGTTGATTGTGATTGGTAATTCTTCAGGTTAATTAGGAAACGTCCTTTACTCCCGGACGGCCTATTCAGAGGGTGGGGTGGGGTGGGGCATGCAGCCAAGATGGTGAAATAGGCACAACAGCATCCAGCGGTATAATTAGTTTGTAATGGGGTCGTCGGGCAATTACCGATCTCGGCTCTTGTTACGTGCACTAATGACCGGCTCGGGTCCCCCACCCACGCCATTCAAATTCATGTTACGGAATTTTCAATCAGCAAAGATCAGCGTATTCATAAACAAGGTCTGTGAGACACGTAATTGATTTGCTTATAGTTATCTATGCATGTTACGGGGCCTATATTGTATGCCTTGTAACAGTGTTGCCATTCCCTGGATCGAGCTTGAGAAAGAACTGTCCATGTACTGGAACTTTTTTATAAGTTTAAAAATAATTTCCAAAGAAATTTTGATCTGTCTTTTAACAGTTGTACAGGGACATCATTTTATTTTTACTTCAATTTTTATTCTACCTGAGTTTTTGAACGTACTTTACTCCCACCCGTTCTACTAATGAAGTTCAACCGTCCTCCACACAGATCCAAGACCGCATATACAGTTATAATAGCCTTACAGTCATAGTAAACAGTATGTTCCAAAAATATGTTCGCGTTTTCTAGTGACGAAAGAGCTTTCAATATTGAATCATTTTCGCACAGGTACTGTCGTCCATTTGCCTACGTCGTAACCCGGTTTCCCCCACCAGCTTTTATTCGCCAACTAGTGGTTGGGCTGTCTTAGCTCTCTTGTGAGAACATTAATTTCTGTTAGGAATTGGACGTCTACGTAATATTATACAACTGTTTAAAATAACTTAAATAAAAAGGCCTCGTTAAGTAATTAACTGTCACGTGATTTCCTCCCTTTCTACGACCCTACGACATAACCACTTGGACGGACAGTAGATAGTATGTCTGAGTAATTTTATCTTTTCGGATCGGGGAGAAGTGAAGATTGAATTTACAGTACGTAAGGTACTCTTTTATAGAGTAGGTACAGAATTATTTCAACATGAGTTACTAGTTCGAAGAACGAAACTGGTAATTGGGATTAGGTACAATAGTCAATAGTGCGATAATATGCACATTAGAACTGAAGCCTGTATCGAAATGAACGGCCACTATTTAAAAAAATGTGTTTAAATATCCATATTATGATTATTTTTCAATTTAACTTCATTCTCTATATTGTACGCTAATGTGCTGTAGACAGTATAATATACACTACATAATGAATAAGTCCACATGGACAGGTCAGTTCGTGAGTAAAAACACTCATTGTTAATACTGTACTGTATTTTGATTAAACAAAAACCTGAGGAAAATGATCAAACTCAAAAGCGCAATATTTCCTACTTTACGTAAATGTATGAACTACTTTTCTTCCCTCCTATACCTAGTAAAGTGATTTGTTTGTATATTACGCCAGTATCATCGAAATCCAGTCGTGGAAGGAGGTAGCAAACGGCGTTGATCCAGAGGTATAGGCAAGTTAAGATTAATGTTAGTAAAAATAAAATGATGTCCCTGTACTTGTTTGTGGATATTACTACTACTACTACTACTACTACTACTAATACTAATACTAATACTAATACTACTACCACTACTACTACTACTAATACTACTACTACTACTACTACTACTACTACTACTACTACTACTACTACTACTACTACTACTACTACTATTGGGTATTCTAAATGACTTGACGAGCTATTCAGAAAAAAATTCGGATGATATTACACCATGAATTCATTGGTAATATCACTTGCTCCGGGTGATACAAGGTATTGCACGTCGGTTTAGGCTACAGTTACTGACTTTAATATTCGGCCAGATCCTTTTTTCAGGTTTTGTTGTCTTTATTATGCAGTAGAAATTGTACTAAGTTTAAAATAAAAATTGAGAACGATGTGCTTATATTTAATAGTAATTATATCAAATACACAAATTTTCAGACCATTACACAAGTGAATTAAAAATGTTTTCCTATTAACGGACACAAGAGCGCGTCACTTTAATATACGGCCACTTCATTTGTTTACCTGAGCAAGGGGTTGCTGCCTCAGTAGGCACAGTGTTTCTGTGTTTGCTGATCTGTCTGCATGTGTTCTGAAGCATCTGCCGCTACAGTATGGGGCGTAAAGGTAGGAATACAACATTTGAACAGAGACAACTCGTAATTTTCCATCATGCAAAGGGGAAATCTGAAAGAGAAATCAATAAAATATTAAATATATAAAGAAGCATAATTGGAGACATAATAAACAGATATATGGAGGAAGAAAGATTGGAGTCGTACCCCAAAAAGGAAACCAATAATACTGACTGATTGGGAAGAAAGAATAATAATTCGGAAAATAAAGAACAACCCGAGACTAAGTTTTCCAAAATTAACAGATGAACTCTTTGAAGAGAGTAGAAAACGTGTCCACCCAGAAACTGTCCGAAGGGTAATAAGAAAAGCTGAGTTCAATGGCAGAGTGGGGGAAAAAAAAAAACCCCTTCGTTAGTGAGGGGAACAGAAAAAAGAGGCTGCAGCTTCCTAGGGAATATGTAAATAAAGATGTTTTTGGTGGAATGGCGTAATTTTTTCAGACGAGAGCAAGTATAATGTTTTTGATTCAGTTGGCGAGATAAATGTGTGGCGGAAGCCAAATGAAGAATTTGCAGCCCACTGTGAAATATGGAGGAGGCAGCATCATGATCTGAGGTTGCATCTCTGCAGCAGGAGTTGAAAAGATAACACAAATAGAGGGGATAATGAAGAAGTAAGACTATCTTCGTATATTGAAGCAACACTTACACAGAAGTGCAGACAAATTGGGCGTAAGGGACATATTTAAATTTTACCAGAATAACGACCCTAAACACAAATCCTGAGGCTTGTTATCAGACTGCTCGTGTAGGGATGGAACCTGGCTCTCTCAGGGATTGAGTCAGGGTGGCCCACCTAACAGCATCGAGTCATCAGGAAGGACTTGGGGCTCGGGACCCCTAGGGCTTATCAGGCTACTCGTCTGCGAAATGGGATCTGGGTCTATCAGAGTATGAGACAGGATGGCCAACCTTTCAGCGTCGGATTCACGAATATCGGACTTGGACATGAAGGGTTCAGAACCATAATGGGCCAAGCGCGATTTACTAAAGCCGCAGAAAACCAGGGTTAAAATGAAGTTATTACCATAATTCAATGGAAATATATAGCAAGTAATATTATACTTACTTACTTACTGGCTTTAAAGGAACCCGGAGGTTCATTGCCGCCCACACATAAGCCCGCCATAGGTCCCTATCCTGAGCAAGATTAATCTAGTCTCTATCTTCATATCCCATCTCCCTCAAATTCATTTTAATATTATCTTCCCATCTACGTCTCGGCCTCCCTAAAGGTCTTTTTCCCTCCGGCCTCCCAACTAACACTCTATATGCATTTCTGGATTCGCCCATACGTGATTTGAAGGATTCGTAACAAGCTGTTTTTTACGGTGATGGGTTGTTAGCCCTTCGCCCAACCCCCAAGCTGGAGGACACCCCTCATCGGCTGTCCGCGACTGCTTATTCAATATGTTCACAGCTACCCTCCATATCTGGAGGCCGTCTCCTCGATCCGCAACCTGAGGACGCGCCATGCCGTGGTGATAGGGACCCACAATACATGGATAAAAAGTATACACATTAAAATTAAATGAAATGTCAATCTTAATTAAACTATGGTATTCACTTAACGTTAACCCTTGCTTTCTCCGTTTTTAATAAATGGCACGGTTCAAAGCTTTCCGGTGGGGCAAAGTTATCTGGTTGAGGTTTTTTCTGGGGATTTCCCTCAACCGAATATGAGCAAATGCTGGGTAACTTTCAGTGTTGGACCCCTTACTCATTTCACTGGCATTATCACCCTCATCTCATTCAGACGCTAAAAAACCAAAGCTGTTGATAAAGCGTTGTAAAATAATAACCTACTACTACTGAAAGCTACAGTGCTAATTTTCTAGTTTAGCCAGAAACAACAGAACATTTGAGGTTATAACAACACTTTCTTTTGAACTCTTTCATCATTGCTTATCTATGACTTTGAGCATATTTAATTTTATTGTAAATCTATTTACTTGTAATAATTAATTGTACAATTATTGTAATTAATTATTGAGACTGTCAGTCTGACGTAATCGTTTCATTGCTGATACATCAAAGCAGAGAGAATACAAATAAAACAAGTGAATGTAGGTGGGAAAAAACTGTCACTTATTGATTTTGAGCAGCATGCATTTTACTATCAGTGTAATTCGATTTTCATTGGTCAATCTAGTGTCAATGAGCTTGTTCATTGGCTGAGAAACTTTCGCATTTGTTTATTTATATATAATTATTTTCGTTATATTCTTCAGTTTTTCCTCCATATGCCTTTCTTACATGGTAACTTGATTTTTCCATTCTTGTGGCGCTCATATTATTATGACGACGTTGAAATGCAAAATTGAGGGAAGACGACATCAGAGCAGTTTTCACAGTCCGCGGGTCAGCTGGGTGTGATTAACAAGGCGGCGCTCCTGGAACAAGATATCGAGGAATAAATCCGCTTTGCGGCGCCTCATTGTTCCTCGGATTATGCGGAGCGCTGTTTACATGCGCGCGCACCCCCCGTTCCGCGGCCCACACCTTCATAACACAATGTAATTCACTCAGCTTGCGGTTTGCAGAGTTCGATACGCTTGTCAGAGCGTCCCATCCCACTGGCTGGTTCACTGACTGTGGACTACAGCTCAACTTCTCCATACATACCTCTACGGTTAGTTAAGTGGCTTTTGCTTGTATAAACCCATTCAACTAAATATACAGGAATACTTATTATTACATTTATTGTTATTGTTACTTATATACCTGTAAGTTACGACTCAAAATAAAGTATACGTAATACTCCGTTACATTTACATGCACATATTCATATTTACTGCTCAGGGAGTAATGAAACATCATCCAAAATGTGACAAGTACCAAAAAGTATTGCTCATTCGTTAGCCTATCTATCTATCTATCTATCTATCTATCTATCTATCTATCTATCTATCTATCTATCTATCTATCTATCTATCTATCTATCTATCTATCTATCTATCTATCTATCTATCTATCTATCTATCTATCTATCTATCTATCTATCTATCTGTCTGTCTGTCTGTCTGTCTGTCTGTCTGTCTGTCTGTCCGTCCGTCCATCTTTCCATATCTATCTATCTGTCCGTCCGTCCGTCCACCTATCTACGTACCTGCCTACCTATCTATCCAGACAATGATCCAATGAGCAAGTGTCCACCGCTATGGAATAACGGTAACAGGTTAGTATGTCTAACCATGAAACGAGCGGGCCCGAGTGCTTATATTCAATAGTAATTTTATCAAATACACAAATTTTCAGACCATTACACAAGTGAATTAAAAATGTTTTTCTATTAACGGACACAAGAGCGCGTCACTTTAATATTCGGCCGAGTTCAAATCCTACTCGGAACAACTTCCTTAACGCAGAGCCTGTTTCCAACAGCTGATTACACCATTCCACAATGGTAACACGCTCTGGAGCATTTGAACCATATTCCTGCCTAAATCGTCTTGGCACTGCAATTGGAACTTCAATTCAGCTAACCAAGAACAACATTTCACTTTCTGCTGTACCGTGAATTCCGCCATTTTAACTCTATGTGTTGTCATATCCCACACATGCGCACTAGAGTCATAATTTTCATTGTTACCAAACTTGGAGAGTTTCTACATAAGACAAGATGAGAAACATATTTCTAAATGCACTGAGTGACGAGATATTTATATTTCTTTGTGGTAGTGATTCTACGGGACACAGTGTATAATAAGAATATTGGTTATAATCTAATATCTATCTTAACAATAGTAAGTACAACCTTATATTTGTTATTTTTATCTCTTGGACCACCTCAGGAAACATTACCTGTTCAATTACCATTTTTATTATCATCATCATCATCATCAGTTTTATGGTTATCAGTTATTATGATTTAGTGGTTGTTATTATTAGCATTTTTATTGTATAAAATACGAGGCTCGGAATTAAACATGGATCCTTTAAACTGATAAAGACCGTCACTTTGCTTCCATTAAACGAATTTTTCTGGACAGTTGAGAAATTACAGGCACTATGTTGTGTACACGTCAGTGTACAGGCGTAATTTATTTTTCGGAAGTTGACTATATCCATTAAAGATAATAAACGTTGGTTTGATGCTCTGTCATTAGCGTAACTCATTTCCTTCTGTTCTGGATCGTGCGGAATTTAGCAAATGATACGTAAAACTATCTTTACGACGTGCTAAAGGCGCTCAACTCTACTTTGTCATAAATATTACGTTTTAATGGCTTAATTACCTCACTTTAAATCCTACAGTGATAGCTTTCAAGTTTTAAAGCCTGCATTTCGAAAATAAAAACGACACGTTTTTACAGTAAAGTATAATATTCTTTCCAAGAGAAACAATCTCTTTTCCTAGCATATTCTGCCATGGACGTAGAGGACTCTGCTTTAATTTATGACAGACAAGTGAATCATTATGGAATTAAAGCTTCCGTGGTTGTGATTATTGTTTTCATGTCTTGCAGTTTCGTAATGATATTTAATTTTCCCGAAGTTTTTAAATACTGTATTTTATAGATTCAACTCTACTAGACGTGAACCATGAGAGAGATGACAGAGTATGGGATAGGCCAACAGCGAATAGAAAGGGAAACACTCATTTTGTGAATTTTTAAAAACATTAGTTATCCTGCGAGTGTACACACAAGCATAAGTAAATACAGGGACATATTTTTTTTACTTCAATTTTTATTGTACCTGAGTTTTTGAATATAATTCACTCCCATCCCCTCTACTAGTAAACTTCCAACCGTCCTCCACACAGAACCAAGATCGCGTATGCTGTGTAAGTCGCCTTACGGTCATTGTAAACAATACTGTGTTAGTGAGTATAGTACGTTCCAGAAATATGTTCGCGTTTTCCAGTGACGAAAGAGCTTTCAATATTGAATCATATTTTCGTACAGGTACTGTCGTCCGTTTGCCTACGTCGCATCCCGTTTTCCCCTAACCGCTTCTGCTCGCCCCTCTGTAAAGGCTAGTGACTGGGCTGTATTACCTCTTTTCTGAAAACATTAATATCTGTTAGGAATTGGACGTCTACGTAATATTATGCAACTGCTAAAAATAACTTAAATAAAAGGGCCTTGTTAAGTAATTTTAACTGTCACGTGACAGTAGATAGCATTTCAGAGTAGTTTTATCTTTTCGGATTGGGCAGAAGTGAAGATTGAATTTACAGTATGTAAGGTATTCTTTTATAGAGTAGGTACAGAATTGTTTCAACACGAGTTACTAGTAAGAAGGACGAAACTGGTAATTGGAATTTGGTACAATAGTCTATAATGCTATAATAAGCACAAAAGAACTGAAGCCTGTATAGAAATGAACGGTCACCATTTTCAAAAATGTGTTTAAATATCCATATTATGATTAGTTTTCAATTTAACTTCATTCTGTATATTGTACGCTAATGTACTGTAGACAGTATGATATAAACTGCATAATGAATACGTCCGAATGGATAGCAAAATTATTCATGTGTAAAAACACTTATTGTTAATACAGTACTGTATTTTGATTAAACAAAAACCTAATGAAAATTATCAAACTCCAAATTGCGATATTTCTTACTTTACGTGATTGGATGAACTGCTTTTCTTCCCTCCTATACTTAGTAAAGTGATTTGTTTGTATTCTACGCCAGTACCATCGAACTCCAGCCTTGGAAGGGGATAGCAAACGGTGTTTCCGGTTCTCAACCGTTAATCCAAAGGTATAGCCAGGTTAATATTATAAAATGTTAGTAAAAATAAAATGATGTCTCTGTACTTCTTTCCAACTTTCCCCACATTTACAATTGGCAGCAGTGAATAGATATATAGCGTATGTCATCGGTGTCCATTATGTGATCCGCTACTCACTCTGTAGTCACTATGAAACCTGCAATGCAACTTCCCCCCAACCCTTCTGCGTCACCGTTAAGCTCGGTTATGCATCACTCATTGTTTATTGTAACTAGAACACGAATGCAGTAACGGCAATGAAGCACATCAGGAGTATGTCTGAAAAAGATTTAATTTAGAGTGGGAAGAAAAGTTTTTCTGCAGTGCTTGCGAGAATATAAAATGCTTTATAATGTAAGAAATATAGAAAGATTCGATCTTTCGCCAGTTTTGTGAAAACCATGTTTGCAACTACATACATACATACATACATACATACATGCATGCATACGTACATACATACATACATACATACATACATACATACATACATACATACATACATACATACATACATACATACATACATACATACATACATACATACATACATTATTTCAGACAGACTCAAACTTAAATTCAGTGTAACCCCTAACCTAACAGCAATGTTAACAGGACACGGCAAAACCAGAGCGTACCTACATAGATTTAAAATTATAAACAATCCAACATGCCCATGTCATATCAGCCACCAAACGGTAGACCACTTATTGTTCGATTGCAAACTATTAGATCAGGAAAGAGATGCTTTAATCGCGGCTGTATTAAGAACTGAAAACTGGCCACCTAACAAAGACGACATCATAAAAAATATACTAGGAAACTTATACAATTTGTAAATAATATACCTTTTGAGAAAATTAGCCAGTTGTAGAAAAAAAAACAAAATAAAATAGAATTGTAAATAATTTTAAATGTAAATGGTAGAAATTGTAAATAATTATATAACTAGAGTATCATAAAAAAACAATAATTTTAGAATCTGCAATAACATCACAGTCTAACAGTAGATTGTAAACTATAAACGGTAGACAGCTATAATTAATTGTGACCTTAGAACATTTTATAGAGAAAAAATAAGAGAAAATTGTGGAAAAGAAAATAATCCAAATCAGATTGTAAATTTCAAATTGCAGAAAATCAATATAAATGCAGCATATATTTCTAGAGAAATAAGTGAATGGCAAAAACAAAATCAACTGATCTTCAAATTAGATTGTAAACTTTGAATTGTTATAGATGATTGTAAATAATTGTAATATTATAAGAGAGCTCAGTGCATGTAGTATTACTCAGTGTAATGGAACATGTCATTTTTAATTTAAAAAAAATTACATACATACATACATACATACATACATACATACATACATACATACATACATACATACATACATACATACACATTTTATCTTTAAGCAGTTCTTCTTGCGAATGAAAACCGTGAATTCAAAATGTAGAGCCCGTATTACGAACACATTTTTGCGACCAGTTATGGTTAGCAGTGTGCAACATAACTCCTGATTTCAATTCAGTATTACTTGGAAAAGTGCGTGAAACTGAGGAGGACTAATTCCAGAAGTTTTTTTTTTTTTTTTTTTTTTTTTTAATTCAACTTAAGAACGTAACAAGTTGCCTTATTTTTATATTTAATTTAATTTCATATGTAACTCTTAAAGATTCATAATTATTTATTTCTAACTTATTTTGAATATGTTTAATAATATACAAATCTGAAAGTTAGAATTTATAAAACAGTTATATTACCGGTTGCTCTGTATGGTTGTGAAACTTGGACTCTCACTTTGAGAGAGGAACGTAGGTTAAGGGTGTTTGAGAATAAGGTGCTTAGAAAAATATTTGGGGCTAAGAGGGATAAAGTTACAGGAGAATGGAGAAAGTTACATAACACAGAACTGCACGCATTGTATTCTTCACCTGACATAATTAGGAACATTAAATCCAGACGTTTGAGATGGGCGTTGCATGTACCATGTATGGGCGAATCCAGAAATGCATATAGAATGTTAGTTGGGAGGCCTGAGGGGAAAAAGACCTTTGGGGAGGCCGAGACGTAGATGGGAAGATAATATTAAAATAGATTTTAGGGAGTTGGGATATGATGATAGAGACTGGATTAATCTTGCTCAGGATAGGAACCAGTGGCGAGCTTATGTGAGGGCGGCAATGAACCTCCGGGTTCCTTTAAAGCCAGTAAGTAAGTATTATATTTTAGTATTGTTTTACCTGATGATGCCCCTTGGAGGGTGAAAACGTTCGTACAAATGTAAATATACAAAACTGTGATAATATGTAACTTGGTTTTGTTTAATGTGTTAAGCCATGAAGATTGAAAAAAGCTTTAATATATTGATATATGTAACAAACTGTGTTTTTTTATTTTTTTAACGGTACTCGTATGTCGTAATAACGCATTGCGCATGTGCACAACTGCAATATTGTCGAGAACGCATATGTGCTGTAATTGTGGCCATATGGATTCGACAGCACATGCTTCCTATTTGCTATATAGGCCTACAGTTGGGTACCTATTTAGTCCAATGAGAAGACTTGTTTCATTCAAACTGTAATTATAAATAATGAAACGTTAAAGTTTTGTTACCGTATGTATTACAGTCAGTTTAAAAAAAGCACACCACCAGAGCCAAATCCTGGCTGCGAAACTGCTCAATGATTATATTTGATTGTTTATTTACATGTTATCAATACATCTCAACAGTTCAATGCACTTTTCCGCTCTGTTGACAACAGTAAGTACTGTTCTTCTGAGGTCTTGTCGTTATTTTATAAGAGCATCAATATTCTAAATGGGAGCAACGAATTTGTGTCTTGTGTTTACTTTATTCTTTTAAACTTCGTCTGTTATCTATCCCCACAGACAAAAATTTACACGAGTAAGATGTGGGAACCTTGGTAGCCAATATACGTGGCGCAAACAGCTGTTTCCCTACACCAATTGTTAATAGTGCTGCCCTCAGACGATCTCAGAAGAACTGCATGTAGTATTCCCTTGTACACAGTCAATATTACATAATCATTTGCCGTTCCTCTATTCGGAAAGCTGGTTGTGCGCAATAACTAAAGAACTGTATCTCCACATCTACTGAAAATTTAACACATGTTTAGAATCGGCGGCAATTCGGAAGGCGGTAGTCTGCTAGCGTTTGCGTCGAGAGAGACAGATAGAGCAAGACAGCGTACAACATTGCCACATTGTGCTTCACGCGCACGTGCAATACAAATAGCGCAGGAGAGAATTTAAATTCTCAAAAGGTAATAATGACCTTAGCCGTTGATTACTGTAAGCATGACACCAAACAAACCCTCTTTCCTTCACTAACAATATTCTTTGCACGGTTCTCAATCCCACATCACATGCTTCTGCAGTGTTTCTTGCGAGTTGTCAACGTTGTAGCCAGCATCAAGATGGCCGGCAGCGTTCTGCTCGTCAACGTTTTTAAAATAATTAAACACCTTAAACATTATTTTCCACGCCTGCCTGTGCAATACTTGTCTTTTACAGTTTCTTATTCCATTTATTTATCTTACACACATACAGTAAATGTTAGTTTTACTTATTCAGTGTATCATTCCACACGTGAACAAACGAACTCGGGAAGTACTTGTTAGACTGATTCCGATTGGCTCTACTGTACAAGTTTATGACGTCACATACCAGAAATTCTACGGCCCATGTGGCAGCTGATCGCCTTCCGAAATGCCGTCTATTCTAGATGAACGTTTTTCCTCAGAATAATTCATAAGTTATAACCATCTCCTAAATATCCCCCTGAATCACCCTGTGTATTCATCTCACACAATGCATAATACTTACTTAGACATTTTAGGGGCAAGTAGTAGTGGTAGTAGCAGCAGCAGTAAGTGTGTACATTTTTAAGATAGTAGCAGAGGAGACTTAAGCATGGTTCAGATGGTGCTAGTTTCTGTGATGGATTCCAAGATGGTTGCGCTGATGGCTACCCTGCGTGCTCACTCGCTCGAAGTAATGCTCTCTGGTGGCTGTTTTGGTGGCTAGCTTGCTGTATTTCGAGGGTAGGTTCCTTGCTCTTTTTCGTGATGGTTTGCAGGATGAAACCAAATATGATGATCTAGTATCACCACTGAAACCATGTCGCCAAGTTCGTCGTTTTCCAACTAAACTTGTTTTTTCTATATTCTTTAGTTTCTAAGAAACAACAATTAAATCGGACTTTAGCTGTTTTGTTAAGGTAATTATGGCTTAATTACCTTATTACGACATTTACTATTGTTAACGTAGGACTTTAGTTGTTTTTCACTCACGGTTTAGTTTCTTTTTGACCATGAGTGTTGGCAACAGATGAAACACCAGATGATTTTCCAATTTGAACTGTGAAAAGAACAACAACCGTCACCGTAGCCAACGCGGGAGCCAGCAAGTGAGCACGCAGGGTAGCCATCAGCACAGCCACATTGGAATCCATCACAGAAACTAGCACCGTCTGAACCGGGCTTCAGTCAAGGCACTTGAGCACAATTCCAGAGGCACAGTCGGTGGACGCTGTGTTACGACCTCTGTAACTGTTCCGTTACGGCCCAGGGGTACCGCAACACGACGAGCCAATCAAACAGCACAGGATGGCTGCCTTGACAACGATAAAGAGTGCACAAAGCTTCTGGTCTAAATAAACGTTCTCTTGAGAGCGTCACATGAGAGCCTTGTTACAGCAATCCACTGAGTGGAGTGAGTCCAGGAGAGTTAGCATCTTGAATAACCAATCCCTCTCCACAGTGCATTCTTAGCTTCTCCATAGTGGCTCCAACACAGGTCTTTGACTAGATTTCCAGTGGATCCGAGTTCGATTTCACGACATGGGAAATATGTCATTGTTTTTTGTTCACGTTAATACTTGTTTAAAACTTAGTAAGTTGAAACGTTAAAAGTATTATAATTTTAAAGAGGTTATAACAGACGGGTCCCGTTTCAACACCGGTGATGTAATCTTCAGTGTCTTTCGAACTACTGCTGCTCCAGCTGAACTTGATTTTCGGTGTTTGCATTCGTCAGTTGTAGGGGTGGGGGTGCATTGCTCTTATGGTGGGGGTGGTTTCTTGTGTGTAATGTATTATGATATCGAATAATTTGTGCGCATATACAGCATATAAGTTACTTAATACACAATTACAATTCAATACCCATACATTATTCGATATCATAATACATAACATAATATTCGCCTGGCTGATCACGTAACACCATCCCTCGAAATGTTGTCCTGGCTCCGTCTAGAAGATCGTAGGAAAATCCACTGTCTTTCCCTTCTCTTTCACATATTGTATTTCTCCATTCCTGTCTATCTTGCGTCTCGTTTTGAAAATTTATCCACCCATCATAACCCAGACACACGATCACAACACTCCACAATATTATCCATTCCCTCCCACCGAACATCCCCATACTCATCATCTTTCACTGTGGCTGTTCCTCGGCTTTGGAATTCCCTACCGAGGAATGTCAGGGGCTGTCAGACATCAAACCAATTTAAGAATAGACTAACGAAATATTTTATAACAATTCTTATTAACTATTCTTATTAACTTATTAATAGCTGTTTCAGGTTTCTCAATGTTTAATGATTATATATATATATATATATATATATATATATATATATATATATATTATTGGCACACTAACATTACTTATCCAGCTTTCATTATTACTTTCATGTTGTTTTATGGTCTAGATATTAATGTAATAACTATGTAACCAATTGTATTCAATTAGAATTAGAGTCTGGCTGGGCGAAAGAGAAGGCCCACTGGCCTTAGCTCTGCCAAATTAAATAAATAAATTATTATTATAACACACAAACAACCACCCCCCACCATAAGATTTATATACACCCACCCCTAAACTGACGAACGCAAACGTCGGAAATCAAGATCAGCTGGAGCAGCAGTAGTTCGAAAGACACTGAAAATGACACCACACCGGTGTCGAAACGGGACCTGTCTGTCATAAGGAACATAACTAGACAGTGGATGCGGGATGACTTATCGTTGAATGTATGTGCACATTTACTATATGTTACATTTTTTCATTCAGACCATTGGCTCAACAGGTTTTAAACGTAAACAGACGACGTCAACATGCTACTGTATCTTTGTACAGTCAGGAGGAAAAGAAAAATAACGTACTGCAGTAGTGTAGCACATACCTTGCAAGTTCAGTCCTCGTCATCATTGATGCAATTACCAGCGTTGCATTAAACGACGATGTATTCTCGTAAGTTGTCGAAGCTGAATCGTCTTCGCCTATCGCTTAAACAGTTTTTCTATCGAGAGAATTTCTGAAGAAAAACTCTAAAATGGAGATCACTCAATTTCTATAGAGGAATATTTGCACTGAGCATCATGTTGCATTTGTCGTTTAGACCTGCGCAACTAAATGATGATGATGATGGTGATGGTTCCTCAGATTTCATTTCAACGCATTTCCTGTGCGATGTACTGTTGCAATGTTTCTCTATAGCCTGAGTTGTTCTGGTTTTTATTTCAATTTTACATACATTACACACGATTTTTGTCTTCGTTAACACATAAAATGTCACTCTCATACGTCTTAATTGCATTTCGTATTTCTAAGCGAATTTAACGTTTTAACTGCGATATTATGAATGGCTCAGCACTACACTATTCAACTCGTACTAATACTTGAGCAGGATAACACAACTGCACACCTTGCGTTGCAATGTGGACCAGGGTTCCTTCGTTTTGTACGCTGCAGGTACACAAAAGACGAACGACGCGGCACGTGCCATATACTCCGATACGAAACAACTTCACTTTTCCTTAAGTCATCCCGCATCCACTATTTAAACATAACCTCTTTAAAATTATAACACTTTTAACGTTTCAACTAAGTAAGTTTCAGGGGTTAGGTACAGCTTACAGCAGTAAAACTTTGGAAATATTCAACATTTTTTTCCTCCATTACTGCATCTTATAAGAAAATGAAAATTAGTATGTGTAAAACACTGTCCTTCTGCTATATGTAAAAATATTTTTACGATTAAAAAAAAATATTTGCATTTTTTTTTCTTTCAAAATTCAGTTCACTCTGCAGTGATGAAGCGTTTCTCACATACCTCAAAAACTATCCAACATTCTGTGATGAAATATTTTGTGTGTATTTATGCATGCCATATCTGCAATGTCATACAAGATCATTTCTCTACTTTTGATAGATTGTCTGATAAAAAATAAATCCATTTTAAGAAATGGTCAAATATCAGTATTTTCTTCTAACACAAAATAAAAAATATATTATTTATTAAGGAATATAGTTGAAAGAGCATTATATTGTAAACATGAGTTTCAGCAATAAAATAAAAGCGAGAGAACGTGGAAAAGTTAACAAGTTAATGAGTTACGAGGGAAAAGCTTCATCACTGCACAGTGAACTACCACCATTATGAATTTTGAAAATTGTAAAAATATTTTTTTTTCATATAGTTGAAGGACAGTGTTTTACACATACCAATTTTCATTATTGTGCAAAATACAGTACTGGAGGAAAAAAAGTTGAATATTTCCAAACATTTTACTGCTGTAAGCTGTACTTAACCCCTTAAGTGGGAAAGATTGGAGAATGTTGGGTTTGCAGTGAAAGACCTGCCCATGGCAGAACACTTATGTATATATGACACTGACAGTGATCCTGGAACGCTACAATGATGATGACTTTCATAACGACTTTGGGTTTGGTTAGGACGGAAATGACTATAAAATTGAGCAAGTTGTAAACAACAATATTGACAATTGTGATACCGAAGACGACGATGACAATAATAATTAAGGCAAAAGTGTTCACGAATTTTACTGGAAGCAAGTAAAGATGTAGGTTTGGAAGTAAATTCCGAAAAGACAAAGTATATGATTATGTCTCGTGACGAGAATATTGTACGAAACTATAAAAGTTGGTGATTTATCTTTTGAAGAGGTGGAGAAGTTCAAATATCTTGGAGCAAAAGTAACAAATATAAATGATACTCGGGAGGAAATTAAACACAGAATAAATATGGGAAATGCGTGTTATTATTCGGTTGAGAAGCTTTTCTCATCCAGTCTGCTGTCAAAAAATCTGAGTCAGAATTTATAAAACAGTTATATTACCGGTTGTTCTTTATGGTTGTGAAACTTGGACTCTCACTTTGAGAGAGGAACATGGGTTAAGGGTGTTTTAGAATAAGGTTCTTGGGGCTAAGAGGGATGAAGTTACAAGAGAATGGAGAAAGTTACACAACACAAAACTGCACGCATTGTATTCTTCGCCTGACATAATTAGGAACATTAAATCTAGACGTTTGAGATGGGCAGGGCATGTAGCACGTATGGGCGAATCCAGAAATGCATATAGAGTATTAGTTGGGAGGCCGGAGGGAAAAAAAGATCTTTAGGAAGGCCGAGACGTAGATGGGAAGATAATATTAAAATGGATTTGAGGGAGGTGGGATATGATGATAGAGAATGGATTAATCTTGCTCAGGATAGGGACCAATGGCGGGCTTATGTGAGGGCGACAATGAAACTCCGGGTTCCTTAAAAGCCAATAAGTAAGTAAGTAAGTAAGTAAAAGTGTTCAGCTTCAAAGTATCTAACCAATCTTTGGTCACTCTTCGCACGCGTGACGTCGTTGTTTCCTTTATCCCCGCTGCACAAATTAAACAGCGTTTGCTCGCTACGGCAGCAACATTCTGGTTCCGCACCGCACGCAGCTCTGATTCCGCCTTCCGTGTCAAAGGAACAGCCCGCCGTTTGTTGGCGCTGTGGATTTCCAAATAGTCTTAAACACCGCGCGAGATGTAAGCCAAACTTAATTACAAGTCTAATCCGTAAAGTGAGCGACTCGCGTCACCGCAGTCTTACAAGAGATTTCTTCCTCAGATCTTGCCAAGCTCCGGCTGGATCAGGCCCCACCCGCCACGCCGTCCGATTTCGTGTCGCTCGATGGAGTTTTCTCTTTGAGAGATTTGGAAATTGTACATTTTGGTAGTTAGCCTTTTCATGTTGACTACCTGTGGAGCTATGTTATGATTATTTCCGTGAATAAAAAGTAACGTAAGTAATGTACTTCGCACTCTTTCTTCGCGTCAAAGTTTTGTTCTCCAGTAAATATATTTCTTCAAGACAGTCTGACGAGAAAGGCGTTCCTTTTCAGTAAGATAATTACCAGGCTTCGAGACTTGGGATCCGATACAATAAGTTTACTGTGCATGTACTATAGGTTGTTGACTCGCTGCAGGTAGTGAAAGGTAGATTTGTGTTGAGGTAACAACGTTTCTATTTAAAATAAAGTACGGTAGTATGGGGAAACTCACACATATGTACATTCTGAAAGTAAATATACATTACACAATGACAATGTCAAAAGAATGTGAAAAGCATTTATTCTCCTGTCTTTTATAAGCATTTATGTTTAATTATACACAGTGTTAATGGTGGGAATAAACATGTAGCATTTTTAATTTCTTCATTTATCATATTGGTCGTCCTTAGGAAGTGCAATGTACTACAAGTTACATTTTCAGTGTCTCAAACGTAAATCTTTTTCGCTTATATGCCAAACACAGTTTGCACTGTGAAAAACTGTGCTCTACGTCGCATGACGTGATAGGAGCAAAACGAAAAAAACCTAACATCATTGCAGTCTCTGGGAGGCTGTCCTTTATTCTCGGCTGACTCTATTTCCACTAATTTGCTGTTTATATTACACAGTGATCCATATTCGTAATTTTGACAGAAAATTGATTTCCACTTTTATTTTACATGATCAGTAACTGGTGTACTTGGTGTCTCATTAATTCTCTGTGTCATTTCCTTAACTAATTTCAGGGTTCATGGCATCTCTTGCTCTGACTTTTCTAACCGTGTAATAGTTTCAGATACAGTTTGAAAATAGATTTGTATGAAAACCAAATTATTCGTCAGAACCTTCAAATCCAGAGCGTTTTCCTTTGCGTATTTGTTGGCATTCATTCTACAGTACCCCCGCCCACTGTACGCTTTACCACTATACTCAGTACGCCGTTATGCGGATTTCCCACTGAACTGCTCTATCGGGTCCGAAGTCTCGAAGCCTGATAATTACATTTTATAAATTGTCAATTTAGAAAGCCATTGGCTTCTGGAGTAAGAAAACGATAGTATTTTACTGATTGCCACAAGTGAAAATTAATATTTCTCTAGTAGGTAAACTGTATTTCATACACTACCACGAGCGGAACTCTCAGTTTACTAAATAAAGTAAAAAAGTAATCCCATGGCGCTACAGCCCTTTGCAGGGCCAAGACCGATCAGCCTCACGTCCACATACCGAAGCAGAGGTGGACGATCATCCAACCAGAATGGAGGTATCGTGTGGTTAGCACGATGATTCCCCCAGCCGTTATGGCTGATTTGCGACACCGGATTTTCGCTACGTATCGTAGTTACCCAAGTGCATCACGAGGCTGGGTGGGCACCGGTGCCATACACTGGCCGAAATTTCACGAGAAAATTTCTTCCCCCATGAGGACTCGAACCAGCGCGCATTCCTTAACGCAAGTCCTAGGCGGGAAGACTGCGACGCCATGGCGCGGGACCTCTGTTTACTAGTACAGAAGAAATACAATTTATTGTCGCCCTCGGTAGCTAGTTGGTATAGTGCTTGCCTTCTAGGCTCGAGATTAAGGGTTCGATCCCGGCCGAGGTCGACGGCATTTAAGTGTGTATAAATGCGACAGGCTCATGTCAGTTGATTTACTGGCATGTAAAAGAACTCCTGCGACCCTGATATAATCTCGGAAGTTGCGAGCGTCGTTAAATAAACCATAATTTATTTTTGTGGAGTAGGTACTTTTTATGCTCTTTTAACTTTTATGGAAATGTGGAATGTATCGTGTGACACAAAATCACTTTCCAAAGGCGGAAGACAATCACTACAGAAACCACGACAAAGACAACAAGACCACAAGACCACGATAACGAACGACTGCGATTAGGATGACGACAAGGGTCATAATAAGGACCAAGACCATGGTAAGGATCATGACAAAGACAAGGATCACGATAAGGAACACAACAAAGACGAGGAACATGGTAAGGACCACTAAGAGGACAATGAAAGACCAGAGTAACGACAAGGACCATGATATGGATCACCATATGGCTCACGATAAGGACCACAATCACGATAAGGACTAAGACCACGTTAAGGACCGTGACAAAGACAACCAGGACAAAGACTGTGTTATAGTGGGTATTCATAAGCCACACCGTTAAGTCACGGTGCGCTCTTGTTTTATGCGAAGAGTACTTCCGCTGCTGCTTCTTACTCCAGTCAATTGAAATGTGTACCGTCTCGCTAACGTGTTGAGATCTCTCGTCGCCTCGCATACCGTCTCACTTAACAGAGCGCGACGACTCAGTGTCACTGCTACACAAACACTCCAGTAAATTAGGTTGAAGCGACTGCGCGTCTAGAACATGGCAATTTAAAAATCTGCTAGACAGGAGAAAAGGAATAAGAGGAAAGAACGAAAGGTATAAAAATTTAAAATAGAGACGAAAGAAACTAAATAAATAATGCAAGTGGTACTTGATTTTTACTCTTTTTGAGACACCATAGTCTGTTTCACCCTCAAATGAATTCTGTTATCTTCTTTTAGTTTGTTTAAGGTTTATAACAAAACTACAACACCACAACAGGAATGCGTGTCATTTAATGACAAACTAGGGAACTCCATTTCGAATGGCTGTGATTAGGGAACATACTTTGGTTGTCTATGCAGTGGGTTCAAGTTTGCAGATATCGGAGCAAGCATAGCGACGTCACTGGTATCTGTACAAGTATAGGTCTCGCAAGTATGGATTACCGACGCACAGTGGTTCATTTTCCCGAATTCCTGGCCAAAACCCCAAAACTGAAACATATAGGAGAGGATTGTTTGTTGTCTGAAGTTGAAGAGGAAGGACAGGGCATGTAGACATCGTATATCTTATCTCCCATCTCCAGTCCTGTGCTTGTAAATACATGGCTGAAAATGCGTTTCTCTTGGACAATGCAGTTGCTGAGTTTGCGTGGTGAAAGAAAGGTCGTTTTTGAAGTGTTATAAATAAGTGGTATAAGTGTGAAAATAAAAGCTGAAGCATGGATTCGATTCCTGGAGATGTGTAGAATATTTGAACATAGTTTTAATTTAACTAACGGCATTTAGATATTAAATAATATAGTCATGTTGATTGTGGTTGAAAATGTGAAAGCGGCAGATTCACGGAGGTTAAAAGTTATCGGTCCTGCGAGGTCCTGTCAAGTTACTCATTACAAATCATACCAATGTGGATGCTCTTCATGTACCAATAAAGAAAGTCTGCCCCCAACTGCCACTGGGCCCACTAGCTCGAATTTAGTTTTGAAGTGCGCACTGCTTCTTTGCGTTGTAATAAAAGGAAGGATCGGAAAGTAACACACAACAATTATTTAACGGAATACTATTTTGGTTAGGACGTTCAAATTTGGGAGGTAGTTAGTTTGAATCTTGCACTGCATACAGCAATGATTCGATTGGATGTCACCCTGGCTAAACAAGCTGTAACTACTGAGTAAAAATTACGCGTTTTCTACCATCATTCACTTGTGAAGGGCAGCGAGGTGTAGTCCATTTTTTTTTTTGCGAAAAACAAAAAAATCGAGTGAAATCCACAGGGAAATATTGGAGGTGTATGGCGCTTGATTGTCTGGACCATAGCAACATCTCCAGGTGGTGCAAGTTCTTCGAAGAATTCTGCCGCCGACAAAGCACGTTCCGGTCGACCAGTGACTGCTGCAACACCACCCAATATCAGAGGCATCATTAAGGCGGCAATCACCCACACTACAGTCCAGACCTTGCATCGTCTGACTTTCACCTCTTCGGATCAATGAAGAAATTGCTAGGAGGACAACGCTTCGGTTCGGATGAAGAAGTGAAAATCGGTCGAGCGCAGGTAGCTATAGGCTTACGCCAAAAAAAGTTTTATGAACGAGGTGTACTGAAACGTGTCACGATAGGAGAAATATGTCGAGAGACTTGGTTCCAATGTCGAAGAATAGGTGAAACCTCTAGCTTTCTTGTGCATTATTTCATTTTGCTTACCTATAAAATACGATGCCACAAAAAATTGTTGTATCGTATATTAATCCTTCATCAATTTATTAAAATTTGAATTATTTCTGTAATTCCTTTCAGGATATGAAAATCATCACAAAACCTCACTAGACGTGAATTGTTTACTATACTACAGGAACGTTCATCATCTAATTTTGAAGAAAAGTATGATTATTTAAGAGAACGCATTAGAATCGTAACCGATTCCCCTGCAACATCATCCGCTGAACTAAAGAATGTGTTAAAACATTTAATATATAATTTTAGAACCAGATGGCAATGGTCAAATAGGACAGTTGAAAGATTCCTACCACAGAATACGAAATGGCTTGAAAATCTGCGAGTTTTCCAATATACGTTACTGAAACGCAATAGAGAGTCGAACGTCCATTACTAGAATTTAGTAAAGTGGTGAACGTTTTAAAAGACGAAAAGCACAGGGATTGAGACGAAACATAGTTCGTTCGAACTCGCATATGCCACACAAATGAGTCTTCGTGAAGCAGGAGAGATTGTTACTACTGCTGCTGCAATAAAAGACGTACAATTTTCAACACCAATCAGTATGTCAACATGCAGAAAAGCTGATAAATTAAGTTCAGAGCATTGTCCATTCTAGTTGAAGTTAAATTAACAAAATTCCATTATAACCTGATTAGGTCCGAGACTAAAAATCCATCGCCTACATTTTCCAGCAATACAGAAGGGTGCTAGAAGCACAAAAGACATGCTATTCCGATACCAATGCCATTCAAATAACAGAAAAGTCTGCTGAAACTGATCTGCAGGCATTGTTGGACCATACTTCATAAAGAATATTGAAAGTCCCAAGAAAGAAACTGAAGCATTTGTCTGCAGATGTAATGTCACTTATGTCAGCTCCAGATGCAGCTACACATTTAGGTGTGTCCACTCAGGCCTCTGATAAAGATGACTCCCTTACGTCCGCAGACTAGGATGCTAGCGAATGAAATAATTACTGTACTATACACACATTATATATAGATTTATGTATATAGATAAAATAGACTATAACTTTGAATATCCTAAGAAGCAATGAAATGATCATCCACGCAAAAAAGCATATACTATAGCTATTTATGTGAATTTACTCGATATTTAATTCTTAATTATGTTACTTTTACGATTTGTTTCAACTTTGTTACGTTCAAATTAATTCAAACATCTCCAGAGGTTTTGGCCAAGAAATTGGGAAAATGAACCACTGTGCGACGGAAGGAATGCGAATCAAACACTGCGATAACGAAGAGCGGGCGAGAAGAAAGGTCACGAGATAACTTGAATATCATTCAAGGGTACAGTCGGAAGAGAAATGACATCGATAGAATCAGTCTTGCGTTGTGATAGTTACATTACGACTTTAGTTTGTTCCATTGCATGTGAATACATGTCTTGTATCGCACAATATTTTTGTTTCATTCGTAAACATATGTTGCACGTTTAATTAGCTTCGAATTTTTCTCTTGCTACGTTCTTTATTTCCACAGCGATGTCTTCATTTGTTCATCTTATTGGAAGAGACAGTACTTCCATCGGCTCGCACCTCTCCCCACCTCGGCATGCCTACATACACACGTCAAAACAGACAGCAACGCCACCATTGGTTTTCGGTAATCGTTTCTTGCGCGAGCTGTAACTTCCGTAAGCAATCTGGCTGGATGCGGTGTTTTATTATGTAAATTAATAGCCCATTATAAAAAAAAATATTGTTGAAATCAATATCTTAGCTACCAGCGTGGCTCAATTGGTTAAGGCGCTTGCCTGCCGGTCTGAAGTTGAGCCCGGGCACGTGTTCGATCCCCGCTTGGGCTGATTATCTGGTTGGGTTGTTTTCCGAGATTTCCCCAACCGTAAGGTGAATGCCAGGTAATCTATGGCGAATCCTCGCCCTTATCTCGCCAAATACCATCTCGCTATCACCAACTTCATCGACGTTAATTAACCTCGTAGTTGATACAGCGTCGTTAAATAACCAACTTAAAAAAATCAATATCTTCGTTAGTGAGAATTGTTCAGCGATTGAACTTGTAAATTCCTAGTTTCAAATTAGTCAGATTTAGAATAAAAACTACAATTCTTAAAAACCAACTTTGAATGTGTGTCCAAAGCAATTATACCTACTTCTAGGAAAGTCGGGAATTGAAATTCCCTAAACCCTCAGACTGGTTGATAAACTAACACAAACAATTTATTAATGAAGTTCAGTCTACACCGATCACCGAAAAAGTAAAGGGAAGGCTAAACTCAAGTTTAAGAAAAAATACTGAGCATTCAATAATGAAAGACATAAGAGATGTCTTAATAAGATGTGATCTAACAATATCAACTTCTTTTTTTACCTGTTGTCCGTTGAGCATCTATCGCATCCATTGATGTAGAATAAATTTTCTTAGTGTATCAATCTTGGTTTAGTGACAACAGAAGATAATTTCCTTTTCAAAAATTAAGGATGTCTTTGTAATTCATTGTATTGCTTATAACAATACAGCACAAGACGATGAAGCACAAATGGAGTTTTTATTATACAGGGTGTTAAAAAGTATATAATATTTTAGAAGGTGATAGTATGCATCAAAACAAGAAAATAATGTCTAATGGACATAGGTCCTACAACACATACTTTCTGAGATCTTAATACTTGTTCATAGGAGGTGTTCAATGTGACGTCCATTCATGGCAATGCATTTGTTTGCCTTACAATACAGCAGACTACTAGATAATCACACCCTAGTTGACGCTCATGGCATCGAATAATAATAATACATCGCAAGGAATACTGAAAACAAAAGTCTGGTTGCGGATATGAGCGGGGTTAAGTAGAGATGGTTTTGTGAATTTTCGTAATCAACATGTGTGGGTTGATGAAGATCCCCATGCAGTTGAAGAAACAAGGCATCAGCACCTCTTCCCAATCAACGTATGGACAGGCGTTCTTGGTGTTAGATTAATAGAGCCATACGTGCTACCACAGAGATTAACTGGGGCGCGTTATCAGGACTTTCTTATTAACGTATTACCGCTGGATTGGTCGGGGAAGTCCCACACATTGGCCTGCTCGTTCCCCAAACCTAAATCTCCTAGACTTTTGGTTATGGGGACACATGAAGTAATAATGGCCTACGCCACTCCAATCAACAATGTGCAGACACTACAGGATCGCGTCTTCAAAGCACGTCAGCACGTACAAGAATAACCAGGTCAATTTCAAAGAGTGCGTGATTCCTTACGCTGAAGAGCAGAGGAATGCATTGCACATTATGCACGTCACATTAAGTACCTCCTATGAACAAGACTCAGATCAGAAAGTATGTGTTGTAGGACCCATGTTTATTAGACATTATTTTCTTGTTTTGATACATATTATCACATCCTAAAATATTGGATAATTTTTAACACCCTGTATAGAGCTGAGTGTGTAGAATATTCTGTGTTTTTGTAATTTATATTACATGAAATATATTATGCAACATACTTTAATTCTCTAGCCTTTTAAATTCTACCTTATACTTACTGCTATTTAAGTATATACATTAACTCTTTCTGTTACATGACTCTACACTACACGAATGTCCCTTACAAATCACCAAGCCACGCCCTTCAACCTGAACAGACAAGACCCGCTGAACAGCTATAGTATGCGTAAAGTGTACCTTACGGCTCATTCAACTAACGTACGTTCCTCAGCTATGACAATGCACCACGACTTCATTACCATTCTACACTACCTTTACAGCACACAAATCACTTATAACATCATCTATTAGACTAAAGAAGGCACTTTTTTCATAATCGCCATTAACTTTGTCACCAAAATCACAAAAAAGGAAGTATCAAATATCAAACGCGAATGTTGAGTTTTCATCGGGTTCACAGAGAGCCATTTGTCTTCTTCACACGACTTGCAAAATCTTTCACTGAGTTCATCGACTGCCAAATAATTATAGTGGCAACATGTAGGCTAACAGACAGAAAGTGCGAAAGTGTTTTCAAAAGACGAGATTTTTCTTAAAACAAAAATACGCTCCCCACGTTCGTCGCTCACTACCCAAAATTTTGAAGAAAGAAGAAATAGATGAGAATCCAAGAAGTTATTTAGAGAGAGATACTATAATCCATAACGTTATACAGTAAAACTTCCCTAAAACGAAACGCGACCGTTCCATAAATTCCCCCCCCCCACAGGTTTTCGTTTTACAAAGGATTGAGTTTTGACAAAACTAAGAATAGACTACTGCAATATGCTCACTTTAGGAAGAACACACTGAAGAAATATTTCGAAATAAAAGTTGCTACAGTACATGCAAAGTGAATTTTATTTTCATAATTATTAACTTACGTAATCGCAGCCTCTCTCTGCGCCCTAGTCTCTTGGCACCCACATTTCTTTTAAAGTGCATTGCCGCGACTTCTATTTTTAAGGGAACGTTGTAGGATTTCCTTCGCGTCCTGCATCAATTCAGAGTGTGAATTGCGCCCTGATCCATCGGTTGTGTAACTGAAGTTGTGTTTGGTGGAAAATAGATTAACTTCACTTTAGACAAATCAATCCTTGGATGGCCGGTAGCATTATCTAAAAACAGTAAGCTATAACCTTACGACTTGACGTTTCATTGCTCCATTAAAAGAATGAAGCCACTCTTCCATTATAGAACTGGTCATCTAGAATTTTTTATTAAATCCTATAGTTTTACTTTATTCGCACTGTTATTTAACACTATATTGGCATATTAACATAAAACTCAGAATAAATAAAAGAAAATGTGAAACTAAATTGACACTACACTACAATTATTCACAGTTTTATTCTACTTGCACTGTCCTTTATCACTCTATTGACTTGTTAACACAAAACTGAGAATAAATGAACGAAAATGCAAGAGGGTTGGAAGAAATAACGATACAGGAGATCAGTAACCTGCTCGCGTTCTCGACAATAAGCACAGAATAGTGACATGTTTAAAGAAGCTTCACCCCCAATGCGCGATAAAGAATAGCGAAAGTCTTCAAGATCATTGCATGTACAGTCACACAAAAGATTATGCCACGCTTCGTACAGTATTATCGCAAAACTAAAAATGGTTTGATAGAATTTAGCAACAGTTACGCTTAAAATTATTCGTTTTAGTTGGGTTTTTTACCTAAATGGTGACCAAAAATGATTCCGTTTTCGCGTTAGGCAGTTTTCTGTTTTAAAATATTATTTTACATAGGAAATCATTTATTTTTCGTATGTGCAGGTTTCCTTTTTATAGAGGGTACGTTTTAGCAAGGTTTTACTGTAGTTTTGAATCAGCTCGGTGACAAGTTCTCTGTAATCTTCTGATCTGTGGGTCCTAGAAAGTAACAGTCTGTTGAATGATCCATGGGTTCTCGGGATATCATTGGACTAGTTAACAGAATTATGTGGATCACAACAGATTTCAGGTGCCCAGTTCCTGTCCTCATCTATTTTTTAATCAAAATAACACTCGTAAGCTTTTAACTAGTGTAGTAAAAATTCTCCTGTGTCCTTTCAAAGTTAACTAACCACTAACGTAACAAAAATGTTCCATATGATTTACACAGTATTTCGAGGTATGTTTCACTTCATAAGATAATTTTACTATACTTGAAATTAGGACTAAGAAAGCACAAGTAAGTTCCATGTAAGTTCCAACTCAACTGAGAATTAATACTAACTTTTACAGTGTAATGACCAGAGACCGGAACTTTGGTAGAATGCCTTTTTAAATGTGTTAAATCTATCTTAATTTTGAAAGTAAATCTGTACGAATTAAACCTTTTGTGATTGAAACGTCACAGTTTTATTTTGCCCTTTTCTCCTTTTTTTAATATAAATGCCTAATTTACAAAATAAGTGCTTTTTCGCCTTTATTTGATTGTTTATCTATTATTTATTCATTTATTATTAAAAATTGCCTACAGCTATATTTTAATTTATTTCTATAACCGCTACAATGAAAGTGGCTTCACCGAATGTATATTATTGTCTTTCAGTCAGTTCATATTCGCTTTGCAACAATGAGTGCTGCCGTGCAAAAATGTATAACAGTAAGCGTTTTAATAATCGTTTGTGTTTATTTGACAAGGCAACAATGGATGCGGGTCTAATGTTATTTGTAACGGTTATTTTTCTTTCAGTTTTCATTGCGACGTTGTTGTAGCTAGCTAAATATTTCATATAGCAACATATCAGTACAACCAAACACAAAAATGCACTTTCCAAGGCTACTGGAAAGAAGATTTCTTTGCTTCCAACAGTAATTGCAACATCGAGTCGAAAATCCCAATTTGCATTCGACTTATGTAAAGCTTTTCTTGCTGCCGAAATCCCTTTGTGGAAAGTGCAAGGTTGTGGGTCCAGTGCATATTTTAGCTATTTACAATGCCTTTTTGCCTGTCTATTTTAATGATTCATAATGCCTAAACGTCCGGTTTCTGATACTGAGGAATAAAGTTTGTTTTTCTGAATTCTGATTTCACAGGCAACAATTATATAAAGTTATAGGTAAATTATTAAAGCAATAAAATGAAATATTTGAATTATTTTCTTTCCATTAGCATGTTAAGGACTGTATATAGCAATAAAAATAAACAAATTTTTCTAAAAATTACAAAAAAATTGTGGGTGGTAGAAATATTCTGACTTCATTTTTAGAATCAGCAGATGAAATTAGGCCTACATAAGAAACAGCAGAAATTTTACATTTAACAAAATCACTGTTGACCAGTATAATCAATGAACAGGATGATATGAGGCGTGTAGTTGCAAAACCAGATACAATTTTTTTTTTCGAAAATTAGTTAATGTTGTATTTCATTTCTTCATATGATTCTACAACTGCTATAGCACTGTTATGCTCCAAAGCCAGATACATCACATGGATTTGTATGATGAAAGAATAGTATTGGTTGCAAATCCTTGGTTCCTTGCAAACGTTTTTCCTTCGTACTGAAAAATTATGTTTTAGTGATGTATCTGAAACTAAATGCCTCATATATGAGTATATAATTAAAGTGATAGTGGATCGAAAAGTAGAAATGTAACAGCGCACCATAATTATGAATTGAAAAGTTGTTTGACGACTAATTATATCGTATCATATCATATCATATCATATCATATCATATCATATCATATCATATCATATCATATCATATCATATCATAAAAATAATTCAAGAGCATTCAAAACGTCTTTTTCTCAGAGATAATATTTTTGACTTAATGGGCCATATTCATAGACATTCTTAGCGCGGGCTTCTGGTGGATGATCAGCGAACTAACGTTTTTCGTATTCATAAACCAGTGTTAGCGATAAAACATGATATGAATCCTGTACAAGTAATCAGTCGATAGCCGGGGCTAGTTTAACACGCTCGTAGCGCGGGCTAGCGAGATGTCTATGAATAGCACCCAGTGTGTTTTGCTTTGACGAAATGAATTGGTACCAAATGTGTAAAAAAAATTAAATGGGATAGTATGTGCCGTTATCTTCATTACACTAATCGTTTTCATTACAAAGCTTGGTGTAGGAACAAGGCAATAAGCCTTTGTTAAATTCATCTTATATGGATAAAGACATAAATCATGTAGAAATAATGGAACTGTTGGAAGAAAACAGGACTGTCTCTATTTATGGTGAACGAAGGCCATCTTTGTCCACCACATTGACTCGAACCTATGCTTTCAACGTCGAAAACCGATCCTGTGGCCATTCGGCTAATAGCGCGACTACGATCATGTTCTGAATTATAGAAATGGACTAATCAATGCAGCAACTGCAAGCACAGGTATTGGATATAGAGGGCTATGCAGCTGTCAGTCCCCACTTTAGCGCTCATGTTTAATACTGCGAAATGTGAAAAATTTATAGGTAAGCATTCCTCCCCCGCTCCATAATCTCATCCCCCAAAAATTTGACAGCGCTCTGCCGCGCTCTGTTGACTGTGAAGAGGTGTAGGAAATGGGTTTTGCTTACAAATTTCAAGCAATTTGTAGATTTACTGCTCGGCTGCCACACTTCCCCCGCCCCTCGGGCTGGTCACACACCCACACTACAGGTCGCTGGGGAGTTCACTGGCTCCCCTTCGACCATCCCTGATTTCCCTAAGGAGCAAGGGACCCCGAGTCTGCCCGCGTCTACACCGTTCGCTCCCCGGATTGACAGTGCATGCATTCTCCACACAGAATGGACCGCTGTTGCTTTTCCACACTCTGTAGTATTTCTCATGTGTAGGGTTCACGCTCTCTCCCTTCGTTCCTTCCTCTTCCATTTTCTCTGTGCAATTTTCCTGCATTATTTTATTGGTTTATTATTGTTTACGTATGAATTACAGCCTGTTTCATCTATCATCACTACTGTCATAAAAACGTGACTATCAATCACGACATAATTTTCGTAATGCTCTAGCAACAATACTGATGCCAAATTCATCATCATCATCATCATCCTTCACGAATTAGGCCTCTGTAGACCTGTTTCGGCCCCATCTAGCAGTCTTCTTAACGGTCTTCCTGGTCGACGATGTCCTCTAGGTTTATATTGTATCATAATTTTTGGGATTCTTGAATTTTCCATTCTTCTTACATGATCTAGCCAATTGAATTTGTATCTGGTGATTTTTTCTTCTACTGACTCTACTTCTAATTGTTCTAAAATTTCTTCATTCCTTTTTCGGTCTAAAAGAGTATATCCTGCTATTCTCCTGAAAAATTTCATTTCCGTTGCTTTGATTCTGTTCATGTCTTTTTTCTTTAATGTCCAAATCTCGCTTCCGTATAGAAGGGTGGGTAATGCTAGTGTATTATATATTTTTACTGATGCCAAATTCACAGTGAAAATTGTTTAGATCCCAAAAGTTGTAAATGTCCACCATTGAAAGAAGCCACGTATGTGAAATATCTGGATATCATTATTGATCAGAATTTAAAATGGCCTCATCACATTACTTATCTTTGTAAGAGGCTTCGTAAAACAAATTATAAATTTGTTAATCTTCGATGCTACTTACCCATTAGAGTTCTACGAAATGTTTATTTGGCCATTATTCAGTTTATCATTCAATATAGTATAATTGTTTGGGGTGGAAGTACAAAAATTAATCTTAGTCCGTTAAATTTGCTACAAAAAAGAATAATTAAAATTTGTTTGAAGAAACGTTTCGATTATCCAACTAAATTAATTTATTCTGAATTTAATGTAGGTATTTAATATTGAACAAATTTATAAGCATACGCTGTTAAAATTTTATCAATAGTAATCTCACTAGACGTTTTGATTTATCTAGAGAAAATCAAAACTCGAGTGGGATTTAATTGACTATTACACCATTAGAAGAAAGTATATAAAGATTAGAAGTAACGAAGTACTCCAATACAATAAAATATTAATTGACCTACGAAAATACAACTGTCTTCAAATGTATTATTGTACCATCTCAACATTACAAATATTACGCTAGATGCATGCTAGATGGCAGTAGTGAGCAATGCCTTCTCGTCGAGAAATTCTCGATCTATTATACACGATGGCAATGTTACTATAGTCAAGAAGGCTTTGTTGATTCAGTTTCATTTTTATTAAAATGCAACATTCCACTTCAATTATCCGAATCCCAGTAATCAACGTCACTTGACAGATGATTTTCAATAAATCTTAATATTAAACAATCTCTGATACGTGACTATCCATAATATCATATAGCAGAAGCTATAACATAACCTAACTAATATACACAAGTGTTAGAAAAGTTTTAATTAACGACGATGACATAAAAAAATAAACATGAATAATTTTAAAAGGAATAATTATTGAATGTACAATTTTCAAATTTGAATGTGGTTGGTGGTTTAATTGATGTTATATTGGACGTGTGCGTAATAGAAGTGGAACTCGTTGATTTAGGCCTACATGGTGTACTCAACTTATTCAGAATTTCCGAATGAATAATTGGGAAAATTTTAGAACACGGATTGCACCTACCATATTATATCTTAAAATACTAAAAACAGCAGATTTGTCTGCGTTTGTCGAATCCGCATCATTATATTTACGAAAAGGCACTTTTCAGTGCCAATAATTTATTTTGTGTGCACAAGGCTGGAATTTTGAAGTAAGAGGAAAAGGGTGCAATCCATGGTCTGGAGTTTGTCCGAATAATTTTAAAAGGAATAATTATTGAATGTACAATTTTCAAATTTGAATGTGGTTGGTGGTTCAATTGATGTTATATTGGACGTGTGCGTAATAGAAGTGGAACTCGTTGATTTAGGCCTACATGGTGTATTCAACTTATTCAGGATTTACTAATGGTGCTCTTCATTTATTTGTAATTCGGATTTCAGAAGATGCATAGGTATGATCAGTGATTTTTATTAAGTCTTGTTCTTGAATGCCAATGCGAGTCATATTTGAAACTGCTGTGCATCGACTGGAGTGGTTTGTAATTTTATGTATATATATATATATATATATATATATATATATACGGTATATATATATATATATATATATATATATATATATATATATATATATTGAGGGTGGGGGCGTCTCGGTGTTGCGTGAGATTCACTCAGGGTAGCCGAGGTACTGTTGTGGTATAGGATGATGTCGGGAATAATACCAAGCCGGCTACTAATATAAAAGGCAGTGTAAACTCCAAAACTATAAGTTTATTGTCGTATTCACTTGGTAAACCCTAGAGTATGTATTTCCGGCTGACTTATAATTCAATCGTTGGTCGCACTTCTGTATCGACTCTGTGGCGGCTCTGAATAAGCTCTATCCGATACTATAAATTCAATACTCTGTCCAGTACACTATGATCGAAGCTCCTAAACGTTGACGAGTGGTCTCGCCGATGACAAAGTTCTATCTATCGAGTCTTCGCCGGAAGAAAGACTATTAAGTTGGGCCGCCGACACGAAAAAAAAGATGTCGCGCCGTCTACACGAAGAAAAGTAGTTATCCTGTCGACACGAAACGAAGTAGTTATTCTGCCCTGTATGTAGGGCCGTCGACACGAAAAAGAGTAGTGATTGTGCCCTTTATGTAGGGCCGCCGACACGATGAGATGTTGTCCCCATCTCCGCTCCCCGTCACCCTTATTTATAAAAACCTATCCTACTCTAAAACTAACTATCCTATTGGTTAAAAACTACGTCACTTAACCGGCCTAAAATCTATTCCCTATTGGTCCAAAGTGACCTCATAAGCTGGACCAAGATCTCTTCTTATTGGGCGCGAAATACGTCATCTCTAAATTTAGACTTTGGATTTCCCATAACATCTAATTAGTTTGTATATCTCACAAGAATACCCGTTCTTTGGAAAACCCAAGCTTGCAGTTGCTTTCCCATGGGTCCAGTCTAACTCTCTGATTTTACGCTTGAAAGGGTGTCTATGCAAAACCCTGCCCAAGGTAGCCCTAAATCTGTCCGATTCTGACAAGTGACGAAACACCTGTGTGGGAAGCTAATTCTAACGAAGTCGCCAGAACATCCCCGCGAATACATGTAATAAAAATATGGAGATATCACTTCGCTAATAAATCGGTCTCTCCCTCTCCTAATTACTGCTTCAATATATATATATATATATATATATATATATATATATATATATTTTTTGACGTCCAGACCAGCGCAGTTTCAAATGTTGGCAAACAAAGAAACAAATGCTAGAGACGCGATAAAATTAAACAAATGCTAGGGACGCGATAAAATTGTGCGATAAGCAGCCATGATTGGTTGAAACACGTCCTTTCGTACCGTTTTATTGGTCAAAAGTAGTATGACGTAGTAAGAGTGTAATAGTCATAAAAATCGTAATAAGTTTGTATTACAGACACATAATTATGACACAAGACGAAATATTAATTCAACATTAATAGAACCTAAATGTCTCACATCTGCTGGTCTAAAGCATAACATTAATTTTGGCCCTCGGTTGTACAATGCTTTAACTAAATTACACCCAAAACTTCTAACATGTAACCCATTAACATATAACAAGAAAATTAGAAACGTGTTAATATCTTCAATTTGATTAAATAAATTTATAGCCTATGTGTATGAATTACTCAACCTATATTATATTTGTATTCTATAATTTTGAAATATGTATATACTTTTCACGTGCGATATTATTCTTCTCTAGTGTTAATATTATGTTATATAATTCCATTGCCGCTGTAATTTAAATTTTAGTTCCTATTTTATTTTACTGACTTATTTTATTATTATTTTTTCTATATTTCTCTTATATTTATATTGTATTATATAATTTCTGTAACTGTAATTTTAATTTAATTTTCTTTTTTATTTTATTTTATATTCTCTTATAGGCCTATTAATATTATATCTGAACTGCGACCGAACACGAGCGCTGCTCATTCGGTCTCAAATTTTGTTAATACTTCTGTATCTCCTTTTTTATATTGATTGTATTATTTTATTTTTATTTCTCTTGTTTGTTTGTAATTAAAATAAATAACATGTTTGCAAACATATAGCACAATTACCTGCAAAACTCCAAAGCTGATAGCAACACAAACCTGATTACACCACAAACAGGGTCAGAATCACTACCACAAATAACAGCATTAACTAACCCAATGTCACCAGAAACTTATAAAACTATCTTCATACAAGAAAAAAAACCTTATTCTCCTTCTTTCTCTTAGTTTAACCTCTCCATTTCATGTCCATTTACACGACCCACGCCACCCGAGCCTTACAGGGCCGCGACCTGTCGGGAGACCACACAAGGACATGGAGGGCCTCCCCGGATGAGGGATCAGCTCAATGCCAGGGCCACCTCCGATAAAACACAATCATTTAGGACATTACACATCATTCACTCACACATATGAAAGGATTAAGGGAAGGATCGCCGTCCATGGCGGACTTTCAAGAGGTACAATCCCGGAATTTGCCTGGAAATAACTGAGGAAACCATGAAAAACATCAGTTAGGATTGCCGGGCCCTGGGATCTAACCCCGGACCTCCCGAATGCGAGGCCAGCCCTCTACCACTCCGCTAGCCCGCTCGGTCCAAGTAAATAACCACTCCAGCAAAATCACATTCACCAAAATTTGTAAAACTACTTCCACTTATAATAAACAAATCATCTCCATTAAAACTAACAACAAAACAAAAACACAAGTTCATTTCTAACCAATAAAGCCAAGTCCATCATCAAGAAAACACAATTAATTAATTAATTAACCAAATAAATAAACACGTCAATAAATAAATATAGAAATTAATTAATTAATGAGTAAATAATAATAATAATAATAATAATAATAATAATAATAATAATAATACCTTATTGCCAGAACAAAGATACATCTATTGATTTTTTTTATATAAGAACTCTCTAGCACCCCCAGAAAGAGTAAGTTACATACTCGTGCTCAGGGGGCATTCCACATAAGTTAATGTTAAGACATGTTATTGAATAACAGAGTAAAAAGTAATAAAAGAAAAGAAGAAGAAGAAAAAACGTATATCATAATAATTGAACTTCAAATTTTCTCTGTTAACAGCAATTTGTTAATAGATTTTTTTAAATAAGGAGCATTAGCAAATTGTATGTTGAGAATTTATCTATTATCATGTTATAAAGCCTTGAACCGAAGTTGCTACTGTAATTATATGCTACAGTTGTAGTACATTTAGGAACTGTCAAACATACGTGGTGTGTCTAAAAAGTTCGGTGAATGGTGTCATATCTAAACGGCAACTTGGCGCATGTGCTTGCGCATGCTCATGGTTCTTCAGAGACTTGGGGAGAATCGATACACAGCATGCAATGCATGTGACTGGCAGTGTAAACAGACTGCGACCAGTTGAACGTAGTCAGTGTGAGAGGATGTGTCACAGCGCAATGGAGCAACGTGTAAACGTCAAGTTCTGCTACAAATTGGGGAAGACTGCAACGGAGACACATGGAATGTTGGTGCAGGTGTACGGGAGGAAAGCCGTGAGCAGAAAATGTGTTTACGAATGGTTTAAACGCTTCCGTGAAGGGAAGGAAACAATTGAGGATGAGCCACGTTCAGGTCGGCCATCGGCAAGCAGAACCCCAGAAATGATTGAGAAAGTGCGACAAATGCTGGCACAAGATCGGCGACTGACTCTAAGATCGATTGCGGAGGAATTGGACATTAGCAAGTACACGGTGCACACCATCGTCCGCGATGATTTGGGTAAGCGGAAGATCTGCTCCCGATTTGTGCCGCACAAGCTCACAGACGAGCAGAAAGCAAAACGGATGGAAACTTCTGGTGATTTCATTTCCATGTGTGACCAGGATCCATTGCTTCTGAAAACCATCGTCACGGGAGATGAGACCTGGTGCTACCATTTCGATCCGGAATCAAAACGGCAATCGATGTTATGGTGTTCACCGACTTCCCCGCGACCAAAAAAAACCGTATGCAAAAATCCAAGGTGAAAACACTGTTGATCGCCTTCTTCGACAACGGTATTATCCACAAGGAATTTGTTCCTGCAGGTCATACCATTAATGCTGCATTTTACCAGTCCGTTTTGAACCGATTGCTACAGCGTACCCGGCCTGAGTTGCACAGGACTGGTAAATGGATGCTGCTCCATGACAATGACCCTCCGTACTCCCCTGATCTGGCTCCTGCGGACTTCTTCCTGTTTCCCCGCTTGAAGGCGGCCATGAAAGGTGAACGTTTTGCGGATGTGAATGCCATCAAAGATCGTGTGACAGCCGTTCTGCGATCGATTCCACAGGAGGCTTTTGCTGATAGTTTCCAGAAGCTGTACGAACGTTGTCAAAAGTGTGTTGTAGCGGGTGGCGACTATTTTGAATGGCAATAAGGGCCGAACCCGCCGGATACCCTGTGGCAATCGGTTCGAAACGGACTGGTAAAATGCAGCCTTAATGGTTTGACCTGCAGGAACAAATTCCTTGTGTTGTCGAAGACGGCGATCAACAGTGTTTTCACCTTGGATTTTTGCAGACGGCTCTTTGTTTGGTCGCGGGGAAGTCGGTGAATACCATGACATCGATTGCTGTTTTGATTCCGGATCGAAATGGTAGCACCAGGTCTCATCTCCCGTGACGATGGTTTTCAGAAGCAATGGATCCTGATCACACATGGAAATGAAATCACCAGAAGTTTCCATCCGGTTTGCTTTCTGCTCGTCTGTGAGCTTGTGCGGCACAAATCGGGAGCAGATCTTCCGCTTACCCAAATCATCGCGGACGATGGTGTGCACCGTGTCCTTGCTAATGTCAAATTCCTCCGCAATCGATCTTAGAGTCAGTCGCCGATCTTGTGCCAGCATGTGTCGCACTTTCTCGATCATTTCTGGGGTTCTGCTTGTCGATGGCCGACCTGAACATGGCTCATCCTCAATTGTTTCCTTCCCTTCACGGAAGCGTTTAAACCACTCGTAAACACATTTTCTGCTCACGGCTTCACTCCCGTACACCTGCACCAGCATTCCATGTGTCTCCGTTGCAGTCTTACCCAATTTGTAGCTGAACTTGATGTGTACACGTTGCTCCATTGCGCTGTGACACTTCCTCTCACACTAACTACGTTCAACTGGTCGCAGTCTGTTTACACTGCCAGTCACATGCATTGCATGCTGTGTATCGATTCTCCCCCAAGTCTCTGAAGAACCATGCGCATGCGCAAGCACGTGCGCCAAGTTGCCGTTCAGATATGACATCATTCACCGCACTTTTTAGACACATCACGTATATTGTCTGATCTTTTGGTTTTATATTTATGTGAATATAAATTAAATATGTTTCGGTTTTTATGTACAGAATTCATAATACATTGTTATAAATTTGATGGAAGTCAAATACTTTAAATTCTGAGCACAGCAGCTCTGAAGGATAATCAAGAGGTTTATTACGGCATATTTTTATTACTCTTTTCTGTAGCAGAATTATTGGCACGAGGGAGGTACTATAAGCACTACCCCATCCTATAATGCCGTATTGTAATATAGCTTGTACTAATGCGAGGTAAATCAGTCTTGAAATATGGAGAGACAAGTAATTTCGTAGGATGACAAAATAGTGAATCATTTTTCTTAATCTATTGGACAGAAAAAGAACATGTTTATCCCAACGTAAATGTTGGTCGATTATTATTCCGAGATATTTAACTTGAGGGAGATTAATTTAGAATAGGAGAGTTACAACTATTAGAAGAACAATTGGATGTATGAATTTTTAAACACAAGAACGAATCAGGAGATTTCATACCAACAGATGTTAACGAAAATGATACAACCGTAGTTTTAGAATGATTTAAGACAAGTATAAATAAACAAACAAACTGTTTTCTTCCTGCAATTGAATGCAAAGCGTCTTAAATATTTAGGTTTTTATGTTATCAATATTTTGAACTATTTTAGTCCTATATTGACTCAACTCATTTCTTGTTTCATTTAAAACTTTAAATACTCGACAGTTGCATAGCTTTACTATGTTGCATATAGTTACGTACAACTATGTGTGACTGCGATCAACTGTCGACAGGTGCATAGTTTTGCTATGCTCCATATCTTTACATAGAACTACGTGTGGGTAGAGAGAGGAATCATCATTTAATGGGCAACAAATCATGGGTATGATATGTGGTGACTGCATCCTAATCAGACCAGATTTCTTACAAAGACCATGTCGATCCACGACCCATTGAGTGCCGTAGGCTACGTCGTTGAGGCGAGTCTGAAATTAATATATCGCTCATGAAGTCAAGGAAGGCGGCGTTCTCGCTTCTAGATTCATCTACGATATGTTGAAATCGCCTGCAAGCACGATTGACATGTCGTGGAAATAAAAGGAGAAAAAGAGGAATAGAAGGAGAATAAGAATAATAAAGCAAGTAAAAGGACATAGAGGATATACAAGGAGAATACAGGAATAACAAGGAGAACAAGGGTATCAAAGAGATGACAAGGAGAACAAGGGGACGACAAGCAGAACAAAAAGATGACAAAGAGAACACGGGCTAGACAAGGAGATCAAGGCGATGACAAGCAAGGAGAACAAGGAGATGACAAGGAGAACATGGGGATGACAAGGATAACAAGGGGATGACGAAGAGAACAAATTATAGGCAAGGAGAAGAATTGGATGACAAGACAAATAAGGGCTAGACAATGAGAACAAGTGCATGACAAGGAGAACAAGAATGTTTACATGCAGAGGCAAGAAGTAACTGCACTCTCCGTCTCTCATTTCCCTCGATCTGCACAGCACAGTCGTCCGTGCGTTCGTAACTTCATGCATTTCGGTATCCTGGACCGAGGCCTGCTTATTATATATACCAGTTTTATAAAAATCGATTCAGCAATAATTATTATCGAGTGAAAAGGTAACAAACATACAGACAGATGTATGAACAAAAATTTCAAAAATGCGATTTTCGGCTATACATGTTAACACCTTTATTTATTTGTTTATTTATTTATTCGTTCATTTATTTATTTATCTGTTTATTTATTTATTTACTTACTTGTTTACTTGTTTATTTATTTATTTATTTATATATTTATCTATTTATTTATTTATTTTTGTAAAAGTGAGAATTGCCAGAAAAAGTTTGGTTACAGTTTTATTATTAGTAGGCCTATGGATTTGTATCTCAGACACTTGGTGCAGTGAAGCTTCATTCTTCGCAGTAAATGTATTATTTCATTCCGTCGCGATATTTTTGTCCAAAGTAACATTTTAAATTAAGTCTCTTAATTTTGAATAGCATTATTTTCTGGGAAAGAAATCGCAATGTCCATAATTAAAAGCAAAGCGGAACGTGAAAATTTAAACGCAATTCAATTGTTTGAAATCAGTGGTACGTAAGTACTCTCTGACACTGATGTTGAGATTTTAGTGTTCGCAAAATGAGGCAATAAGTTGGAATCCAAGTCTCGAGCCGCTGGTAATGGACCTACATACATACGTGGGCGTCGGTATTATGGCTGCCTCGCGATTACAACCGCTTCAGCAGCTTCCTGTGCGTGAAACTTTAATTACTTACGTCACACTTCCTGCATACATCATTGTCCGCCGCCCCCTCCCCACCTCAAGGCCGTGACCCACAACCGGTGCCATCAATTATTTAAAGATCGTTCAAGCGGAGTATTCAGCAAAAACTTTTCTCTCATTCTTGGCACTTTACTGCGTTTTCATCTTCCATCCTTTCATTGAAAACCAGCTTCACACACTATGCGAACAGCTGGTGGGACTCCTATGAGATGGGTTCAGTACGACGCAAGATCGAATTGACAAACATAACTTCAAGCTCCTTATAATTCTCTTTGTCTTTGCCTTGTTCCCGTTGTCATCGCCTTGCTTTCCTCATATTCTCCTTGTTCTCTTACATTTCCATTGTTCTCTTTGTCTTCTCCTTACTCTCATCTTCCCCTAGTTCTCCTTTTTTCTCATTGTTCTTCTTATCTTTCCCTTATTCTCCTTGCCTTTTCCTTGTTCTCCTTTTCTTCCCCTTATTCTCCATTGTCTTCCCCTTATTCTCCATTGTCTTCCCCTTATTTTCCTTGTCTTCTCGTTATCCTTCTTCACTTCCCCTTATTATTCTTGTCTTGCCTTAATTTTCTTTGTCGTTCCTTTATTCTCCTTGTATTCCCCTTGTGTTCCTTCTGTTCATCTTGCTTTCCATTTTCTTTCCTTTTTCTCCTAGTATTCTCTTTGCTCATTGGTTTCTGCTCGTTTTACTTGTATTTCCTCTTTTTCTGATTCTGTTCCCTTATACTCGTAATATGTTCCCCCTTATTCTCTTTGTCTTACCCTTGCTCTTCTCTTCCTCTCCTTGCATTCCCCTGTTCTCTTCTATTCCTTTTGTTCTCTTCATGATCCCCTTGTTTTGAGATATTCTCCTTGTCCTGTTACCCTTGTTATCGTTGTGCTTTCTTTAGTTCCAACTTCAGACTCTCCTATAGAACTCAATTGCGTACATTCACGGACAGAAGTATAAGCACATAGCAGAATACAGATTTACAGATTTATGTTTCACTCTATTATACATATTACTGGTATAACTCGAGGTAGGAAGTTTGTTTCAAAACATAGGTTTCAGGTTGTATCCAGCCACGCATAAAGATCTCAGTAAGTTGTCTGCTGTGTATACTATACCCTGTTCACATAAACAACTCACAGTATATCCGCAACTGTGGATGGATGACTTCCGTAAGTACATTACAGGAATATGCACGGTAGAGAAGCAGTTTCATGTCGTGTTAACGTTTGCAGCGGAGTTGTGGAGTTTAGTGAGCGAGTTTTAACATGGAAGAATTTAAATCTTCCAATCACACGAAGTCGAATACAAAACAAGATTTACTGGTAATCATAAAAGCCTATCAGCAAATGGAGATACATATTACGTGGATATTGTGTAATGCGTATACATAATGCAAAGAAATAATATTATTTCAGAGACGCTGTCCTACGAAATATTTATATGGAATATTCTTCTTTGCATGGGGGATAAAATAATCAAGAGAAACGTTATACTTCAAAATTTGACTCAAAATAAACATAATGTTTTGCTTTCTAGACCTATGTATGATGTTGGTATGTTTCAATATCCTTTCAAACAATTACCTGCAACATTCACTGTGCTGCAGTCTAGTAATATAGAAATGACTGATGTCGCGAGATGTGGAAGAATAATAATTAGTGTTCAAATATATATAGCAATCCGCAGAAGTTCCAATAGTCATTAAAGAAAAAAAAATGAAAAGTGTTCTTGAAACGAATTATGGGTTTAATGTGATGTGCCATATACGAGATGCACTATTATACTGTATTCACCAAGCTGTTGTTCACTTGGTGATACAGTAATGTGTACTAAATCATAATTAAGATTTGCTCCACTTACGTCTTATGACTTAGAACGAACATTTTCACGATAATAATACCATTTTTCTGAACATAGAAAAGTATATTTTTGATAAACTGAAAATGTAAAGTATTATTAATTGTAACAAGGTGTATGGGTAAATTATTTTAAATTGAAAATTACGAAGAATGTAATTGCCACTTATTGTTCTTTTACACAATATTAATCGTTCATTTTGTTTCTGTTTCTAAGGCCGTGGATCATTGGCACAAAGATAAGTTTGGTCACCGCCTGTACATGTTTGTTTTGCTGGTTTATTGACGTTGAGAGTTGCGTCAAGACAGTTCATTCGGTAGATATATAGTCCAACTTAACAGTTTAAGTACGAATCCTTACCTCTGCTGATTACTGCTCTTACTGTAAGCGTCTTCTGTTCACAACTTTGTCTAATTCACTATAAGTTATTTGTTGTTTATGTACTTTAATTATAATTTCCTTCCCTTAATAAATCGTCAGTTCTTCTCCCATCTTTCCCATTGTGCTCAGTAATACTTACAGTGTTTGTTTATGCAGTCCGTTCACCTTTAACAGACAAGAATTGAGCCATCAGTCCTCCGCCAAGCAAAAACGTTTCATTGTTAACGCGCCGTAAGTCGGAAACTAGTAAAGATTTTGAGTAGCAGTCACTTTTAAAAGTAATTTCCATTCTTTCTAAATATTTCTCTCGCTTTGACCCCCCTCTAAAGTGAAAAATATAAAAGGTTGTCACTTATCAACTTTTGAAGGTGTCAGTGTTTATTTTGAACAGAAGATAGTATTTTTTCTCACTTTCCAAAAAAGATTTTTATTTCGATTTTTTCCTACGGGTTCCTTAGATTTATCTATGAATCTCAAAATTATAGCGCGGTTATCTCTTACAGGAGCTACGACAAGCTAATGTTTAACGATGCGATAAATATCGTTTTCGTCTGCTTGCTGCGAACAGCAATGAAAGAACCAAAATGGCGGACGATTTTACCCACTATTTATAGAGCCTTATATCTCTCTACTACGTCATAACATTATATTTTGTAAATTTATAATAGTTTTTTTTTACATATTTTAATGCTAGAATAGTATAAAACGTTGTATGTAACACGTGTAATAATGTTCATTATAAACACTCGTGCAAATTAGCCCGTGCCATAATTACGAGGCGCGTCCATAAAGTAACTTTCCCATTCGTCCCACAGTTAGCAAACCATATGTTGCGTGTACGTGATAGAGTAATATCCTGGCATGACGCATGCGCTAGCGGAAATTCATGAGTCCTCTCAGTAGCTTCGTTGCATTGGTTGAAGATGGACGCATCTATTTCAGCTCCCGCCGAGTGTGAAGTGCGGTCAGTGATAAAATTTTTGAATGCACAGGGCATAGCGCCGATTGAAATTTATCGTCAGCCGAGCAAGCAGATGGTGCGTTGCTGGTGTAAACAATTTTCAACAGGACGCCAAAATGTGCATGATAAGGAGCGCATTGGGAGGCCAACCATCATCACAGACGACCTTGTGGAGCAACGCACCATCTGCTTGCTCATGACGTTAGGCCCATAGACCTGGCACAGCTGACGATCAATTTCAATCGGTGCTATGGCCTGTGCATTCAAAAACTTTATCACTGATCGCACTTTACACACGGCGGGAGCTGGAATAGGAGCGTCCATCTTCAACCAATGCAACGAAGCTACTGAGAGCACTCGGGAAGTTCCGCTAGCGCATGCGCCATGCCAGGACATTACTCTATGACATACACGCAGTCGCTTCGCTCAACATATGGTTTGCTAGCTGTGGGACGAGTGGAAAAGTTACTTTATGGACGCGCCTCGTACCAAGTTTATACACTATTTATTTAAATTAGTATTTCAGCTATAGGAATAATAAATACCTAATTGCTTTCCAAGCTGTATCATATGTGTGCAGCGAATGGTCTATTTATTCATACCTTAATACCTATGCATTTCGATTTTCTTGACTTGTATTGGCAAACAAAATAGCCTCTCAACTCATATTGTTACGTTACACAATTACGACAGTTTGCAACTGCTAACAGATGTTAATTTATATTCTCTTCTTTGTTACAGGTAAGTGATGATGCCAACGCTATACTGATGCCAACGTGAGAAATTTCAACCAAAAGTATGTACAGTATTTTACTTTGTAATATGTTGAATCTTAATAGGAATGCTTGAAAAGAAACTACCCCTTTTAAATAGATTTTGAAGACATCAAATGTGGACGCCGTATTTTCATATCGAAACGGAATGTAATATCTGGTGGTGAAATAAGGAATCGAATAGAGGCTTGGCTTCGTTCATTAGGGTTTGCCAGACTATTGTTATGTTTGTGTTGTTTGCATTGTGTTTCAACTTACAGTGGAGTCCCGATTATCCGGACTTGCGTGTTATCCAGATCGAATTTTTTTAATTACAGTAGTGTACGTACAACAGTACTGAAGAATAAGAAAGTTTTTTAAGTAAATTACATACTGTACTGTATTATGAATAAAAACTCGTTTATTATATACATGTGAGTAACGTCTTTCTCCATTACTGGGCCCGACCTTTGTTTCTTTAAGATTACAGGATCAAAAACCATATAGCGTTCTCTCCGTCCGTATTAACCGGATTATTTCTTATCCGGATTGCCCTTAGTCCGTATAATCCCGACAATCGGCACTATTGTATTTCTGAATTCTGTACTTATTTAGTGATTTAATGGCGAACCCGCAGGAACATATATATTGTATATAATAGTTAATGTGTATCATGTTTACTGTTACCTTCTATAATATATATTGTATATAATAGTATATATTATAGAACATAATAGTAAACATGATACACATTAACTGTAAATACTCTCTCTTGCTCTCTCTCTCTACATATATATATATATCAGCTCAGTTGGTAGAGCAGCTGGCTACGGACTGGAAGGTCCGGGGTTCGATCCCAGGTGGCAACAGGATTTTTTCTCGTTGCCAAACTTTCAGAACGGCCCCGAGGTTCACTCAGCCTCCTATAAAATTGAGTACCGGGTCTTTCCCGGGGGTAAAATGCGGCCGACCACACCACCTCATTCTAGTGCCGAGGTCATGGAAAGCATGGGGCTCTACCTCCATGCTCCCCAAGTGCCTTCATGGCATGTTACGGGTATACCTTTATATATATATATATATATATATATATATATATATATATATATATATATATATATATATATTCAATTAATTCATTTAACTCCGTTACGTTGAACAAATACATATATAGTCTGAGATTATGAAATTATTCTTATCTTTTGCTATAAAAATTTGTTTAAGCTACGAAAATGTTCTTCCTACGTCACATGACGTTACAGGCACAAAATAATATTAATAACAAAAGTAAATGTACAAATTATTCATATTTATATTTTACACAATATATACAAATAATTCGTTTATCAAATCTATCCCGTTTCAGTGAACGAAAAACATATTCTGTGGTTATGAAACACAAATCTTTTACGACCATCACATAAAATTTGTTTAAACTAAGAGAATGTTGTTTCTACAACATATGATGTTACAGGAGCATATTTATATTACATTACATCATTATTATTTAATGACCCCATGCGCACCTGCTTACAATTCGACCTTGCTTACGTATCCACGTGACGTACAGTACGATTATTTAGTCCTGACAGTCGCCGGCGATCTGCGCCTAGGTCAGGCAAGTCCATTTAGTTACTCCAAGGAGTGTTTGGGTTATTCACTTGCTTGTCTTCGGAGTGATCGGATGTCATGCGTGCGATAGAGCTGTACTGCATTCCTTTACCGACCACTCGCCCTTATCTCTACTCCGGAACTCTCCCACTCCTATTACTTCCCCTCTTTCGCGTCGCTGAGCTGTCGGTCTGTAATAGATGTAGCTACCAGAAGAAACTACTCGATCCGCTGTACGTTTGGGAACGAAAATGCGCTACCTGCTCATAACCTGACAGAAGTACAGAAGTGGCACCGATACGAAATAGCTCAATTCCATCTACAGATACGAGTATACCACAACGAAGCGCCTTTGATTTTCATCATGGAAATCTTTGGCTTTTCCGAGTGACTGTGTTGTCAAAATGTAATAGCTAGATTAATGTTAATTTCGTCTTCATATTAGCTAAACAAGGTCTGAAAGAGAAAAGTTACATTTTATAATGTAGTGTTTTCCTTTGTCAGTTGCACAAATTTAAGATTTTCTAACCATTGACATTCGTACGGGTATTAACAGACGTCGTTCCTATGTTGATCACTTGTTAACAGGTGCATAGCTTTACTAATATGCAAATATTTACGTACACAACTAGCCTACGTAAGGGTGCTATCAACTCTCGACAGGCGCATACCTTCCCTATGCTGCATAAATTTACGTAGAACTACGTGCGGTGCGATCACCTCTCAACAGATGCATAGCTTTACTATGCTGCATATCTTTACGTAGAATGACGTGTGGGTGCGATTACAGGCGCATAGCTTTACTAGTTATGCTGCATATATTTACGTAGAACTACGTGTGAGTGTTATCTCCTGTCGACAGGCATAGCTTTGCTATGCGGAATGTCTACCTGATGTTGGAGAAGATTTCATTATAAAACTAGGTAGCAACTTTAATCACTCTGTAAACGAAATTAAATGCTACGGCATTAAGTAGTCCACGGAACACAGAACACACTCGCAGTGGACGTAGTTGACGGTGTCATACTTGTGACCTCGAGGAAAATTTAATCACGACTGCGACAGGTACACAAAGTGACAGGAAATCGAACCACACCAAACTTTTCATTCATTGTACATCTGCTAAATGGAGGTCCGTTTGACGTACATGTCTGAGTTAAAATCTAGGCCAAAGTTCTCTCTTGTTAAAATATGCATGCCTTTCCTGATTTCGACAGCGACATGCTAGATGTACATGTCAAACTGTGATATTCATCAACAGTTACGACGAAGGTGATTTCATATTCATATTTATTTGTTTATTTAGCAAATTGTTAGAGGCAGAGCGAATTAAATGTGCAGAAGAACAGTAAAAAACAAACTTGTAATATATATGTTCAATTACACCTTCATAAAACAATGACAATAAGTTATTCTGATGCCCTCGTGCATCAACGCCGGTTAGTGTAACAACCGGTTAAAATTGTCACCTAATCTCTGGTTAAGCATTTTTACGGTGCATCGACCTCAGTTAGGACTTAACCACGGTAATCTCCAAATGGCCATATTCGAGTGGTTAAAGGAGTTAACCAGTGATTAGTAGGCCAAGTAAAACAAAATGGCGGCCAGATCCACAGGTGATTATTTCGAAGACGATTATTATTATTATACAGTATATGAATTACTTGGACAGAAATGATGGTGAGCGTTAAGTTTCTTTAGTGGAAAGAGAGAATTCTTACGAGGAATTAGCTGACAGAAAATTTCAGGAGGGATTTCGTTAAACAAAATCTAGTGTCATTTCTGCTGCAACAAATGGGTCACTTAAAATAACACAGAAACAGTCGTGTTTCTCATATGGATCCACTGCTTATATTACAATTCTATGCAACTGAATTTTCTTAATTTTAAAAGGGAACACTGAAGTATATCTTTCTCTTTGTCACTTGCTGAACGAAGAGATGTTATGGACGGATCTTAGGATAATGCACAGTTCCCTGGTATAAATGGAATCACCGATCGTACACACATTCGTATTGATCTTTTTCATCCTTTTCCTTTATGAATATTCCAACTTTTTCAAGTACATATTTAAGCACAGTAATTAAGTCTATCAATACTTCAGACTCACTTGGGATATCATCATTTTTGCATATAATTTTCCATTTTGTACGATTTTAACCAAACAACACTGAAAAGCAAAGAAATGCAACTCGCAAACATAACAACGCCCAAAGGCAAACAAACGCAACGCGAAAATATTGGACACATTCGTTTCGATGTAGAGCGGAAGTAAGCGTAGTTGTTTTTAGACGTTGGCTATTACTACCTTTGCAGAAAAATGGACGTTTTCCATTAGTCATTTTGTAGAAACAGTGTACCATCATAGACTTTACGCTGGTTAAATGAGGTGTCAGCTAACCATGTTTAAGTAATCGGTGATTATGAATGGTGCACAGCAATTACATTTTAACCACGGTTACACTTTAACCGTCGTTTCGTAACCTATGATTATTGCTGTTTTAATCGAGGTTGATGCACTTCGCCATGATAGTTTCAACACTGGTAATATCAATAATATATAGGCGACCAATTGATACAATAGATATCAGATAGTTGAAAAGTCAATTTGGAGTAATGAGGTCATATTGAAATTGAAAACTAAACAAATGATACTCCTTAATAATAATAATAATAATAATAATAATAATAATAATAATAATAATAATAATAATAATAATAAAAATGATAGTGAAAATCAATAAATTTACGGATTAAACTATTATGTTCTGTTGTCAGACGTGAAACTTCTTTATTCGGCGTACGAGACTATTAGCGGATCATCAGAATAACTTCGGGGACCGCATTTTGAGAATTATTGGTCTATAACATTCTGAGGGGAGAGTAACGGGCTGTCAAGTTCATGCCGTGAAAAATTATATTCATAATGATGAAGGTGATAATGTTAGAATGTATTTTTTATTTTATTTTATTGGGTTATTTTACGACGCTGTATCAACATCTAGATTAACTAGCCTCTGAATGAAATGAAGGTGATAATGCCGGTGAAATGAGTCCGGGGTCCAGCACCGAAAGTTACCCAGCATATGCTCGTATTGGGTTGAGGAAAAACCCCGAAAAAAACCTCAACCAGGTAACTTGCCCCGACCGGGATTCGAACCCGGGCCACTTGGTTTCGCGGCCAGACACGCTGACCGTTACTCCACAGGTGTGGACTGTATGTATGTATGTATGTATGTATGTATGTATGTATGTATATGTGCATGCATGTAATGCCTACCCACTTCAATTGCTTGATTGTGGTTCCGCATATTGCGAACAGATAGCAGGACTGTGGCCCATTTTCAAGTTGCACACCACTTCTGCAGGGCACTCTATGCATGATGTATGTCTATGGAGAGTTGGTATGTCGTGTACTAGGATGAGTGTAAGTTTCCGTGTAAGTGTAGTGTAGGAAATGGGGAGAATGATGATACGGAAGGGAGAAGGAGAAACCCGGTGTCGGCACGTAGCCTACTCCTGTCGAATAGTACCAAGGGGGCCGCCAGGCTTAACATCCCCGTCCTACGGACGAATCACTATCGACAGTGACATATGCCTTCTCTTCATATGCACTGCGGAGAGATTTGGGATTTAACCCAGGCGTATTCGTGCACAATCTAGTGATTAGAAGTTTTACTAGTCCCCAGGTAGAAATTTTCCACGAACATTTCTTACCTCGCTGGGAATCGAACCCGGCCAGGTTAGTCTGGAGGCAGACTCGCTACAACAGAACTAACTCGGCGGCTTATCCCTAAGGTAATGTTACATTTTTACTATAAAAATTAATATTTTACTTCAAATAATTAATATTTTGATTATCCCAGATTATGGATTAATTTTCCTTTTCGGGTCGTCCTTGAAATCTTTATTTCAATTTGTCGAAGAATTCTGATACTCTTACAATGAGCGGCGACCAATCTTGTAGGTTGGAGATGTCACGTAGTGAATAACGAACAATGAAACAAACGCTTCTCGACCTAATTAAAACCGCAAATCCGCACCGAGGATTCAGGTGTGCGTCCGAGCGCTAATGTACGATATAAAATATAAATAAAAGCGTCCTCTCTCTGCCTGCGCGCGCACCGCGTCTTATCTTAATGGCAATTAAAGGCTGCAGCGCGCGCTATCTGGGAGCGGGATTACGAGACGAGCGGGACAGTCGACTATCTCGGCGCGTGCTGTTAATTTAGCTAATTGCAATACATTTTGTTTGATTGCAAAGCTTGTTTCCATCTATTTGTTTTTTAGAATAATCCTCGGTTATAGTTCAATGCATAATCGGATTTTGGTTGATGATTGATTGTAATATAATATATTCTGCACATCTCTAAATGCAACTGTACTAACTCCGTTCACTTATTTTATTATTTTTGCTGAATACTGTTCTCAAGGACTGTTCCATTACTACCCGTAAACAAGGTAGCATTTGAATGTGAATTCGTTAGTGCACACCATACCCTATAATTTTCTTTTTTTTTTTTTACATAAACATTTGAAATTGTTTTATATTTCACAGGTTATTTTGAAGTCTGATTGGTGTAATAGCCTATGTAGCTAGTCGGCGATGTATGCAATGGAGGGGGAAAGAAACTGGCCATCCTACCCCATTATCTCCTGTCCTAGTTGCCTCATAACTGGTGCCTTCTTGGTATCACTTGTGAGATTCAGACTTGTCTTCGGACAGTTGACTAACAACAAAGAGTGTAGGCCTATGTATCTATATTGTAAAAGAGTTTACTTTAGCTCTTTCGTTTATTATCATTTATTTATTTATTTATTTATTTATTTATTTATTTATTTATTTATTTATTTATTTATTTTCTATTATGTATTTGTAAGTCTTGCTGTGCCAGAGATAGTAATGTATCCAACTACAAATTCAGTGGTTTCTTACCCCGATCTCTGTCAAGTTACGTCACATTATATTTCTTTCAAGCGACTGGATGTGTCTCCCTTTTATTTTTTCTATCATGCGGCGAGTTTACACCTTGCGAACTACAGGATGATTCAGGAGGAATAGTAAATATTTTCTGGTAGCGTGGAAGAGAAGGCCTGATGGCCTTAAGTCCACCAGAATACAGGGTTGTTTCCGATCTCTGATAACGAATTTTAATGACATCATGTGCGTCAGGAGTCATACCGACAGCTGAACTGTGGCGCGAGGTGACAGACCAATAGTGAGTGATCTCATAGTCAGAGTGCACGGCGACTCACAGCAGAAATTTCCAAGAAAACCGAGCCTTTTTGGGAGGGGTACATTACGACCCTTTCATAAGCAGGCTTCGGTGCTGGGCACAGAAACTCATGAAGTTCAGAACGCACAGACGATAGTGTTGTGTTGGTCGAGTGGAGTGGGGGATGGAGCGCGTCGTTACTTCGTCTCACCGCGTAAACAGTCCGTCACAGTACGGCACGAAATATATTTCACCCTGTAGAGATGCAGTATATACAGTACAATCCTAGTGTAGACAATAACTGTCTACCATTAAAGTATTAACGTGAATTGTAACCTTCAATCAGGTGTCCCTACGCCGAAGCCTGTTACACGTACGACAGCGAAACAGAAATAGGCCTACTCACAACGGTAATGCACATTACGGACCCACCTGTGTTGTTGCAGTCGGGTGACTGCATACGGGTCATGACGTCATTTATACTCCGTGTACTCTAAACCTCATACTGGTTACTCTCTGTCCCTAGGCCGAAGCCTGCTCATGAGACAACTAAGCCTGCAGATATTGGCGTTGAGTGGGCAGTTCCTTTCTTCGTCCATGCATACATCGCTGACTACTTTAACATATTAGTAACATATTACACTAATCAGATGCATACAAACAATTGTTCTTCCTCTGACACATATAATCAAGTGAGATGTAACTACTGCCTGATATAGATGTACTCATCAATCAGAATCTCAATCAGAGGATTCATTTGGCCTTATAACTAACTTCTATAGGTATGAAATGTACTTGGGAAATGCATTCAGTAGGTTATTTGAGTAGTATCCAAAAGTTCACTAGATTTCAATGCAAAATAATAAATAATTCCCTTTTCCCTCTCGAAGAGTGAAATTCCCTAGATTTAGGTAAATGTCCCTATACCTCGCAACTCTGATTGGAAATCGAACAGATTTGATCTCATCACGACTCGCTTGTGCAGCCTATGACTTCACGTCAATGTTCACGACTTCACGTCTGCACAGTCATGTTGGAAAGTGTGACTCACACATGTGCTTCACGCCATGTGTAAATGCGGCGTAAGTCCACTGTTCTGCTCTATGAAGGCGTACGATAGACTTGACACCATTTATCTGCGCCTATGACCTATACGTCATTCCATAGTGTCTGACAGTAGAAGTAAACATTGCCGGCAGAGGAGGAGAGAAGTATAATTGCTATTCAACCAATGGCAGAGGTCTCATTCCACGTTTGTCTTGAAGTTGGGCAGTCTGAAGCTTTCTATCCCCGCCCAACTTCAAGACAAGCTTGGAATGAGACCTCTGTCATTGGTTGAATAGCAATTATACTGCTCTCCTTCTCTGCCAGCAATGTTTACTTCTCCTGCCAGACATTATGAAACGAAGTATAGGTGTGTTGTCGTCTACATTCCAAACTCTAGAACAGACCTGCACAAGGTTTGCGCTCTCCGAGTCAGCTCACAGCTCGAGAGCGGAATGCAGATATTAGCTGCGCTCTGTATAAGGGTGAACTGGAAGAAGAGGTGATCTCGTACAAAATGTACACAAAAGTGCTAGTGTGTTCATGAAATGAATTCCCGTTCAGTGTTTACAAAACTATCTTAGACTATCATTAATTAATAAAGAAATATTTATTTTACAGAAATAATAGAACTACTATAGCTACTTAAATAAATTATACAATATCATTTTGTTATATTTTTATTTATTAGTACAGCAAAACGGGGTTTTATGCTGTTGGCAGTTGAAAGGAACAGTACTGATCGTAATGAAACATCAGTTACAGATGTTCGATGTCTGCCTTTATTAAAGTTGATAATAGAAAACAGTTGCTCACAAATATAAATGTTGAACCAAACATAGCAATCATTTTCACAGCCAGCTTGTGTAGTCGTGGATATTATTGCTGAGGTTTAGTCTTGTAAAACTCAATCAGACTAGTAGTATTATTCAAACGGTCTTTAGCCCTTAGGCCACATTGAAGATCAATAAGTTCAAGCTGTAAATCGTATGACACTGTTTCAACTGGTGTTTAAGGAATTTATTATGATAACTTTAAACTTCTTTCCATTAAGACAAGATCTTAAACCTAGAATTAAATTAATTTTGAATTTAAATTAATATTTGCACATAATCGTTTAACATGGCTTCATCACGAGCAGTTTCTATAGTTGGAAATTGAGCCATATTACCTTCTCGAAACTGACTTACGAAAAGTGTAAGTTTAGGACTGAAATCCCGCAATTTATTCAAAATTTACTGACTCCAGTCAAGTCAAGTACTGACTCCAGCTGCTGTGAATAAATATCATTTTCCCATGCAATATTAAAAGCATTTGCCTGATGATCACTGTTCCGTCTTTTAGATTCCTCCATTATGTAACCGTAGATAGGCAAAGTGAAATAGCTACTGGTAATACACACTACACCAGATAATTGCGTGGATTATCCTCTACCTATAGCAGGTCTACGTTATTCCGACGTACCTTTCCGGCGACCTGTTAGACGACTATCCCGCCTGTCTCAAAGGCGCCGTTTGTGCAGGCTTGCTCTAGAACTTATGTTGTGAGACCATTATAATCATAAACGGGATTCGAACTTTATGCCCGTAGTGTCCATTAGTCTTGAATCTTGCGCCTCAGCCTCCGTGTTCTGCAGGCTGATAAATGGATTCCCTCGTCTTCAAAAATACTGCAGTGAAAGTAGGAGGTCTGACTCATCTAATGGGCTGAATGTAACGCGATCCCGTTTGTTTTACCGGGCATCTTTCATGACAGACAACGTAATGATGTCGTTACGCCGCCCACTCGGTCCCACAGGTAAACTGAAATTTGATATAGAATCTATAATAACGTGTAATTTGGTTAGCTGAACCTCAACTTTAACAAGGCGAGTATCGGTAATTCAATTAGTAATGTGATCAGTCATAGCGCATTATGTGCGGGCTAATAGAGCTGATACGGGCAATAATTTCGCCGCCGTGACGTATTATCACATATCAGGGAACGAACTGACAGGTACAGGGATCGAGTCTCGAAGCGTACTGAAATTTTAAACAGCGCGCCATCTTGACTGCGAAGCTCGTAACATGTTCGAGGTTTAGGTTAATGCTAAGCAGTAAGTCGGTACAGTTAATCACGAACTGAAGGAACTCTGTAACATTAAAGAGAATAGTTTTACACAAATACGGACGTAGACCGGCTTCGGTAGTTGAACTGTGTGCCACTACTTTAACAATAAGACATCTGAGCCCAAGGAATTCAATATCAATTAACCTTTTCCGAAAAGTAGTATTGCCGAAATAATGTATGTATGTATTCACACTGCAAATGGGTATATACCCGGTGGCAGTGGTAACTAATTACACTCAATAATGACAATTAATAATAAACACAACTAAAAAAATAATTAATAATAATAATAATAATAATAATAATAATAATAATAATAATAATAGTAGGGTATATAGTGATGGGCACTTTAAGCACATTGCAACACATGTTTGGTTGGGAACATCTAATTTACAGAGGTAGATTTCTAATTTTTTTCCAATAAAGAACTGAATATATTTGTGACTCTTTTACACAAGAAAGAACTTACAATAATGTGTCTGATTATTTTGAAATTACATCAATATTGAAATAGGAGAAAAACATAGTGATGGGCACTCAAGCTTCTGACTCGGGCACCTAAGTATACAGTGATGGGCACTTTAATATTTGATACAAAAGTGAGACATTTACCTTCAAATTAACAGTAATTTATTCGTTTTCAATCACTGAGATGCCCTTGCCTCTATTAATTATGAGTCTAAATGTTTTTCTTTCTTACATCAATCTATTAGGCTTAATCACTTTCACTGTCGTCTAATTCTCTCACACATTTGTTGCAAAAGTATACATTCTCATCTTCTGAATTTTTATCATTGAATTCGTTTTGAAGACACTTCTTGTGAAATACTTTAAGACATTTTTTGCAGGAAATACCAAGCCACTCATTATTTAAACACCCGCCGCATGTGTAACAGAGTCCTGATGAAAGCAGCTTATTCGGCTCTTCTGAAGTGTCCTTTCTCTTCTCTAATATGTTTGTACCAATACCGGAACTAGTAGTTGCTTGAACATTTTGGTCATATGAAAGGCTCACAGTTATTAAACTACTGTCTTTTGGATTCTCGTGAGAGCTCAATGTTGACAGTTCAGTGACTTTTCTTCCATGTTTTACGTGTTTTGTTGATTCAACATTCTTTTACGCTTAGCTATTTTCCCTCCATTATTCATCTCCCTTTTCCTTTTTCTCTCTTCCTTTTTCCTTTCTTCTTCTGCTTTCTTTTCTTCTTTATTCCTAAAAAGAGCTCTCCATTTCTTCGATGTTAAAACGTATGGCATTCTTTCAGTTTTACGAATGTTTTTTTCTTTTTGGAGTTTCAGGCCATATCAAGCAATCCTCCAATGTACGGACTTCTGATCGTCTCAATGTTTTCTTTTCTTCATTGCTGAGATTTTTTTCTGGTGTCTTCAGTAGATTATCTTCTTGAATACCCATATTAGCACCCACTTCTTCTGTCTGGAAATGTTCGTTACTTGCTATTTCTACTGCATCCACTTGACTTTGACTGCTTAACTGTCTTTCAATTATTTCTTCGTTATCTTCTGGCTGATCTCTTTCTTTATCTGTCACTACTTTCATGCTATCAACCTTTATTTCTTCTGGTTCTACAGGTGTCTCCTTTCTTTCAAAATATTTTTCATTCTTTTTAGCAAATACTTCGTACAGTCTAAAGAGAACATAGAACTCTTCACTGTTTTCTTCCTCCTCGTCACCTGAGAGAACAGACTTGAGACCAAATGTAGATTTATCCTGCCCCTTAATGTACCGTTGGAGTGTTGATCTTGGTACATCAAACTTCTTAGCAGATGTTTAATTCTCTCACCATCTCGAACTGCTGCAACTGCTGACATCAACTGATCTTTAGTGTACTTAATTTTTCCAAAATTAGGCATTCTGAGACTGAAAGAAAAATAGGCATAAAATAGAGTTTGACTAAAGCTGTAGATCTACACGTCGGACTTTTATTACTATATACGTATATGGAAATCATTAAATTTATGATATTGCATTTTTAAAGTTTACTGCAACAGGAACAAGTTGGAGGAAATATTTTTTAATTTAAATCTATCGTTTGGTGATGTCAGTATTTCTGAACTCAATAACATAAAATAAAAGTTCTCTATATGTTGATTATTTGTTGTCATAGAATGATTGCTGTACTATGCTTTGGTGGAGAACAAGATAATGTCTCTGAAGCATTGTTATGATATTACATTTTCTTCCCATGTGACATGTCCTGACTAAGCAAACTATAATTAGAACGACTTCTTAGAAGTTATTAGAGATGGGAAAAGTTGTTATTTTCTTGTAACAGTTCCAACTGTTCCAGTTCCATGAAAATACTAGGTTCCAAATAACAGTTCCAAAATAACAGTACCACCATATATTATATAGCCTACGCCGAAGTTCGCTCCACAGCACCGGATCGAATCCCTCCTCCAGTGTTTTTCCCTTTGTGGCCTAACTCCATGTTGTTACCATAACAGATAAATTCTGTAGGATCAGAAATTAATTTTTACATTTATATATGTATAGTCCAGAAGTCATACTGACAGTATTGACACCACGAAACCAGTTACGTTATATTTATGCACGACGCCAGTTCAGGATTAAAAGTTGGTATTGATTTTGTCCCTGAAAATTGTTAAAAGTAACCAGATCTAGTGACAAAGTCGCTAAATTAATAACACAGAAGCAACGGTTGTCAACGTCTTTGGTTGTCATATTGTAGTTCCATACACGGCCAACTTGATGCTAGCTTCGCTTCACCTTTGAAAGCGAAGGGAGCATCAAGTCGGCCGTGTTCCATAACATCGAGTATATTGTAACATGTAACAGCAAGTATTTTGTATAACAGGTACAGTACTACTAGTATGTAATGTAACAGTGATGGTTTGGAACAGGCCTGACTCATAATGTAGTTCCATAACAGCGAGTATTTTTTGTAACAGCGAGTTATTTTTTGTAACAGCAAGTATTTTTTGTAACAGGAGTATTTAATGTAACAGTGGAAGAGCCACGTACTACTAGTACGTAACGTAACAGTGGTATTTAGGAACATGTACGGACCCTAAATGATCACATACTTCCCTGTATGGCATGTGATGCAGTACGATGTCATAATGAGTCGAAGATGTGAATTCCTGGAAATGAAATCTTTTCTAATGCTAAATTGAATTCGTAGATCAGGTTTGTTCGAAGCAGGAAATGTAATGTAATTTTAAATTATTTGTAAATTGGTCACGAAATCGAAATGGATCCCAGTGGTAAATAAAACCTAACCTATTCTTCCTCTTCTGCTTAGCTGAAGGTCACAGTAGTGTTCAATTTCTCCAAAAATGCGTAAATAAAAGCTATAATCATTTCGGCCGTGCTAAAAGTCATATTAATAATGTACCGTCATGAAGAATAATTATCTCTTTGTAATGAAATATGAAAATTTACCGTTGTACTTTTTTTTAAACAAAAGAACTTCAATAATAGTCATGTTTCAACAGATTTTAATTTAATTTCAAGAATTGGTAATGAAACTAAAACTGTAAAATATTTGGAAATAAAACATAACCTATATATTTTCATCTCCCTTGATAAAATTCACAATGTAGTTACTATAATACAGGCATTATATTATTTGATAGAATCCTATACTTAATTAACATAAGTTCCAAGATAATGTGTACATTTTTTAAAGACTATCTTCGTATCTTTACTATTTATCTTTTACTTCAGTTTCCAACATTTTTTTCGTACGACGAAAGGATTCGCAATTCTGCTTTCAAACAGTGGCGCCAACTTATATGGGATCGTTGAAGCCGAGCCCACCCAATAATTTATCGTGTTGTGACACGTTGTGAGATTTATTTAACTTAAGGCTCGTCAAATGTTTGAGCCCACGCACTGTTTTCCAAAAGTTGGCGTCACTGCTTTGAATATTACCAAACATGTTCCGTTCTGTGGAACAGGCGTTGTCATAATGTAGTTCCAAAGTGAAACGAGTATTTGTAACCGCAAGTATTTCGTACTAGCTCAGAGCAACACTGTTATTTTGGAACATAGTGTTCCAAGGTGCTGTTACTTTTTGGAACAGTTCCAAACAAGGAACGGTTCCAAAATAACTGTTACGTTATTTTTTCCCCACCTCTAGAAGTTATACCATGCAATTTATGAGTGTTTTGTTTTGTCGTGAACCCTTGGCCTGCAGCGAATGTTTCACTTCGATAACACAGTGAACTTAATCATTCCATGCCCGGTAACCATAAGCAACTCGGAAGATGAAACAAGGCTCCTCAGTAAACATATCGCTACGTAATGCCGTCAGTATGAAGTATAGTCAACGTAGGAATTTTCAACTACTGACATCGAAAATAGAGAAAATAAATGTGATTTAAATTAAGATAATAGCCTATATTTAAATTTTTTGTGTATAGTTACGTGAAACGAAATTGATTAGATCAGCACAATCTACTGTGTTTTTAGCCTATTCATTGTATTCCAAAATTGGAATGAAATTATATGAAGAAAAAGCATATTATAAGAATGTGCGCTTCTATTGAAACATAATGCATATGACATTAATGCGTTAATTTTTACCATTGGATATTTAAATTTTTAGCTACTCAAAGCGGTTCGTCCTGACTACGGAAATTACTCCAGAATCTTCCGACATAAAAGGATTCTAAACATGAAGTAGTCTATGTCTGAGTTTTATGTCATTGCTCTAGTAATGGGCACTTAGAAATATTTAGTGATGGGCACTGTGCCCATTACTGTTTAGAATAGTTCTAAAACATCCGTTTTATAATATTATATTCGTAGTACCAAGATCTACAAATATGCATGACGAACAACTTAAATTATGTAAAATTACAAAAAACAGTGATGGGCATACTGTGACCATCACTGTGTATTAATTGATTTTAGTACATAGTGATGGGCATGGGCCATTAAAGCACTACAAGATAATTTTTGTCGTTATAAACACTTACCTTTACTGAGATACACTGGACGGAGCTAATAATCTAGCTTCGAATACAGCACAAGTAACAACGGAACCTCCAAACACTATTTATGACAACAATGAACCTTAACGAATTATTAATTTTAAGCGACAATAATCATGGGTATGCACATGACCACAATCAATTCGAAAACGAAGCTTCCCACATCCTCTCAGGACACAGGTCATGCGCTAGAATGGTTGCCAACAGTACTGCCAATCATATAGAACAAAAAGTAACTACATACTAACCCGCAAATCCTTATTATTACAATAAATAATTCACTGTGCCCATCACTGTAGGGGTGCCCATCATAGGCGCCAGTACCCTAGTAGTAGTAGTAATAATAATAATAATAATAATAATAATAATAATAATAATAATAATAATAATAATAATAATGAGCATCCTAAATTAAATGAAGCGTGGTCACTTAAAATAACATTTAAATTAAATCTAATTTGTATCTTAATCCTAAGTTCGAATAAGACCCAGGAGTGTGACAGGTTCATACCTGCACAAGTGCCTTTCGGCACTACACTTATTTCGCTGTCAACCCACTCACTGCACTGATTCTATCTAATTTCACTAACACTTCTAACCATTTCACTGTTCAAATACTTTGCACAGCCACTTCACAGACACAAACACACTTCACTTACACAGTAGACTTCACTGACACAACACACTTCCTCACTGATGGAACACTTCAAATAACAAGATATCAATTACACCCTTTAAGTAGTGTGTATAATATACTACCGTCTATTAGTAAGTCCTTAAGCCTATTTTTAAATACATTTTTGGTTGCTGGTAAAGCCTTTAGTAAGTCTGCAGGTAAAGCATTCCAGTCCCTGTTAGTATGATTGAGAAAAGAAAACTTTCCAGTGTCCGTCCTCTGTCTTCTTTCCCTCAATTTATATGAGTGATCATTCCTCGAAGAGTAATTTGGCGGCTGCAACCTATTTTTTATTTCTCTCCAGGCAGGCTCACCTCTCTATGTTTTGAACATTGCGCATAATCGAATTCGCGTTCTCCAGTCCGTGAGTGTGTCCCATTTTAATGGTGAATTATTACGACAACACTTGAGAGCCCGTTTTTTAATCTTTTCCAGTGTCTTAATACGTTCAAATCTGTAAGGATCCCAACATGCAGCACCATATTCCATTACTGGACGAACTAGTGATTTATATGCAATCTCTTTGGATTTATCAGAGCCTTTCCTTAGTACCCTCATCACAAAGTGTAACGCCCTCCATGCCTTTCCCGCTGTGTCAGTAACGTATAGCACTTCTTTTAAACTAAACTCTGAATCTACGTAAAGATTAATTTTTTGGTCCTACAGAATACGTCTGTTACGGTAACAATTAATATTAGAGGAGAAAAATTCGCTCCGGCGCCGGGGATCGAACCCGGGTCCTTGGTTCTACGTACTAAGAGCTCTAACCATTGGGCTACGCCGAAGTTCAATCCACAGCACCGGATCGAATCCTTCTCCAGTGTTTTTTCCTTTGTGGCCTGACTCCAAGTTTGACATGTATGTTGACATTCGATCCGGTGCTGTGAATTGAACTTCGGCGTAGCTCAATGGTTAGAGCGCTTGGTGCGTAGAGCCAAGGACCCGGATTCGATCCCCGGCGCCAGAGCGAATTTTTCTCTCTAATATTAATTGTTACCGTAACAGACGTATTCTGTAGTTCCAAAAAATTAATCTTTACGTAGAATCTTCGAGCAACAGTGCATGTTACTGTGGAATCCCGGCCACCAAGTCACTCAACTGAGTGCGCTCCTTGTGTAATGGCAGTTGACTTAATATAAAAATGCCAACATACATGTCGAACTTGGAGTCAGGCCACAAAGGGAAAAATCCTGGAGGAAAGGGATTCGATCTGATGCTGTGGATTGAACTTCAGCATATCTCAATGCTTAGAGCGCTTGGTACGTAGAACCAAGGACTCGGGTTCGATCCCTGTCGCCGGAGCGAATTTTTCTCCTCTAATAATAAAGGTTTCAAGAAAGTGTTACTTTTCTTACATTATTAACTTATTCAAAAGACGTACATAAGACGACCTGAGAAATTAAATTTTTGTTTGCGTCACAAGGTTGAACAGGTCGCTAAACCTAATTTTGGTGTGGTGAACTGAACTGAAATTTGCTTACCATTTTTTCGTATCACTTACGGCCTTTTTTTGCCATTCAGAAAAAAAATATATATATATTTTTTTTTTAGCATTTCTCATTTTAAGTACACTTTAAAATGCGTGAAACACTGTAAAGTATGATCAAATCTCAATTGTACAAATTCAACAGTTTAAAATTAATCAAGAAATTTCAAACATACCTTAGGAAAACTATTTTCTAATAGGCGTCGTTGAACTGAGTTGGCAAGACTATTGTTGGTGTAATTGGGTTATGCCCACATATTGCTAGCTAAGAATCAATTAAAATTATTTATATAGTTTGAATTAAAAAAAGTCACTACATTTAAAGCAAAAGGTTTGTTAAAAGTCACTGTTAGATTGAAAATTCCCTCTATTTGGAACCAGTTACTGTCATAATCCTGCAATTTGTGAAAGTGGATATAGGGGATTTTGAATCTACAGGATTCAAATACATGTTTATCCTACTCAGCTAATTTCTTTTTCAACAAAGCCAATTGCAAAGTGTGCCGTTCATCTTTTCTTCTTTCTTCTGCCTCGAGTTGACGAGCGTTTGCTGCCCTGACGAGGGTTATCCCTTATTAAACACCAACAGTAGTCAGCCATCATGGGGACGTCTCATCGACCCTGGTACTTGTTTACATCTGTTTTAAGCCCTGATTCCACTGTCTTAAATTTTCCGCATAAGTTTTACACACGATATGTGGAGCAAAATTTTTGTCCTAATCTCTTAATTTTATTTTCAAATAGACTAGATAAAAACTCAAGGGAAATGGTCTTTAGGGGGTTTTGAATCTAGAGGATTCATTTTACCCAGTTCTCATATTTTTAATTGATGATTGGTTCTTACCTATACCCTACCTCTTACTTAACAGATGAATTGCTGATTAATATTTGTTACTTATAATGAAACTAACATCTGTCCATTCTTATTATTATTATCTTTAATTTCTCTAAATAGATTTACAAAACCTCTAATGGCAATTACATTAATATTCTCATTATAGAAATAGAAATATATATATTCTCCCTGTAACATAGTCCTAGTAAGCTTACATTAAATTAATTTTCATCATTTTACTAGCTATCTCAAATATTAAATTAATTATAATTCATTGAATTAAATTAGCTCATAAATTAAGTTACTACTTTACCTTATAGATTTATCTAAATTTAAATAAATCTGTAGTGAAGATTATTGCTGGAGAACCTTTTAAGTGTAGTGAAAATATTTGTAATTTAAATTTATGTATTGTATTGATTAAGGCTGGTTGAGTGGAAGAGAAGGCCTTATGGCCTTAACTCTGCCAGCGAAAATAAAACATTATTATAATTATTATTATTATTATTATTATTATTATTATTATTATTATTATTATTATTATTATTATTATTATTACCTCACATCTGTTTCCAGTCCTCGGGTTCCCATATCTTAAGCACTAAAGATACTGCAGAAATGATATTAGGAAGAGACTAGCGCACCCTACCAAAATCCGCTGTGAATATCCACGTAAGGGATTACCCGGGGCCTCTCGTGACGCGATGGACTTACATCCATCCATCTGCACGAAGATAAGTCAGTTGCAATTAGATGAATATGAAATTAATGGTTTTGTTCGCGATTTTTGTGATAATCAACCATTTATCGAGAAGCGACACTAACGGCAACGCTTCCTACACGATTAACATTTATTGATATTGCTCAAACGTTAAGATTGAAAAGTATGTGTAATCTATAATAATGGATGTTATTAATATTAGAACACGGCATTTTATTGCATTACTATAAAAATTCAAGTTAAACAATATTAATTATTTTTTTCTGTTCACCAGGTAGTTCTTTTACCACCTAGGCTTCTATCGTTTACAATACACTGAAACTATTATTTCAATACCCGGTAATTTCATCACTATATAAATTTATTATTCTAGGTTTAATTTTTACTTAAGTAAAAAAAATCTTTCTTTGTTCTTAACTTCTACAATAAATTGTCTAGCCTTTATTAATCAGTTAATCTTTTAGTACTTCGAGTTTTATTGTAATTGTAAATGTAATATTAATTGTAATTATAATTATAATTGTATTCTTAATATTGTAGTTGTAATCCCCTGGTAGAGGCGAAGAGAAGGTCTGATGGCCTCATCTCTACCAGGTTAAATACATATAAATACTACTTTAAGTAGCAAGAGAGACTGTGATTGTGAAGTAATTATCAAGCTACTAGCTTAAAGCGTACGAAAGAGGAATAATAAAATAAAACAATCCAGTTGCAACTCTTGTATAAATAACGCCGGCTGATTTAAGTCTGGATTTAACAGAGTGTTTTGTAGCTGGTGTTCGAATATCATTACTTGCAATAATAGAGAAATAGCTTGTATAAAATACCGTTGCTTGCTGTGTTTGTACATGCTATTTGCAAGGACATTTCCGGTGACAAATAAGACTATTTCTTGTGTTGGATTCTTGTATAGAAATCCTACTTGCCGGTGATATATTATGCCGGCTGGCAAGCTCGTTGGCCATTGCGATAGTTTCCGCTGCTGCAGAAAAAAGCGGCACGCGCAGACAGTGGCATTGTGGGCCGCTCGCCGGATTCCTCTTCAAGCCGCTGGAATACTTGGCTCTTGTTTCTTTCCGCGAGTAGGCTTCAGAAAAACTAACGAGACGCTTAAGCTGCATTAATATCGGCTTACTCACGTCGAACAGGTGGCGGCGGACAGAGCTTCCTTTACCTAGCAGAACAGCATTCTCTGTGTCGCTGACGGGACACGCATTCTCTCCTTCGTCCTTTATAAAGGGTGATTCAGAAAAGCGTGCAAAAATTAAACTGGAAATAGGAGATGCTCTACACCAGGGGTTCCCAACCTTTTGTCACGGACCTCTTGAAGCTCATGCTACATTTTTGTTTTCTTTTTTTTATTTTAGTAGATTATTTTACGACGCTTTATCAACATCTTAGGTTATTTAGCGTCTGAATGAGATGAAGGTGATAATGCCGGTGAAATGAGTCCGGGGTCCAGCACCTAAAGTTACCCAGCATTTGCTCATATTGGGTTGAGGGAAAACCCCGGAAAAAACCTCAACCAGATAATTTGCCCCGACCGGGAATCGAACCCGGGCCACCTGGTTTCGCGGCCAGACGCGCTAGCCGTTACTCCACAGGTGTGGACTACATTTTTGTTGACCCCCAAAATTGTTTGCATAATTTAGACCCATGACATGTTATATTCATCGAAATATGTTTTATAATGTAATGAATTAAGCATCCTTAATAAATTGACAGTGGTACAGCCAACTCTGGATATAGTGAACTCGGTTATAGTGAACATTCGGCTATAGTGAATCTAAATCATTCAGCGTATTCCGAATCTCACCGGTCCGGTAGCATCGATGACGTCACGTTGCAACGAAAATAAGGAACAAACGTGCTGGAAGAATCGATGCTGTCATGGCGACTGTGTAAGTGGTTATCTGTGCTACGCTAGCAAAATTTTGCGAAATTTCCGTACTCCCATCTCGTTCAAAGAAAAGAGAGCATACACAACTTATTTCTTGAACCGGTAGTAATAACTGGTCCGTTGACATGTTCGCTCATAAGCCATTAACATATTGTTTTTACGTTGTGCTCATTACAAACAATACAGAGAACTAAAGCAGAATACACCGCCATGACACAACAGTGCACGATGTCATTCGTCTGCTAATTCCCGCCCTATACAAGAACCAATCAGATTCACTGATGGAGACTGCCACCACCTCCACAAGTTGATGGCACCGGTGCGACACCGGTGGAGCATCAATGACGTCATCGGTGGAATTCGGAACACCGTGATGCCATCGGATTGCTCACCGGTGAGATTCGGAATACGCTCATTGGTTCCGACCCGCATACATTGAAAAGTACATAAATATTTCCGATTATAATAAACCCTCTCTTCGGTTATAGTGAACCTTTTATCCAGACAAATTCTTATTTGAGTCAGACCTTCCTGCATAAAATTGAAAGAATGTGTTGAGAACAACATTCTAAGTTTCTTACGCCTTTAGCCAAAGGACAAAGGTAGGATTAGTGGTTCCTAGGTAATGAGCTTTACTAGGTTCGTTCCAACAACAGTCAGGAACCATCCGTAACCATCGTGAGCATGCGCAGTACAGAAAAAGCGTTCCAACACACTCCAAACCAGTTCTGAGCCGGAAACATGTACTGCAGTCGGGCGTTCCAACAAGCTTATGACACGGGTTCGGAACGGTCACAAATAGTCCGCGGATTGAGGCATGTACGGAAGAGTACTCAAGACGCGCATGAGCATAAGCTCACCAATGTCTCCTGGATACTGAAGAAAGACATGATCGACTGTTCACATCAGTGAGGTTAAAGATGAAAAGTGACAGTACAGATGAATAAAAAACTAGCGATTTAATTTAAATTTTCGCCAAAAAGAAAGGGAATGGAAATTATTTGAGTATTGAAATAGTTTATTGCAATTTCAACATGCAGCTTTGATTAAAAGTGTAATAAATAACGTACATACATTAATAATTAAAAAAAGAAATATTTTTAGATGAGAGTCCCCCAGTACACGACATTGCGGAATTCTTGCCTTCCATATTTTTTGTCATCTTTTAATAGAAAATGATCGAAATTCTATTTTCTGCAATTAGAATTAGCTGCGAAACGATAATAATAATAAGCATCCCGTTCTTAGCAAAGATAATCACAGTTATAGCATCTCTGGATTTAGTACATAACGATCCGCGAAAGCATTCTAACAGCGTCCAGTCCAGTTTCAATCCCATAGCAGATGCTCAACTAGCGCATGCGCATAAGATGGTACAGGAACCGTACATGAACTGATCCATGAACCGCTTGTTGGAAAGAACCTACTGTAAATCCAGGCAACGCGTGACGACCTCGCCTCACTCCACCGTCGAAGGGTGACATTCTGTTCTCAGGCACACTACTCTACTGTTATTTATAATCCTCCACCGTCAAAGGGTTGCCGTTCGTTCTTAAAACATTTCCATTGTGACTAATAGCATCCAAACAACGGAAAATGATATTGCCTTCTTTTATTAAAAGGGGACAGACATTATGTCCAGAACATTATGGCTTTCAAACTCCATCAACCCTCTCCCAGTTTCCATTAAGTGACCCGGGAAATTCCAAGACTGAGTACGCAGTCACACCATAATAGCGTTTGTCATTTCTATCAGATCTAGTGTTCAAACAGTGAATGTACTGTATAAAAATGTCGAAGCGTAAAGTGTTTCCTTTGGAAGATAAGGCGAATATTATAAGTGACATTGAACGTGGTCTTTCGCAAGCGGACGTGTGTCGACAGCATAGTTTAAGTAAATCAACTGTGAGTAACAGTATACAGTGTAATCCATTCCACAAAAATGAAATATTCTATTTTCTTGTTCACAATTTCATTCATTTCTGTCATTTAAGGTTAGGAGAGAGACACTTCGGATATAGTGAATGAAATATGCAAGTCCGCAGAGGTTCACTATATCGGAGTTGACTATATTAAGTTTTACTTTCAGTTTTGAATATAATCTTAAATACATAAATACAAAGTAATTTTATATTATATCATACTAGCAGTACCCGTGCGCTCCGCTGCACCCGTTAGAAGTAAATATAAAGTAATTACATAATTAAAATAGGGCATTTGATCCAGGGAACATTCGTGTTTGATAGAAGAATAAATCGTTTAATATGTTATTTCATTTAAATTGTATTAAAAAAATTAAAATGCGATCATTTTGATCCAGAGACCACTCATTTGGTGCAATGACAATTCCTTTAACATGTTTCTTAATTGTTATTACATACAACCATAGTTTAATGAAGATTGACATTTCTTTTAGTTTTAATGTGTATACTTTATATTACTTGCTATGTGTTTCCATTGAATTATGGTAATAACTTAATTTTAACCCTTGTTTTCTACGTCTTCAATAAATGGCGCTTGGCCCACTATGATTCTGAACCCTTCAAATAACTTAAATAGTGATACAGCATATATAGTGGTATGTAATTATATTTCGTTCTTTCGAAAATGTAAGAATTCACAATCTCCTATGTACCATTGCCATTGAATGAATAAATGTGTTTTTTCTTCCTACTCAAAAATTTTATATTTTGCACATAGGAGTTACTGCAGGAACAACAACGCTATAATCTGAGGCGGCGGTGAAATTATATTGTATTGTTATTTTAAAGTCTTGTATATCCTTAAATATCAGTTCTATCAAAATTTTTCAAAGAACAAAACTTATCGGAAATCATTTTTAAAGAAACTTTTGTTATGTAACATGTTTCACAAAAATCAATAATAAGCGAGATATTTCGATTTATTTAATTCAGGCCACCTTATAACCCCCCTTTTAAATAATGTATTTTGAATGCCATATAGCCTAAAATCGAAATCCGTTCAGCCATTACTGCGTGAAAAGGTAACAAACATCCAGACAGACAGACAGACAAAAATTAAAAAAAAGCGATTTTCGGTTTCAGTATGGTTAATTATACATGTTAACACCAATTACTTTTGGAAAATCGAAAATTACCAGAAAACTTTTGGCTACAGATTTATTATTAGTATAGATTTGTGCTATGAAAAATAAAAGCAATTTTTCACGTCCCTGAAGGTTATCAGTAGAATGGTTGATGTTGCCTTGCAGATGTTAGTTTCGCGAAGTCTGGCTCAAATTGTATACACTCTAAGTAGCAAGACTTACTCTACATTTTAGTTTATTTTATATTTTATTTTCAAGAAAATCAAACCGGGAAATGTACTCTCGCAGAAATATGTTGATGCAAATGACATTAAGTCTTTTATTACAATTAGGGACTCACGGGTCGTGTATGCAACCAGGATTGCAACAGGGATTTTATTGAAAACACGATTTTTAAGCAAATAATTTAATCGTAACAGCCTCTTCTTCTTTGACGGGCAAACCATTTATGTCATCAAGAATGACTTTTTCATCCAATTATTTTTTTACCATTGCTGGAAGGAGGATATTCCCTTAATTGTAATATGTATGAATAAAGATAATTTTTTATGTATTTCCAAAGATGTCCGACGAGAGCTCATCATCATTTGTTGCAAGAGAATCACTGAGAGTGGGGAATGAAAGAAATACTGAATACTCGAAGGATAACTCACCGAGAACACAACTTTAATTTCTTTATCGTTACTTGAATCGTATACTGATCGGTGAGCACAGTTGTTGGAGTCTGAGGACTGAAATTAGGAAATTACAAAAAAAAAAAAATCTTGAAATTTCAGATACTAGATAGGCAAAACTCGAACCACGGAACTACGCCGAAGGTCAATCCACAGCACCGGATCGAATCCCCCTCCTCTAGCGTTTTTTCCCTTTGTGGCCTGACTTCAAGTTCGACATGTATGTTGACATTTATATATTAAGTCAACTATCATTATGCAAGGAGCGCACTCAGTTGAGTGACTTAGTGGCCGAGATTCCACAGTAATATGCACTGTTGGACGAAGAATCTACGTAAAGATTTTTTTTGTCGTACAGAATATATATGTTATGGTAACAATTTTGTAGTTTCCTTTAAGTTTATTTTCTTCTCTTGTTCTGTTCTACAATTTTTCTTTCAGTTACACGTCAATTCCTGTCTTATCCTTGTTTATAATTTTAACGTGGAACGTTTAAGTGGGCACCTGTTCTGGAAACATGTCCGTTACCATTTCTGTAATACTGTGTGAACATTTTACTCCTCAGCAGGAGCGCGGCGATGCAACTCGCAACATATCATTCCTCCTTGGCTTAGAGGCAGCGGACCAATGCAACCTGCAACATATCATAAAATATTGAAATAAAATAACTCTTAAGGGGTTAGGTACAACTTACAGCAGTAAAATTTTGGAAATATTCAACATATTTTCCTCCATTGTATCTTGTACAATAATGAAAATTAGTATGTGTAAAACACTGTCCTTGTGCTATATAAAAAAATATTTTTACTATTTAAAAAAATTACTTACACTTTTTTTTTTTCAAAATTCAGTTCACTGTGCAGTGATGAAGCGTTTCCCACATAACTCAAAAACTATCCATCATTCTGTGATGAAATTTTTAAAGTGAATTATGCATGTCATATCTACAATATGATGCAAGATCACTTTATCTATCTTTGGTAGATTATCCGATAAAAAATAAATTCATTTTAAAAAATGGTCAAATATCAGCATTTCCTTCTAACACAAAATAAAATAAAAAATTACTTATTAAGGAACGTAGTTGAAAGAGCATGATATTATAAACATGAGTTTCAGCAATAAAATAAAAGGGAGAGAACTTGAAAAAGTTAACAGGTTTATGAGTTATGAGGAAAAGGCTTCATCATTGCACACTAAGCTGGCATCATTTTGAATTTTGAAAAAAAAAAAAATTAAATCGTTTTTTTCCCCCATATAGCAGAAGGACAGTGTTTTACACATACCAATTTTCATTATTGTACAAGATACACTAATGGAGGAAAAAATGTTAAATATTTCCAAAAAATTTACTGCTGTAAGCTGTACCTAACCCCTTAATAATGCAACAAGCATATTGATCTTAAATTTACTCATACACTACACATTCTACCAACATTCAAACCCATAGAAGCACGCACCCATCAATCACTTAAACGTTTAACAGAAATATAATGATTCTACGAATCTCCGCCATCTTTTTGTTTTTCTTCGTTTTCTTCTGTTTTATGGTTGTATCATTCATTCATTCATTCATTCATTCCGCTTTTCTTTATCGCGGTTTTCTTTATTTTACTTATCTCCTTCTCCAGTCTCTCGTTTTCCATTTTTAAACTCTTATTCTTTTCATTCCTCTTATCATATTTTCTTTGTTTCTACGATGTTGAGCATAAAACTCATTATGCAGTCATCTTGATCCCTGTCCGTATGAATAGCTTCGTGTAATTTGCAACTGTGTTATTCATGTGGAATCTGAGTTCAGCGGCTTCTATCGTACCCTCATGGGCTCTTTCCTTGTATAGTGAACGAACTCGTGAATCATGGATGGGGCTTCGAACATGGAACGCCTGCGATTCCCAACGTGAGCATGGCGCAGGGTGTGTGCCAGCCCTCCCTGCGGACATCACACAGTGCTTATCCTTCTATCGGAAGTCGTTTACAAACGGCAGAAAACTAAAGGAAGACGCAAAGGACTCAAGAATACTTTCAGAGAACAGGAAGATTTCGAACATCTCACCCTTCAGCTATAGTGAAAGACTATCAGTGATACTGCACAGTACTTCAGTCTCACGAGATACTTTCTAGTGGAAGAGGGAGTTAAGACGAATGAGACATGAAATTAGTAAAACGAAAATAATGAGAAAAAGCACAAACTTTAGATATCGACAGTGAATGAGATAGCAGTGGATGAGATTAAGATATCGACAGTGAGTGACACCAAGATATTGCCTGTGGCTGAGACTAAGATATCGACAGTGAATGAGACGAAGATATCGACAGTGAGTGAGACGAAGATTTTGCCTGTGGCTGAGACTAAGATATCGACAGTGAGTGAGACCAAGATACTGCCTGTGGCTGAGACTAAGATATCGACAGTGAATGAGACGAAGATATCGACAGTGAGTGAGACGAAGATACTGCCTGTGGCTGAGACTAAGATATCGACAGTGAATGAGACCAAGATACTGCCTGTGGCTGAGACTAAGATATCGACAGTGAATGAGACTAAGATATCGACAGTGAGTGAGACGAAGATACTGCCTGTGGCTGAGACTAAGATATCGACAGTGAGTGAGACCAAGATATTGCCTGTGGCTGAGACTAAGATATCGACAGTGAATGAGACGAAGATATTGCCTGTGGCTGAGACTAAGCTATCGACAGTGAGTGAGACCAAGATATTGCCTGTGGCTGAGACTAAGATATCGACAGTGAATGAGACGAAGATATCGACAGTGAGTGAGACGAAGATACTGCCTGTGGCTGAGACTAAGATATCGACAGTGAGTGAGACCAAGATATTGCCTGTGGCTGAGACTAAGATATCGACAGTGAATGAGACTAAGATATCGACAGTGAGTGAGACGAAGATACTGCCTGTGTCTGAGACTAAGATATCGACAGTAAGTGAGACTAAGATGACGACAGTGATAGACTAAGATGACGACAGCAACAGACTAAGACGACGACGACGTGAATGAGACTAAAATAACGATAGTGATTTAGACCAATATTAATAAAACTAAGCTGCCTATGGTGAATTAGTTCGAGATGACGACAGTGAATAAGACTAAGATGTTGATAGTGAATTAGATCAAGATGACGACAGAGACAGCCTAAGATGACGACAGTGATACACTGAGATTCCGACAATGAATGAGACCAAGATATCGACAGTGAATGAGACCGAGATGACAGTAACTGAAACTAAAATAATGTCGAAAGTGAATGAGAGTAAGGTGACGACGGTGACTAATTCTGACGTAACTACAATTAATGAGAGTGAAACGTCGACAGTGAATGAGACTAAGATGGCGACAGTCAATGAGATTACAGATTAATGTATTTCTTCAAAACCATAAATGGCTTAATAGACAACCCTGATCTTCTACAGCTAATTAGTTTCAATATTGGTAAATAAAATTTGAGAAAGCGATCTGTCTTTTATTTACAGACAACAAAAGCACTATCTCATAAAATGTCTCCACTTTTATTAATGCTTCGAACTTACAATCATCTATCAAATAAACAGGATTTAGGTTTCATTATCGTACAATATGTACAGAAAAAGTTATGTAAAGCATTACTTGAAACACATGTTATGTGTTGGTGAGTTTTTTTAATAAATGAATTGAGCCTATTGGGCCTGCTGTGTAGTGCTGTATATTGAATTTATTAACATGTTGTATTTGCTCTGCAATTTGCCAATTATAGCTACGCCTACATTTTGCATTTTTGGCTGTGATGTCTGTACTTGGCTCTTTTTGATTTGTTTTTATTTGGTGTTTTTCATTTATATCTGTATCTGTGTCTTTTATTTAGGTGGTATCTATTTGTTTTGTTTTCTTCTCTTTTCCATTTTTAATTTGTAATTACACTTGTATCTGTTTTACCTCTTTTTTCGTGTTATATGCAATTCTATGTTTTTTATCTGTACTGTCTATTGTAATTGGGGCTTTGTCCTTTTATGGACATAAATAGATAAATAAATAAATTACACTGTCGATATCTTAGCCTAATTCACTGTCAATATCTTAGTGTCCTCCACTGCTGATATCTTACATTCACAGTGTACATGTTTATGTGACAATAAGCATAGTTTGAAATCGTCTTACGTCCAACATACTTTTTTTTACACGAATGATGAAAAACTGAGTTACTCGTAAACTGGACAAGTTTTCAAAACAGTACACAAAACCATTTTTAAGTACTTGTTTCACAGTTTACAAATACGACGACTTGGAACCATCAAACTTCACAGCATGAAAGATAAAGAAATAGAAAATAACAAATTTAATTTCGTTCCACTGGTGGACTTAATACGTTTTGAAACGATGCTCCTATGAACTCGGTATACTTAATGTAAGTATGTGAGAACAGTGAATGTGAAATTATATGGCAATATTGACTGAGACTAAGATGACGAGTGACAAAAGCTGGTATGACGATAGTGACGAAGACCAAGATTAAGATGGTGAGGAGAACCAAGATGACAACAGAGGGAAACGTGATATATGACGATGAGAACTAAGAATCTTTTATTAGTCAGTTCATTTGCATGCACAATAACTGTTGCACTCCTGTAAAAGTATTGGGTGTCATGCCATGTCAGCATCCTTACTTTTTTGTATTCATTTACAGATAACTTACGACAAACAATGAAATGCTGCTGACAAGCAAACGTTCTGATGGGGGAAGATAAAAAAGTTAAGGGCCGTATTCATAGACATTTTTAGCGCGGGTTTCCGGTGGATGATCAGCGTTTTTCGTATTCATTAACCAGTGTTAGCGATGGGATATGATTTGAATTCTGTACAAGTAACCAGTCGATAGCCGGGGCTAGCTTAGTACGCTCGTAGCGCGTGCTGCGAAATTTCTATGAATAGCACCCTAAATTTTTTTCTTCCACCATGTTAATAATGTCAAAAGAAGTGCTTATACAAATTTTGGCCACTCGACCGCAATTACGAGAGCCGTAAAAAAATAAGTTCGCAAGGGGCCGCTAACAGAAAAAAAAAACACAATTTCACTCGACAAATTTATTGGAACGGACACAGCAATTGTTGATCTACTTTTTTAGGTTATTTTACGACGCTTTATCAACAGCTTAGGTTATTTAGCGTCTGAATGAGATGAAGGTGATAATGCCGGTGAAATGAGTCCGGGGTCCAGCACCGAAAGTTACCCAGCATTTGCTCATCTTGGGTTGAGGGAAAACCCCGGAAAAAACCTCAACCAAGTAACTTGCCCCGACCGGGAATCGAACCCGGGCCACCTGGTTTCGCGGCCAGACGCGCTGACCGTTACTCCACAGGTGTGGACTTGTTGATCTATTTTTCAACATATTTTCCATCGGAATTGAGACATTTCTCATATCATGGGATCGACAGAGAGAGGTGCAGACGCAGTCAAACGTTGGTTCCGATCTGAGGCGATTGACTTCTACGACACAAAAATTGATCCAATGGTATGACAAATGTCTCAATTCCAGTGGGGGGGATATGATGACAAATAGCGCAACAATTGCTGTATCTATTTCAATAAATATTTCCATGCAATTGTGCTTATTTCTATAAACGGCCCCAGGAAAAATCACTTTCTGGACGGCTCGTAATTGCGGTCGAGTGGCCAAAATTTGTATAAGCACTTCTTTCGACATTATTAACATGGTGGAAGAAAAAAAATAACTTTTTTATCTGCCCCCATCAGAACGTTTGCTTGTGAGACTGGTTAGCAACTACACTTCAATTAAGCGAGTTGCACATGTTTACTTCTCTGTGCACTTTTCCGTTCCGCTATGCACGACCGTAGTTAATGGACCCGGCAGTTGCTGGAACCACCTGGTGCACTCCAAGTTGCTTGCTTTGACGAGCAAGCAGGCACTCGTAATTAGAGCGCGAGTGTGTTTCAGCGTTTTAGACACTAATTAGAAATTAAACTAACCGAACGCGATACCTCCATGTTTTCTTCTCGATAGGATACAGCATATTATACATTATGGCAGTATTCTACTCGGAGCATCACCGCATGCATAAAATGCGAATTTATCTGATTATAAAATCTAACCAGTCTTGAAGATTTCTTCTATAGCTCAATACACAGTTTCCGGCTACAATACTAGCCGATACGAATTCGAGTCTTGACAAAGAGAAGAGGGATCTCTCTTCTTTCCATATGATTGTTCTGTGTTGAGTTACTAAACAGTTGCCTTCGCTACCTTTGCAGTACCAACGTGATCAGGGAGAACTGTTACTTTTATACACACTGTTTCTTAAAAGCACACAGAATAATTTCAGTGCAGCCTATTTTAATACAGAGCAATATACAGGATGTTTCCGAAGTGGTGTTACAAACTTTCAAGGATGGTGGCGAAGGACACATGTATCAATTTGAGATAAGGAACCATGGTCCGGAAATGCTTCCACCGTATATAGTCCATACTATAGAACGTCCTTATGATTAAACGTCCATAAGGTCAAAATGTCCATATTGTCAAAATGTCCATACGGTGAAAATGTCCATGTACTAAATGTCCATACGACAGAAAGGCCATATGATAAAACGTCCGTTAGGTCAAAATGTACATAGTGTCAAACATCCATAATGTCAAAGTTCAAAGGAAAATTCTGCTTGAGTAAAACAATAAATTTTATTCCATAACTCGTACAAATAAATTATTTTCATCGGGAACCGGAGCCCCACTTTTAAGATGGTAACTAATACTTTTAAGATTTAAGAGAATTTCTCCTTTTTCTTTGTACCTGTTGTAGTTACTCACAATCTGGAGAATTTGTCTTTAATTCGTCAAATACGTTTGATTCCCGGCTCTTTAATTTGTGTATGCCTCACTCTTGCTTGCAATATATTTTGTGTCCAAATTCCATTTTCTTCGCGCTTTAGGCACTGTATAAATCGCCAAGTGAATGGATGTACAGCCATCACGCGTTGAAGAAGATTGCGCCAGTCTTGTACCGCGTTGTTTGTGTGCTGCATGCCTTTCAGGCTTGGGAGGTTCATGTTCCTGTATCGCCAATATATTTTTGTCCTATCTCTATTAAAGTCATGATGTTGGTACTGTATCCACGAAAAGAAAGAAGTGGCTTACCCTTCTGTGATGGCAATAACTGAGGATTTCGTTCCGTCTTTAAAAAATTCAGTTCTGATTAGTTCTGCATTTGAAAATTTTTACATAGGTTACTATAACTACCATGAACAATGGATATAGTGTACATTATAGAGCTATGGACAATATAATTCTGACATCAGAGTGAAGTGGACATTATAGAACTAAGGACATTTTGACTCTGGACGATTTAACATGGACATTTCAACGTGGACATTATTCCATGGACATTTTGACGTATGGACATTATAATCCTGGACTTTATGTCTGGTAACCTCCGGAAATGACTGAGTCGAAAGTTATAAGCAAAAATAATTGTGTGGAAATGGAATTGTGTCCTTCTTTCCTTAACTTTTGGAGCAGTCGTGGAAAAATTATATGGTCCGGATGTCTCCTACGTGGGTACTTGTCCCGATACAATCCGTGAGCTTGTCTACTGTTCCCATTGGCTCATCCTTATTCGAAAATCAGGTCTGCTTATTCCGCTCCCGTGTACTCCTCCATTTCACTAGGATTGATCGACTGGACACTGCAACTTGTACACATACACTGCTGTCTACAGACGTGCATATCAGGAGCGACCATGCCCGTTACACATTACGCTATCTGCATTGCTGTAATGTAGTTTCCTGTCTCCATCCCTCAGACAGCGCATTGAATTGAATACTATAAGTAGACAACGTAAACAACGTCAAATGAATAAAGTATGTGTAAGATGTAAAGTTAAATACACATAAATAAGGTGTACAGAGGAATAAAATTATTTCATTTCCACAGAACTATTTTTGCTTGTAACTTTCGACCATGGTTCCTTATCTCAAATAGATACATGTGCCCTTCGCCATCATTCCTGAAAGTTTGTAACACCACCTCCGAAACACCCTCTAGTAATAATATAAGTTTTTGGTGGGGTTTTCCACATTACTTTCTAATAAAAGTTTTCAGGAATACTTTATATATGGAGCTTAAATCCATTGCACTTATCTGCCATATTAGAATAAGAAAATATTAACTAGTAATTGTTGGTAATTCTGAATAACTGTGTTCTGTAGGGGCTAAACTTTGTAATCATTCTATTGAATTTCTTCTCTGTGTTGGAAATAAGATTTGTCTATTAGTTTCTATTCTTTCTCATATAATTAAAATAAATATTGAAACACCTACAAATGAAATTATAGGTGGTTTACTATCGCAGTACCCACCGGACACAACTTTTCTGAGTACGCCACTATTCCTTCGAACAGGTGGTAGGGCTATTGCGGGGAGATGATAGGAAAGTTGTAATTAAAACTGAGAATTTATTAGTTAATATACTTTTAAGTAAGGGAGAGAAAAATAAGAATAGCCGTGAGACAGTGATATTCTTCTATAAATTATAAATATGACTAAATGGCTAACTGATTTTCATATTCAAAGAAAGTGTCGAACTTTGGTTTCCAGCATCTCTGACAAAATCAACATGTTAATGAAAAATAAGGGTATGTTCACATAATATTAGTAACCTCCATACTCAGTTTTCTGTTAACTATTTTTGTACAAAATACATTTTTGTTCATTGTTTCTGCCGATAAATACAGCTTTGTTGCACATGTAATCACTTTAGTCTAATAATTTAGCCACCTCTGTAAATTATGATTTTATGGATTAGGAATTCCTAGAAAACTATCCAAAGGACTCTGTTGCTGTAGAAAGGCGTTTTATTACGCTATATCGACATATTTAATTCCGTCTGACGTCACATTGAATGACCCGAATTGATTTCAGCGGTTTTATGGTTTGAACGCAGGCCTACACCAATATTGTGGTTCCGTACTGCAGGTTTGATTTATGGAGGATAGATTTAGGCTGCAATGGGTTTTAGCGTTAACCCACTTTAGCTGCTATTCCTCCATTGTTCCCGCCATCTACTCATTATCGTATTGCGAGCTCACGGCCGTGTCAAAATGGTGGATCGCAGTTATGACGTATATGGTAGACCTCATCGCATACGAATTGGAGAATGTAAAACACGTGAAACCGCAGGAAGCCATTCCAAAGCCAGGGACATCGTTGAAGTCTCTGAGGTCAGGTTAATTTGGAACCGAATAATGGATGATGAATTCCAATTATTCCATATTTCTTGGAAGCGGGTAATAAAAATAAACGGCGTAAAAATTGTGAAAACTTTATCTGATATTAAAATGTATTCATTGATTTTTTCAATCGATTACCCATATGAATATATCCGCTTAATTTTAAATAACGGATCTTCCGTTTAGGTCGTCCTGACCTCCACAGTCACTTGATACCGACACTCCGTGCTATAAAGATGAGCCATCTGACGGAAATATGTAACTCGGTTCCGCGATTAACCAAACTATAGGCTACTATGCGTTAAACCAGTGATGTCAAGGTCAAGAGCACGTGGACCAGTGGTGGGCAAAATGAACGCAACCCACAAGACAGGATTTAAATGTCAACTACATACTGTGGAAGGGGTTGCATTCTACAGTGCAGTGACGGATTTACAGACAGTTGCGCCACTACACTCCTACCTACCATATGTAATTAGAATAGTCCATTCACGTGATATTTAATTAATCATTTTTCAAAGCAATTTCTTGGAAATTGGGATTTATATCTGTGCTTGCTATTTTCAGTTGCGCAAGGAGATGAGCATCGCTTAAGCGGGATCTGTGGCTGGACTTTATAAATGTCATTTTAGAAAACAGCTGTTCGCACTGGTAGGTTGATGAATACATGCCGCCAATTCCCATAACTATAGTCCACGATACAACCACTCAAAGATCATTGTAGAAGTAACATAGACCGTTCGTAGATAGCTGCAGTGACTTGAATTCAAACTACAGTACAGCAAGAATATAAATAAACGTGGTACTACGTTATGGAGTACAAAATTTGAATAGTTGGTATCGTGGACAATAGTTATGTTCGAGGACCATAGTTATGGGAAATGTCGGTACCATTATTTTTGAAGCAAACTGTCTAAGCAGTGGATATGTAGTACTGGACATCTTTTAAAAAATTTTACCCCCCAGTAGACCTTCACATTCTGCTCTCAAGATACCATCATTCTGCAAATCCAGTACCTCTAACTGCAATTCTGGGATAACATTTTCAATTTAAACATGAAAAGGAGTGGCAAAAATATTGAAATCTTTCTCCATCCTTTGCAAATCACTGAATCTGTGTTCTTTGAACTCATATAACAGGTGATCTATTTTAAGAATGTACATATTTAAGTTCGCGTCCTGAATATTTGTAACTGATCCTAAATATGAGAAATGAAAGAACCGCCTTTCTTGTAAGTGTGATATCCTCTCGATTCAGATGATTCTGCGAAAGACATTGTATCACTAATGAAGCTCCGAAGTACAGCAATCCAGTATAATCCGCCACGTACACGCGCAGTATTTTCATGGAGTGGGGGAAGAGGAAGGTAGGGGGTAAGTTTGATGCTTCGCTGAGGTCTGACATCACTGCGGCAATGCCGCAGGAATGCCCGCCATTGACGTAGACGGTTCTGCGTGCGATCAAGTGCTCACTGGTTGCAATGAATCTATTCTGCAGGCTGCAGCAGAGAATAAGAAGGTGTGAGCAAAGTGAACTCTATTGGCCTGTCACTGCAAGATGAATTAAACTATTTTTAAATAATAGATAACGTGTTACATTCATACAAGACAACAAGAAATCAGAACATGTTTTGTAGAGTGTATCTCTCTAAAAATGCAATGAATTATAAAATAGTAGGCTACAATAAATAATAAAAATAGCTTCTCCTTAACTTATATGGTTTCAGATAATAGCTAGAATATAATTAATTGTTATATAATTGTCTAATAATCCAACTAGTAGGCTATAAAATCTCTGTTTTCCTGTTTTAAACTTACCAATATAAAAGTGAAAGAAATTACAGGACATTGTGCATACAGAAAAATGAAATAATAGGACTGCAACAAGTAATAACCATAGTATATTTTTTTTCATTTTAGAGGTTTTAGATAATGAGGCCTATCTAATTAATTGCTATGCAACTGGGACACACTTAATGATGTACTTATTATATGAAAAGCACATTTCTAGAAACAAATTTAAATTCCTGACTTCTCGTCTAATACAGAAGTGATTTTTCTTGTTTCTGCTGACACCAACCTTCTTATGTCCGGCGAAATCATGTTTCCTTCAGCATGACGTAGCATAGCACGCTTATTATCTCCTGGTAATCTTGGTTTAGTATTGATTTTTTGAGGTTCGTAAGTGGGAAAAATTGCTCACATACGTGCTTACTGCCAAATATAGAAATAACTGCGCAGCGAACTTCCAACTTGACTCTGTTCACGCAATTCAAAGAACCTGGAGGGAACGTTTCCTCGGCTTAACCAAAGAACATCACAATGCTAAGGACTATTGTCAAACTGAAAATCTATGGACGACATCTTCACAATTTTTTAGACAGAATTCATAACGAGTCTACGCTATTAGCATCCATACTTTTTGTACTTTATTCTGTAAACTTAAAGCAATGCAGCGAGGAAAAATCTTTTACAGTACATATAAACAAATATTTATTAGTCTGCTATTTAATGTCGATAAAACAACAACATGGGTCGTTTTAAAAATAATACTAAATAGACATTTACTCAAAGGTATATCCAGCGATCTTCATTTTCAATAACGTTTTTTGCTAACTAAGTTGAAAATGTAACAGTATAGACCAGTGATGTCAAAGCAAGCGCATTTTTCTGACCTTGACCTCGTGCGCGGGCAGCAAGCGCTAAGTATGGAAAGAGGAATGGTTGCATATATGAATAAGCAACCTGTTGGATTAAGAAAACAGTGGTGCACGAACTTCAAACGGAATGTGAAATTTTATGTCGTTATTTTTATATGGCTTCTTTCTGTTTAATATTATCTATATTGTCTGTAAAACAAAAGTACTAACACTGATTTCTTAATATTGCACTTGTGTTTTAAATGTTAATAACATGATAGAGAGTTAAGGAGGAATATTCACTTAAATTCCATAGTAGGCCTAGTATAATATTATACTGTATTAAGTGAATGAAACACATCATACTTAAAGAAAGCGATATTCCAAAGAAAGAGATTGAGTATGACATGATAAGTTGGCATTTATATTGATGGTATCTTTAGCCTTACAAAAGTAATCAACAAACTAATCAAAACAATATTACAGTACAAAGCAAAGTTACCTACGTACTGTATCTGTTTTAAGTGTAACTAATATTACATAACAAAACTCTTATCGCATTATGCTTTTAAGGTGATATTTGTGAGCTACTTCCTATCATCAGAATATTAAATTATTTTCTCGAAATCTGCTGAAGCTATAGAGCTGACATTTTTACAACACATGGGCACGTATCTTTTGCTTATGATGTAACAGTAATTGCTTTGTTAATTCATTTCCTTACAAACAATTTCCAAGCGAATATTTTCAAAATGTTCAATACACTATCTTCAGTAATACGGATATACGGTATATTAGATTTACGAAAACATTCTGTAAGCCTACTAAATAAATAGGCCTATACCTGAAAATTTCACTTTTCTATACGAACAGTTGAGAAAATATTTCTTTTGAATAAAAAAATCAAACTTGTGAAAAATGAGCATTAAAATTAAAACTTACATTCTTATAATGCACTTATACTTCTCAGACAAATCTAAAAATTAACATGGATACAGTTTTAATCAGTTCTCTTCGCTTTATTTATTGAATCAGTGCTGACCATCCCTGAATATAGCTCGACCAAGCGGCATATACCACCTCTTTTGTCTGTCTCTTTCCTTTCCGCTGTAAAGCGCTCAGGCTCTCCTGGGCTCTGAAGCGCGCGCTTGCTCCTGTGTGCATCAATTGACATGCCTGGTATAGACCTATTGCTTGTAAATACTGTATATTTCAGAGAAGTTAATTATTCCATGTTGAACCGTAAGTAGTGCCGTTATTTTCAAGGGATTATTCTTTGAGTTATTTAAAACAAAAAAGTTTAATACAATTTTGTTTCTTTGTGCTTCCTTTTCGAGAAAAAAATTATTTTGTATAAAACAGTTCATAGCGTAGTTTGGAAAAGCTATTGAATTAATTCCCAATATGCTCAGTCAGTTTAAGAGAGAAGTGTATTATGATAATAAATGATTCAAAGAAATTTTGGTTTTTTCTTTTAAATATGCAGAAATTTGATCCAAACCAATGGAAGTTTTGTTCCGGAAATGAATTTTAAACCCTGCTGCGCTGTGGCAGCACTGTAAAGCTGCATGTAATTAAAATGAAGTCGAAGAGTTTGAAAATAAAATTCTTTGTACATCAGCATTATAAACAGTCTATCGTTTATGAAAATCATAAGGAATTATACCGGTATTACATTTTCTACACGCCGTCCCTCAGTTGTAAAAGTAATTATGTTCATTCCGCACTTCGTTACTCGGGTATAAAAGAAATTATGTTCTTTACACACGTCGTCACTCAGTTTTGAAAGGAATTAGGTCATTACACGTTAACAGTCAGATGTGAAAGGAATTACATCCTTTTACACGTTACTACTAAGATGTAAAATGAATTCCTATCCTTTTACACGAAGCCACTCAGTTGTAAAGGAGTATTATACTCTTAGCGCCGTCACTCGTTGTCAATTGTAAAACGAATTGAATAATTTTTACATGTTGTCACTCAGTAGTGAAAGAATTATATGCTTTTACATAAAAATCACTCAATTGTAAACGGAATTAGAATCTTTCAACGTCGTCACACAGTTGTGAAAGAAAGAATATTATCCTTTTCATACGTCGTCACTCAGCTGTAAAAGGAATTATACGCTTTTGCACGTCATCAGAAAGTTGTGAAAGCAATTAGGCCCTTTTCACACCGATCACCCAGTTAAGAAAGGAATTAGATAATTTTTACGTCGCTACTCAGCTGTAAAAGGAATTGCATTTCCATTTTACATGTCGCCATTAAGTTGTAAAAGAAATTATACTCTTTTCACGTGGTCACTCAGCTGCGAAAGGAATTAGGTTCTTTTCACACGTCGTCATTTAGTTGTAAAAAAATGCTCTTTTCACACGTTGCCACTCAATTGTGAAAAGAATTAGGCCTATTTATAAAATTTTATACACCTTTAAAAAATTGTAAAAGAAATTATATCCCTTTACACATCGTCACTCAGTTGTAAAACGAATTATATTCTTTGCACACATTGTCACTTAGATGTGAAAGGAATTATGTACTCTTTACATGTCGTTTCTCATTTGTAAATGGAATTAAGTTGTTTTCACACGTCGCCACTTGATCGTAAAAGGAGTGAAAACCTTTATACACGTCGTCACAAGTTGTAAAAGGAATTTATTAGGCTCTTCACGCGTCTTTACTCAAGTGTAAAATGCATTAAATTCTTATCCATGTCGTCATTCAGTTGTAAATGATGTTACGATTAGATTAGAATGTGGTTAAATAAGATATCTTTGTATTGTGGTCAAATGACCATAATGAAATTATTATTAATTATATTTTGTTTTTACAATGCTGTTGATTATTTGCCACGTGAGTAATGTAGGCCTACTTCTTCTTTTTTATTTATTTATTTATTTATTTATTTATTTATTTAACTAGCTAGCTAGTGGGTACAAATTAAATTTATAAAACAAAAATGTTTCTAGCCACTACCGTAAGAGCCAAGCTCGTGTACGGTGTGGTCTTAGCCAATAATAGAACATAAAATTTACAAGGACAATTTACTAAATATAGTAACTTAATTCAAACCAATAATTAACACACAAGAGCAAAAAAATTAAAAAATGAGAGAAAAATATACATTTAATATAAATTTAAAATCAGACAGCAGCCAATGATATTAAATTAAAACATGAATATAGTCGACAGAAATAAAAGATAAAAAATACATTCGTTAATATTATATATCATGAATAATTTTATAATTTTTTTAAAGCTTCAATTTTAAAATATTTCAAATTTGGAAAATGGTTTGTAATTTTATTATAAAGTCTTGAGCCGAAACTAACACCATGTTTAAGAGCTGCATTTGTATGATATTTAGGCTCAATTAATGGGATAGTAGACTTTTGTCTTCGAGTACGATATTCATGTCGATTAGATTTATGTTTTATTTGATTTCTATGGTAGTAAGTTAGTAAACTATATTTATAAATTTCTTCAATAGTTTTTTCTTAGGTCCAACACTAGATTCTGTTACATGGCTGGCTTCTCTGTCCTTATGGTATTGTACTCAAAATACCGTTAACCCTTTCTTACCTATTGATACCATATGGCAATAATTAACTTTATAGCATTTATATACTTGTGTGTTACATATGAAGGTAAATTTTGCTGGATAACTTCTATTTCAATACATTTTCATCAATATAGTTTTGTTTCAAATGTTGCCACTCCCGTAACTTGGTCACTGAATTGGTCCTAATACAGCTATTTGTTTCAACATGGATTGCTTGTAAATTTAATTTGGGTTAGAAAGGGTTAAGAACCGTAAATTCTTTTTATTTATTTATCTATCGATTTTCGTAAATAGCGAAATAATTAGCAAATCGTATACTCTATATGAATATTTTATTTAAATATTACTAAAAATTGTCTGCTTATCATGAAGTGTACAATTAATAAATGAAATTATGTATCTTAATTTATAGATTTTTTGTTCCTATAATAAATGCCAGGTAGAGCGCCATTCATTATTGGCCACAGCAGTAGAATCAGGTGGTGTTGTCGGCATCACTTTTCTACCGTCTTTGTATGACCCAGATAGACCAGGTACTCAATTTGATAGTGGGCTGAGTGAACCTTGGTGCATTTCTGTAAGTTTGGCAACGAGAAAATCCCGTCACTACAATTGAGGGATTAAGTGTATACAAAAATTAATTTTGTGTGAATTGCAGAAAACGAAGTTCCTTTTTATTGGAATCCACTAAAAGAATGTTTCAGCTATAATAATGAAATGCATTATTACGAAACGCATGGAAAGTGATAATGAATTGTGTGCTCTGTTCACGGCACCGATCCCTTCAAAAATCTATGCAATTTGTAAATTAATGTCAGGTTGCGAAAGCTTCCTCTGAAGAAATCTATGGTCCCATAAAGGTTGTCGAACCATTAATGAATGTTTGAACTCGATGCATTTCAAGTCGTAAATTGTTCTTCTCTGTGAACGTGAAAAAATTTGATTCGAACAAACTTAACGTTTCGTTCTGCAAATGAATTTTAAAATGTTACATCTGTTCGGATTGAAGTTTGCACATTTGAAGGTCAAAACTAGAATTCTTTCAATAATTTATTTATTTTCATAATACACTACTTTCTTAAATTGACTAAGCATATTGAGAATGAAATCAATGGTTTTCCCAAAACACTCTATGAAATATTTCACATAAAACATTCTTTTTCTAGAAAAGAAAGTAAAAACGAGTAAAATTGTATGAAACTTTTTTTTGTTTGAAATATCTCCAAGAATAACTCCTTGAAATTAAAGATATTACTTATGGTTCACCCCGTATTTAGTCATTATCCAGTGATTAGTGAATTCCTACGTATGTACAGTGTTCATTATCTCAAAAATTACAACCAAAATAGTAAAATAATATCTAAAATGATGGAAATAAATATAATCTGGTAGACCTAATAGATTCAATTCTAGGCATGTAGTGCAGTTATCTCTTTGCTGCAAGGGATAATATTTATGAGTGGTCTGATATCAGGAAGGTTAAATAATATCCCAATGAATTTCTTGTGTTTATTGCTCTAGTATTAAACATTTTTTAACACTCAATTTTTTCCTTTTCTAAAGAATGATGGTTAGATCGTATTTGCGCACATGTCTTCAGTTCAATTCAATTTAATTACGCTTTTAAACGTTAAGCATTTGATTTGCCAAAAGAACAATACAAGATAATCAAATACCAATATTATTACATGACTTAATAGCTGCCTAATATACATAAAAGTAAAACAAAAATAATCAACATATTGACATATTTAAAAATTCTTCAACTCAGTTAAAAGATGTTTTACTTAACTGTTTGTAAACGCGATTCTTAATTGTCTACAACAAAAGTTATGCCACTCTCTGGTAATTTTGCTGTATAGTTTCATAACCATAATTGAAGATACTAATTCACATCTATAAATGTTTTGCACGATATAAAATCAGCAAGTCGTATATTAATTAATTACTATAAAAATATTAAAATCAATTAAAATTTCTTGCAATTCATAGAAGTGCATTTAGCCAGTACCCCGATAGCTTCCTTTTGTAGAATGAAAATCTTATCAGCCTTGCTAAAGTTGAACTAAAAGATTGCACCATACCTAAATTATGATTGATAAAAAGGAAAATAAGCACACCTTGTATAGCTTTGAAAATGCATATAACCAATTCACTCAGTAAATATAAGATTATAAATAACCTCGTGGTTAAAAATTCAATATATATCGTCCATATTAACGAGAATACAGGATAATACACACGATGTTTTTATGATGGATATTGTTCTTAATCTTTAATTGTTTATTTTTACGCTAAAATTTTAACAAATTCTTTTGTCGTTATTTAATAAAACCTATTTCATTTCATTCTTACATTAATAATATTTCACATATTTTATTTTATTTATTTATATCTCCAACATTATTCAATATATATATATATATATATATATATATATATAATTATTGTATCACTTGTCTTGTTTCCTATTCTTACTGATATTCTTGTCTCGTATAAGCTTTTAACAGTTTTCACTAGGTGTCTTGGATATCCTTCTTTGGACAATATATTCCACAACTTATTTCTTAAAACCTTATCAAAGGCTTTTTCGTAATCCACGAACATTATGTATGTTGGGAGATTAAATTCTCTTCTTTTCTGGATTATTTGTTGCATCACAAACACACAATCGACACAGGAACGCTCTTTCCTAAATTCACATTGTATTTCGTCTAGTTTTGTTTCACTAATGTTGTTCAAACGGCGAGTAACTATTTTAGCGAAGGGTTTGTAAGTGGAGTTCAATAGACGAATGCCTCGATAATTATTGGGATTTCCGCGGTCACCTTTTTATATATTGGGATTACTATTGCTTTTGTCCACTCTTCTGGTATTTTAAATGTGATCCAACAGATGTTTAATATATTCAGTAAGCGTTGTTTTATCCCCATTGGGGCATATTTCAAAAGTTCTATATTCAGATCGTCGCTACCTGGAGATTTATTATTAGACAAAGACTGTAGAATTTGTTCCATTTCTGCATATTCTATAAAATCACTTACAGGTACAGAAGTATCTTTGTCGAAATGTAAATTTCCTTCATAATGTTGAGTTGTCCATAATTCTTTACAATACTGAAGCCAATCTTCTGTCCTTATATTATTCAGTGCTACTGTGTCCCTCTCTTCTTTATTTATAGTACATTATGCAACGAGCCTATAATGGTAGTAATTAAGACGCAAGTATGTCATACGAGCGTCTTAATTACTATTATAGGCAAGTTTCATACGACTTTTTATGCTCGACCATATTTCTAACTTGAAATTATTCATAAGTATTCATGTTATGGTTATGTGAGGAGCGGAACTGACCTTCTAAATTGTGAGATGTGCGCAGACGCGAAAGTATTGATTTTTTCCGAGGGACGAATGTCATTGACCTTGATATAATCTTTCTAGAGAATAACATGAACATTAGTCTTAATATAACCTGGAAATTGATTTAGAATTTAAAAACGAGATGACAAAGTGAATTTATTTGAATATTATTTACAATTAACGCTAATTATTATAGTAACAGAACATAACCTTCTGCGACAGTACTGGATTTCCGGCCTCCGTGAAGTTTCGCTAGTTGTCTTTCGATTGCATATCCGAGAATATTCGATACTTGCGCTTTTATAATGGTACAATGGTGATTTCTCATTGGCTGAAAAACAGAACTATAATGAATAGGTGTACTTTAATGAGGTACATTAAAGAGCTACTACCAGGTGTATAATTACTAAATTTCGGCATGGTCGAGCATAAAATGTTGTAAAGCCTTGTATGCCATAGTCTGTGCCCCATGTATATCATACTCTATATTACTTATGTAATTATCCCAACTTTGTCTACTTAATTTTCGTGTTTCTCTTTTAACTATAGCGCATCTATATTTATATTCTGTACCATCTGCTTTTCATTTCGTTTGGAGAAACTTTAAGTATGCTTTCCGTTAACAATAAGCACATTTTATTTCAGGATTCCACATTTTCGTTCTTCTATACTTTCTTCTATAGAAAGGAGTTTGACTGTCCACCTTCCCCCATTAAGATAAAACACCCTTTTGTCTCTAAGACTGATATGCCAAGTTGTAAATTTCATTGAACTATGTACGTGACAGCGTTTAATGGAAAGTGGGCATGGAAAGTTGCTCTTGCTACGTCCGATGGTTGTTTTGTCTTCACCGCTCTTTCCTCGCTACCTTCCAGCGACTCCAATCTTCAGCTGATCTCGTACCATAATTCTGTCCCGAGGTAACGAACTATCTCCAAGTTTATGGCGCCATGAAACCGAGATACACAGATAATAAATATGGAATGGCACTGAAATCAGTTAATTAAAAGTTACACGGAAATAGCAGACATGATTAGTACTGCAGCGGAAGAGACGGCAAGACTCACATCAAATAATTAGTTGCTGTCCAATTGGTTGTATTGTAGCGAACGTCGAGTTCAAGTTCTCTTTCAACTCTTACTTCTCTTTCGGGTTGCAGATCTGCAATGAGGGGGTCAGAAGCAAAGGGGTACAAGTGACATTTCTAAGAACATGAGTTAGGTGCATCCAGTGCAAGCTAAAACATCTGAAATTTTATTGGCTAAGGTATATATATTTTAACCACATCACACTAAAATTGAAATAAAAATATTCACTAAATTTACGATAGCTTAAAAATACTTTCAACCTAATTTTCTCAAAAATAACTTAAGTGTACTTATAACCTTTTGCTTCTGACACCTTCAATTGAGAAGGAGAATGGAACTACTTCTGTGATTGTATTGTCAACTTAGTTTTACAAGTGAATCATCAACCGTCGCAGGGTTTGAAATAAAGTAATATTTGCGCCAAAAGTAGTTCAGAATGTTCTCTGTCAGCTTCCATGATTCATTGTCCTACATTTATTTACCTTTCTTTTTCTCAGAATTTCTTATGTTCTGGCACTTAACGATTTTAATCTCTTTAGATCAGTGGCCGGCAGAAGCTGCAGTTATGACGTAAGAGCCAGTCGGGCCTCAAGAGCTTGGAAGAGCGAGAAGTTGAGTCATATTACTGTTAACACGCACCAGCGCAATGGCGTCAGTGCATCAATGATACGACAGTTCTTGGAGATAAATTGATGGAATCACATTCCTGTATTTTGCTAGGGAATAACTACTCTGCGGTCATGATGGCAACATTCTTGACAAATTCCCCGTCATTAAAAGAACGCATGTTCTTTGCAATGGCTAGTGAAATCCTATATCTTAAGCTTTAAGCTTACCATTGATTCACTAACAGTGTGTTCCCTAGCTTCACTTAACAATTTATCTTTCAATTGTTGCACCAGTATTTGTCGATATTCTCCCCCATTTTTGTCATAATCATTTGTGTGGCATACAGAATAATGACATTGTATATTGAATTTCTTTACATGCTGAAACAGCTTGCCACAAATCAAACACTTCGCCATTCCTCCATACTCCATAACACAGTTTGATCTCGACAAAGCATTTAGCTTGGGCACGGTAGTGACACAAAGTGATGGTGTGTTTCAAAAGTTGAAATATACTTTGCATTCTACTCACCAAGGTAGGGCCTAGATAGTTCAATCTGTATATTGTGTAGGAAAATGTCTGTTAAAAACACTTGAACTGTTTTCAGGTTTCCGAGTAGACAAAGTGTTGTAGTATTGCTTAAATTATTTATTTCTATATTTGTATATTTATAGCAGTTTCGGAGCCTCATTTACATAAAGCGAACGCTTCTGCAGCTGGCTGTATTATGAATTTCATATTATTATTAGCATATTAAAATTTGATTACAAACCAAAATATTTTGTTACATTGATTTATCACGGATGTACAGCTGTCAAAAGAAAAAGTGGCCGCTCTCCTGGAACAAAGTTCCCTTCGGGTATCTTCGCTACAATTCGGAGACAGGCGATGTTACATGTTGTTGGACCACGTTGCCTGATATCTACAGTTATAATTCAAGTATTCTGTGTGTTATCGATAGCATAATGGTAGCGTTCAGGTCTCTTATTCATGAGGTCCTGCGTTCGACTACAACCACGTGCTTTTTATGTTCTTTTTTGTTCTGTTTTTGAGAGAGACAAACTATACATAATGGCTCCTTTCTCTTTTACGATTATTTTAGTAATTAACATCAGGTTCATTAATATATTATGCCATGACTTTATCATTATGATATTGTGGCTGCAAATGGAAAGAAAAAAAGATTTTATTCTCAATAAAAATATCTTTCGTGGCATAAACAAAACAAATTTACTGGCGTCGGCCTTAAAACATTCAAACAATTAAGCGTTCAAAAAACAAAACAAAAAGCCACAATTCAATATTTAGTCTATCTTCCTCTTATCTCGATCATCTTGCAGTCGAGTGGGCATAGAATTGACTAGTCTTTGCAAATAGCGACTGTTCTTAGACACGATATTCCAGGCATTCTGAACATACATACATAAGTGTTCTGTCCATGGGCAGGTCTTTCATTTCAAACCCAGCAATCTCCAATCTTTCCTATTTTCTGCCTTCCTCTTAGTCTCCACATATGATCCACATATCCTAATGTCTATTATTCTTTTCAACCGGAGACCCAACCAGTTATTTTTTATCTTTCTAATCAGTTTCGGCATCATTCTTTCTTCACTCACTTTTTCAAACACAATTTTATTTCTTATTCTATCTGTCCACTTCACACGCACCGTTCTTCTCCACATCCACATTTCAAATGCTTCAATTCGTTTCTCTTCATATCGTCGTAATGTCCATGTTCCTTCCCCATACAATGTCACACTCCACACAAAGCACTTCACTAGTCTCTTCCTTAGTTCTTTTTCCAGAGGTCCGCAGAAGATCCTTCTTCTTCTATTTAAAGCTTCCTTTGTTCATGTTTGCAGTTTTTCTTGGGAAGGATAGGCCTAAATGCGGTAACATCCCGTTGCTTTCCGCACACCACTATCTCTTTCGCATCTTATTAAATTCCAGGGGGCCCAAGCGTGGAGATGAGGAGAGTGGATTTGACTAATTGGGCCCTCCGGACTTCACAGAAAGTCACGGCAAGGGTTAAATATTAATTCTATCAGGATGTTTGACCCTGTCAGAGATCGGGAAATCTCAATTAGCCTTTGCTGCATCCTGGACTAACTTCTACGAATCATCAGAAAATCTTAGAGTGTGATTGGGCCAATTTTTCCGAAAATGTTTCCACATTTTTGCCCTCGTAGCTCAGCGGACGAACGTCGGAATTTAGATGTCAACGTCTCAGGTTCAATTCCTCGTTACTCCTTTTCATTTTATTGTGGTTCAAGATAGTAAAATGTAATAATACAAAAAGAAAAACTAATACCAGTATTATGCAACTGGATTTTTCCAAACCTAATATTAAATTTATGTTATTTATATCGCTAAAGAACTATTACAATATAAATAACTAGAATATTATTTATACAGTATCACTAAAGAACGATAACAGAATATAAATGATAAATATCGGTTTGTTTAATTAATATAAGATATTATATAATACGTATTCAATTATCTAAATAAAATAACCTATTTTACAAAGAAAGATGTTTATTTGTGTTATAATAATTACCTACATAAAATACAGATTATTTATATTGCGAAAGAACAATAACAATATAAATAACTTGAATATTATTTTATAATGCTAATGAAGGAAAACAATATAAATGATAACTTGAATATTATTTATATCGCTAAAGAACGATAACAATATAACAAACGTGAATATTATTCATATCGGAATTTCACAGATTTATTACAGATGTATTTAAGAAATTGTAGAAGAATAGTAATTAGTAACAGTGTCCTATTTATTCTTCTTGGAGCCAAATTTGTAACTTTTAAAAGTGTGGTTACTATGTTGAAGTGTATGTGTTGCAACGGATGCTTGATTTGTTATGTATGTGAGTCAGTTATGGGATGCTTGATGTCGTCGCAATGTCGTAATTATAGTTTGATTATGTTTGTGTGACTATTGTGTATTAATTTATGATGTATGGTACGGAAAGCTATATATTTGTGTTATAGAAGTGTTATGTATGTGTGTTGTTAATGTTTTTGTATGTTTCAAATTGATAACTGATATTTGTTTTGCAATCGCAATGCCTAATTTACGGATTGTTTATGTTTTGTTTACATCGCGTAAGCTAATTTAATTTTCTTTTCCATTTCTCTTTATGCTTATATTTTTTGTGTATAAAACTAATGCCCTAACATACATATGTAAAATAGGGCTAACCCCCATTGGAGATACTGTAGCTACAATAGTAATAATTATTATTCATATCGTTATAAAACGATAACAGAATACAAATGATGACTTGAATTTTATTCGTATCTCTAAAGAACGATAACAAAATATAAATAACGTGATATCCATCAAGAACGATAACTGGATATAAATGATAATTTGAATATCATTTACATCGCTAAAGAACGATTAAAAAATAAAATGAAAACTTGAAGACGGCGCGAACCCAGAACCTTTGAATCATTAAACAAGCACTCTACCGCTGGTCTGCGAGGAGCAGATATGGAACACTTTCATAGTTCCGGAACTGCTTGTACAAGCACATGCATCGTGTAACATCGCCGCGACTCGAAGTGGACTTGGAAAATATTCGCTGTTCACGAGTGCGGCTACTTTTTTTTTTTGACAGCTGTACAGTTTTGTTTTCGTACAAATGTATTGTAATTGTGCTGTACCCATACTATCTCAGACGAATGGATCGCGCTCTGTCATTGCATAGGCGCCGTACCACCACTGTTCAGTTGAACCTTTTCTCCTCGCTGTGCTCAGTATGCAGAGTTTCCCGAGCAAAGAGCGTGGCGGCTCCGTGGTATGACGTCACAGAGCATGGAACATGCCGGTCACTGCTTTAGATACTTTTTCCTTCTATCCCAGCGGTAACCAAAGCGGGTGTCGTGATTACATCGTGTAATCACAGACATTCAAACGGGTGCGAGGAGTTTCCTATACATTGCTGTGTGTTTCATTCACGTACTGAAGGTATCACGTCGCTCTACAAACTCTGTCTCTACAAGCAGTAAGAGGTGGTTTAGTAAAGAATGAGGAGGAGAACTTCTTTGTTGTTCTGTCGGGCAAAATGTAATATGTTTACTTTGCTCAACGGTTTAATTAGGAGTATATACAAACATTAATTGCCACGCTGAATAATGTATTATTATTATTATTATTATTATTATTATTATTATTATTATTATTATTATTACTGACCACTAAGTAGGCCTATGTGTTCTATAATTCTTCTGTACATGCATGAATATTGATATTTTTAGATATTTTCCCTAGAAGGATAAAATTATTTGGTTTTATCTCTGTTTTAATCTTCTTAATCTTTAGATGAGGGTAACTATTTATTAGTGATTCATTTAATAATAGTATTGTAGAAAAACTGATTCAATGTTATGTGCCAATTCTACTCCACTCCCTACATCCACTCTCCCATGGACTGTACTATTACTCCTCACTTCTCCTCTGAATACATTTATACTTCATTATACTTTTAATTTCTGTAGTTCATACTTCTACACCCTACAGTATTTCTATTTTTTCTCGTATTTCTACTTCTCTGCATACATCTATTCGTCCTAATACTTTTACTTTCTATAGTTCATACCTCTACACCTCAAAAGTATTTCTATTCTTTCTCGTACTTCTACTCCTCTGCATACATATATTCTTCCTTATACTTTTCCTTTCTGTAGTCCATACTTCTACTCCCGATATTTATAGTCTTACCTGCACTTCTTCTTTCCATATTCCTACTCCTCTCGATAATTATTACTCCTCTCCGTAACTCTGCTCTTTTTGTTCCTCCCTAGCCTCCTTAAAGAGAAAGAAATAAAGAAGGTAGTTAGAAAGAATCGAAGTAATAAGGAAGAGTTAAGAAAAGAATTGTGGAATAAATTAAAGAAGGAGAATAAAAAGAACAAAGGAACGAAAAAAGGGTGTGAAAGAAAAAGGGAGAGAAATTGAAAGAGAATAAGGGAGGAATAATGAGAATAAAGAAGTAAAAAGCAGGAGAGAGAGGAAGCTAGGAAGGGAGGGAGAAATAGTTACTAATTACGAAAGACGTAGTGGAGATATTTCCTCAATCCCACATGTGAATCTACTCATATTTCAGTCTGCTGAAATTGCATCCACTATTGCTAGTAATCTTAGGTACAATATTAGAGGGTTTCGAACTGACAAACTTGACTTCCACGTAGCTTGAAACATGCGCTGTGACCCTATGTACACCACGGTTGGTTAAAATGTTAAATATGAGAGAAATATGTACCGTGATGAATGCAATTATAAGGTTTGTTAGTACTTTTTCACTGTGGCTAATCAGAGATGCGGCATAATTGCATTACGCAGTGCGTACATCGCCGGGGCAAGCATCCCGCTCCGCGCCGCTCTGTCTGCGCCGGCCTGCATGCCGGCAGGAAAACAAGTTACGTAAGTTGCAGGTTTTCAAACCGCACGTCTCTGCTTTATAGCAAAACATTTAAATGCGCCACCGTAGCAACTGATACGCCCGCGAGGACGTGGCGCCGCGACCCCACTTCGGAATCAATGAAGCGTCATCCTGCCCTGCAAGAAGCTTGCAGTCCCATAAACATCGATCCCCGGTCCCCTCACTAAGTCGATTAGCTTGCCCCGAGCACCACTGAACCTTATCGAAGAGTTGCTGGAGTGTGCAATGATCATTGAAGCTACGTGGACGCCAATCACTTTATGTTGTTTTGTTATGGATTTATGTTAACATGTTCACTTCCTCAGTCTGTTAAATTCTGATGCTTACCTAATTAACAACATTTAATTTTGTCACCAAAGGCAACTAAAAAATTTTTATCCAGATTTACTACGAACATGACGCATTAATTATAGAACAGTCTATAAAGTTGATTGCTGTATTACCATTTAGATTTCTCGTCTCACTATCTCTTTTTTTTTTACCTCCTATGTCAGGCCGTCGTCCAAGTCACTCCGGCGCAGGACAAATATGTCTCACATTGCAGGCCTCCATGCTCGTGAGATTCGCACAAAGCAGCGGAGACAACATGAGCCATTTAAAAGTGAAAGGAAAAACATCCAGACCCGTGGAATTCAGATCAATCTTCGCCCATACCGGAAATCGAACCACAGATTACTAGTTTTGAAATCGTGTGAGCTGTTCACAGTCACCCCGGTTGACATCATCTTAGATACCAGGAATAAATAAAAATAAATCAATCACCTAATGAATGTATGATTAAATAAATTAGCTAATAAATAACTCAGCAAATGACAAATAAAATGGACAGTGAATGTAAGAATGAGACGACGGAAAAACGAGGAAGGAGAGGGTGGAAGGACGAATGTGAGAGTGAGAGGGCGAAAGGACGAATGTGAGAGCGAGAGGGCGAATGAACGAATGTGAGAATGAGAGGACGAAAGGACGAGTGTGAGTGAGAGGGCGAAAGGGCGAATGTGAGAATGAGAGGGCGAAAGGACGAATGTGAGAATGAGAGGGCGAAAGAACGAATGTGAGAATGAGAGGGCGAAAGGACGAATGTGAGAATGAGAGGGCGAAAGAACGAATGTGAGAATGAGAGGGCGAAAGGACGAATATGAGAATGAGAGGGCGAAAGAACGAATGTGAGAGTGAGAGGGCGAAAGAACGAATGTGAGAGTGAGAGGGCGAAAGGACGAATGTGAGAGTGAGAGGGCGAAAGGACGAATGTGAGAATGAGAGGGCGAAAGAACGAATATGAGAGTGAGAGGGCGAAAGGACGAATGTGAATGAGAGGGCGAGAGGACGAATGTGAGAGTGAGAGGGCGAAAGGACGAATATGAGAGTAAGAGGGCGAAAGGACGAATGAGAGGGTGAGAGGACGAATGTGAGAATCAGAGGGCGAAAGAACGAATGTGCGAATGAGAGGGCGAAAGTACGAATGTGAGAATGAGAGGGCGAAAGGACGAATTTGAGAATCAGAGGGCGAAAGAACGAATGTGAGAATGAGAGGGCGAAAGGACGAATGTGAGAATGAGAGGGCGAGAGGACGAATATGAGAATGAGAGGGCGAAAGGACGAATGTGAGAATGAGAGGGAGAAAGGACGAATGTGAGAATGAGAGGGCGAAAGGACGAATGTGAGAATCAGAGGGCGAAAGAACGAATGTGAGAATGAGAGGGCGAAAGGACGAATATGAGAATGAGAGGGCAAAAGGACGAATGTGAGAGTGAGAGGGCGAAAGGACGAATGTGAGAGTGAGAGGGCGAAAGGGCGAATGTGAGAGTGAGAGGGCGAAAGGACGAATGTGAGAGTGAGAGGGCGAAAGGACGATTGTGAGAGTGAGAGGGCGAAAGGGCGAATGTGAGAATGAGAGGGCGAAAGGACGAATGTGAGAGTGAGAGGGCGAAAGGGCGAATGTGAGAGTGAGAGGGCGAAAGAACAAAAGTGAGAATAAGAGGGCGAAAGAACGAATGAGAGAGAGGGCGAAAGTACAAATAAGAGAGATTGGGAGGGACAAAGAGAGAGTAAAAGAACGAATGTGAGAGCGAGAGAGCGAAAGAGGGTGGTGGTGGTGGTGGTGGTGGTGGTGGTGGTGGTGTTGGTGTTGGTGGTGGTGGTGGTGGTGGTGGTGGTGGTGGTAGGTTAATTTTGTTTGTTTGGCATTTCTTTACATTTTATTATAAATATGATACAATAAAACAGAACAGAAACACAAACAGCAGTCATTATTTCGCGAGATATTTAAAATTTTGGTTCAGATTTTGAAAGCAGATAGCGTCAGATTCTCAATACATTCTGTTACAGCAATGCCGCAGAAATGACGACTGGAATTCCGGAATTAGGACAGGCTTTGGGATCTGCGTGACAGGAAAATCTGGTGGAAATAAAACAGGATGCATTACAAAAGATTGATGTTAATGGCGAATGTTTGACACTGCATTATTCAAACGCGAGTCTGTTCACATAACGGAATTCAATTTATGGTTGCCCGCTGAGAGCTGTTCTTGAAAGACAAATGGCTTTCCAACCTGCCCTATTGAAAATCGAAGTCTCCGGCTCCCTTTTCGTTGTAAACACCGTTCAGGAATTTGCAGAACATAAAAAGATGGCTTCCAAGCGTGGGACACACTTCAAAGCGCGCTTCAATTGCGTGCGCTGTGTTGTAACCAAAAGCGTTATGAAAATAATGGTGGAAAGTTGTTCTCAGGGGCGTATTTATGGGAGGCGTGTATATTCCCCCTCACGATTAGTTCCAAATCGGAAAACATATACAGGGTGAAAGTAATATATCTGCACATATCAGTAGCTCATTCCTTGTATAGAGCACAAAAAAAATTGTAATACCATATTAGTTCCAAGTAAATACTTTCCTCAGAAAATGATAAATTTTCCATAAATGTTGACGCTGTTTTACTTGACTATTACGCTTTTACTACCTCATACTACTTTTGACCAATAAAACGGTAAGAAAGGACGTCTTTCAACCAATCATGGCTCCTTATCGCTCAATTTTATCTCGTCCCTAGCACTTGTTTAATTTTGTCGCTTCCCTAACATTTGTTTGTTTTTATCTCTACCCTTTGTTTGCCAACATTCCAAACTGCACTTGTCTGGACGTCAAAAAGCAGAAAATTACAAACCACTGTTTCAAATATGACTCGCATTGACATTCAAGAACAATAATTTATTAATCACTGGTCATAGCTAAGCATCTTTCCTGAAACCCTATTACAAATAAATGAAGAGCACCATTCGGAAATCCTAAATAAGTTGAGGAATAAACCATGTACATCAACGAGTTCCACTTCTTTTACGCACACGTCCAATATAACTGAACCACCAACCACTAAAAGATTCAAATTTAAAAATTGTACTTTCAATAATTGTTCCTTTTAATATTATTCATGTTTATTTTTTAATTTCATCGTCCTTAATTATTAAAACTTTTCTTGTTTACTTCATCATCGCTAATTAAAACTTTTCTAACACTTTTTATGTTATTTAGGTTATGTTACAGTTTCTGCTATATGATATTATGGATAGTCACGTACCAGGGATTGTTTAATATTAAAATTTATTGAAAATCATATGTCAAGTGACTTTGATTACTGAGATCCGGATAATTGAAGTGGAATGCAATTGTTTTAATAAAAATGAAACTGAAGCAACAAAGTCTTCTTGACTAGTAACCGTCCACAGATCTCAATGAAGATTCCATAGTTGGCACAACTGATAACAAGAAAACAGCTAATCATAACACACTACTGCCATCTAGTGTAATATTTGTAATGTTGAGATGGTACAATAATACATTTGAAGAAGTGCCAGAAACACATTTCTGAGATATTGATGAAAAACACACTGTGAAATGCATGTTGAGATGCAGTACCTACAACACCGTCTTTTGGCGCACGAATGAGTCACTTACAGTTCAGCTACGACAAATACAATTTAGTATGATATTGTCATATGGATGTTCCTCCCTTAGAGTGAATAAAATGAAGTTTGAAAAATTGGCACTTAGTACATTATTTTAGGATGTTAGATATCGAATTGTTTTTACATTCAATGTAATAAATCTCGCTAGTAGTTCGTAGGACACTGAAGATGACGCAGAACCGGCGTCGAAACGGGCCGTCTGTCTAAGGTACATAACCTTTTTTAAAAATTTTAACATTTTTAACGTGTCGTGCAAATCAAGATTTCAGGTATAACTCCCTGTAAAGTTGATTTGAATAATTTCGAGGGAAAAATTGTTATTTGAATAATTTCGAGGAATAAATTTTTCCCTCGAAATTATTCAAATCAACTTTGCAGGGAGTTATACCTGAAATCTTGATTTGCATAATACACGTCACTGTTCGTTAACAGAAAACCACAATGTAAGTCACACGGAGTTAGTGTGCACTCGAAGTTGGTTGCTTGACGGTTGTCAGCCCACTTTGAGGTATGTGGATATAGAGGGAAGAATTGGATCGGTATCGGGTAGAGTTCCCGGGTAGCTCATTTGATAGAGCGTTGGTACGTTAAACCAAAGGTTCCGGGTTCGATACCCGCCCCGGAACAATTTTTGCCTTGAAATTATTCACTTTTAACGTGTCGTTAAACAATTTTAAGTTTGTTATTTTTTGCCATACTCTGTACATGAATCAATACTTTTGTGAGAACACAGCCGTAAGTTTTAGTTAGATATTTCCGACAACTTTCGTTTTTTGGTATTTTTTCATAAAATGAATATATAAAGAGTTATTAGCAATATTCCATACTTAATTAACACACTCTAAGTGCATGAATAACACTAATAATAATTAAAAATACTCTCTTTGCATGACTGATCTTGAAACGAGCGGGCTCGGGTTCAAATCCTAGTTGGGACAATGTAGGCCTACCTGTTGAGGTTTTTTCCTGGGTTTTCACTCAACTCATTATGAGCAAATGCTGATTAACTTTCGGCTGGACTCATTTCGCTAGCATTATCACTAGCTAGATAACCATAGCAGTTGATACAGCGTCGTAAAATAAACCACAAAAATACTCTATAAATCTTCATTCCCCAGTCTTTATGATTGGTGTTGTACCTTACAATCGATTCTTTATAGAGCAAATACCACTTGTAACGTCCATACTAAAAATCTTATTTCAAATACCAGTTGACAAACAAGGGTTACAGAGAAAGAATTATGATTATGTGCATATTGCTGAGTGTAATCTTCAATTGAGACTCTTGCCATATTATTTAAAACAGCTTGTTCTAACCGTGACCTAGACCTACATGTAGGCCTAGTCATGACATAACTAATAAAATACAGGGACATCATTTTATTTTTACTAACATTTCCAATATTAACCTGGCTATACCTTTCGATTGATTGAGAGCCGGAAACTCCGTTTGCTAACCCCGTCCACGACTGGAGTTCGATGATACTGGCGTAAAACACAAACAAATCACTTTACTAGGTATAGAAGGGAAGGAAAGTAGTTCATCCATTTACGTAAACTAGGAACTATCGCATTTTTAAGTTTGATAACTTACATTAGGTTTTTGTTTAATCGAAATGCAGTACAGTATTAACAATAAGTGTTTTTACTTACAAACTGAGCTATCCATTCGGACATATTCATTATGCAGTGTATATTATACTGTGTACAGCACATTAGCGTACAATATAGAGAATGAAGCTAAATTAAAAAATAATCATAATATGGATATTTAAACACATTTTTTTAAATGGTGGCCGTTCATTTCGAAACAGGCTTCACTTCTTTTGTGCATATTATCGCACTATAGACTATTGTACCTAATTCGAATTACCAGTTTCGTTCTTCGTACTAGTAACTCATGTTGAAAAAATTATGTACCTACTCTATAAAAGAGTACCTTACGTACTGGAAATTCAGTCTTCATTTTTGCCCGATCCGAAAAGATTACTCAGACATGCTATCTACTGTCCGTCCAAGTGGTTTGTCGCAGGGTCGTGGCAGTTAATTACTTAACGAGGCCCTTTTATTTAAGTTATTTTAAACATTTGTATAATATTACGTAGACGTTCACTAACAGAAATTAATGTTTTCAGAAAAGACTTAAGACATCCCAGCCGCTAGTCTTTACAGAGGGGCGAGCAAAAACGGTTGGGGGTAACCGGGATGCGACGTAGGCAAACGGACGACAGTATCTTTGCGAAAATGTGATTCAATATTGAAAGCGCTTTCGTAAATGGAAAACGCGAACATATTTCTGGAACGTACTATACTTATTAACTCAGTACTGTTTACTCGTTAGGTGACTTTGACTGTATACGGGGCCTTGCTTCTGTGTGGAGGAAGGTTGGAAGTTTACTAGTAGAGGGGGTGGGAGTGAAGTACATTAAGAAACTCGGGTATAATAAAAATTGAACTAGAAATAAAATGATGTCCCTGCACAATGTGGTCCAACAAAATCTAACTACCTCTGTTAAGAATGTTTTATGTGAGGATTCATTAAATGAAAATTTAAAAACGAAATACTTCATTTTTCTTTATGATTCAACTCACATTTCATGGACCAAATCATTAGCAGTTATTGCTTTGTGCTGTGATGAAACTACTAAATATGTAGAAGACTCATTTTTAAGCATTGTAGATGTTACTGAGATCACAAGTTTAGCTTTGCTTGAAGCTTTTACCGCAATTTTGTTTTGGAAAATTGGAACAGCATCTTTGCAGGGTACACATATTGTTAAGTTTTATGTTTGATTTGGTTCCATAATACCAATTTCTTAGTACTTTCACTTGATAATTCTCATAGTGCCTTTTCTAAGTATATCTATATAAAAATGTCCACACCTGTGGAGTAACGGTCAGCGCGTCTGGCCGCGAAACCAGGTGGTCCTGGTTCGGTTCCCGGTCGGGGCAAGTTACCTGGTTGGGGTTTTTTCCGGTGTTTTCCCTCAACCCAATACGAGCAAATGCTGGGTAACTTTCGGTGCTGGACCCCGGACTCATTTCACCGGCATTATCATCTTCATTTAATTCAAACGCTAAATAACCTATATGTTGATACAGCGTCGTAAAATAACCCAATAAAAATAACCTTACACAAATTAAAACATGGAAAGAAGACCAATCTAGTACTTTTTTCTTCAACATAGTACTTCTGTTTCAGAAGTTGGTACCATTTCTCTTTGGTATAAAGTCACACTGATATTTAGGAGTGATGCAACAGGCCTAAAAATCCTCTGAACGGGCACCTCTTGCAGTCTAGCATACACGATGCCATTTAATTATGAGTGCGTGTAAATCGAGACTCTTGGTCGCCTCGTGTTGCGCTCAGTAGGCGACCGGTTATAGCAAAATAGTGTGTTCAAACATTATTGATAATAGACATACATAAGTGTTCTGCCCATGGGCAGGTTTTTCATTGCAAACCCAGCATTATTCAATCTTTCCTATTTTCTGCCTTTCTCTTTCTTAGTTAATATAGGTCTCGCAAGTACGGATTACCGACGGAAGGAATGCGAATCAAACACTGCGATAAGGAAAAGCGGGCGAGAGGAAAGGTCACGAGATAACTTGAATGATATTCAAGAGTACAGTCGGAAAAGAAATGACATCGATAGAATCAGTCTTGCGTTGTGATAGTTGCATTACGACTTTAGTTTGTTCCATTGTATGTGAATGCGTCTCATGTATCGCACTGTATTATTATTTCATTCGTAAACATATGTAGCGCGTTTAATTAGCTTCGAATTTTTCTCTTGCTATGTTCTTTATTTTCACAGCGATGTCCTCATTTGTTCATCTTCTTGGAAGAGACAGTACTTCCAACGGCTCGCACCTTTCCCCCCTCGGCGTGCCTACATACAAACATCAAAACAGACAGCAACGCCACCATTGGTTTTCAGTAATCGTTTCTTGCGCGAGCTATAATAAGATACGTTCTTAAAAGAATTTAAATTGTACACAGGAATCAGAAATGTCACCTGGAAACGAAGACGATATTTCAGACTGATTTTAACGGAACAGAATAAGTATATTAAGAATTTACTCAGGCTATGTACATACCGATTACATATACCGTTTTCGTCACGTTTGAAACCTTCCGTCTTCAAGGAAACTAATCTGCCCACCTTATCTTCAGTCTGCTAACATTTCTTCTTCCAACAGCTCTCTGCAGACCGATTATTTAGTCCTGACAGCTCAGCGATGCGAAAGAGGGGAAGTAATAGGAGTAGTGGGGAGAGTTCCGGAGTAGAGATAAGGGCGAGCGGTCGGTAAAGAAATGCAGTATAGCTTAACTGTAGTAGAAACACAACGCTATACCGCATGCGTGACATCCGTTCGCTCTGACTGCAGGCGACAGGCTAACCTGAACATCCCTTGGCGTAACTTAATGGACTCACCTGACCCAGGCGCAGAGTGCCGGCGACTGTCAGGGCTAAATAATCGTACTGTACTTGTGGTGCACGTCCCGCGCCGTGGCGTCGCGGTCTAAGGCATCCTGCTTAGGACTCGCGTTACAGAATGCGCGCTGGTTCGAGTCCTCATGGGGGAAGAAATTTTCTCATGAAATTTCGGCCAGTGTATGGGACCGGTGCCCACCCAGCATCGTGATGCACTTGGGGAGCTACGATACGTAGCGAAAATCCGGTTCAGCAAACCAGCTATAACGGCTGGGGGGATCATCGTGCTAACCACACGATACCTCCATTCTGGTTGGATGATCGTCCACCTCTGTTTAGGCATGTGAACGTGAGGCCAGCAGCCGGCTGGTCGGACTTAGCCCTTCATGGGCTGTAGCGTCATGGATTTACTTTACTTGTGGTGCACACTCTTCATCCATTGCCTGTATGATTCTTCCATTGCTGTCTGTATCGTGTTATTAGGGCTGTATTTATTAGAACCTCAAACCCCAACTTTTTCTTATCCATGAGTCATAATTAGATTTGGGTTATTCAGGCTCGAATAGGAAGTTGTAACAATTTTATGTAAAAATCTCTAAATGTATGCAACACGAGAAACTCTAGACCGATGATTTGCTTAACATTAGGTGTTTTAAAGAATGTATGTTTCAGCCTACGTTAAACGAGCCTAAAAATCCGATGTCTATTCATAACCTGCCTCCCGTCGCAGAAACCTCATCTCAGCCAACTCTTTCTTTCTGCCTATATAGTCGGAACCCTATTTTCACTTCCATAAAGTAATGTTAGAATTGCAATTAATTTGTAAAGTTTTAGTGGCGTTGTTTTGTTACAACTTTTTTAAATTAATTTTATTGTGCTACATATTGTTAGGAAATTATTTAAATTTATTTTACTATGTACAGTACATCTCTATTACCCGTATATGATAGAATATGTAACAGATAATTAAAGTCAATTGACCTTGTATAAACAAATCTTTTTTCTATACATGGGTTATTTATTTCCAGAATGTAAGGGTGGCAGCTATGATGTCTGCCTTATGCAATCCATCACTCAGCAATGCTTACCTTCCTGACTACTTTATTGGTTCGAAACATTACTGTCTCTGCCGGTGAAGGTAGAGTGGGGAGTTGAGGGGTAGTTTCCATGACTCAATTGAGTTATTAACACCCAGGCTTGGTCTATGACAGCCATCGTCAAATTTGTAGTCACGATGACATCACTGGAGCCGCAAACATAAGATGTAATATCAATCGAGGAGTATAGAGCACTTCGTTCGGATCCCAGTGGCGGACTCTTAACCCAATCATCTGACGTAGAGTACACAATATTGATTTATAGATGGACAGATTATATTTTAATTCACCTTTAGTTTTACCAGGACGAATAGAAGAAATAGTGTACGCACTTCTATGCTTTCCCATTGTCGGTAGCGGACCTGACAACTAATGGCGCTTCTATCGCTAGGATCTATCGGTTGTCTGAAGTCAGACACCTCAAAAATATATTTCTCGCGCGTTTAATGATGAAAGTTTCTAGGGGTTGTTAATATGCTTTGTTGTTGAGGGTTATGTAGATGTCTTCGCTTTGAATTAACCAGTGACAAAAGAATATTGTGTGGTGGTTTACAAAATAATTACAAAAATGCCGTACTGTTTTGTTCCGGGTTGTTGTTAGGAATACAATAGAAATAGTGTAACAAGACATTTCTTTTCATCTCCCAAAGAAAATGATAAGTTTGGGAAATGAGCCAGAGCGATTCCGCGGAAAAAATAGGCAGCTTTCAGTAAATAACTGTATTTGTGATGTGCATTTTCTCCGAATACGTGATTATAAAATCAGACTGTTTTATTATTAAAAAGTCATTAGACACAAATACCGCGAGTGCGTTGAAAATTGCAACCAGGAGCTGTACCTCACATTTTCCATAATTTACCGAGATGATGAAATAAGTATATGAAAATAAACGTTACGGAGTGGTAATATTCGATGAGGTCAAACTCAGAGAAGAAATTCAATTTAATAATTATTCCCTTAAAGTGGACGAATTTGTTTATTTCGAAGATCTCTCGACTGATGTCCAAAAGAAACAATTAGCAAATCATGCATTAGTATTTATGTTTATGCCATTTATGCAAAGTTGGATTCAACCAATTGCTATTTACACTAGCAGAAACGCTACTCCAGGTGACATTGTCGCTAAAATTCTTATACAAGTTATACTACAATTAGAAGCAGGTAACTAATCGTGGTGAGAAATTTAATTCATTTATAGGAACGTAAAATATAATTCAATTCTTTATATTCTAACATTTTGTGGGTTTTGTAGGTTTTGTTTTCTGTCCCTGAATTCGCAACTTGTTACGAAAAAATTAATTATTTAAATACTGAACTTATAATTGCTTTTACAACGTTTCAGATCCCATTGTATTTTCTGTTACGAACGTTCATAATAGTATTACCTGAAAGAAAACTATTAATTATGAATAAGGGACCATAAAGGTATTTCTTAAGTTACGAATAACCGGGTTAAATGGAAGAAATTTGCTTTTAAAAAGGCCTAAATTCAACGTAACATGTACTGTGAACTCCTTCCGGGTCTCGCTCATAGCGGTAGGAGCGCCGCGTTGCGGCAGATCCGTGTAAACTCAAAGAGTGCGTACACTATTTCTTCTATTCTTCCTGGTTTTACTGTGCTACAACAATGTAGTAAAATACGTCACAAATTGCCACTCTTAATACAACTCGTAAATTTTCGTCTGCTAATCACGATCTTTGTTTAGATTTTACAAGTTTTCGTTTAGAATACAAGTGTTTCGAAATATACTGAATGTAGAGTCAAACATAGCAGCTATGTAGACTAGCGACAGGCGACCTACGATAGGACTACACTGTATTTTTCTATGGAGAGCATTTTAAACATATCTAAGCCAGTCTCATGTGTTATACAATGGCAACGTTTTAGATCCTCACTTATTTCCAGTTCCCTTAATAATACGTTAGTCAGCCTCGTAGATATTTTAAGTCGTATTTCGAGTCCCGTATGTTACTACAGATACAGGGACATCATTTTATTTTTAATTCAATTTTTATTGTACCTGAGTTTTTTAATGTACTTCACTCCCACCCCTTCTACTAGTAAACTTCCAACCGTTCACGACACGGAGCCGAGGGCGCGTAAGCAGTACTGAGTTAGTGAGTATAGTACGTTCCGGAAATATGTTCACGTTTTCCAGTGACGAAAGAGCTTTCAATATTGAATCATATTTTCGTACAGGTACTGTCGTCCGTTTGCCTACGTCGCATCCCGGTTTCCCCCACCTGCTTCTGTTCGCCTCTCTGTTAAGTCTAGTAGCTGGGCTTTTTTAGCTCTTTTCTGAAAACATTAATTTCTGTTAGGAATTGGACGTCTACATAATAATATACAAGTGTTTAAAATAACTTAAATAAAAGGGCCTCGTTAAGTAATTAACTGTCACGTGAATTTCCCCCCCCTTTTTCTACGACCCTGCGACAAAACCACTTGAACGGACAGTAGATAGCATTTCTGAGTAATTTTATCTTTTCGGATCGGGCAGAAGTGAAGATTGGATTTACAATACGTAAGGTGCTCTTTTATAGAGTAGGTACAGAATTATTTCAACATGAGTTACTCGTACGAAGGACGAAACTGGTAATTGGAATTAGGTACAATAGTCTATAGTGCGATAATATGCGCAAAAGACCTGAAGCCTGTATCGAAATGTGTTTAAATATCCATATTATGATTATTTTTCAATTTAACTTCATTCTCTATATTGGACGCTAATATGCTGTAACAGTACAATATACACTGCATAATTAATACGTCCGAATGGATATCTCAATTCGTGAGTAAAAACAATAAGTGCTAATACAGTACTGTATTTTGATTAAACAAAAACCTAATGAAAATTATCAAACTCAAAATTGCAATATTTCCTAGTTTACATAAATGGATGAACTACTTTCCTTCCCTCCTATACCTAGTAAAGTGATTTCTATTTTACGCCAGTATCATCGAACTCCAGTCGTGGAAGGGGTAGCAAACGGTGTTTCCTGTTTCAATCGTTAATAGAAAGGTATAGCCAGGTTAATATTAAAAATGTTAGTAAAAATAAAATGATGTTCCTGTACAAGTTGCTTTATGTTCAGATTCATTTCTTGTATATATTTTCTTCATGCTTGCAATAACTCCTCTCTTATTGTATTTCCTTCGAGTGCAATGACTTCGAGCAAATATTCTTATACAGAGAGATCCTTCGTAACTCCGCAGGTGAACATTACCAATTCTACTCTATCAATATCTTTGCTTTCCACCTAATGCGAGAGATTGGACCACTGTTTATGCATCTTTTATTTTATTTCTCGTTCGGCTAGTGTTTCAATATCCCTTACCCTCCTTTGTATTGTCCGTGTGGATAATTTCATACTGTTGAAAACATCAGATTATTCGGTACAAATAATGTTAGCAACTTTATTCAGACATGTTTTAATGAACTGTCCTTCATTACAGCACTTCAATGATTTTGCTATTTCCAAAACAATAACATAATTTGCGTGGAGTTCCCTTTGACTCATAGCTTGTTTCACCACATTTTAGTACCGAAACTGTTATTTTAATTTAGTTTTTTTTTATTGTTTTTAAAGATTCGCCCCGTCCAGCCCTACGAAAAGAAAATTACTTTTATTCTTATTTTGTACTGTATACATTTCCGTTTACAATTGCACTGGAAATGCTCATGCTTACCTATGATTTCGTGATAATCTTATGACGTGTCGTAATGTCGCTTGATGTATAAATGCCTATTAGAATTTTAGAACACAAGAGGCGTCTACATTATCACCATACGCACAACAAATAATGTTTCTCCCGTTCTTTCTTAAACACACGTTTCCGAACAGACGTTGAAGGTTTTGAGAAAGAAGGAATTTAAATGTAACTAATCAGGTAACCCGCCACTGATAGATTCCTGTATACTGGATTTGTAGGGGAGTTGGACGTAAGGCAGGGAGTGAAGCAAAGACAGTTTAAGGTACGGTCACACGTCGCTGCTTTTGCTGCGATGCAGTACAAAAAACTGCGCAACTCTCGTACTGCGACGTGTGAACAACGGTGCAACCCGAAAAGTAGCGGCTGCCGAACCTGCTGCGCGCAGCTTAAAAGTAGCGACGTGTGAACAGGGTTGTCAGGGTTGCAGCCGCAGCATTTTTGATATCGGTTTTTGTTGAAACTTTTGCTGCGGTTGCGACCAGTGTTGCCATCCATATGTGCCAATGATACTTTTATTGTTTGGATGTATTTTAATATTAGATGTGATTAAAATAAATTATTTGTAACAGTTACTAAATGCACAACACAGTCTGAGCATATTTGCTGACGATATAATTCACTTTTTTAATTTTCTGTAGCGTAGTTTCAAACAGGAGGGTTGCCGACATTGATTACGTGAATATGCTGTTGGTTATCATTTAAGTAAATAGGCGTTTTTAAAAGCTTTATAGTAAAAATAATGCCAATTTCTGAATACTAGTTAGGACAGAAAAGCAAATAATAGATAAGTAAGCTTTCCCATGAGTTTATTAATAATGCGAACATAACCACAAAATGTATATTAAGAAGTCAACACGGGGATGGAAACCTGCATTATGACTGCGACTGCAAAAGTAGCGCCTCGTGTGTGAACAGACACGCAACCTCCAGTTGCAACTTTTGCTGCACTCGGGTTGCGCAGCACGAAAAGTAGCGTGCAGCGCGCTACTTTTGGCTTACGTGTGAACACGACACGCAACTTTTGCAGCTGCAGTGCAGCAAAAGTAGCGACGTGTGTCCGTACCTTTACTGCGCTGTTCCTGCGACGTCACTATTGCTAGTGATCAAGATGACATTTTTTCCGATCCCCGGTCTATGATAATGCTTTCGGTGTACAAATTTACCTAGTATCAGAAGGAAATCCTGTTTTTGTGTAAGTATGTGTGTGTGCTTGGGTAAGCTATACAAATCTCGCTTTTTCTTGAAATCAGCAGTCCTCGCTAAATCATCGTAACAATTATTTTACGGTCACAAGTATTCATCTAGCTCAGTAATGTCAACTGATGCCCATAGGAGCAAGCGCGCGCTTTAGACCCCAGGAGAGCCTGAGCGCTTTACAGCGGAAAGGAAAGAGACAGACGAAAGAGGTAGTATATGCCGCTTGGTCGAGCTATATACAGGGATGGCCAGCACTGATTCAATGGATAAAGGGAAGAGAACTTATTAAAACTGTATCCATGATAATTTTTTGATTTGTCTGAGAAGTATAAGTGCATTATAAATTTTGATTTTAATCTTCATTTTTCACAAGTTTGCTTTTTTATTCAAAAGGAATATTTTCTCAACTTTTTTTTTTTACAGAAAAGTGAAATTTTCAGACACGTTTGTTTAGTAGCCTTACAGGTACTAAAACAATATTTTCGTAAATCTAATATATCGTAAATACGTTGGCCTATTACTGAAAATAGTGTATTAAAATGTTTGAAAATATTTGCATGGAAAATGTTTGTAAGGAAATGAATTAATAAAGGAAATACTGTTACATCACAAACAAAAGATATGAACCTATGTGTTGGTAAAACGTGAGCTCTATAGCTTCAGCAGATTTCGAGATAATTTAATATTCTGATAACAGAAAGTTGCGCACCAATATCACGTAAAAGCATAATGCGACAAGAGTTTTATTATGTAATATTAGTTACAGTTAAAACATATACCTACACAACTTTGCTTTGTACTATAATATTGTTTTGATTATTTTTATAAGGCTAAAGATACCATCAATATAAGTTTCAACTTATCATGTCATATTCAGTGTCCTTCTTTGGGATAACACTTTCTTTATGAATGTTGTGTTTAATTCACTTAGTACAGTATAGTTGTAATTATCATGGAATTTGTGTGAATATTCCTTCTTTACTCTTTATTATGTTATTAACGTTTAAAACACAATTGCAATATTAGGGAAAGAAATAGGTGTTACTACTTTTGTTTTACAGAGAATATAGAAAATAACAAACAGAAAGAAGCCATATAAAAATTATGACATAAAATTTCACGTTCCGTTTGAAGTTTGTGCACCACTGCTTTCTTAATTCAACAAACTGCTTATTCCTCCTCCCATACCTAGCACTTAATGCCCGCGCAGGACGACAAGGTCAGAAAAATGCGCTTGCTTTGACATCACTGATCTACTTGATGTATTTAGCTTCAGTTAAAAGTCTCCTTCTTGACCATGACCAGAGGGGAATAGCCATCAAGGCAAAAGTTTCAGAGATGTTCGCCACCGCCACGAGTCGACAAGCGTCAGTCAACGTGTCTGTCCGTCCCGTCCGGTGGGTGATTTCAGTGGAGCACGGGCCTGCATCGATATCCCGCAAGGGGCGGGGGAGGGGGTGTCGAGGGTACATGTGAGAGACCGCTGCAACGACTTCCCTTAGTGCTCTTTTAAACCGATTTGAGCAAGAGAGAGTAACTATCGTACTAAAACTTGGGAATCGCATTCTCGATAATAACTATGCGGAAATGTAACTTCCGCTACTTCTCTCGGAAACGAAAGTGCAGCGTTAGACAAAGATAAAGCTCTCGTGGAAAAGAGAAAAAGTTCGCAGTGCTGTTACTAAATTTGTGAAGTTATTAAAAACTGTTTAAGGGTACCTTTCTCTAGTATAATTTTACTACATTTCAAGATTTTTGCGTCAGAATTCTTAAATCCTATGGAAATAAAAATTGGCATACACTTTCTGTACAGCACTAGAGTCGACGCCAATTCGGAAGGCGGTTGTCTGCTAGCGTTTGCGTCGAGAGAGACAGATAGAGAGAGCAAGGCAGCGTACAACATTGCCACATCGTACTTCACGCGCACGTGCAATACAAATAGCGCAGGAGAGAATTTAAATTATCAAAAGACAACAATGACCTTAGCCGTTGATTACTGTAAGCATTACACCAAACAAGCCCTCTTTCCTTCACTAACAATATTCTTTGCACGGTTCTCAATCCCACACCACATGCTTCTGCAGTCGTTTCTTGCATGTTGGCAACGTTGCAGTCAGCAACAAGATGGCCGGCAGCGTTCTGCTCGTCAACGTTTTTAAAATAATTATACACCTTAAACACTATTTTCCGCGCCTGCCTGTGCAATACTTGTCTTTTAACAGTCTCTTCTTCCATTTATTTACCTTACATACAAATAGTAAATGTTAGTTTTACTTATTCAATGTATTGAAACACTCGCACGTGAACTCGGAAAGTGCTTGTTATAGACTGATTCTGATTGGTTCTACTGTACAAGCTTGTGACGTCACATACCTGAAATGCTACGGCGCATATAGAAGCTAACCGCCTTCCGAAATGCCGTCTAATCTAGGCTTAAGTAATTTTCATGTTTTTGAAAACCTAATAGTTGTGTTTATTTAATTGTGAATATGTGTGAAATATTTTATTCAGCGAGCAGAGCGGCGAACGCACAGGAGGCTAAGGAGGCTCAAGCCCCCACAAATCAAAAAAGAAGGAAAATAAGGGAAAATAAGAAAGATTCTTAATGCAAAGACGTGTCCACCGCTGTGGAGTAACGTTTAACGCGTCTGACCATGAAACGAGCCGGCTCGGGTTCAAATCCTGGTTAGGACAAGCTACAAGCTACCTGGTTGATGTTTTTCCGGGGCTTTCCCTTAACCAATAATAATAATAATAATAATAATAATAATAATAATAATAATCCGTGGCGCTACAGCCCTTGAAGGGCCTAGACCGACCAGCCGGCTGCTGGCCTCAAGCCTACTTGCCGAAGCAGAGGTGGACGATCATCCAACCGGAATGGAGGTATGTGTGGTTAGCACGATGATCCTCCCAGCCGTTATAGCTGGCTTTCGCAACCTCTCGTAGCTCTCCAAGAACATCACGATGCAGGTTGGGCACCGGTCCCATTCACTGGCCGAAATTTCGCGAGAAAATTTCTTCTCCCATGGGGACTCGAACCAACACGCAATCCGTAGCGCGAGTCCTAGGCAGGATGCCTTAGACCACGACGCTACGGCGCGGGACCCCTTAACCAATTGAAGCAGAATTACTTGATAACTTTCGGCATTGGACCTCGGACTCATTTCGCCATCATTAATTCTGCAGTGGTCGCGAAAAGTGACATAAGTCAATTTCCACAAACCTTTTTTGATAATTTATTGACAACTTACACTGGTTTATGTCGATTTGATTTTTTTCTGTATGAATTATTGTAATGGGAGGAATACATATGTATTTTTTTTTTCCAAACGAGCAGATGTTCCGTAAGTTGTCAATAAATTATCAAAAAAGGTTTGTGGAAACTGACCTGTGTCACTTTTCCCGAGCACTATAGAATTCATATAGGCCTGTGGTCGTCAGCACTCGCTGAAATGTGCAAAGGGTACGCGGTGCTGTCCCGTGTGCACTGTCATGCAACAAGGAGAGACAGAGAGCATACCCGCTAGCAGCTACGGAGTGCACCCTAGTGCACTGCGTTTTCCGCGGGTAAGGGAGACTAGCCCCAGCGTGCTCTGTGCTGACGATCCCTGATATAGGCTATCAGCATCATCCATACTAAAGTCCGGGTTAAGTTCACGGTGTGGCGTGTTGCACTTGTACAAGAGCGCGGTCGTTCGGCTACTCAATAATTTACAGAATAGGAGTGGTAAGCACAATAAGCCTTAGGCTGCAGTGTAAGCTTTAGGGTCCCTGTAGCCTCGTTTAATTATTAGGCAGCGGCATTCCTTTTAAGATTTGTAGGTCTTTATTGCATGCACCGATAATAAAATGAAAATGCGACGTTATCACGTCTTGTTTGTTGCTGCTATATATTAATATAACATGGATATGGGCTGGGCTTTATTGCTCAGAGCATGAGTTAATTTGAAGATTATTTATATTATTTAGATTATTTATTTTAAATTAATTATTTAAAGATATAATTAAATAGAATAAATGAATAATAAAATAAAGTAATATAAGTAAAAATTATGTAATTTTATTTTAAATGTAAATAATTAATTAAAATAGGCGTACTTACTTTTTAATATCTAGTCATCATCCGTGTCACTTTCTCTTAAATCCACAATGAAACGTTCCCCATCTCCTGTTGTGTCTTGTATCCAGTACCGTTCTCCGACCTTGATTGTGTGGTCAACACAGGACGACCAGCGGTTAGAATTTATGTTTTCAACTCCTTCTCTTAAATGCTCACACACACTATACGCCATTTCATACAAGTTGAGAGGATTTGAAAGCATTTCTTTCCCCTTCTACTTCCTCTGAGTTCGTCAGCGACAGCGTAAACGACATTTCATGCAAGTTGAGAGGATGCGAAAGCATTTATTTCACTTTACGCTGTCGCTGACGAACTCAGAGAAAGTAGAAGGGGAAAGAAATGCTTTCAAATCCTCTCAACTTGTATGAAATGGCGTATAGGACTGAGGGTTGGGGTTGTATTGTTTTTCCTCACTTGGGACTTAAGGCGAGCCCATACTAGCTCTATCGGGTTAAGAACACAATGATGGGGGGGGGGGGAGACGAAGAACTTCATGTCCATAAGAGGTAGCTAATTCGTCCACTATGTATGTTTTATTAATATTGGCTTTCCTAATTGTTTGCATCATGGCTGCTTTAATAGGAATGGGATGAGGCACTGGAATTTTGTGATATTGCATAAAATTTATGATGTCTTTTACAGATGATCTAAGAGTGGGAAATTTGATAGCTTGCCTGGAGTGATAACTCGCATTATCCATAACAATAACACATTTTTTGTCTCTTGGTAAATTTTGGAGTAATCTAGTTTTGAACCAATTTTCGAAAACTTCACCTGTCATTTCATCGTGACTATCCGCTTTAGAATCTTGTATGTTTCTTGCAGATAAATAAAGACAATTGGGAACCCATCCCTCTCTTCCCCCAGCATGAAGCATCATGATACGCTTCCCTCTTGAAGATGGAGATTTCAAAATACAATTGCATGTGCCATCATCCCATCCTTTCCGAACAACATCGTGCGTATCGTACTATGTTTCATCAAGAAATACAATTTGGGATCCTTCAGACCGCAGTTTATTTAGGCGTTGCAAATAATTATAACGCCATGCCACAATTCTTGCGGATTCCATAATAGCTTGTTTCCTTTTCAGGATACGAAAACGAAACCCAAGTTTTTTAATCAATTCTCTTAAGGTTGTTTCTCCATAAGGAAAACCGGAAAGTTTGACTTTTTGTAATAATTCTTTTATTGTTAAGGATTGGTCCTTATTGTAAGAACTATATATTTCACGGCGAGTGTAATCTCACGTAAAACCATCTACTTTATTAAATTTTGTGACTTTGTGTCCACGCTTTTTAGGTGTCTTTGGTCCCTTTTTTACAATTTTACTTACAGTATTTCTATTTAATTTAAGAATTTTAGATGTCTCCGAAATTTTTCCTTGACCTAAATTGTCTTTCAGAACATACGTGTGAGCATTGCACACAAACGTTTGACACTGCTTACATAATTTTGGTCTAGTTCTTGAATTTGAATTGTTATTTAACTCTGATATATTATTATTATTATTATTATTATTATTATTATTATTATTATTATTATTATTATTATTATTATTATTATTACCATCGTCGTTGTTGACGTTCATGGGTATCGGTTCCGACACTTCACTCGCTTCCCACGGCCTCCACATTTTTATTATACACTGAACTGTAATATAATTAATTTTCACTGTGAACTAGAACAAGACACACTGCTAAAATTTGTAACTCTGGTTTATACACTCCGCGTGGAATATTGGAGCGGCCTTCAAAAGACTTGACGACGACAATGGACAGCGCGACATAATTAAAATTAATGAAACTACAAAGCTTCCGTCCTCTTTGACACCGCTAGCCTATTAATTGAACGTGGCTACTTTATAAGAGAAAAAATGCATTGATGTGTGTATCGACCATTGTTGAAAGTGTGTGTATCGACCATTGTTGAAAGAGTATGTATCGACCATTGTTGAAAGTGTGTGTGATCTTTGAAATATTTAATTTTTAACATTCTTATGCGTGAATGAATTTTTTACAACATAAGAAAAAGCTTAAACTATCGGTAATGTTCTATGTTCTGCAACTTTTATTCGGAGGTAGTTCAAACTATTCCCACCAACCAATCACATTTGAGTGACGCAGTCTCCGTACTTCTCAAACCATCCACGTTTTACGTAAGCATAGAGCTATACAACTTTAATGTTGCTCTGTGACACAGATTACAAATAGCCCCCAACAAACCATATTTCAAGATGCGCCATTGGCGGGCAGCATTTACATGATAACTAAAAAAATATTGAAGATATTTTAATGAAACATTATAAGAATGTATAATTCTCCAGTGTAAGTAACATAATAAAATGTATAATATAATTAATTAGTTTTTTAATTAAAAAATCTAAATATTCACTGCATTCTCCATTTCAGGGACTGAACTGGATTCCTGCGAATGATTAATTCTCAGACCTCTATCCTAATGGGTAGACCTAGTAGGCCCAATTCGTACGCTACTTTATCAGCTGTCTTCTGAACACATAGCAATTCATAACTCTTTATGACTTTACCAAAGCGGTCGGTCGATGCCATTTCGCATGCATTAAATCAGAACTTGCAAATGTGTGCCATACATATGCAATGTTTATTACAGACCTCTAAATAAAGCCGGCATTCGAATCTCGTATAAAGAGTCATAAAAGCTCCGACTAATGGACCTGTAATCTTTTGATCTACTGATCCTCAAGCTACGGCAACTAGGAGAAGTGATTTAATTGATCTGGATAGAAAAAAAGTTTCTTGCCATTCACTTTCAGCAATTCCTTCTCTCGATTGACACGGAAAGTTGTCCTCTGCAGCATTGCAACACCCCCACTCAAGGTTTCTGTTTAGTTGAGATCCAGCAGGTGTGCGTGATGGAAGCCGTAAAGTGTTGATTCATGTGGAGCAGAGAAATAGGTCCCGAAGGGAATTCAGTGTCAGTTCTTCACCTCAGCGGCGGAATATAGAGTTAAGGATTTTAACGCATGTTCAGCGATACGCGAATTATCTGTAGTAATGTCACGAGAGGTCTGAGATTTATCTGGGAAATCTCAGACCTCGAGTGACATTTATTAGGACTATTTCGTGAATAAAATAAAAATGTAAATAATATATCCCTAAAATTCGATCACAAAATGTTAATAATTGTATATTAACGACTAGGTCTACTTAACCTATTCAGACATTGTGAAGTTGAAATATTCGTTGATGAATATCAATTACTGCAATAAAGAAATTCGATCTTATTATTCAGTAATGCCAATTGCGAAAAGCGAAATACAAGTTTAACAATGTTAATTACATGTACTGCACTTTCCTTTATTATTATAACATAAATACATTTTCATTATCTGCTGAAATCATAATTTAATTTAACAGTAACAGTGGGGACAGCTATATACCAATGCTTATTATATATTCACAGCGAGACATGTTGCTACATAGTGAAGCCATCTCTGTGTAGATAGGCCTAATTAAAACACGAATTTTATTACGCCATACGGAAGGCAGTTTGATCAAAGACATTATTACTATGCAAGGTCTTTGGGTTTGATATGCGATGATGTTACATAAATTTGAACATCTGACTTTCTATTAATTGTTTAATTTCATTCACAAAATACAAATTTTATAAGCTACAATTATAGGTTAAGTTACCTGTGGGAGCAGGACCAATGTCAGCTGTACTTTATTTCGACCGTTTACTTACAATCAGTGCTACACGAAAACATTTTTTATAGCTCGACAAACGCGTTCTCGCTGTAGTGTGTAACGGAACTAAAGCTGCATCTACACAGTTCAATATTTCAATCGCGTATGCGTGCAATCTGGGAAGAATATTGAAAGAATCAAGTTTAAAAGGTACGTTCAATTAAGATGCATGAAGATTTTGTGTCTACATGGTGCGCCGTTTTGAACGCAGTCTTCACTGTGTAAATATATTAATTAATATTAAATATTATTCTTGCATTCATTGCTTTAAAGTTGAAAGAAAGGTTTAACCGTGTAGTTGCACCCTAATACGTATATTCATGATCATCAATTTACGGGGAAACAGTTGGCGGCAACGACTAAACAAAAGAACGACCATGCGATAAATTGATAGCGATAAATCTAGCTGCAAAAATTATCGCAAAGTGTGACTGTGATCGGTTGGAATTCAAAGTTTCATTACACTTCATTGGTCGAAAATGGAATAACGTCATATAAACGAAATAGTCAACAGTAATCTCATTAGAGGTTTTGATTTACCTGGAGTAAATCAAAATTCGAGTGGGATTTAATTCACTATTTCACGATTAGAAGAAAGAGCAATGTAAAGATTAAAGAAATAAAGTAATCTAATACAACAAAATAGGTATTAATTGACTTATGCAAATCTGGCTTTCAGGCAGAAGCTCCCTGTGAAGCAGGTTTTAATAATTTTAAGGGAAAAATTGTTCCGGGACCGGGTATCGATCCTGGAACCCTTCGCTTCGCGCACGAATGCTCCACCTACTGAGCTACCCCAGGAACTATACACGACACCGTCACAATTCTTCCCTTTATATCCACACAACTCAAATGGGCTGACAAGACGCCAGAACCCAACTTTGAGTACACACAATTCTGTGTGACTTAGGCTATGGGTTTCTGTTAATGTACCTACAGTAACGAATATATTATGCAAATCTGGCTTTCAGGTAGTAGCTCCCTGTGAAGCAGACTTGAATAATTTCAATAGAAAAATTGTTCTGGGGCCGGGTATCGATCGTGGAACCCTTCGCTTAGCGCACGGATGCTCTACCGACTGAGCTACCACAGGAACTATACACTATACCGTCACAATTCTTATTAATTGACTTACTAAAACTCTATTTCAATAATGTTAGCTCCACCAAACCGTTTGAACGGAGCCGCCATTTTGAGTTGAATGTCTATGCGGCAAACAAATGATGATTGCAAAGCATGTTTTATGGTACCGTAAAGAAACAAATGCTAGGGAGGTGATAAAAACAGAAGAAAGTATGTAAGTATTAGAAGAAATAAAGTAGTCTAATACAATAAAATAGATATTAATTGACTTACTAAAATTCTATTTCACTAATGTTAGCTTCACCAAAACGTTTGAACGGAGCCGCCATTTTCAGTGGACTATCTATGCGGGAAACAAATGACGATCGCAAACCATGTTTTATAGTACCGTAAAGAATTTGCAGTTTGAAATGTTGGAAAACAAAGAAACAAATGCTAGGGAAGTGTTAAAAACAAACAAATGCTAGGGAAGTGATGAAAATAAACAAATGCTAGGGAACCGATGAAATTGTGCGATAAGCAACCATGATTGGTTGAAAGACGTCCTTTTGTACCGCTTTATTAGTGGAAAGTAGCATGACGTAGTTAAAGTGTAAAGTCAACATAAATAGACCTGCAATTTGATAGCATGTCAACTTCTTATAATTGAGTTAGAGACATTGTGCGTGGGTTTATAAATTCTGTTCGTGATCCCCATATTCTAAAAAAAGCTTAATTCGTAGGATATGCCTATTGTTTTCTTTTACGATTTTTAGCATTTAGTTACTTTTTTTAAAGATGTACATAATTACACTCATGTTATTTTATAAGATCAGGTCTATATTTCACTGAGCACGGTGGTGTAGTGGTTACCATGTCTACCGTATACCAGGGAGGTTCGTGGTTAAACCCCCAAGGCCGACTACCTGACTTGAGATTTTTCACGTTTTCCCAAATCTGTATTCTATGTTCAAATTATCACTGTGCATAAACTATATTGTTTATTGTTAGTTATACTATAACACAGCCTAAAACAAAGAGATTTTATGTACCATGCGTATGTACAAACGAACTCGTGTAAAACAGTGGTAAGGAGATTCGTTAGAAAATGCCCTTGCATTCCTCTTCGATGCAAGAAAACTATTAAACTAAGTAAAACGTTATGACCAAGCTTCGGTCCTGGGCACAGAAATACATGAAGTTCAGAACGCACGGTCGGTAATGTTGTGTTGGTGGAGTGGGAGATGGAGCGCGCCGTTACTTCGCGTCTCAACATGTAAACAGTCCGTCACAGTACGGCACAAAACATATTTCACCCTGTACAGATGCAGTATATACAGTACATTCCGAGTGTTGACAATAAATGTCTACCATTAAAGTATTAACGTGAGTTGTAACCTTCAATCAGGTGTCCCTACGCCGAAGCCTGTTACACGTACCGCAGCCAAGCAGCAATACACACAACGGTAATGCACATTACGGACCCAGTGCTGTTGCAGGATCCCACAAGGGTCATGACGTCATTTATACTCCGTGTACTCTAAACCTCATACTGGTTACTCTGTGTCCCTAGGTCGAAGCCTGGTTATGACAGACAGAATTTTTTAACGACAAAAATTGTTTTACCAAACTCAGAATTCTTAAGGAAGAAAAATTAGATGAAATAGGTAAACGAGTGGAACGAGTCGACCTGGTTGGCGAGTTGGTATAGCGCTGGCCTTCTATGCCCAAGGTTGCGGGTTCGATCCGGGGCCAGGTCGATGGCATTTAAGTGTGTTTAAATACGACAGGCTCATGTCGATAGATTTACTGGCATGTAAAAGAACTTCTGCGGGACCAAATTCCGGCACATCTGGCGACGCTGATATAACCTCTGCAATTGCGAGGGTTTTAAATAAAACATAACATTTTCCAAACAAATCTCATTGACCCAAACTAAACGCTGTCACATAGTTGACCTCTCTGACTGTGTGGTTAGCACAATTCAGGTCCACCATAGAGACGTTACAAGCTAAGCTCAAGACGAAGTGTAAACACTCAATCCCGTGGATTTAATGTAAACTTTCACCCATGCCGAGAATCGAACCACAGACCGCTTGATTGGGAATCGAATACTCTGTTCATTGTGCCAAAGCGACGGATTAGGCACGTACTACTCCTTTGAATTCTCTAATAATTTAACTGAACAGTGCTACTACGAAATCCGCCACTGCAGAACTTAAAAATGTTCTGAATTGCATAACTTGCATGTGCGGGTATTTTGCCAGAATATTCTGACTAATGGTCTGGGATTCTCCCGTGAAGTAATAGCTTACGTATCGAAATCGAGTGTAGCCATGCCAACTTATCTCCCACCTTCTTCCACTTAAAACCTGCTGGTTCTGCGTAACGGGTGTAATACAGAATATTCGGAGAGGGTTAGAAACTTTGATAGTTGATGGTAGTCACAACAATACGTAAAACTTTGTAATAAATGTAGATACAATGAATAATAATAATAATAATAATAATAATAATAATAATAATAATAAAAGGGAAAGGAAATAGCCACCCTACCATATTATCTCCTAGCATAGAAGGGCTGTCTTCTGCTGTTAGTATCGGAAACTTAAAGAAAATTATGCGTTTAGGTGAGAAATTCAACCTGTTCTAATGTGCCCCCTTCTTCCCTAATATAGGGGGAAAGGAAATCTTTAACCAATCCCGTTATCTACTGGCTTAGTTGCCTCATGACATGCTTAATTGGTGTCACTTATGACGTTTAAATCTGCCTTCGGACAATTGACTGAACAACTACAATAATAATAATAATAATAATAATAATAATAATAATAATAATAATAATAATAATAATTATTATTATTATTATTATTATTATTATTATTATTACTATTATTATTATTTACTTACTGGTTTTTAAGGAACCCGGAGGTTCATTGCCGCCCTCACATAAGCCCGCCATTGGTCCCTATCGTGAGCAAGATTAATCCAGTCTCTATCATCATATCCCACCTCCCTCAAATCCATTTTAATATTATCTTCCCATCTACGTCTCGGCCTCCCCAAAGGTCTTTTTCCCTCCGGCCTCCCAACTAACACTCTATGTGCATTTCTGGATTCGCCCTTACGTGCTACATGGCCTGCCCATCTCAAACGTCTGGATTTAATGTTCCTAATTATGTCAGGCGAAGAATACAATGCGTGCAGTTCTGTGTTGTGTAACTTTCTCCATTCTCCTGTAACTTCATCCCTCTTAGCTCCAAATGTTTTTCTAAGCTCCTTATTCTCAAAGACCCTTAACCTATGTTCCTCACTCAAAGTGAGAGTCTAAGTTTCACAACCATATAGAACAACCGGTATTATACCTGTTTTATAAATTCTAACTTTCAGATTTTTTTACAGCAGACTGGATGATAAAAGCTTCTCAACCGAATAATAACAGACATTTCCCATATTTATTCTGTGTTTAATTTCCTCCCGAGTGTCATTTATATTTGTTACTGTTGCTCCAAGATATTTGAATTTTCCTACCTCTTGAAAGGATAAATTTCCACTTTTTATATTTCCATTTCCCATAATATTCTCGTCACGAGACATAATCATATACTTTTTATTTTCGGGATTTACTTCCAAACCTATTTCTTTACTTGCATCAAGTAAAATTCCCGTATTTTAAAAATAATTTTAAGGCATCACGTCTTCTCTACCAAACCACCAGAAATACAAATACAATAATAGAAATAAAAAGAAAAAATCACGCTATAAACAAAGTAAAGTTACACAAAAATATACGCAGGTTGCAGTCACAAAAAACTTTAGAGGAGTGATTAAGTATCATATTTAAAGGTTATGATCCATGGTCCAAGAAAACATTGTAAGCCCTTATTCTATATATTTGGAATTCTAACTCTCTCTTCATTGTATGTTTCTGCTAATATTATGTTCATATATGAACATTTACATGAGGTAATACGGCACATTCTCATCAGACTACAAATAGCCATAACATAACTGTTCCTAAATCTAGATTAACCAAGGTTTGTAATAGCCATTTTGTTGTGGGTGTGAAACTTTTTAATAAAAGTCCCTTTAACATTACAAATAGTGATAAAATAAAATTAAAGGATATGATTTTAGCAAAAACTTTTATACAGTACAGAAATACAGTATATTCAAATTAATTTTAATTAATTTGTATGTAACTAGCTTTAACTTTGACCAAGCCTATTGTAATTTTAAATAAACTAAACAGGACAACAATAGCTTTCATTGGTTATATTTCGAAATAAAATCTTATCAGGAACAGAGAAATGAAATAATTGAAAACAAATATCGTCTTGTTTATATTTCATGCAAACTTCATTTTTAAGAATTTCAGAGGTTTTAAAAGCGTCGTAACTTTGTAGTAACCCTGTTTATACAAAAATGCTGTCGAAACCTTAACGCAGCCTTATCCCCCACACTTTCACAAACTTTCAGACCTTAAAACCTCTGCCTACAAAATGACTTTTGTTACATTAAAGTGGTTCAATATAAAAGGAGGAGGTAGCAATATCGACTACTTTAAGTGGCAATACTTTTAAAAGCAAAACCCGTGGCAAGGAAGTATGTTAAGGAGGTTTTGAAAATATAGAAATGTTACGACCTGTAGAAGTCATTCTGTTAAGTTCGTTGAGCGTGCCTTACTTTATGACGCCATTATTTCGTATGTCGTCTTACAGAACGATATTTCTTATATCAACATTTGTTTTCTGGGCTATTCCAGTTTTACCTGCTATCATGCCAGCTACTCAGTATCGTCGTTGGCGTTCTCCTGGTAATAACCATCAATCATCACGAGACTCAAGTTGCAAGACGATCATGCTAAGTAATCGGAGGAAATCGGAATTCAACCCCTTTGGGGAATAATTAAGCAGCATTCCTCGGAATATCGATACCAGACAATTGAAGATTTGAAGCAAGCTATTAGGGAGGCATTCAGGGAAATCACACCGCCTTTGCTGAGTAAAATTTCACACTGGACATGGCGCCGCATCATTTTGTGCCTCGACAATGATGGTCCCATACTGATGTTTTGGATCTGCGTTTCTCAAACTATGGTCCGCGGACCATCTGTGGTCCTCGAGGTCTGCCCTTGTGGTCCTTCAAACACGATAGAAAAAAAAAATAAAATTCAAACTAATTGCGCATAACACTATAGCTTAAAATCTCAGAGTCTGAAAATGACACATGGCAATCAAATTTCACTTTTTCTCCCAATACTCACATTTTATGCAATTTATTACCCTATCCGTCTATCGGCTTCCCACTCTACTCTCAGCAACAAAAGAGGGATTTAAAGTACTATACACGTGGTGTTTCTCGCCATCTTCTCCCTGCACATCTGGCGCCGCGCCTGTAACCCAGCCAGGGACCACCCAAATTCATAACAGAGGACCAAAGTACCGAAACTTAATTAAATTTTAAAATACAAGTATATGGTATCAAAATATGCTACGAAAATGATAAATTTGCTTTCGAAGGGAACAAGAGTAAGGTGGTCCGCGGAACTGTTCTGACTCTATAAAGTGGTCTCCACTTCAAAAAAGGTTGAGAAACGCTGTTCTAGATCATTAAACAAGCCGGAACGTAAAGTATCAACCATTGTCACACATCTGCTATGACATGTTCAAAATGGATGCACATCAACATACAAATGGGGGGGGGGGGTAACAAAACTTTCCGACCTTACTGTATAATGAAGTGCATGAGATAACTTACTTACTTACAAATGGCTTTTAAGGAACCAGCAGGTTCATTGCCGCCCTCACATAAGCTCGCCATCGGTCTCTATCCCGTGCAAGATTAATCCAGTCTCTATCAACATATCCCAGTTCCCTCAAAATCCATTTTATATTATCCTCCCATCGACCTCTCTGATTCCTCAAAGGTCTTTTTCTCTCCGCCCTCCCAATTAACACTCTCTATCCATTTCTGGATTCGCCCATACGTGCTACATGTCCTGCCCATCTCAAACGTCTGCATTTTATGTTCCTAATTATGGCAGGTGAAGAATACAATGCATGCAGTCCTGCGTTGTGTAACTTTCTCCATTCTTCTGTAACTTCATCCCTTTTAGCCTCAAATATTTTCCTAAGAACCTTATTCTCAAACACCCTTAATCCCTTTTCCTCTCTCAAAGTGAGAGTCCAAGTTTCGCAACCATACAGAACAACCAGTAATATAACTGTTTTATAAATTCTAACTTTCAGACTTTCTGACAGCAGACTAGTTGACAAAAGCTTCTCACCTGAATAAAAACATGCATTTCCCATATTTATCCTGCGTTTAATTTCATCCTGAGAGTCATTTATATTTGTTACTGTTGCTCCTAGATATTTGAATTTTTCCACCTCTTCGAAAAATAAATCTCCAATTTATATATTTCCATTTCGTACAATATTCTGGTCACGAGATATCATCATATTCTTCGTCTTTTCGGGATTTACTTCCAAACCGATCGCTTTACTTGCTTCAAGTAAAATTTCCGTGTTTTCCCTAATCGTTTGTGGATTTTCTCCTAACATATTCACGTCATCCGCATAGACAAGCAGCTGTTGTAACCCGTTCAATTCTAAACCCTATGTGTTATCCTGGACTTTCCTAATGGCACACTCTAGAGCAAAGTTAAAGAGTAAAGGTGATAGTGCATCTCCTTGCTTTAGCCCGCAGTGAATTAGAAAGGCATCAGAGAGAAGCTGGTGTATACGGACTCTGTTATAAGTTTCATTGAGACACATTTTAAGTAATCGAACTGGTTTCTTCGGAATACCAAATTCAATAAGAATATTATGTAAAACTTCTCTTTTAACCGAGTCATATGCCTTTTTGCAATCGATGAATAACTGAGGTACTGTACGCTTATACTCCCTTTTTTCTCCAATATCTGTTGAATAAAAAAAATCTGATCAATAGTCGATCTATTACGCCTAAAACCACACACTGATGATCCCCAATAATTTCAGTCGATAAGATAAAGGATATAATATTTTTAATAATAACAGAAATGACGAAATTATTCATCATCTGATCTTGACTGTCACAAATAGCCTTTCATCCCAGCCAATGGCGAAAATCCAAACCGCTTTTGGGTGAATGTTACGTCCCCCGCGGCCCAGTACTGAGATGCCCGTGTTTTATTTAGAGTTTAATTAAATGTAATTCGCTGTGACGAATACGTATAATAGTATGCGAAGTATTGTGCGTGGAGGTTACAAAAATGATGATGAAATATACCAGAGTTGTATTTTGTGAAGTTTACTGACATAGAATCGTAACAAAATTGCGTAAGTACATTTTAAGCGAGTCTATATATTACGTAGCACATGAATACGAAACGTTCACATAATCGATCTGTATGTTTTACGAAGTGCCTGGAAACGTAAATGTGCTTTTATATTGATTTTCTACCTGTTTCGCATAGATGGTTTCATTATACGGCGCTTTTGTAATACGGTGCATGGCACTTTTGACAGTTTTATCTGTCATATGTTGGCGCTTATGACCAGCATCTTTCAAAATTTTACTCGCTTCATTCTCTTGTAAAATTGTGCAGTATGCAGTAACATTTCACGACATCAACACAGAAATTTACATTTAAATCAATTGGCCTGTGAAATAGACGCCATTTCAAAAGCGTATTCCACGTAGTGTCTAGCTCACGTAAATTGTAATAATTGGAAAGTTTCACTTTCATCTGATAATTGTTTACATAAATTAGCCTGTTGTAATAAGGCATTTACAGGTCTAGTCACCTTGTTCTTAAGGGGACCGGGTAGTGATTAAGGGTAAAAAAATCCAATTTTTTTAATTCGTGTTTTAAAAAGTACAAAACTTGCTCTTTAAAACAATATATATTTTTTGTGAGGGTATCTATGCAGATAAGACCTTTAAATGGTCTCTTTAAATATGGCGGCGCTTGTAATTCGTACACCCTTCTTTTTTTTTAAAGCATTTTCCCGTAAGTTGATCGTTTTCAAACCTAAGTGCATTTTTCTCTGAAATTACAAAATCAATTTACAAGAAATTTTTACAGTGTTTTCTGCAGCCTGTGTTCTACAAAGTAGACCTACGGGTTTAAGAATATCACACGAATAACACGAGGAAAAAAATCTATATGCATTGAAAAAAATGGCAAAAATTGTTAATCAAAGTTAAATATTTTTTTCTGTTTCACTAAGGGTTAAATATTTAACTAAATTTTGCTTTAGAATTTATAACATACTTTACTTGGTAACTTAAAAAAATACAAGACATATGAGTGAAGATTGTAGCAAGTAATGTGCACCTGAATAATGTGATACATTTAACAAAGTGGAGAAACAGGTTATGAGTTAGGCCTTTCTTTTGCACTTGGATAAGAAACTAATTAGTTGTATTTTATACCACTGAATTCAGAATGATTTATTGTATAACCATGAAAATTTCTATACCACTTTGCAGACTAAAAGCCTAGAAATATTGAACTAAACTTCTTTTTACTGTAATTCTTTAATTGTACAGCATCACCACCCACTTTCCTGAACAGCAAATTCTTTTGGGTTAATTTCACATTTCGTGAATAATTTCGAGGGAAAATTTGTTCCGGGCCCGGCATTTCACATTTCGTGTTAATTAATTGACGTAATAGGGTCCGTCAAATACCACAAAAGTTAAGTAAAAATTCCCACACATTAGAAAACAACGACAATTTAAATAATTAAAATAATGATTGTTACGAAGTTGGCATAGGCTATATTTCATTTCTATAGGCTACGTCTTATACTTTCCGAAAAAATGTTCTTTCATCATATTATGAATGACATTAATGTTTGAACTTCACGTGCCTATAGTCCTATATTTTTTTCATCATCACAGTACGTTTCCTCGTTACTTAGTACCTACTCGTAGAATGAGAAAGTAGAAACTGTTTTTCGGCGGTGAAAAAAAAATGGTTTATTTAACGACGCTCGCAACTGCACAGGTAATATCAGCGTTGCCAGTGTGCCGGAATTTTGTCCCGCAGGAGTTTTTTTTTACATGCCAGTAAATGTAGGTTACTGGTATGAGCTTGTCGCACTTAAACACACTTAAATGCCATCGAGTTGGACCGGGATCGAACCCGCAACCTCGAGCATAGAAGGCCAGCGCTATACCGACTACGCTACCCACACCGACTCGCCAGTGAAGGATGTGAAATGGGAACTTCTGTGTAGATGTCTCATTGTTCAAGAACCCAGCACGTCTATTGCATTTCCTTCTTGCTTATAATAAAACGTACAGTGCTTTAAAAAATAACAACTTCTTCATCCATCTTGTATCTCACTGGCAACTCAACTCGTTAACCTCGACGCTTATGTATCCCGATCCCAAATGCGCGTTGAACAAGCGTTCATAATAACGCGCGTTAATTCAGTATCATAATCAATCCTCGACTACCACAATTTATCCTCGACTACCATAATCAATCCTCGACTACCATAATTTATCCTCGACTACCATAATCAATCCTCGACTACCATAATTTATCCTCAACTACCATAATCATTCCTCGACTACCATAATCAATCCTCGACTACCATAATTATCCCTCGACTACCATAATCAACTCTCGACTACCATAATCATTCATTAACTATCATAATCATCCATCGAGTACCATAATCAACTCTCGACTACCATAATCATTCATTAACTATCATAATCATCCATCGACTACCATAATTATCCCTCGACTACCATAATCAACTCTCGACTACCGTAATAATTCATTAACTACCATAATCATCCATCGACTACCATAATTATCCCTCGACTACCATAATCAACTCTCGAATGCCATAATCATTCATTAACTACCATAATCATCCATCGACTACCATAATTATCCCTCGACTACCATAATCAACTCTCGAATGCCATAATCATTCATTAGCTATCATAATCATCCATCGAGTACCATAATCAACTCTCGACTACCATAATCATTCATTAACTATCATAATCATCCATCGACTACCATAATTATCCCTTGACTACCATAATCAACTCTCGACTACCGTAATAATTCATTAACTACCATAATCATCCATCGACTACCATAATTATCCCTCGACTACCATAATCAACTCTCGAATGCCATAATCATTCATTAACTACCATAATCATCCATCGACTACCATAATTATCCCTCGACTACCATAATCAACTCTCGAATGCCATAATCATTCATTAGCTATCATAATCATCCATCGAGTACCATAATCAACTCTCGACTACCATAATCATTCATTAACTATCATAATCATCCATCGGCTACCATAATTATCCCTTGACTACCATAATCAACTCTCGACTACCGTAATAATTCATTAACTACCATAATTAGATTAGATTTATTTATTTAACCTGGTAGAGATAAGGCCGTCAGGCCTTCTCTGCCCTTCTACCATAATCATCCATCGACTACTATAATTATCCCTCGACTACCATAATCAACTCTCGACTACCGTAATAATTCATTAACTATCATAATCATCCATCGACTACCATAATTATCCCTCGACTACCATAATCAACTCTCGACTACCGTAATAATTCATTAACTACCATAATCATCCATCGACTACCATAATTATCCCTCGACTACCATAATCAACTCTCGAATGCCATAATCATTCATTAACTACCATAATCATCCATCGACTACCATAATTATCCCTCGACTACCATAATCAACTCTCGAATGCCATAATCATTCATTAGCTATCATAATCATCCATCGAGTACCATAATCAACTCTCGACTACCATAATCATTCATTAACTATCATAATCATCCATCGACTACCATAATTATCCCTCGACTACCATAATCAACTCTCGACTACCGTAATAATTCATTAACTACCATAATTAGATTAGATTTATTTATTTAACCTGGTAGAGATAAGGCCGTCAGGCCTTCTCTGCCCCTCTACCATAATCATCCATCGACTACTATAATTATCCCTCGACTATCATAATCAACTCTCGACTACCATAATCAGTCCACGACTACCATAATCTATCTTCGACTACTATAATCTATCTTCAATTACCATAATCTATCCTCGACTACCATAAACAATTCTCGACTACCATAATCATCCATCGACTACCATAATTATCTCTCGACTACCAAAATAAGCCCTCGATCACCACATAATCAGCCTTCTACTATCATAATCTACCTTCGATTACCATAATCTATCTTCGACTACCATAATCTATCCTCGACTACCATAAAAAGTTCTCGACAACCACAATCAGCCCTCGACTATCATAATCTATTCTCGTCTTCCATAATCAATCTTCGACTACCATCGAATTCCATAATGAATCATCAAACACCATATTCAGTCCTGAACTACAATAATCTTCCATTATTATTCATCATACTTACTTACAAATGGCTTTTAAGAAACCCGCAGGTTCATTGCTGCCCTCACATAAGCCCGCCATCGGTCCCTATCCTGTGCAAGATTAATCCAGTATCTATTATCATATCCTACTTCCCTCAAATCAATTTTAATATTATCTTCACATGTACCTCTCGGCCTCCCCAAAGGTCTTTTTCCCTCCGGTCTCCCAACTAACACTCTATATCCATCATAGTAATCCTTTATTATCCATCATAATTAGCCATCATCACTCTTCAACGTCATTATGACCAGTCTTCATAATCCATCATTGTCATTCCTTATTACATTCTTTCCTGATAACCATACAAAATAATCACCTATATTTACCCATCGCTAATAACCTTTACTAGTTATTCATTCATATTTATGATCATCATATGGTTTTTCAGGTAGTGGTTTCCCTCACATATTACTAGTTATGAACATGTCATTTACCAACATAACCGTACATAATTGCCCATTATAATCACACATTACTACCCATCGTCAATCAACACTACCAGTTATGAACTTGTCCCTTACCATGGATGGGCAACTCGTGCTCCCAAAGTGCTAAAAAACCTTGAAAGAGAGAAAGGCAGACGGAGCCAGCAGCAGCAGTTACAAGTTGTTTGTAGTTTCGCTGCAAAACCCACGGTGCGCTCTGGGGGCTCATGCAAGTGGTCGTGATATCTATTCCATGATTTGAATTTCAGATTGACGCATGGTACAATAATTATAGCAATTTTAGACAGACTATACCTGAACACATAACAAAATTATATTATTTTCTAGCTTTGTAAATTAGTTTAGTACTGGAAACACAAACTGAATATAACCTTTTCAAGATACAAGAAATATAGCTGCAACACTTATTTAATATTACACTATTTGTTAATATTTCTTATTGTGTGTCTTATTTGAAACGTAGAACGCTAGAATTTACAAGTCTTTTTACATTAAAGAGTATTCCTTTGTTCTGAGAAAGATAATAGTCTGCATTCGCAAACAATAACGAATTCAAGGAAGAATTTTTTACATGTCGCGGCAGATGAAATAAGTTACTTCTGAGCTCTTTCTTTATTTTGAGAGTTTTACACTTCTTTCTTGTATTAAACTCTGCCTCAAGCACATACAGTATATATTAAAGCAAAGAGTATATTTGGAAATTCTACTTAGGCAACATTACGAACAGTTAGATTCCTGATTTTGCTGGAATCTGAGTGGCGTGCTGTTCTGTAGATTTATCAATTCAAGCTATAAATTTTCAGGATTTTCTATCGGCGTAAGCGAAAAAGATTTCAGAAAAATTTCGATTCCTTGTCAATTGTCACTGTTTCTCCAAACGTAGCAGTGAATTCTGCTGTAGGTCTTGAAGTAGGGTCTTATATTTGATAAGGAGATTTTCTTATCACTCTTCAAGATAGTTTATAGTCAAAGAAAGTAAAGTTGTCTATGTTCTACATGATACTACCACATTTCAAATTTATCCATAAATGTTCTTAGCTAGTCGATTATATGTCGTGCAATTCTGTAACTCGCAACGCACAATGTGCTAATGATATTTGATATCCGTCTCACGTTGTTGATATCTCATTTTTACCTTTAGCTTTTCTAAAGCAGATGCAGACACTAATTCTTTACTAAAACCTTCACTGTTTATTTGTAACATAAAATGTCATGCGTAAGAGAGTGTAATAGAATGCATGCTTCACCTCTTTCTTAATAAAAAATTCTCTTTTTACTCGAAACTAAAGGGAAATGATCTGGGAATTATATTGTTTTTCACTTAAATCGAGCCGCCACTTACTGCAGACGCGATCGAACTTGTGTCTTGAAAGAACCGCACACATACAGTACAGCTAGTACAGAGTCCGTTCTACCTGCAGTGAGATTGTGTTGACACTTTAAGATCACGAGTTGCCCACCCATGTCCCTTACCATCATAACAGTACATAATTACGCACTTCAAACACTCATTATTACCAATCGTCTGTCGCCATTACTAGTTATGAACATCTACCATTTACTATCATGACCAAACATAATTACCTACCGTAACCATTATCTTCACTTTAATCATAAACAATCAGCAACATCGATCATGATCAGTTACCTTTATCCATTAAGAAAAAAAAAAAAACAGGAAAACCAGAAGTCTACAGTCTTTCATGCACATTTGCCAGATGGACGCATTGCAATATTGTAATTCAGAATGGAAATAGTAGCCCTCAGAAATGGAGACTTGGTTTGCGGCTGAGGCACCCGACAGAGCACACAAAAAGGCAAGACGGGCAAGCCTTGAACCGGGTTTGGCCGGGGGAAAGGGGGTTATCGGATTAGTAGGCAAAAAGATGGCTGAAGCCCGCACTAAATTATGTCCGGATCTCAGTCTGTCTGGCTGCGAAGGACACGGGCCTTGGGTCACATCTTATCATGTAACCAGTTCTGCACTTAGCCACAGCTTATAATATTTCTTTTGCTCTTCTGGAGTTATTTCTTTTTTTTCATATCTTGTTACTGCAGCTGGCAGAAGTACCCGCGCGCGGTAAGGATCTTAGAAGGTTAATTCTCATCATCATTACCATCTTTCATGCATGGCCATCCATTGTCCTTGAGAATCTACACTTATTTCGGCGCTTCTTTGGACGTTTTACTTTTATTTTATTCGTTGGAGTACATACAGTAAGGTTGAGGTAACTTTATTCTTAAAATCTGCAATGATACTCTTATATTCTTCAATATAAAAAATTAATATATAAAGTGAATGTTATTAAAGTCATACATACTTGCTCGTTATACCTATGTCTTATGCGTTGCTCAACAGTTTAGTTCCTTTATCATGTTGGGAAAGATATTCCCGTTTACTGTTAATATCTTCCTTTTTTTCTTTTTACTTCCAAGTCTGTAGTACAGTATTTCGGGCATATTTTCCAGTTGGACAGACCTTATGAGCAAAGCTCGGAACTTGGGGACTTGTGTCTTTGCACGTGACTAAGTGACCGGACTTCAATGTCAACAAACTCCCGCTTCCAGCACGGAGGTACCGTCAGGTCTGCTACAAAAGTGGTTTCTGGCTGCGACAACATATTGATAATATTATGGTAGGTTGAAACACGTAATTTCATAGCATATATATAATAAAAATAAACATGAGAAATATATCAAATTTACTGTCCTGCTGTGTACATTTTATTACAGTGTATGACTACCTACATTCGAAGATTTTTCGGTAGTAGACTTTAAATACTGAATTTTTTCACTGTTACTGTTTTCTGTTCGATTTTCAGCAGTTGCTAGCTGATCTCGTATCTGAGAAAGATAAGTATATCCTAAATTTTTACCGAAAATAGTTTTCAATTAGTGTGTCACTACTAAGGCAAGCCCCTCTACGTTTCGATCCATGGCTATGGACAGATTTTTCTACAATTTGAGGGACTGCAATGCCTTTCAATGAATTTCGTTTCCAGCCTCTAGTTTGTGTGTGGCACAACTTACAAAATATAAACTCTCCATTCGAAAAAAATAATGTATCTCCTCCGAATTCTCCACGAAATTCTGTATCTTAAATTTAAAACAAAATGTATTTTGAAACTTCTATAACACCCATTCGAAATAACACGTATTTTCTATTTCCTCAAACAGACCGTTTACCTTTAATTCTCTGAATGTCATTGGCTTCGACATAACAGTTTCTTCGTCCGTCTTCCTGTCATTAGTTGTGGCCACTTTCTTAGTACATACGACTGTCCCTGAGCACTTGCAGCGTGAGCTTTGTGTACGTTGTACCTGTAACCTTACTCATGCACACGACACAAGTCCCCAAGTTCCGAGCTTTGCTTATGAGTTGAATTTACAACACGCGGACTGGTTGCTAGAGATTACTTTTGTTGAAGGACATAACAGTAAGTCTACCAATGAAGTTCAACTAAGTTTCCATAACTTTTCATTATTAATTTATGTCCACGGACATATCAAAATCATCACTTTCAATCATCTTAGCTGCTATGATGTATCGGATATATTATAACACCAACTTTTATTAATGTTTTTATTTGGGTTATAATAATAAGTAATAATATGTTTTGGTATTATTATAACAGCAATTTGGTGGTTTATTATAAGATAAAACAAAAATTCCACTGTGTAATTTAGATATCGTGAAGCAAATTGTATCTGATGATGCCGTGAAAGTCGAAAACGTTTATACATTATTTATATTTAACATGTATTAACAAATGTTAATATTAAATTGATAAGTTATAAGATTGAACATTTTAATATTATTTATTGTATTTAATAACTGACTTATCTGAAAATCAAAACATGAATTGTAAATCAATTAGATTTTATCTTAGCCGTGTGCAAAAACTGTATACATTTTTTCCCAATATAATTTTCTCCCGTCTCCAGAATATAACAAAAATATTTAATTTTCCTAACTAAAATATTCTCCATGATAGTATTCATATCAATTTCAAATTTGTCTGCTACGTTTGAACAAGTTCATGGAATAGCCAAATATTTTTCTACAAAAATTCAATCCCGTGCTTTCGATAAGTTATATAATCGTGATTCTTAATATAATGTCTGTTTCGAATTCACAAAACATATTACAGTAGAGCATCGATTATCCGAACACCGATCAACCGTTCCAGTTGGCAAATTAAAATTTGCGCCCGCGCCATGTAGAAGTTCCGCTTGCGCTGTTGCAAGATTTGGCGGCAAAAAAACGAATCTCCGGTCTGAAGCAAAAAAAAAAAAAAAAAATTCGACTTCTTTTCCTAAACTGTCACTTTGAAATTGTCAAACTAGGCTAGTCAGTTCTCTGTTTTATTTGTAACACGTGTGATACAAAATATATATACTGCGAGTTCAGTTCAAAATGTGTCATGGCTCGCTGTATGTCGTCATGAGGCTAGCCGATGAGCCTAGAGAATTCAATCTTCCTACACTTCCGCAGAGGCGTATTACCTATATGCCAGAGAAGTTGCCTAGCAAGTACGGCGTTCATTCTGAAGAGTGCTTACCGATACGTACGGTAATGCCGGGTAGTGGCAGGAATATGAACTGTTTGGAAACCTGTACTGAGGTGAGTTTTTTTTCTTACTGTCGGGATATGGGGAGAGGGTTAAGACGATTACTTACGTATTTGTTGACATGAACTTGGACGGTCAACATGGACACGGAGCATTTTATTTGTGTTGTGGAATGTTGTGGTACGCAATCGATGATAACAAATATCCTGCGTACGACTTGCCCGCGCAAAATACAGTTCGAAAGAGGTTATAGTAGCACACAGACCGTACAGACCGCCATCTGTTGCTACGACAGTCAAGTTATATCGTACACGTTCTCAAGTTCAGATTGAACACCTTGATTAATAGGCAACTTCTCTGACATAAAAGCTGAAACTCGCTTCAAATCGCTGACTCACCAACAGTGACGTCATGACACACTTTGAAATGAACACCCAGTATATATGTAGACCTACAGTTTGTGTTTAATATCAGTATTTCTTTGTTTCACCGGTACAATTTATTTTCGTAAATGATCGGTTATCTGAAAATTCAGTTATCCGAACACCTCCCGTCCCCAATTGTTTCGGATAATCGATGCTCTACTGTATATCATTTTTAATGTACTTATAAAATGCCACGGAATTTTATTCCTTGCTTACAGCAACGCTAATTATAAAGTTGGTGCAGTGTATCTGGAACGATTGTATAATTGCTTCTCGAAAGTTGTGCAGATGACGTATCCATATCTATTTGCAGTGAGAGGAGAACAGCTCTGTGAACAAGCGTCTGTCTTAAAATCAATACGTTACTCCCAATGGAAATGTTGCGAGCCTGCTGAATAGGACTTACGTTGACCACACACAACAGGAACATCTCCTCTGTGAATGGACCGTCTCTTGAGGTGCCGCGCACTGAAGCCACACACAGCTTTACATCCGTAAATATTCTGTCCCGCTAGCATTGAGTGGCAGTTGTTAGCAACACCACTTAAACTTAATCATATAACTTTCTTTGTCTTAAAAATTCATTGATTTTCAGGACACATAACAATTATTCCAAAGCTAGAAATAGTCTCTTATCCTCCTGAGTCCTGAGGCATTTTCTGTTCAATGTAATTCTACACTTCAAAAAAGTCACTGACATGAGGAAGTATGCCGAAAAAGTTCTGCACAAATGCAGCTCGTATATTATACTATACTTCGGGTCTCTGCACATTTGCTGACGCCAGCGTTTCTGGCGCGTGTCCTTGAATAAATCACAGTCTGGGAGCATCTTTTGATAGTGTAGTTGAGAGTGGTACCACCTCCTATACATGTCACGTCAGCAATCTGCCAACCACAGTGCCAGTCTTATTGCCCCAACAGCGACAAAAGTAAGATACTCGCACTTAACGTCCCTACGCTAGCGTTTCTACAGCATGTCCTTGAGTACACTGTCCAGTCAGTGAGTTTCTGTTGCCACTGCAGCTGAGAACGATACCTCCTCCTAAATACACGTCACATCAACAATCTGCCAATCACAATTGTCAGCTTTATCGCCCATAGACTACTACAAAGGTAAGACACTCTCACTTAGGGTTCCCATTACTTATTTCACATTCCAAAAACGGTGGCGCGGTCTATACATCTTATATCACATTTTTTTGTTACTTTTGAAATATGTCGTTTACTGTAAACTTATTTCGAAAGCATAATAATAATATAATAATAATAATAATAATAATAATAATAATATTATTATTATTATTATTATTATTATTTTATTTTCGCTGGCAGAGTTAAGGCCATAAGGCCTTCCTTTCCACTCAACCAGCCTTGATCAATGCAATACATATTTAAATTACAAATATTTACACTACACTTAAAAGGTTCTCCAGCAATATTCTTCAGTTAAGTTAACGACTAGTGGACTACATATTTATTTAAATTTAGATAAACCTATAAGGTAAAGTAGTAACTTAATTTATGAGCTAATTTAATTCAATCAATTATAATTAATTTGAGATTTGAGATAGCTAGTAAAATGATGAAAATTAATTTAATATAAGCTTACTAGAACTATGTCCTACGGTACCTTGGCGTTGAGTTTCTGGTCGCCATTTTCATTTACAAATAGTTTAAACCCGCTTTGCAATGATTAAATCGTTCGTCTTGTTCCTGTAAGTTCCAAGAGATGTCAGGAGCTTGACAAGCACAGAAAAAAAGTGATCGATAACGATTCCACCTATTGGCAAATTTGAAACTAAATGCATGTATGAAGTATAGTATACTATACTCCAGGACCTCATTCTTTTATAGTATGTTTTTCATGGAAAGATCTCGCCACTACTTTCAAATCAAAAGACCTCTCATTTCTAATGCAGAGTCAGCGGTATAGAACTTTTAAACCGTGTTGACTGTATGTTGATGTAAGTAGTTAAAACTTTATAATTGCCCATTCCCAAAGTTCAGTTTGCTTTATATTTTATATGAATAGCTAAATTTCATAAATGATCGTGCGCAATGGTAAATTAAAAATAAAATGATCAGTTAATTACAAATAAGGGCATATAATTTAGACTCCCTTACATCCGTCATTGTTCTGAGAAATCCATTACAATGTGCTACTGTATCACCAAGCTCTATTAAGAACTTAAGATTTGCGTACGATTGTAAAAGCTTTAATTGTGAAACCTTTAATTATTTTCCATAGTGAAGAGCGAGATAATTGAATATTGACTTTTCTCTCATAGAGCATAGAATTGTGGGAGAAAGAGAAAGGTGTATCGTTCTATCAAGCAGGCAGTGCGTTTCGGAGAAAATGGTTCTACACACCACATTAAGCGTGTCACAGAAATGTCCATTTCTTCAACTCATACTGTAATATAGACTATTTGCATTACTCACGTGCCATGTTGGGTGCATTTTGAAGGAGTATTAGAGTGATGAAAATTATATCGAGTTATGGTTTATTTACTTTCATGTTTACTATAATGTTTTCGTCATCATAGTTTCAAATACTTGATGTGTACTATCTTGATATAGGCTAAATAGTGACATGAGCTACTGCTAGGAAGTCAAAAGGAGGACAGCAAGGCAAAGGAAGCTCTTAATAGAATAAGGAGCATCTTCTGCGGACCTCTGGAAAAATAACTGAGGAAGAAACTTATGAAAAGCTTTGTGTGCGGCAGGAATATGGATGTTACGACGAAGTGAAGAAAAACGACTAGAAGCATTTGAAATGTGTATATGGAGAAGAATGGAGCGTGTAAAATGGTCAAACTGAATAAGAAATTAAGCTGCGCTACAAAGAGTGGGTGAAGAAAGAATAATGCTGAAACTGATCCGGAAGAGAAAAAGAAATTGGCTAGGTCACTAGCTAAGAAGAAACTGCCTGCTGAAGGATACACTGAAAGAAATGGTGAATGGGAGAAAAGTTCGGGGCAGAAAAAGATATCAGATGATAGATAACATCAATGCGGAGAATAAGAGGAAAAGGGAAAATAGAAAAGATCGGAGATGCTGGGTTTGCAGTGAAAGACCTGTCCTAGGGCAGGAAACTATAAATGAATGAATTAATTAATTAATGTTCTGATGTTAATGGACGCCTATCTCTATGAAGTAACTGAAACATATAGGCTTACTCAGTATATTAGTTAAGTAGGCTATTAAAAATCGTAAAACAAGTATCTTTACATATCTCTGATTGTGTTATTTTGGCTGCATATTCGAGTAGCGTGGACATCGTTTCTGGGTTATCCTAGAAAAAAAATATATAGGCCTATACATACATACATAGTAGTAGTAGTATTTATTTATTTAACCTGGTAGAGATAAGACCGTCAGGCTTTCTCTGCCCCTCTACCAGGAGATTCCAACTACAATATCAACAATAAAATTACAATTAGTATTAGATTTACAATTACAATTACAAATAATATTACAATTAGTATTAAATTTACAATTACAATAAAATCAAAGTACGAAAAGATTACCTGAATAATTAAAGCTAGATAATTTATCATAGAGAAACAAAGAATATTTTATATTTACTGAATTACAAATTAAATCTAGAATAACAAAATTGTATAGTGATGAAATTACTGAATATTGAAATATTTTGTGATAGATTAAAGAAACTATTTACAAGTAATCAATTACTGACCAAGTGCCTAGTAAGTTTTCGTTTGAATTCAATTTTATTTCGACAGTCCCTGATGCTAGCAGGTAGCGCATTCCAGAGTCTTGGCAGGGCTATTGTGAAAGAAGATGAGTATGAGGAGGTGCGATGGGATGGTATTGTTAGTATTTTTTCATGACGAGAGCGTGTGTTCAGATTATGGTGGGAAGAAAGGTAAGTGAAGCGAGACGACAGGTACGAAAGAATAGAAGAGTTCAAGATTTCGAAGAGAAAGAGAAGTGAATGTAAATTTCTTTTCTTATCTAGTTTAAGCCAACCTATTGCTTCTAGGGATGGGGTAATATGATCATATTTACGAACATTGCTTACAAAACGTACACACAAATTATGAGCACGTTGAAGTTTCATTTTGTTGTCGCTGGAGAGGTCAGTCAGTAAAATGTCCGCATAGTCGAAATAGGGAAATGCAAGTGTCTGCACAAGGGACTTTTTTAAGCAAGAGGGGAGATGAACATTTATCCTTTTTAGCACATGGATAATAGAATATACTTTTCTGCAGGTTTCTGTGATTTGCATGTCCCAGTTGATACATACATACATACATACATACATACATACATACATACATACATACATACATACATACATACATGCATGCATGCATGCATGCATGCATACATACACTATCTACCAAAAAGTAATTGGACACTGTTTTTGCCCCTTCAGAACCTCGTGGTACCACCTCTTGTTGCTATAACAGCAGCCACCCTGTCAGGCATGCTCTCCACTAGTTTGTGTAGGATATCCACTGGAATGCGTAGCCATTCCTCTTGCAACATGGCACTCGGACGATGGAAGTTGGCCGAAATTCCCTATACCTCAATCGCCTGTCCAATTCGCCCAAAGGTGCTCAATGGGATTGAGATCAGGACTCTGTGCAGGGCAGTCAAACCGGTGAGATTATTGTCTGCATACCACTGCATAGCAGCCGCCGAAACATGGCACCTAGCACCTAAAATCCTGGGTGCCCAATTACTTTTTGCCAGATAGTGTCTATATATATACACTTACTTACAAATGACTTTTAAGAAACCCGAAGGTTCATTGCCGCCCTCACATAAGCCCGCCATCGGTCCCTATCCTGTGCAAGATTAATCCAGTCTCTATCATCATCATATCCCACCTCCCTCAAATCCATTTTAATATTATCCTCCCATCTACGTCTCGGCCTCCCCAAAGGTCTTTTTCCCTCCGGTCTCCCAACTAACACTCTATATGCATTTCTGGATTCGCCCATACGTGCTACATGTCCTGCCCATCTCAAACGTCTGATATATATAGACACACACATACAGTATATTGTACAATAGACCGTGTTTATTAAAATGCACGAATCCGTTCCGCCAATATCACTGCAAAGTAATATGCCCCGAACTTAATGTTTGCACTGAACAGATTAACATGGTTGTGTTATTTTTATCCCGAACACGCATTGATTTTTTTACACTCATATAATATAACGCCAATGTAAAATGTTCTGTCTGTAACATACGCTTGATAGCAACCACATTTACGTGGGTTATTTTTTTATTTAATATAAACTAACTTTAGGACATTCGCATATAAATTCCACTGTAAAATTTTTTGTCTGTCTTTGTCCTTGTTATGAACATCCGCATACGATGTTAACGTTACATTTTCCTTGGGTGCACTGTCACTTTCACTACATTCGTATATTAGGCTATTCTGCTACCTCTGGTCGCTGGACAGTCCTTAGCAAAATCCCTGTAGCCCAGTGATATCAATTCCAACGCGAATGCCTTAGTAAACACTGAAAGTACTTCAGGCGGCACGCGTCCTTGTTATTTTCCCTGGGAAGTACAAAGCGGGAAGGAGAGACATGGTGCATACAGGTTATAGGCTAGCTGTACGTAAGAACAAATGCTGTAGCGGGCCACGTACCAAAGTCCGAAGAGGTAGAAGTAAAACGAGCGTACTACGATCCGTCCAGGGATCTGTGGAGTAGAAAGGCGAAACAAGACCTCTGCGCAAGTGGTGTGTGGGAGGGATAGGGCCAATGACTGCTTTGGGGGAAGGTACTGTTTGAACGAAGCGAGCAATCGCTTGCAGCAGGGAATAATTTCTGTCTGAACTCTACCTTCTACCACGAGCATCTTACCCCTTAGCGGACTCGAGCTGATGCTGCCCGCAATACACTCCGGCACAGATAGACTCCGCCCCCATATGCGCAAAGTTACTTCACAGATTCCTGGGACGGATCATAGTTTAAAATTTTTAATGTATCAAGTGGTGGGCCTATGGTATGTAAAAGAACACATAATCGTAATAAAATCAGTATTAATCAACATTAAGATAGCCACCAGCGTAGCTCAATCTGCTAAGGCGCTTGCCTGCTGGAGTTGCGCTCGGGCGCGAGTTCGATTTCCGCTTGGGTATGTATGTATGGGTACATAATAATAATAATAATAATAATAATAATAATAATAATAATAATAATAATTATTATTATTATTATTATTATTATTATTATTATTATTATTATTATTTATTTATTTAATGTGGCAGAGCTAAGACCAGTAGGCCTTCTCTTCCACCCAGCCAGACTCTAATTCTAATTGAATACAATTGGTTACATAGTTATTACATTAATATCTAGACCATAAATCAACATGGAAGTAAATAATGCAAGTTGGATAAGTAATGTTAGTGTGACAGTAATAAACATTGGTAAGAAATAGTGATAATAATAATGATAATAATAATAATAATAATAGTAATAATAATAATGAGATAATTTAAATATTTATTCTGTGATATAGCCTATATAACCATTAAACATTGAGAAACCTGAAACAGCTATTATTGTTAACAAGAATTGTTAGAAAAATATTTCGTTAGTCTATTCTTAAATTGGTTTGATGTCTGACAGTCCCTGGCATTACTCGGTAGGGAATTCCAAAGCCGAGGAACAGCCACAGTGAAAGAAGATGAATATGAGGATGTTCGGTGGGAGGGAATGGATAATATTGAGGAGTGTTGTGATCGTGTGTCTAGGTTATGATGGGTGGACAAATTTTGAAAACGAGACGCAAGATAGACAGGAGTGGAGAAATGCAATATGTGAAAGAGAAGGGAAAGATAGTGGATTTTCCTACGATCTTCTAGACGGAGCCAGGACAACATTTCGAGGAATGGTGTTACGTGATCAGCCCGGCGAAACGGACGCACATATTATGAACACGTTGCAGTCTCTGCGCCGAAGTAACGCTTAGGTCAGTAAGCAGAATATCACAGTAATCGAAGTGGGGCATCACGAGTGTTTGCACTAACATTTTTTTCATGGAAAAGGGTAGAAAATTCTTTAATCGCCTAAACGAGTGGATTAATGAGAATACTTTTTTGCAGGTTTCTGCAACTTGAATGTTCCACGCACGCCTGATCGTAAAAAAGCGGGCCCAGGTTCAAATCTGGTTGAGACATTTTATCTGGTTGAGATTTTTTTTTTTTTTTTCCAGTGGTTACTCTCATCCCAATAGCAGCAAATGCTGGGTAACTTCAGGCGTTGACCCTGGACTCATTTTGCTGGCATTTGTCACCTTCATCTCACTCAGCAGTTGAAAAAGCGTCGTAAAATAACCAATTAAAAAAAATAAGTAGAGCTCGGATTTCATTACCCTACTGGCTACTGTTAACTGCGCAGTAAGTATATGAAACTTGAAATAAACACAGAACATATTCGCAATCAATTTCTGAGGATCTCCTCGCTTCCCTTCAGGTGGATCTAAGTTCACGCGAAGAATCTTCCACGGCAAACAAACATCGTTTTCTCTTGTTGCACTTTAAACATTATTTTTCAGAACTTTCATGTGAAATCAGATGATAGACATTAAGATAATGGATCGTATGCGGTGACTAAGAGGAAGACGGTAAAAGTTTTAAAAATGCTGGGTTTGCAGTGGAGAACCTGTTCTTGGATAGAAGAGTATGAACGAAATAAAATTTTAAGCAGTTTCTCCTTATTCATGTTTCGTTGCTGGGTTTTGTAAAGACACCCTTTTATGTACACTTAATTATTGACAACTATGGTGATGATAATAGAAATACATTGTGGTCATTGTAGAAGTAATCCACATTTATTACTTAAAAAATAATCACAGTCTCTTAACTTTCATGTTTGAGGTTATGTTTTCCCCAACTAGTTTTTCTTGCACTAGGTCACCAGTACGTCAGTTTGGTTATAAATGTTCTCTTTACTCCGTATGAATGGCTCGTTCTTCATATGTTTCAAGATGGCAGCAAACAGGGTTAATGCTCCGGGAAAGGAGTCCGTAGTCATAATTCTTGTTGCTGCAGTACGAGCAAGAGAAATTATGATAGGGGCGTGGTCGGCAGTACATTTCAGCGAAGTTGATTAACTTAGCTAAACCATTAATCAATTATTCTCTGTAGATTAATCGCTACGGCTGCGATCGTATAAATCGATTACTTCAATGAACATTCGTTTATTACTTCGGAAATTACCATCCATGGTAATGAATTTTCATTTTCACTGAAAGTTTTTAGCCCTTAATTATATAGGAACGATTCAATTGATTGTTGATTATTATATGCTTTAGATTGCACACCTACTCTGACGCTCATTTTTAGAAGGTTACATTTGTGTTGGTATAGCGATTTATAGTAGACCTGCAGAATCTGCGGCGTGCACAGTGATGAGTTCATGGGTGGTCCGAAGGGCACTTCGCATCCGAAGCTCGACTTTCGCTTCCTTCATGTGTTTCAGGTGCATTCAAATTATTTTGGTTTAATTTAAGAAGATGTTTAAGGCGATTTTTTACGTTTTTAACTTCCTTAGGTTAAAACCGAATTACAAATTTAATCAATTAATTGATTAACTAGTGGACTTACTCGTGTTAATTATGTAAGATTTGTGCGGCTTACAGCTGTTTCAGTGCTTCACGTACCATCCTCAGAGCATACTATATCACGGCGTCATCTCAAACTTCTCTGCCTGTTATGTGGGTGTGTTTGATTGTTGAAAGGTGTTGAAGAGTGGAGTCAAATAGTGTGTGTGTGTGTGTGTGTGTGTGTGTGTGTGTGTGTGTGTGTGTGTGTGTACTGAAATTGATCTGTGTGTTGAGAATTTGATCGGGGTGTGTTTTAGTGTGTTTGTATATTTCGTATTGTTCTAGTGTGTTGAGTTTTTGGTTCTTGGGTTATATGTGTAGGATTTCCATGTCCGTATTTATGTTATTGTATGTATGGTTAGCATTGGTTATGTGATTGGCGTATGTAGATGTATTGTGTCCTCTGGTTATTGCTTTAATATGTTCTTTATAGCATGTTTGGAATGATCTGCCTGTCTGTCCTATGTAGAACTTATCGCAACTATTACATAGGACAGACAGGCAGATCATTCCAAACACGCTACAAAGAACACATTAAAGCAATAACCAGAGGACACAATACATCTACATACGCCAATCACATAACCAATGCTAACCATACATACAATAACATAAATACGGACATGGAAATCCTTCACATATAACCCAAGAACCAAAAACTCAACACACTAGAACAATACGAAATATACAAACACACTAAAACACACCCCGATCAAATTCTCAACACACAGATCAATTTCAGTACACACACACTATTTGACGCCACTCTTCAACACCTTTCAACAATCAAACACACCCACATAACAGGCAGAGAAGTTCGAGATGACGCCGTGATCTAGTAGGCTCTGAGGATGGTGCGTGAAGCACTGAAACAGCTGTAAGCCGCACAAATCTTACATAATTAACACGAGTAAGTCCACTAGTTAATGAATTAATTATATTCAAGTGTTAAAAGTAATGTACGCAAGATTCAAAATGGTTTAATCAATTCTTTTGTTTACAGTCTTCTATGTGTAGATCATCCTAAACGACATTGGATATCGATTCCCTCTCAGAGATTATCTCTCTGCTATATATTAACATAAAATATACAGAGTATTCGGAAAAATCCGTCCAAAAACACAAAACGTGATAGAAAGGATCAAACGTGTAGGCTATACTCGTATTAATTTATTTAACGACAATCCCAAACTGGCAACTAATGCCGGGCTCGATCATTAAGTTTTCTTATTCCAACAAAATTAGTATCTTCAAAATGATGTATTTTATTCTATTATATTAAAGATATTTTTATTAATTTGTCCTATAGAATAATATCTGTAATATTGACAATTAATATTTTTTGAGGAGAAAAATTCGCAGTTGATTTGAACATAAAACGTCAATATATATGCCTAACTTGGAGTCAGGCCAAAAGGGAAACATTCAAGGAGGAGGGTTCGGTCCGGTGCTGTGGATTGAATTCGGCGTAGTTCAGTGGTCAGAGCGCTTGGTACGTAGAACCAAGGACCCGGGTTCGATCCCCGGCGCCGGAGCGAATTTTTCTCCTCAAAAAAATGTTAATTGTCAATATTACAGATATTATTCTGTAGGACAAATTAATAAAAATATCTTTAATATTCTCATAGCTAGCAGTGCATATTTCTGTACAGATTACTGTGCACTTAACTGCGGAATCCCGGCCAAATAAGTCACTCAGTTGAGTGCGCCCCTTGTATAATGGCAGTTGATTTGAACATAAAACGTCAACATATATGCCTAACTTGAAGTCAGGCCAAAAGGGAAACATTCAAGGAGGAGGGTTCGGTCCGGTGCTGTGGATTGAATTCGGCGTAGCTCAGTGGTCAAAGCGCTTGGTACGTAGAACCAAGGACCTGGGTTCGATCCCCGGCGCCGGAGCGAATTTTTCTCCTAAAAAAAACCTAGGGCCGTATTCATAGACATTCTTAGCGCGGGCTTTCGGTGGATGATCAGCGAACTAACGTTTTTCGTATTCATGAACCAGTGTCAGCGATATGATACGATATGAATCCTGTTTAGCACGCTCGTAGCCCGGGCTAGCGAAATGTCTATGAATAGCACCCTAAGTGTTTTATTCTATTGAGCTGAGCCATAGCTGCTCTCGGGCGCTGGTTCGATTCCCGCTGGGGCTGATTACCTGGTTGGTTTTCTTGAGATTTTTCCCAACTGTAATGAAAATGTTAGGTAGTCTAATATGTGATAAATCCTAGACCTCATATCGCCGAACGCCAACATACTATCATCAATTGCATCGACGTTAAATACCTAATAGTACTTACATTCTCGTTAAATGACCAACAAAAAAATTCTATTCAGTCCTGCTTCATAAGATTCAAATGTTTCTATTCATATATGGTGACACCAGAGGGGTTATATATGGGATAATCAACACAGAATAGTTTCCCTGACCAGTAAAAATACAGTATTTTCATTAAGTTTGGTCAGGACTAAATGGAACGATGATTTCCATTTGAATATCATAAAATCCATTGACGCATTCACACTTAGGTGTTTGATGACGAGTGCACATATCCAAATTGTCTCTTTCAGCTTCATAATAGAAAAGTAAGGGATTTAGGAATATATGATTAATTAAAGAAATTTTGCTGCAAGGTATAGGATAATACTATATCTAACAACGAAAATTGCAGCGTAAATCCATAACAACAACTTTGTATTGCTTTGCGTTGGATGGGCACTGATTTTGAGTGTCATTTTGTGCAATAGCAGATATTCATGGATTTTCTAACACTTCAGTTGCCAGATATCGTTTACCTCCCTTATCTATAGGAAAACTGCAATTTTATTCTCATTAGTATCCTGAAAAGGATCAACGCTAAATGATTCTGAATCTGTTGAATTTGGCGCTTTTTGTATTCATTTAAATCAACGCATTGCTTTGGTGCAATGGACTAGTCGCATATCACGAAACTACAGAGTCGTCAATATACTACTATAGCGAAACCTGGAGACTTAAATGTTTCTTGGCAATATAATTATGATCAATTTTCTTTGTTGATATACGGTTTAGCAAGGGTTGCCAATGTCAGCAGTTTCCCGCTAAATCTGGCGGAAAAATTGAACGGACAGTGGTCGGCGGAAAATCTGGATGCTTTTATACAGAAATTTAGAGGAGTTTGAGCGGAAATTAGCTGTTTTTAAAGTGAAGTTCAACTGTAATTGGCTAAACAATTCAGCAGGTTAATTTATATTCCACAGATACGATTTGTGTACGATATTCATTCTTACGATCCGATAACACCACACCCTCTCGTTTTGTTTACCTTTCACTACCTTGAACCCGGAACATGTACCTTCTCTCTATTCCTCTGCACAGAACATCCTTCTACTTACCATCTTTCAGCATATCGATTCCACGCCTCTGGAATTCTCTCCCTGACCATGTCAGAGACTGTCGGACAATATCAGAATTAAATTAAAGAATCAGATTCTAGTTCATGGAATTGCTTGTTGAAGTCCTGTCAGGTTGCGCAACTTCGGCTTAACCCTTGACATATAAGTAATAAATATTGTAACTATGCTGTTGTAAAATTGAAAATTAATATGTAAAATACTTATTATTATTATTATTATTATTATTATTATTATTATTATTATTACTATTATTATCATCATCATTATTCCTATCTTTGTTTTTCTTTATTTTTTTCTTGTATTACGGTACCTCGATGAAAGCTCTATGGTGGTCTTTTGACCCTGAACACTCTCTATAGGGCTTTATTTTAATTTGCATTATTTTCATCAGAGTTTATATATTTTTTATATTTATGTGTGCTATCTGGTAGGATGGAAGAGAAGGCCTTATGGCGCTAATCCTGTCAGATTAAATAAATGATAGGAATAAATTATAGAAGTAATATTACAGCTTTGGAAATCCCTGAACTGAATAATTATTGCTACTAGACAATGCGTCCGTAATGAGGGGGATTGTCTCGGGTCCTGTGGAGCAAAATAGCATGGGATAGGCGGACATGTTGAATTCAATTCTAACAATTCGGGCTAGACTTATGAAAGTGATGCCGTGACTATCATCTTCCAGAAGGGAATCTGAAAAAAAAAATGAAGCTAAGGCAACATATCAACAAATCCCTTCTTCCAATACTATTCAGTGTTAACTATGGTCAAGATACGGATTTCCATGGGGATGGCTTTCCATTCTTACAGTAAGATATGTTTATAAATCTATTTAATGTACTATGTATGTATGTATGCTTATGAGCTCATGTTACATTAGTATGTGCTCACTTATTTACGATACATTTTAAAATCTGGCGGTTTTTAGTCAGATTCTGTGGTTTTTCGAGGGAATGTTAGCGGGTTTTCATTCTGAGTTGGCAACACTGGGTTTAGCGAGATTGTAATAATATAATCTCTTTTAAAATAATATATATATATATATATATATATATATATATATATATACACACACACAAATACCCATTCATAGTGATAAAGAAATCAGACAATTGTAGCTCTGCTCCTTAGCGATTTGCGTAAATTGTGATGGCAACACGTAATGAATAATCCTTTTGTAACTGATAATGATGTAATGTAATACTTGTGATTAGTAAATTTTAAATTTGTAACAGAACGGACCTCTGCAGGTGTAGGTCGGCACTTGGTGGACTTCCTTGAACAGTCTTCAGGAAAAAACTCTTTCCGTACAGTTCATACATAGGCCTACGTGTTAGATGATGGCGATGATTGATACTGACTGTGGTGATGATGAAACTATATGTTAAAATATAGAATGGCGCTATTGAAAACTATAATGAAGGTATATGTCATACTGGCTTCCAACTGTTTTGTATGCTGTGTACTGTACATTTCGAAAGTATCCTCTCGTAAGGGTGGGCAGAGCTGGATTTAATGGTCCACTAATGAATCGGTTGCGCATGGAGTCCAGCACAAGAATAGCGTGAAGATCAATTGATACAATACGACAGGTATGATAGTCAATGTGTTGGCACATTGTGATGGCAAATAAATGTGGACAGCAGTTAAACGAGCCATTTCATGTTCAGTGAGCAGTTAACGTTTCCAATTACACAATCGCTGTGATTCTGTACTAGCACACCATCGTACACAGTATAGAATAATTCTGTGAATATACTTAGTAACCACTCAGACTGCTAGTTTTATTATTATTATTATTATTATTATTATTATTATTATTATTATTATTATTATTATTATTATTATTAAATTCATTACACTTATGTATTTGGTAATAAGCGATATTCCAGTGAAGAAACATTTTCATTCATTCATTCATTCATTCATTCATTATATTCCATAGATCTTACATGAGCAATGAAGCTTTAAGATGTGGAACAAGTTAAAATTTTACAATATTACAATTACAGTTTTTACAAATAATTACAATATTTTACAATTTCTACAGTTTTACAATTTAGTAATTTTCTACAATTTCTTACAATTTTCTGCAATTTTTTACAATATTTTAGTTAGATGTAATGAGATGAGGTGAGGTCCGAGGATTCGCCAAAAGATTACCCGGCATCACTGATACTATTAGAATAGTTTAGAAAACAGTACTATAATTTCATTTACTAAGAAATTGAATTTCTTTATGTAAAGGGCGATTACTATGTAATTAAAATACCTATATAAAAAAATATATATATTTTTATTTATTTTTATTTTATTATTATTATTTTTTTTTTTTTGTTGTTTAGTCATAAACAGCTTCTGGAATGAAGGTACATTACAGGGCCTAGATGTCAAATCATTTCTACGGCGAATAGAAATTTGATTGGAGAAACTAGCGTTGAGTTTGTTCAGATTATTTCGGAAGGGAAAATCCATTAGGTCTACATTACCTTATTACTGAAAGACTGGATTGTTTCTCTTGAAGGCGAGACAGATTAGAACTTCAGCTGTTGAAGTTTGTGATGCGAACTGACGAAGGGATAATGGTAACTACTCAATTATACACTTTTATGCCTGTTTTATATTAGGATATATTATATAATGTGTTTTGTTTGTGCTATTTTCATTTTAATCTCTGTGTTCTTGTGGAGAGTGGTTGAATCTAATCACAGGTGATGGGGTGAAACCTACAAAGAGGACTTGTTTTACACAGCACGTACGGTCAGAAGACCCGTGCATTGGATTTAAGAGAAAATTATGATAATATAGTACATCTGTATGTATAATATTGCTCAATAAATCCATCTATGTACTATCTTATTACTGACAACTTAAGAAAACAAAAAAATCACCAGCCTAAATATTTAATCCTCCAATAGAACCATTTTCATTCATTTAGTGTTCTTCCCAAGGGCAGGTCTTTCACTGCAAACCCAGCATTCTCCAATCTTTCCTATTTGCTGCCTTCTTCTTTGTTTCCTCATATGATCCATATATCTTAATGTCATCTATCATCTGATATCTTCTTCTACCCTGAACTCTTCTCCCGTTCACCATACCTTACAATGAATCCTTCAGGAGGCAGTTTTTTCTCAGCCAGTGACCCAACCAATTCCTTTTCCTCTTCCTGATAAGTTTTAGCATCACTCTTTCCAACACAACTTTATTTCTTATTCCGTCTGTCCACTTCACACGTTCAATTCTTCCCCATATTCACATTTCAAATGCTTCTATTCGCTTCTCTTACTTCGTCGTAATATCCATGTTTCTGCCCCATACAATGCCACACACCATACAAAGCACTTCACTAGTCTCTTCCTTAGTTCTTTTTCAAGAGGTCCACAGAAGATGCTCCTTTTCTATTTCTGTTTCGTTTAGATTGGGCAATTTTATCTTCTGTATTTGTCTTTCTATGACCATGCACTTGTCTTCATCCCATACTGCTCACAGCTATCATTTAGCTCCAGTAGCATATCCCTTAGTATCGTCTCCTCTTCTGCTAACAACGCCATATCATCAGCAAATCTCATGCACTTTAGTTTTCTTCCTCTTACTATCACTCCTCCCATGTTCTGAAAACAGTTCTTACTAAATATTCCAAGTAGACGTTGAACAGGGTAGGTGATGAAGCGCATCCTTGTGCCTATTTCACTTCCTTCTGACATTTCTTCTCCTATCCAGATTTTGACAGGTTTCATTTAAAGGTTACAGAACAGTCTTCTCTCTTCCCAATTCACACCAGTTTTCTCCAGAATTCCCATCAGTTCATTCCAATCGACTCTGTGAAACGCCTTTTTTAGGTCCACTATAAACTTATTTATTCTTTTCGAGGTATCAGTAAATCTATTCTGTATTTATTCTGTTATTGGAAATATAACATAACTTAATATGTCTATTTATAAGCAATGTAAAACTGTTATATTTGAAACAGTGCTTACTTACAGAATTCAAATGCACTTCTGTTATTTTATATACGTTAAAAATACGTATACTGTAACTTATTTTAATTATAGTACGAAGAAGGGGATGTCCGCTAAGAAGACGCCCATATAATTAATGGTATTTTCTGAATTCCGAACACTCTAAAGCAGTGGTCTTCAGCATTCGCTGAAAGGGGTACCGAGAAAGAAGTGTATCGCAATATACACCGTCGCCGTCGTGCAGAGGGGAGAGGGAGAAAGCATACCCGCCAGCAGTCACGGATGCACGCCAGTGCAATGTCTTATCCGCGGGTAAGAGCCGTTAGCCCGAGAGTGCATTGTGCTGATGACCGCTGCTCTAAAGCAAAAATGATTTAGAACTGAATGTGCGCGGAGTGTGTTGGTAATATGGCGCTACAAACACATAACAGAAATTACGTAACGTAACGTAATTTACGCGACGCAATTTGAGTCCAACTTAACGCAGTATTGACGCTAATGGAAGGCTTTGAATTGAATTGAATTGAAATGAATTTAACTTAACGGAGGGGGCACTATGGCCCAGCACTGCGACGTGTTAAGATCTGTTGCGCTGACCCTCTGGTGACGCATTCCCAAACCCACACCGGCTGACCACACTAAGGTTCTCAGTGTACCCAGGTTTCGAGCAGGCAACCCCACTCGTCCCTAGGCCAGCACCCTCCGTGCGTCGCCAACCGGCGTTCGGGGAATGCTACGGAATGATAACGAAATGGAGAAATGGTGACGGAGTAATATAAATGCCTAATTTGGGGAAAAACGGGAAAACCCCAACCGCGACCTTGTCCGGCACAAGAGTCACTATGGATTTTGTCGATGAAAAAATCCCAGACATGACCGGGAATCGAACCCGGGCCGCCTGCGTGAGAGCCACCGCAGAGACTTAATAGAAGGCTACTATCGTGGGTTTGAATCCCATCCCATGTTGTCTTGGATGAAGGCCAGCGTCGCGTCGTATCGACCCCACGCCACTAAAGCCTCGTGATACTGTATGTGTAGGCCAGAGATGGGCATCGTGCCTCACTTGAGAATTTGTGCCTCACTGACCTTCACAGAGCTTATCGCTCTGAGTAACATCATCTTCACAGTCCCCGTTCCTCCCTCAAGTAGCTCCTAGGCTTGGGCAGGTTCTATATCAGTTTCATAAGGAATATCAGTGGTGGCATAATGGCATTATCAAAGCAGTGTGTACGCGTTAGAAAACGATTTCATGATTTGCTGTTTAGAAGGGGAGAACATACGATGTATGTTATGCTCGAAAACCCTATTAGGCATTAATAAATTTGATATACAAAGACATTACTCCTTATGTCATAAAGAACATACTGAATTAGAAGGTAAGACAAATTAAATGTTATTTTTCGTACTATTCCGAAGAAAATTTATGATCTTAACATTTGCATAGTATACTAAATACGACATTATACCTTAAACACGCTGCATTAAAAGGTAGCCTACGAGGAATTAAATGTTGTTTTTACGTATTATTTCCAAAAGAGATTTATAAAATAAATATCAAATGTGCGTAGAAAACGAAATATGATTTTCTGAAATTATTTTAGGTCGAGAACGTGCAAATCTATTAAGTAATCTTGAGAAACGCCAGAATATTCAAGAAAATAAACGTGGACAACGTGATGCAATATTATTGGCTAGTTACGCAATTTCTCGCCTGTGATTTAAATCATTTCAGCTACGGAGAAACAATAAAGAGGTTTATGATTAAAGCTGCCGAATTAATTTGCAAAATTGAATAAAAGTTTTCGAGTCTCTCACGTTAACCAAGCGCTTTCCTCATAATTCGCCACTGACCGCCTTAGCGATTACGATAAGGTGACGCAGGTCACAGCAGTTTATATTTCCCATCCTACTCTGCAGTCTCCTCTCCTAGTAAACAAACTATTTCAAATCGAGTGTCTCACATAATCGAAAATTGTGCCCATGTATGGTGTAGGCTGAGCTTATCTATCTAATGTAGAATTATGAAACCTTCTGAAGAAGGCCAGGGGACACATTGGACCGTAGAGCCACTGCCCATTGATGAATAAATAGGCATGGCATTATCACAAAACACACATTCCTGTACCGGATATGTTAAGAGACGTGTCAAGTGGATATGAAGGAATGGCTCTGATGTTAAAAGCGATACTATTTGAATTTTGTGGGAAGGAAATGAAGCGCATTTTTATTAAGCTATTTAATCAAGTAAGTATGCTGAGTTGTTTTTTGTTTTTGTGGCTAACATTCCCAAGTTTGCAATTTTGAGCAGCAACTCGTCTGATTCAATCGATATGCGGCCGGTCCCTGTCCTCTGGGTTTTATATCGTGTCCTCTTTCAGCGCGCTGTGTGCTCCACAAATCATGTTCCGGCTGACCTGGATGGAGTTCCACGTAATTGCACGGGGCTCTAGTCTATCTTCAGGTTGCATCGATTGTGGAATCGCCTTTCATTTGTTAATATAGACGACAGTTCTAAAGTACCTATCAATCGTGGTGTACGTCACGGTTGTGGGGCGGAATCTCACGTGAGACCTAGATATTTGTCTGTTGTCATTGTCCTGTTATTTGCTGTCTTATATTAGACACTGACGTGAGTGTCGTGCTGACCCCATATCACGTAAACACTAGCATTAAGTTTATAAAAAAATCTTACATATGAGCTTATAATAAACATGTCGTGATCAGGCGCATTATGGACAAAGTGTTCTCAGAGATTCTCAGTACCAGTACTTCAGTGTACAAGAAGTCCGCGTCGCCGTTTTTGCCGTGTGAAATAAGTAATGGGAACGTTAAGTGCGAGTTTTTTACATTTTCCGCAGTCAGTCTGACAACTGTGTTTGGCAAATGGCTGATGTGACGTGTATAGGAAGTGGTACAATTCTCAAATGCACTAGCAACATGCTCACAAACTGGGCACTATATATCTAGGACACACGCCAAAAGCGAAGTATCATCTACCAGAAGAAATTATAATTTACAAGTAATTAAAATATGTTCATAATTAAATTCATTTGGTTTATGGAGTAATACAAAAGTATGTTCTTAATGATAAGCATGGGCTTGTTTTGATGACAGCATTTTAGGGTTCTTGAAAGCTTTACTCTCATGTCATGTTAAATTTTATACTTGTTCCTAAAAATACTAAAGACGAAAAACTACTTTCACATAATTATGTTGCCGTAAAAAAATAGCCAATGATGCGTATTTCTTTTGCTTTTCAATCCAAAAGTTCCGCAGATTTCTTCTAGAAAAGGCCTGAAAGACACTAACAGAGTTAAGTTAAATTATAATCTTAAAAAAAAATCTTTGAAGACAAATTTTTCTCACTAGTGAAAATGGGTTTTCCAACCAATGTTCTAAATTAAACTTACGTTCAGAAGAACCGTGCACTGTATTTAAAGGCAAATTCTGTAAGTGTAATACATTTGTATAAATATTAAATAAATCCACATCTATAATTCCAATTCTAAATTAAGACTTCATATAAGAAACTCCGTTCCTTCATCAAATTAAAAAGTGAAAAGCTAAAAGCAGTGTTCCATAATTTTCATCAATCTTGCATATAATTTTGTATATTATATTATTATATTTCTCATTTCCCTTAAAAGTGCGGAGATTTTTTTTTTCTCTCTACGCTTGTGAGCATCGTCAACCATAGTACGTATATTTACAATATGGATTATAATCAACAGTACAGAACTCTGCTGAAAGATAGTCGTTCTTGCAAGGAAACGAATCCTGATCCTCTGGCTTTGTGTGCGTGTATGTACGTATGTAATAACATGTAACTGAAATTATGTTTTATTTAACGACGCTCGCAACTGCCGGGGTTATATTAGCGTCGCCGATGTGCCGGTAGTTTGTCCCGAAGGAGTTCTTAAATCTGCTGACATGAGCATGTAGCATTTAAGTATACTAAAATGTCATCGACCTGTACCAGGATCGAACCTGCAACCTCGTGCACAGAAGGCTAATATATGTATGTATGTAAAGTACTGTGTATGCATAATTTGTATATATGCCTATACAGGGGCGAATCTACGGTTAGTTACTTGGCGCCTCTAGACAGAGAAAAATATTTCCGCCCTTTATTTCTCCCCATAAGCGTCATATGGATCAAATAAAATAATTGATTCCATGTCATTACTGTTTGTAATATCGGAAACGCCTGACTCAGATAAACCACACATTCCACTATTTTCGGTACTGTTCGCCACATTATTACATTCTGATGTATCTGGACTCGAACTGGAACATGCTGGCTGCGTTGTTTTTTTTTAAATAGCACATCTATTTTTGCACTTTTTCTCACAATTTCCTCTTTTTTATGCGTTTTCTTTTGCGAGTTTCCGGTATTGTTGTTTAATCAACTGTCCGAAGACAGGTGTGGACCCTACAAGTGACACCATCAAGGCATCACTCCTAAGGCAACTAGGCCAGGAGATAATGGGGTAGGGTGACCAGTTCCTTTCCCCCTCCATTGCATACATTGCAGACTAGCTACATATTACGCTAATCAGATTTCAGTTGCAGTAATTCTTCTCTTCCTCTGACACATATCGTCAAGTAAAACGTACTGTCTGATAATAGATGTAAGCCTAAATATCAGCCAGAACCTCAATCACAGGTATTTCCGGTATTGAGAACCACTTAGCTTTTTCCGACTGTCACTCATTATAATGGATATTAAAATATAAATCACCTACCTACAAAATAACTGCACTCTTTACCGTTTCAAATTAAACTGAACTGCCATGCGTCCGGCTGATCACTGTTACCAACATATCGCCCTACAATCTCGCTAAAATTTCAACAAAAAGTAGCTAAATCTCTCCAAAGTTTGTTAAAAACCCCCAGAAATGTCGCTAAAAATTAATAATACATATCACTAAATAAAAATAAGAAAAAACATACATATGCGGAGAAAAATATAATTTCCTCGCCGTCACCCTCTTCTGCGGAGTCTGGTTGTATTGTTGATGGCTGTGATGTTGAGGTGGAAGTGTGGGAACAGCTGATTGTGAATACACTCCACTTGATCCAATCATTGACACTACACTTTCTGGCAAATTGTAAACGTGGAAATTTTCACCCAAGTGTTTGATCACAATTTTTTTTTTTGTGAAATCTAGCATTGAGAGAGACCTAACCGTGAGAATCATTGAATCATCATCTTTCACCCCTGATCACTGATCACTAGACTTCGTTGAATTGCCACACGCAGCATGCAATCAGGTTGCCGATGTACGGTAGTATAGAGGAAGTGAGCGACCGCCCGGTCTCGTAGTATAAGCAGTTCATGTTAAGAGTTGTGACCGGTCCAAATAGATAGAGCAGCTACAGCTAATGTATACCTATGTAAGCACTTGTTTTTGCATTACTGTGGTTGGAATAGTCAAAGCTTAACATTTGTTCAGTGCAAACAAGAATTCAATGAAACATAATACAAAGAGAGTGTTCCTGTTACAAACAATTGCCCCAGGAATATCCTTACCTCTGCAACCAGTCTTGACCCGTTGGGGAACGTGGTTGGATTCTGTTAATTATTATGCAGAGCATTACAGCAAAATAATGGAGGTAACTGATGCACTGGATAGCATAGACAGTTTCACTGTTGCAGCTGTAAAATCATTGCCTCCTGAACAGCTATTGGAAGATATTCTGTTCATTGATTCTAATTTTAAAATCGTGTCCAAAAGCATCATTCTGTTAGAATCCTCTAAACTACAACTCTCAGAAGCCCTTAATATAGTGGATAAAATATCACAAACCGTTATCCAAAATAACAATTCACTAATTTCAGAAAAAGTGAAATGTAAGTTGAGAAACATTATTGCTAAAAATTCTGCCTATTCACAACTTCGTATTATAAATGATGTACTATCAGGTCACGACAAGACGTCTGAAGCTGGTGTACTAAAAAGTAGTGACTTCCCGTTCTTCAAATATGCACCTATTATATCGTGTGATGTTGAACGTACATTATCCTAATATAAAAACCGTTTAAGTGACCATCGGAGGAGGTTACTTTGCAGTCGCTCAAAATGTACGTAACTCTTCACTGCAATGCACATATTCAAGGATGATGTGAGTATATTACACTAAATTTTAAGAGTTAATATATCTCACTACAAAATAATTGTGTATTTACATGTTTAGACATTTCCTACTTCAATGATCATTCATTATATTTCTCGAATGCAGGATACAGGTTTTATTGTAACCGCAGAATACTGCTCAGTGTTTACATCAGACGCATACTCCATTCGTTGCACGCCCCCTTCTCATACAGTCTATACCGCGTGCGCAGTAAACATTACGATTCTCGAGGCAATTCCACAAAGTCTACTGATCACAAATAGCCTATATGAGATCAGGGCTTTCATGTATGAATCATTAGACGACTCAGTCATGCATGCACCCGTGCCTCTTCTAAAACTAAGAAGTACACGACTTCAGTTGAATGTTTTAACTTAAAAGAAAGGAAAATGTGGAAGAATATAAAAATCAGCAGAAAAGTCGCTAATCATATTTTACAAAATTTATCGCCGAGATTGATTCAAAATTCCCTAGATTTAGCGACTTATCGCTAAATATGGCAACACTGGGCTGATACAATGGCTGGCGATATTTTCTTTGAATTTAAGTCTGAATGGCAGTGTTGCCAACTCAGAATTCCATGTACCGCTGCACAAGCTTAAAAAACCCGCTAAACTATAGTTAAAAAACTCCAGATTTTTCTTAACTCATCTTTTCCAAATTTGAAATACAAACTATATAGTTTCAGGAACTGGAGAATTTTAGGTTTCAAATTTAAAAAAAGTTATAATATTTATAATACTCCGGAAATTCAAATAACACTCACTTCTGCCCAGAAGCTTGTTGTGAATGGCAATATTATGTTGTTGAACAACAGAAAAACACTCGCTACTCTTTTTGTGTGTATAATTATCAGCATGGGTAATTAAATCTGAATATTTTGCATTCAATATCATCTTATACAATTTACACCGAGCTTTCGAACTATCACCGGTAACTTCTTCCGTCCAGTCTTTGAACACATTATGTTTTTTTTTTTTCTTTTTCACATTTCAAAACTTTTGTACTTAATAATAATAATAATAATAATAATAATAATAATAATAATAATAATAATAATAATAATGTTTTATTTTCGCTAGCAGAGTTAAGGCCATAAGGCCTTCTCTTCCACTCAACCAGCCTTAATCAATACAATACATATTTAAATTACGAATATTTACACTATACTTAAAAGGTTCTCCAGCAATATTCTTCAGTTAAGTTAACGACTAGTAGACTACATACTAATTTAAATTTAGATAAACCTATAAGGTAGAGTAGTAACTTAATTTATAAGCTAATTTAATTCAATCAATTATAATTAATTTGAAGTTTGAGATAGCTAGTTAAAATGATGAAAATTAATTTAATATAAGCTTACTAGAACTATGTTACAGGGAGAAAAAAAATATATATATAAATCTAAAATATATTTCTATAATGAGAATATTAATGTAATTGCCATTAGAGGTTTTGTAAATCTATTTAGAGAAATTAATGATAATAATAGGAATGGACAGATGTTACTTTCATTATAATATTGTGACAGCCACGTGAGATTCGAACTCACGACCAGCGTCCCGCGAGAGAGCATATCGCGCGGGCTTCACGGAGCACTGTGGGACGGCGCGCGGCGGAGAGAAGAGAGGGGAAAGGACCCACGCGGCGAGGGAGATCGCGCGCGCAGCTGCTTACGGAGTGAAGGGGGAACGGACCTTCCCGACTCTTCCAGAAGCCCGTCGAAGTGGAAAAATCGCGAATTCGAAGTCTCTCGGTTACGTTGCTGTGGTTATAAATTACGGACGCGAAGGAGTGTGTGTGTGTGTGTGTGATTCATGATTAGTTCAGTGAGTAAGCTAGTGAACAGAGCAAGCTAGCCAGTCTTGTGTACCGGAGTTCGACTTGAGTGTGCGTCCGCAACTGTGCCAGCATCCGAAGGCCTGAGTTCGAATGCAGTGGACCGCAGTTGGAGGGACCTGAGTTCGAGTACAGTGAACTGTGAACTCGAGTGACTGAGCTAGAAGAACTGTGAACTGAGAACTGATAGTTCTGATTTGTAAATAGTGCTTTGTAAATATTAGTTAAGATTAACAGTTCATTGTTGTTCGTAATAGTCCAAGTAAATTGACATTGCCGTCAGTGGAGGCTATAACGAAATACTGTGTTGAGTAAAAATCCTATTGTTGACGAGAGAATTTAAGGTGAATTGTAGAAAGGAATTATTGTTGGAAGAATAAAATTCCATTGTTGAGTTAAATAAAATTTACAATATGTAATAAATATTAATCAAGAATTAATTTGTTAAGTAAGAATTTATGTAATTTTGACCTAAATGAAATTATTGTCCAACAACCCCTTACATCACTCGGTAGCGAGTTCCAATTTCTAGCAACTGAAACTGTACAAAATGAAGAATATAAAGATGTCTTGTGGTAGGGTATAATGAGTAAGTTGTTCTGATGAGATCTTGTACTTAGCTGATGATATGCGGAATAAATTTTGAAAACGAGAAGCCAAATAGATTGGGGTAGCGGTGCGCAGAATTTGAAATAAGAGAACAAGAGAATGCAGGGCTCGTCGATCGCTTAGCCTTAGCCAAGACAGAGTTTAGAAAGACAGGGAAACATGATCATACTTACGAATATTACAAATATAACGGACGCACGCATTATGCACACGTTGTAGCCTGCTCCTCAAATTTGCATTTGGGTTACTTAATATAATATCGCAGTAGTCGAAGTGCGGCATCACGAGTGTTTGTACAAGAATTAATTTTAATTTATCAGGAAGAAAGTGCTTCAGTCGCTTTAATGAGTGAATAATAGAAAATATTTGTTTGGAAGTGTGATTCACGTAGTTTTACGCGGCATATTTCTTGAAAATTGATTGAAATAGATCAAGAATATACTGGACACTTCGGAAATAATCACATTCGCAGCCACACCCGTCGGTTCGAAATCTGATTTCACACTGAGCTGGAAACATGCCTGCCAACAATGAGTCTGGTTTTAAGTCTGTGTTACATGAACTATAATGAGGAATGATAATTATATCATATTATAAATATCATAAATGAAAATAATAATTCAGTTCATTATCTATTCTTTATGATTAAATACATCAATTCATTTACAAAAACAATTCATACATTAGATTAAGAGGTTAACGAATGCGAAATACTTTATTTGTACAACAACAATGGATGAGGCAGGAAATGGACGTGGTTGCACCAAATCGAGTTCACATAAAACGTTGATATTTTATACTCGCACAATGAAAAAGTGTGTTAATACAATACTAAACTCTGATTTATTATTAACTAAGATTGTCCGCAAGTAAGTTACATATAAAAAATTATAACATCTTTACAAAATAAAAAAATTAAAAATATCATCTCTCTCTGCCTGGAATCATAAAAAAACGCCAAATAAATAGCTAGCCGCTGACGGTAAAGTTCTGTAACTGACCATAGTCCTGAAAACAACAGATTTAGCTACAAAACCGCTGAATGGGCATTATTGAGTGTTGATACTGGCTACTCTTATGACAGAGTTAGCTGCGTCTCTCATCACAAAGCTTATGATTGCGAGCAACGAGATTTGCCTTCCTAACGTATCGTTATATAATACCAGCAAGTTCTTTAATGTTATTACGTCAGACTCTCACGGTGAAAGGGCATAACATTGAAAAAAGTGCTATGATCGCATTGTGACACTATTATTGAAAAACTGTCCTTTTTCCGTTGACAGACCGTTGATTAAATTTGAACTGATTGTTGCCAATGTTATTCATATCATTTTCATTGTGCGTTTAAATTTATGTACTCTTTTAAAGAGTTATGAATAAAATTAAAAAATATATAAAAAATTAACAGTCATAGCTTAAAAACCGCCCCCTCAAATCTGCCGCCCTAGGCAGCTGCCTAGTCTGCCTAGCCCTAAATACGCCCTTAGGTATATCTATATATATAATTTGAACTGGTAATGGAAATTACGGGAAAACGGCTAACGGATTTTAATAAATGACCCCTCATTTTGAAGCTTGGAACTCAAAGTTTTTCAGAAAAATAGTAGTTTTCAGTGAAATGTCAATTTTTAAACATAATTTTCCTATTTTCCAAAATCCATCTGTCGTCAGTTTTGATAACTAGCTAATTGCATTTCAGAATAAAACAAAACACGCACTACAGCAAACAATATTACACGAAGGCCATGATCTGCAAGAATGCTGACATATTTAGTGCTCAAATTAAATTGGTTATTAAAAACTAAACTTACTAAAAATAATTTACAGGTTCGATTCTGTGGTGTGTAATTTTCTGGGTACAGCTATGTATTGGATATTAAAAACTACAAAACTTGAGGTGGTTTGATGACATTATTACCATTAGAAATGAAAATATTATTGTAGTTAATGCCATGATGTGACTATTTTTCATTAATTATACATATTAATGCTATATTGATGATATGAAAGTGAAACGTTTTGGGGTTATATAAGTAGATGTAGAGAATAACTTAAATTAGATTTTGATTTCTATATTTTACAGAGTGGCGGCTATATGGTATAATATGTTACTGAAAGCTATAAAACTTCCGTAAGATAGTAATATTATTAAAAATCAAATATTTTTATAGTTATTAATCAAGCGGGGTTGGGTCTTTTTCATATATTTAATGGCGGTATGGTGTAGATATTTATATGCGTGGTTCTCTTCAGTATTGGCTCGAGAGAGAGTATCTTTCATTATTATGGAAGCAAATAACTTTCAGAATGTCTGGTATTCTTCATTGAAAATAAATCTGAAAAATGTTTATATGAACGTCTAATGAACTTAGTTTGCAGCATTTGCTGCACAAGCCACTAGTACGTATATAATACTCATTTGTACACGTATATAAAATTTGGAATTTATTTTGTTTATTTGTTTGATTTGTATTATAAATACTGTAAATTTGTTGTTAGTACTTTGTGTTTAGAAGAAGCCATGTTCACAGTTTTTAATTAAGAACTCGACCTGCAGTTTTCGTAATTCAGTCCAAGATAACCTGCTAAAGGAATTTTATTAGCCTCACTTGTGTGTTCGTTTAGAAGTCTCTTTTCCAAGCTGTTGTCCCGCTTCACACGTATCCAGCATTACAACTTTTTGTTGTATAAAGTGAACACTCCAGGAATTAGGGTTTAATGTACTGCCGCGATGCGTCTGGTGTTTTTATGGGAGCCATCTTTAGCCTCATAGCATAGCGTTACAGGCGTATACGAAAATTTATTCTGAAGGAAAAGTTAGGCTACAGTTTTATATGAAATATATATAAAGATTGTGTGTAAAGACTTTCAGAATTGTTGGAAGAAGGAGGGGACAATGAAGATGTGGAGATAGAAAAAAAGCTCACAAGCAAACTGCGCACAAATGAGATTACAATTCAATTTTCAGCCTTTGGATTGCTGTTATCATTCCAGCAACTCTTTAACCGAGAGCCATTAGGACGGGATGGCAGTACATACTGGCCGCACTTTTTCATCTGTATCTGTGCCCGATTGGCTCGCAGAAAGAGACAGAGCACAGATTGCAAGCTCGCAGTCTAGACACAGACGGACGGCCAAATAAACAGGCACAGAGATGTTCGACCTACATGCAAATACACCGGACCTGAGAACGAGAGTGGCACAAATTGTAATTCAGCAGTCCGATATAAAATGGTGACTGATAGCTAAAAGTCGAAGAAGTGTCATATACTGGCTTAATATGCTTTATAATCTAGGATACTATCACACTCTAGTATATACAGTCACGAAGCTTGAGTTGTGAGGGTGCTAAAAACAATAGACTGTGCCGGTACTATTTCGTATTGTCTATAATGAGGCGATATTAGCGATCCTAGTGGTTAGCAACTATCTATGAATGCATATTTACTACCTATTGAGCTTCGTGACTGTATATACTAGACTGTGATATTATTGTGAAAATTTTTAAGACAGCCATTTCTAAAAGTAATTTTTAACGCTAGGTAAATGTGTTAAAAATTAACGATTATAAGGTAACGTGCGAAAAGTATTTTTGACACTTTCAACTTTTTGCGCCAATTGTCAGTTGCTTCCTACCAGATATCACACGGTAGTAATCGCAACCAATCAATAAAATGTTTCAATGTAAACAATGCCAGACCTACTTTTAACAACGAATTTTTTGGTTAAGAAACTTACACAAATTGAATGAGTTGCTTCAACAACTATTTTTATTAATAACCGTAGCTTTTAAAACATATTTTATGAAATCGTTGTATTAATGATTGAATAGCACAGGTAACCATTCCACAATTTTTTGCTAATTTCTGGACAACAATGGGATTAGATAAAGGACTCTCGTTAAATTGACCATTATCGCTATTGAGGTCCTGTTTCAACTCTGAGAATTCATATTTACAGATTTAATAAAATTAACGTATTTTATTTAAGGATTCAGTGAAGATTGTGATAATATGTATAGTTTAAAAATTTGTAAACCTTATTTTTTGTTTGTAAACGAAACATTAATACTTACGGCTTTTAAGAAACCCGGAGGTTCACTGCCGTCCTTACATAAACCGCCATCGGTCCCTATCCTGTGAAAGATTAATACAGTCTCTATCATCAAATCCCACATCCCTCAAATCCATTTTAATATTATTCTTCCATCTACGTCTCGGCCTTCCCAAAGGTCTTTTTCCCTCCGACCTCCTAACTGACACTCTTCATGCATTTCTGGATTTGCCCACACGTGGGACATGCACTGCCCATCTCAAACGTATGGATTTAATGTTCCTAATTATGTCAGGTGAAGAATACAATGCGTGCAGTTCTGCGTTGTGTAACTTTTTCCATTCTCCTGTAACTTCATCCCTCTTAGCCCCAAATATTTTTCTAAGAACTTCATTCTCAAACACCCCTTAATCTCTGCTCCCCTCTCAAAGTGAGAGTCCAAGTTTCACAACCATACAGAACAACCGATAATATAACTGTTTTATAAATTCTAACTTCAAGATTTTTTTACAACAGACTAGATGACAAAGGCTTCTCAACAGAATAATAACAGGCATTTCCCATATTTATTCTGCGTTTAATTTCCTCCCGCGTGTCATTTATATTTGTTACTGTTGCTCCAAGATATTTGGATTTTTCCTCCTTTTTGAAGGATAAATTTCCAATTTTTATATTTCCAAATTTTATATTCTGGTCACGAGACGTAATCATATACTTTGTCTTTTCAGGATTTACTTCGAAACGTATCGTTTTACTTGCTTCAAGTAAAATTTCTGTGTTTTCCCTAATCGCTTGTTGATTTTCTCCTAACATGTTCGTCATCCGCATAGAGTTATATTTTTATATAACGGTTAATCCCCGTGCTTATTGAGTAATTCTACGGGAAAATGGTGGCAACAGAGTTTCTGTTTTGTGGACGTGAGGTGACCACTTATGTCACTATGACTCCTTGTGGAACACTCAAGACGAATTACGAGTACAATTGGCCAATTTGGGATGCCCAAATGGCGAGACCCATTCTTATGAATGTTCGGAAACTGTCTGTACCACCTCTGCAACATCTTTTGAGCTGCAAATCCACAGGTAGAAATTCACTTATTTTAATTCTCTTTCCCTGAGGATTGAAAGCATTAAAGAATAGTTAGATATTATCTCAAGACAGACGGACGTCGTCAATACCCTTCATAGGATACGATATAATAATTTACTTTTTTATCACAAATTGCCTAGAATCTAGATTTAGTAAGATGATGTCGGTGCCCAGGTGCAGGTGGTCGTGGTGATGATAGTGATAACAAAATTGATGTCTGTGACGAAGACAGCGATGACGTTGAAGCAGTAATAGTTTCTATAGTGATTCTCAAATACAGTAGCTTTTGATATGCCCTAGTCTGAGCTTGAATGTTGACATTTGTCACCTGCAGACTCTCACTTCGGTCGGAGAGAAGAGAGGAACAAAACCGCATGGAGCAGATGTTTCGGTGAGCTTCCTTCAGTGAAATTCTGAGGTTAAGAGGGTTTCCAAGATGGGTATTGTTGTGCTGCCACCTACAAAGTGTATGGCGTCGATTACAAAGGCATGAAAACAAAAGGAACTGACGAGAATGTCAGAAATCGTTGTTGTTACTAATGTATCTTGCGTTTATGTACAGTACATTGAAGAACTCGGCTACAAACGGCTGGAATTTTGTACTACTTGATATTTAGCTGTGAATTATTTCCCGAATTTTTCATCAGTGAATTACACTTTCATGAACGGATGTCAGTCAAACTGATGCAGATGTCACAGCATCATGATTCATTCTTATATGCTAATCTGGAGACAAAATCTGAAAAGAGTAAAGCTTCGTCTAGATTCATTCGATCCAGTGTTGCGAAACTCTCGCAGGTGAAATATTATCTTACTAACAGCTTAAATGTACAACTCACTATTGAAGTCATTCTCCTAGATTACAGATAGTCTGAAGTAGGGTTTCTAGACTTTATCTTCAGATATTTACCGAATTTTCTGAGAGTTAATTTCTTGTAATTTAGAAGTCTGAATACAAGGAATGTAATTAAAAGTAAACCGTTGTCAAACTTTAATTTATTTAGCTGCAAAGCTAGGACTCATAGAGTTAATTTTAACGGTATTATAGCCGAGCTCTCATGGTTAACACGCGATGTTAGGAAATCGTTCCGAAACGTTGTATACGGATTGAAAATCCTAATTGTCTATTTCTGATATATGTGAATTATTATAATTAACTATTGCTCGTTATAAGTGCAGTGGAAGCTCTTAAGTTCGACAGAAATCAAGTTCGACTGAGAATTAGACACGCCCCTATGCGGACACTAAGAAATGGGTTTGCCATTTGAATGGGAATTGGTTCTGTGTTTTTGTAGTGATACTTTTGTTAAAGGAAACCAGAAGATTTTATTGATTAGGACATCCATATTTAATCACTGATTTTGAATTAATGAACTCCTCTTTTTCTATTTGAGAATTGTACCGTTTGTGAGACGGAACTGTCGAAATCCACTGTGGTACTAGAAGCGCATACACAAGTCTTGGGGCAGGCAGGAAATGCAAGTATATTACTGTATTCGTTGATGGATAACTAATAAGAATTTGTATTCATTTCACCTGCCACACCCACTACCCTTATTGCACTGAACTTTCAATTCTGTTTTGTCGAACTTAGGAGAGTCCACTGTATATTCTGAGAGGAAAATTAAACGTGGCAACAGCGCTTAATGTAAAACCTACAGAGCACCAATTAGCCCGCAAAGTTATATCCCTGATGATCAGATAGGGTACTATATATCAGATTGGCCATTTCCGTGTTATGAAATGGCAACATAAAATGAGAACAAGGCATTTTTGGTAATGACCGCAAGATGGAACTACAGTTGCTCCTTGCACTTCCATAAGACTTAACAACGTGCCTTCTTTTGCAGTTGCTAGATGGCAAGATAGTGAAATTAATAAAAGTGGTTGCCTTGAAAGGCCATTAGGCTAAACAATCGGTTCTATGTGATCATGCGTTATATTTAAGTGTAAGATCCGGCGCCAACTTACCTTCAACTGCTGATTACTCAGGACAGGAATGGATAGTGTAATGGTAATATTCAGGTTTTTTTTTAAGGTTAACATGGCGGGAGTGGTAGTTACTACCTATGCGCTGTTGTCACGTTTCTCTATTGCATTGTTTTTTTTTAAGTTGGTTATTTTACGACGCTTTATCGGCTGCTCTGGTTACCTAGCATCTGAGTGAGATGAATGCGATAATGTCAGCGAAATGAGTCCAGCGTCCAGCGCCGAAAGTTACCCAGTATCTATCTTAATGGGTTGAGGGAAAACCCCGGAAAAAACCTGAACCAGGTAACTAGTCCCAACCAAGATTTGAACCCATGCTTGCTAGTTTTACGGTTTTTCATTGTCAAACAATAGAATTACACACAATGATTATGCCTTTAATTATACACATATATAGCCTATAAAGATCGCTATTAGCACCTACGAAATTGTAAATATAACTAAATTATATATAATACCTATGTGTGTATGTGATATATAGAGGTAGATAAGAGACAATCTGGCAACGTGGATTAGTAGCAGCCGATTCTGATTGACGACAATGACATGCTGATTGACGCGGGTTGACAAAAAAAACTACCTCTGCGTGGCTAGCAATCAAAGGGATGCCAAAAATATTAACTTTTAGAGAGAAATGGTCCTACATATTGTATAATAATAAGAATATAAAGATATTTAATAATCCATATTGCATTTTATTGTCATTCCAATAGTTTTCCATTTATATTTACAATGTTGTTTAGTCAACTGTCCGAAGACAAGTTTGAACCTCTTAAGTAACACCAATAAGGCATCACTTATGAGGCAACTAGGCCAGGAGATAATGGGTATGGTGGCCACTTCCTTTCCCCCTCCAATGCATACATCGCCGGTTAGCTACATATTCCACTAATTAGACTTCAGATGGATACAAACAATTGTTCTTCCTCTGACACATATCGTAAAGAGATGTACTGCCTAATAATAGATGTACATATCAGCCAGAACCACAATCAGAGGTAATATTTACAATAATAAACAGATATGTAATTTTTGACGTAAGTTTTATATGTAACATTCCAAGTATCAAGTTGTTTTCGACTGTAATGTGGTATCAGGTTACATCCACTTTCTGCTTCCCCCCTCAAAATTCTCTAATGTTCCTTCATATGGAACGACGAAAATCGGAGTGGGAAAAATGGCTAACAGGCTTGGAGCTGTCATAGACACTTCCTATCAAGCCCAATTTCCCATGCAAGAACACTTTTTCGCGTACTTTTTAAATGTTTGTCCTCCTAGTAACTTCAACAATTTATTTATTCGTTCATTCATGCAATCATTCATTGGTTTCAATATTTCACATAGGAAGGTATAGTATACGGTATGTCATATACTGATGTAGTTTGAGTACTCGAGGGAAAGTCAGATACATTATTATGTTAAGTTGCTTTTAGCAGAATTTAAAAAAGAATGCATTTGTTAGGAAAGTGCATTCTACAGTATTTTGTGGAGGCAATCATATGTGATGTGCGGTGAAAAGAGCATAAGCAATAAATTGCAAGTTTTCAGTATAACAAAATCAAAGCTTGAAATGGGGACCAATAGCATTATGATGGGCTGGAAATCTGACGCTCCAGATGGTTATGGAAAAAGATAGACATATGTCTTCCATACTATCTAAAAAGTACATTTTTGTACTCACATGGAGGCCATAGCTCAAAACCACCAATTTGTGACTTGCGCTCTTTTACCGGGCACTATAGAACTGTATTAAAAATTTTAGGAGCATAGGCAGAAGAGCTACTACTAGTACTACTACTACTACTACTACTACTACTACTACTACTACTACTACTACTACTACTACTACTACTACTACTACTACTACTAATAATAATAATAATTATTATTATTATTTTTTAATCAAGGATTATTTAACGACGCTCGCAACTGCCGAGGTTATATCAGCGTCGCCGGTGTGCCGAAATTTTGTCCCGCAGGAGTTCTTTTACATGCCTGTAAATCTATTGACATGGCCCTGTCGCAATTAAGCACACTTAAATGCCATCGACCTGGGCCGGGATAGAACCCGCAACCTTCAGCACAGAAGGCTAGCGCTATACCGCCTACGCTACCCAGGGAATAATAATAATAATAATAATAATAATAATAATAATAATAATACTTACTTATGGCTTTCAACGAACCCGGAGGTTCATTGCCGCCCTCACATAAGCCCGCCATCAGTCCCTATCCTGAGCAAGATTAATCCAATCCCTACCATCATATCCCACCTCCCTCAAGTCCATTTTAATATTATCCTCCCATCTAGGTCTCGGCCTCCCCAAAGGTGTTATTCCCTCCGGCCTCCCAACTAACACTCTATATGCATTTCTGGATTCGGCCATACGTGCTACATACCCTGCCCATCTCAAACGTCTGGATTTAATGTTCCTAATTATGTTAGGTGAAGAATACAATGCGTACAGTTCTGCGTTGTGTAACTTTCTTCATTCTTCTGTAACTTCATCCCTCTTAGCTCCAAATATTTTCCTGAGAACACATTATTATTATTATTATTATTATTATTATTATTATTATTATTATTATTATTATTTCAGTTGTTTACAGAATATCCAGTGAACAGAAAGCTTGCTGGAATTGAATGTAATGTAGGCCTACAGTCTTAGAAAAAAGTTTTGTCGCACAGATAATTAATTTATAATTTCTAGAAATGAGGCAGTGCACATGATCAGACATATAAAGTAGTTTTATTACCTCAAGTAGTTCTTATCTTGTGAACCAGGTCGCTCGTTCTCTGATCATGAGCACTGTCTCATTTTTGGGACTTTAAAGTATCTGTGAAACAAAACGTTTTTCTGAGACTATCTTTTGCTTGCTAAATGGTCTGGTAACTCTAGTATCAACGTAACACAATTGCGTCGAAATGTTCGTTAACCAGTTTTTAAATCAACTTGTCTTTAATTTTAACAGGAGTTATTGGTTGGACTTCGATAAACTGCTCTGAATCTGAAAAAAAAATTCTGCATTTGCTTTTAACTTGGGCTTTTTTATCTGCTGTGATTTTGAGTTAAACTTTTGGGTTAGGCCTGCTGTTACAACGATCATTCAACGTCTGCATATTGTGCATTAAGTCTTTATTGGGAATTTTCAACTCTATCCCATTCCGAGCAGTGAATTAGTGTAATGGAGTGGTCCATAGTTCTGTATTGCCCTCACAATACTGAAGCATGAGTTACTTTGCTGGTCGCAAAATGCAGTATTGTGCCGAGTTGGCCTCTCCTCGCTGAATGTTAACGTTATTCTTGAATTAATGTAAACTCCAGTAGGCCAGATTGCGCCACTATGTGCTGATCGATTTGACTCGAGACTAAACAAACGGGAGCTTCATTGTTACGTCATGTCAGGTGATCGGAAGCAGAGGCGCACTAGGTGTTGTTGGTGCACAACGTGTCAATTTCAGTAAGCGAAAGCGTGATATATGGAAACTACAGAATTTATTGTATTGCTGTAACCGTGCGGAATATTCAAGCTTTCTATTATTATTAAGTAGGTTATTTAACGACGCTGTATCAACTACTAGGTTATTTAGCGTCGATGAGATTGGTGATAGCGAGATGGTATTTGGCGAGATAGGCCGAGGATTCACCATAGATTATCTGGTATTCACCTTACGGTTGGGGAAAACCTCGGAAAAAACCCAACCCGGTAATCAGCCCAAGCGGGCATCGAACCTTCAAGCTTTCTATAATCATATTTATTTATTTAAATCCACCACCCAGAAGCAGGCTTCCAATTACAGGTGGCTTACACAATACATACTCAAAATACATAATAAGAAAAAAAAAACAACACAAACGGAAGGAAGAAAATACATAACGGTAATAGATGCTAGAATATAATATTGCAGTTAATATAGTGCCAAATGTCAATATAATGATGCAAAATTATTTAAAAACTAGAGTAAAAACATACTTCTTCATAATTTAAATATCTAAGGAAATACAATTCTTTTTAATATTGTATGAAATTTGTCAACTGTTAAACTGAAATCTAATTGAGAATCGCAGTTTAAAGACAGAGAGTTGTAAGTATTACACATAACAAACAATGGAGAGTTCTTGAAGAAAACAATTCTAGGAATGGGGATAACAAAAGGTTGCCTATGACGTAATTCTGTAGTACCGGTAGATCTACAACTCTACAACGATATTGTTTATACATAGTAAAGCGAGTATAACTGCATTAATAAGACACACAATCTTTAGGTTGTAAATAATCAAAACTTCAGATATCATTTTGGGATTTAAACAACGGTTTAGCCGAAAAAAAATAATTTGTGTGAAGTTTGAATCTCATTTATGGGAAAAATATTTCGTATTGAGACGTACAGTATGAGTGGTAAGATATCAACGCGAAGAAAAGCTGAAAAGAATATTCCTTAGTAATTTCTTGGAAAAACGCTTCGTTTGTGTAATAACGTACAAAATTAACTAATTGATAACTCATTTACAGTGACGTAAATTTAATCATTCTTTCCAAAAATCAGCTGAGAAATGTATGGCAAACGGTGGTTCAGGAACGCAGGCAGCACAGAATAATATAGCTGGTGACTTGGAAATTTCTTTAAAAAAAAATAAATAGAAAAATATAGGCTAATATGAAAGGCTAAACATATTGTTGAACATTAAATTTGTAATCTGCGATGTCCTAATGACTTACTAACTTCCATTCGTATTATTAAAACTTTTCATATCTGCCTCTTATTACAATATCAGACTCATTTCTTATGAGCTTTCTCATCTGTATCTCTTGGTATGAGATTTATTTTTGTGTTACTAAATTATACTTTATTTCTGTCATCGATAGATAAGGGAACGGAATTCCTTTCGTAACACAACAAAGCTAGGCTGATCAGATTTTTTATGGTCCAGCAGGGGACATCGGCAATTTCAAGAAAAACGACGAACGCTTACCTAGTCGCTCTCTGTTGAAATGTTGCAGAATTGCAGAAACAGTAGATACAATGATAGAACTTTGCATATTAAATTTGTAGAGTATCTTAACTCTTTTAATTAAGTGCATAAAGACACGTAACTCCTATACATAATTATAGCCACTAAGAATTCAATTTCAGTACTGACACATGCATGGAAGTCTTCCACATAATATTGTAACACACACATTTTACAAGTATTTGTCTGAAGAATGTATCTTTTCAAGGATCTGTTCATTCCCATACAGCTTCACACTGAGTTCTTCACATGAGAAGTGAAAGTTTGTTTTCACTTGTAAAAAAACTTGAACTGTTTCAACTTTTATTCTTGACTTTTCATCAGTCCAGATTGAGTTCAATGTAGAGAAAAGTCTTTCAACTGATGAATTACTGACTGGAAGGCACATGATTAATGACACTATTTCCAGAAGATTTTCAAATGGAATAGATATTTTTTAAATGTTGAAAACATCATACCACTTTTCACCCGTTGGTTTGTCACAAAATTCCTCATTTTTTGAACTACTTAAAATGGATGCTGCGGCAATTCTAACGCTTCCACGCAACGCGAATGCTAAGATGACCAAAGACAAAGATGCTATGTTCTTTTCAAAGAGTGCAGAATATCTCATACTGTGCTCGCTGGTGTTTCTGTCTGACACTGACAAGCGTTCAGAAATGTGCATGAATCGCAGCAGTTCCAGTAAAATGTTAATGAAGCAAAATCAAAGCTTCTGGGGACAAAATTAATTTCCGGGGACAAAAACGGGGACATTTGCTCCCCGGGAATAATAACTCAAAATTGGGGACTGTCCCCGAAAATCGGGGACGTCTAGTCGGCTTAAACAAAACTGTGTACTGAACACATGCGAGGTAATTGTAACCACCGGACAAGTGGATTTGCAACTTGAGGATGTCACAGATTTTCGGGTTCATAACGGTGTCCAGAATTAATTTGCTCGGGTACCAGCTATTTCGTGAACTGACGTAGTGATAGTACGATGGAGAAGTAGGAAGGAAAAATAATATGAAGAAATAGGAGGGCAAATGGAGGAGTTGGAGAGAAAAGAGAATTTGTAAGAGTCGAGGGAAAAAAGAAGATGAAGAAGTTGGAAAAGAAAAGGAGATGAAGAAATAGGTGGAAAAATAAAAGTCGGCGTATTCAGAGGAAAAAAAAGATGGAGAAGTAGGGGGAAAGAAATATTGAGAAGTAGAAGGAAAATTACAAATGAAGTAGGAGTAAAAATAGAATATTGAGAAGTAGGAGGAAAAGAAATGAAGTAGGAGTAAAAAAAGATATGAAGAAGTAGGAGGAAAATTAAAAAGGAAGTAGGAGTAAAAAAAGATTGGCAGATGTAGGAGGGAAATTAAAAATGAACTAGGAGTAAAAAAGATGTGGAGAAGTAGGAGGAAAATTAACAATGAAGTAGGAGGAAAAAGATACCGACAAGTAGGAGGAAAATTAAAAATGAAGTAGGTGCAAAAAAGTGTGGAGATATAGGAGGAAAATTAAAAATGAAGTAGGAGTAAAAAAGATATGGAGAAGTAGGAGGAAAAAGATATGGAGATGTAGGAGGAAAATTAAAAATGAAGTAGGAGGAAAGAGATATGGAGAAGTAGGAGGAAAATTAAAAATAAAGTAGGAGGAAAAAGATATGGAGCTGTAGGAGGAAAATTAAAAATGAAGTAGGAGAAAAAAGATATGGAGATGTAGGAGGAAAATTAAAAATGAAGTAGGAGGAAAAAGATATGGAGAAGTAGGAGGAAAAAGATATGGAGATGTAGGAGGAAAATGAAAAATGAATTAGGAGGAAAAAAGATATGGAGAAGTAGGAGGAAAATTAAAAATGAAGTAGGAGGAAAAAGATATGGAGATGTAGGAGGAAAATTAAAAATGAATTAGGAGGAAAAAAGATATGGAGAAGTAGGAGGAAAATTAAAAATGAAGTAGGTAGAAAAAGATGTGGAGATGTAGGAGGAAAATTAAAAATGAATTAGGAGGAGAAAAGATATGGAGAAGTAGGAGGAAAATTAAAAATGAAGTAGGAGGAAAAAGATATGGAGATGTAAGAGGAAAATTAAAAATGAAGTAGGAGGAAAATTAAAAATGAAGTAGGAGGAAAAAGATGTAGAGATGTAGGAGGAAAATTAAAAATGAATTAGGAGGAAAAAACAAATGGAGATGTAGGAGGAAAATTAAAAATGAATTAGGAGGGAAAAAGATATGGAGAAGTAGGAGGAAAATTAAAAATGAATTAGGAGGGAAAAGATATGGAGAAATAGAAGGGAAATTAAAAATGAAGTAAGAGTAAAAAATATATGGATAAGTAGGAGGAAAATTAAAAATGAATTAGGAGGAAAAAGATATGGAGAAATAGGAGAAAAATTAAAAATGAAGTAAGAGTAAAAAAAGATATGGAGAAGTAGGAGGAGAGTTAAAAATGAAGTAAGAGTAAAAAAGATATGGAGAAGTAGGAGGAGAGTTAAAAATGAAGTAGGAGGAAAGAAAATATGGAAAATTAAGGGGGAAAGAGAAGATGAAGAAATATGGAAAAAAGAAGATGGAAAAATAAGTGGTAAAGAGATATTCAAGTAGGAACAAGATGCGGAAATGTGTGGAAAATAAGAAGCTGGAGAAATAAGTGGAAAAGAAAATATGCAGAGGTAGGACGAAAATAAGGAGATAAGGAAGTAAGTGCAAAAGATGAAGTAAGATGCACAAGTAAGTGGAGAAGTAGAAGAAAAAAAATATAAGATGGAGGAGCAGAAGGAAAAAATATGGTGGAGTAAGAGGAAAAAATATAGGAGATGGGATAATATAAGGATAAGAGAGGTTGGAGGAGTTGTAGATAAAGGAAAAGAGTAGATGGATGAGTAGAAGGAAAAATTGGAGTTGGAGAAGTATGAGGGTGAGAAAAAAAGAGAAATTCGAGGAGACGGAAAAGGAAGAGACTTAAAAATTGGAAAGAAAAGATGGCGGATTTTGGAAGAGAGAAAGATAAGAAAATACATTTTTGGATGAAGAAAATGTGTGAAAGAAAACAGAAAAAATAGAGAGAAGTAGAAGGGGGAAGTGATTGAAGATGGTCAGAAAGTGATGAAGAAAAGTTCGGAAAGGTAAGTTGAGGAAAGAGAGTGTTGAAAATTGGAGAACGAGGAAAAAATAAACTAGGAGAAAATATAGAGGAAGGGGAATAGATAATGGAGAGGAAGAGGAATTTCCACTGTGACATTATGATATATTGCACTTAGTGAGCTCCAGTAGATGGAAGGGATGGATGCATTTATAGCCCCGGAGGTTCCTTTTTCTCTTTCTGATCAGTAACGCTAGGTAAAGTGTAAATTAAAATACAACTAATAAAATACTGCAAAATAACAGACAGGAACTTACATTACTTGGGTGATGTTTCGCACTAACTTGCGACTTCGTCTTCCTTGTTGTGTACCTCTCAGCGACGTTCGTGACACATCTTTCCACTTATTAATATTAATTTGTCTGGATCCTTTTTTTAAATTTATTTAGTCGGTCAATATCTACCGTATAAATCGTCACTGTCTTGCAGTCGTCCATTTTATGTAATAGATCAATCGAAACCTGATACAGAGAGTTCAAGTGCCCAGTACTCGTAAAGAGAACAAACTCCTGTGCAATAACTCCCGATACGATGTAAACAACTGGATAAGCTAGAAGTGACTAGTGACATAGACCGTTGTTCCAACCAAGAAATTCAAGGTTGTAACTCGTGTAGAAGCTCCTCTGGTACAATTATTGAAAAGCAATTTTTGTGACAGCTGTATAAGACTATACAGAACATTATTCCAAAAAAAATTCGATTTTGAAAATTGTGACATAGACCGTTATTCGGCCCAACGCTTCAATTATTGTTTTGAAGGGAAACGAATAAAAATTGACCGCATGAGGAAATCGAGATTCACCCGAAAATATGGAGATATCTGAAGCTCATTTGTTTATCAGAATAAATGCAAGGAAAGATGACGTCAACCTGACCTTGGGAACTGTCACAATGTGCAACTTATATTAACAGCGGAATAGACGGTTCAGATATCCGCCTCAGTTCGGCCATGTAAAGGTTCGCCCTGGACGGGTAATAGAGGTTCGATTAGAGGAATGCTGCGGACGCCCAGTGCGCCTCCCTTCCGCGCGGGGCGGCGTTGGATCTGACAGCTACACGTAACGTCTCCTTCGCCGGCGTCTCGCTCATTACCAACACGTCAAGCGCCTGTATAACTGAATTAATTTCCAAGTTTGAAGGTCTAGGTTAGTGAGTCTTGACGACCAATGGCGCATGGGGGAATTTCTGCCTCGCACCCAAAATCAGATTCCGGCAATGTGCACCTGGAAGACACTTCCTGAATATCGCCGAACACCTCCTCGCGAAAGCCATTAGCTACGAAACGGTGGAAAGGCTTCCTTAATGGAATCGACATTTTTAGGTCTTCCGATTTTAATCCAGTCCCTGATAGACATATTTGCATTTAATGGATCCGTACATGATTAGGGAATGTGTTATAAGAGCCTGTTACATCTTTATAATTAACATAATAGGATGATTTTATGCTTCTTTTTCTCTTTTTCTTCTCCTTCTGCTTCTTCTATTCATATTTAGGAAATGTATTCCTGTTCGATCTCAGAATTCACTCCATCTTTTACGTGGTTTTCTTTCTGGTTTATAAGTTAGAAATTCTTCCGGTAATCTTCCTGCATCCGTTCGTGTTAGTTTTTGTTTTTTTATGATCATTAATTGTATTAACTATGGAATATGACTGCCTCCGTGGTCTGTTGGTCCAGATTAGAAGGTCCCGGGTTCGATTCCCGGGCTCGGCTCTAGGTGAATTTTGCTTTAAGAAGAGGAATTCCCTGGGTGTCTAGAGTCTGGAAATTTGTATGAATGTGATTGTGATTGTGTGTGTGCCGGGTTAATATTAATTAGTCAATCATCACATACATAAAAATACATCAGGACTGTCGCTGGGCAGTAACTTGAACACACGTTTCAGCGTCACATTGTTGACAAATAACACCATCTGTTAGCACAACCATAAAGCATCTAATAGATGCTATAGAGTTACCAACAATGAAAAAAAAACTATGGAATATACGTTTAATACCGTTCCTATATCTTCATTTTTATTTTATTTAATTTGGAGAATCGTTTCACTGGGAAAGAATATTGTGCAGGTGGTAGTGTAAAAGTGATTTAAAATACCAAAGTCGAAGGATTTCGAATTGAACAGTCTAAGAAATAAATACGGAAGAGAGATTTTAATTCCGCAAGGGGAAAATATTCTCTGTGCCGTGCGTAAATGTGAAATTAAAATAAGTAGGAAATATTACATAGAGCGGCATTGTAACAGCAAGAAACATACCGAAAACGTACAAAGGTCTTCGACATCACATAATGAAAAACATACATGATCTGAATTTACTGTAATGTGGATTTATGTAATATGATTATTTCTGCATATATTCAGTTAAAGAAACTTGATAATCCACATTTTAGAAGTGAAAAGGTGAAAGAAAAATTCCACAAACTCTGCAAAAAAAAAAAAAAAAAAAAAAAAAAAACCCGATTATATAGTTATGTGTAAAATTTTGAGTGGAGGGGAAAACGACGATACTACGGCGCTTTTTTCATTTGCACTTCTAACACCTTATGACACGGAAAGAAGCTTTTCGATGTTGAAAAACTGTTTGAGTGAGAGACGTCGAACTTTCTCTTTTGATAATTTACGGATGTACCAGTAGTGGCAAAAAAAAACCGGCGGACCGACCCTTGTAGCTGATTTCAGAGCCTTGTTCACTCCAGAACACGATAGACTGGTAAGTAAGACATTCGTGGTTCGATTCCTGCTTGAGATGGAAACTTTATTTTGTTCCTTATTCAAATTTATTCCTAATACTTTTCGATTGCTGGCAAAATTCGTGTCCTGGGAATAATAAGTTAATTAAGTAGGAAAATATCGCTGCAATCGGAAAGAATTGGGAATAAATTTTAATAAGGAACACAAAATAAAGTTCACTTCCCAGGCAGGATTCGAACCACGAAAGTCTTAGTTACCATTCTATCGTGCTCTGGAGTGAACAAAGCTCTGAAATCAGCTACAAGGGTCGGTCAGTTTTTTTTTTTTTTTTTTTTTTTTTTTTTTTTTGCCACTACTGTATGTTGGGTACAGTATAATGCATCCTTTAATCATCCAGGCGGTGGCAGTTAACATTTGAGTTAAGTTTTTAAATCATCATAACTATATTACAACTTCATTCCAGTATTTATAGAATTGTCGTGCATAAAGGCCCAGCCCACGATCTGCTTTATCACTGCAGCCCAATGGCACTAAATAGTGGGCCATAAGAATAAAACTGAAGGATTTCCTTCGAAGCAAGAGGTTGAAGTATAAGGATGTGCTTCGAATTGTAAGAATAACCTCTACCTTATCCTTCGACCTTATGCTTCTAAGACAGGAGCATGTGCTCACGAATGTTGTTATGTCGTTTCATGTTGCAGTACTGTGTATTTGTCGGCGCTCTTTGTCAGCTGAGTGAGGGTGTTCGGTTTCATAAAGAAATGCGATAAGCAGCAATGGTAGGCATCCCAATGACAAAGCAAGTTTCCTTCTGATGCTAATAAACCACACTCATTTCAATCACAGTCCCGTACCGTGGCGTCGTGGTCTAAGGCATCTTGCCTAGAACTCGCGTTACGGAATGCACGCTGGTTCGAGTCCTCGTGAGGGAAGAAATTTTCTCATAAAATTTCGGCCAGTGTATGGGTCCGGTACCCACCCAGCATCGTGATGCACTTGGGGAGCTACGATAGGTAGCGAAAATCCGGTTTCGCAAACCAGTTATGACGGCTGGGGGGATCATCGTGCTAACCACACGATACCTCCATTCTGGTTGGATGATCGTCCACCTCTACTTCGGCATGTGAACGTGAGGCCAGCAGCCGGCTGGTCGGTCATGGCCCTTCAGGGCTGTTAAGCCATGGATTTACTTTTACTTTACATTTCAATCACAACTAAATAAGGATTCCACGTGGTTAAAACTGCATCTTCCGATTCAGACAGCGGTAGCTTTGTGCCCCTTGAAAGTACAATCATATTTTTAGCTACACATCCTGGAATATTAGAAAAAAGTGACAAGTTCCAGAAGTGAAAAGGAAAAAAAAAGAGGTAGCATTTCAGAAAATGATAAAAATTATTGTAAGAAAATTCGGCATACTAATAAATTCCTCTTAACATGCGTCTTTGAAGTACCCATAACAGCATTATTAAATATTATAATTAAGCCTACTATAAGAAATACTGATAGTTAATTAAAGTTTCTACGTTAATCTGTGTGCATCAATAATATACGAGTAGTAAAATTATACCAATGCAGTGACGTGAATGTATTTGAAGTCCTTCCAGTGGCAGGTTCCTCTTGCTCTTCAGTATTTTCATCTTCATTTAAATCCTATATATTGTCTGTAAAGTTATAATTATGATCATATAGGTACTTCGCTAGCTTACATTTTGCAACACAAAGCAACAAACAATATGACTGTTGGGATGTTTGAGGCAGCATTGTACAGGCGTATTGTAGAATGGGAAACCTGCTTCATAGTTGGCCAAAGGAACGTTCTGTTATAAATAACTGTCTCTTTATTTCAAAATCCGATTTCGATATGATACCATGAGCCATGGTTCGAAGCCGTCACTCAATAGGACAAGTATTTTTAAATCCACTGAACACATCACGAACTGATGAATGTTTCCTTATTCTACAGTCAAGAACGGACCCTGGACAACTGCAACACTAGTAAAGCATTCTTTTGCTTTGCATGAAGCTTGCAACATATTCCTAATTTTATCACCATATCACCATGCTGTGTATGTTTAGCAATACGCACGAGTGCAGTCTAATACACTGATTACATTCGGAAAATTTAATTTCTATAACTATTCAGGTTTATATCTTGTAATGATGGTGACAACTTGAGCCATTTGTTCGCTTTTTCCGTTATATTTAAATACATTAATAATAGTTTTACTCATAGTGGTCCAATGTATACCCATCTCTTCTGCAATACCGGAGCTCCAAGCCCTTCCTATATCAGCATCGGAAACCCGTACTACTCCCAAGAATTCACTCTAACCAATTTTTACTATTGCAGATAATAGATGAAATGGAATGTTGCAGGGAAACGGGAGTATCCCGAGAAAACTCTTTGCAACGTCTGATTTGTCTACCACAAATTCCAACACGACCTGGCCAAGGATCGAATCCGGGCCTCCGGGATTGTAGACAGCGCGCTAGCACTTGGGCCCCTCCTCTTATCTCCTGTGTTTCCTCCAGAAAATGTGATGTAATCCATTGGATATTTTCTTCATTAAGTGTATATAAACTGTTATACTGCCCCCTAACAGTACACCAACGTAATTTGTAGTATTTTTCACGACGTAATGCGACTGGTAATTCAACCAGATCAGTAAACTACAGAGATGAGTCTGCTCCTGACCAGACTTCACTTTTTAGAAGGATATGCTTCGGAATCGAAGGATATGCTTCACTTTATTCATACATTTTTTCTAATTCTGAAGCAAAAGGTTGCGCTCCAAGCAAATGCTTCTTCCTGTGAAGCAAGTGCTCTTTTCCTATTGCGTCATCAAGAGCAGAAGGTTTTGCTCTGCATTTTATTATTAAAATCTGAAGCACATCCTTCAAAATAGTAGAGTAAAAGGATATGCTCAACTTTATTCTTACGGCCCAGTGTCGCACGGAACTAGCCCGTGCCGTCACCCTGCACCACCGCACGGGTCGCGGCGGACTGCTTGCGGAGCGGTTTAGTGCGGTGGACTTGTTTGTATCAAAGCATCAGCCCAAGTTTCCGCTTCTATCAGTTACTTATGAATTGAGTTGGCACGGGTTTGTGCTTGTGTGTACAGTTCGATCAACGATCAGCTACCGTTTCAACCGTTTTCGTTTTTTATTTATTTTTCAAGATGTGTCCAAATAATGGTGCATCGCAAAGAAAATACAGTCTCTGTGAGACTGCTATTACACTATCAAAATTCTTTGACAAAGAATATTATGATAAAATATTTCATCAATGATCTTTGATAAAAGATAGGATTTGGGGTATATTACATCACATAAAATCTTTTAAAATATTTCAAAAGATTTTATCAAGGATGATCTAAAATTAGGAACAAATCTCTCCTAACACTTGTTCCACAACAATGAACATGTGTTCCGTGGATTTGTTGATACTGATATTTACGCCTTAAGTTTATGATTTGTTTATAGTAATATTTACGCGTTAAGTTTACGACGCCATGAATAAAGAACAGTATTATGCTTGTTTAGCTAAAATTAGTTCAATTATTACAATATGCATGTTACTGAGAAAGAAACGCCTTTGGGTTAAACTCGTGATCACAATACAAATATGTGGTCAGGGATTAAACCGTGGACTGCAAAACGTGATAAGAGAGGTATACATCAGAACTTACTGAAATGAGAGGACTTGAAAAATAATACAAATTATTATAAAATATACTTACTTACTTGCAAATGGCTTTTAACGAACCCGCAGGTTCATTGCCGCCCTACATTACCCCGCCATCGGTCCCTATCCTGTGCAAGATTAATCCCAGTCTCTATCATCATATCCCACCCCTCTCAAATCCATTTAATATTATCCTCCCATCTACATCTCGGCCTTCCCAAAGGTCTTTTTCCTCCGGCCTCCCAACTAACACTCTATATGCATTTCTGGATTCGGCCATATAATATTAATACTATATTATACACATTATTTATTTACATTTCATTTCCTTCATACTCCGAAATCAAAATTTCTGTGGTAGCAACAGTCCAGTTATATTTGCGTTCTGCCATATTTATTTCAGAGTCGGATGGAAATTATAGAAGTACCATTGGGACAGTTTTTAAATCTGTGTTCGACAGCAGTGGAAAATAATTTAATTTTGTAATGTTCCGGTATGCAAGTAACTGTATGCTCATGTCACACGCCAAGCGAAAGCACAACCGATGTGTGCAAGCAGGAAAGCAGTAGAATGCAATCAACTGGTGCAGCGCTGCGGGATTGGGCTTGGAAGCCCAGTGCACTGGGCTAGGAAGCGGCCGCGTCAAGCAGTGTTGGTCTTGGGTGAGCTGGGCTGCGGATGCATTAGCACTCGCAGTGCTGAGCTGTGGGCCAGTCTGAACGACTCTGATTTATAGATCGATTGAATGGAGTGATGTGGTTCTCATTACCAGCCTGTACCCTCTTGCCTCTGTTTACGTGAGGGAATGGCAAGAGTATAGTCCGTTGACACTGAACTTAAGGCATAACGCACATTCTTCTGCCCTTTATTAATCACTGTTTTTGTTCTCATAATTGACAATACGTTAATCTATACTAATAATAAATCTGTAGCCGAAATTTTTCTGGTAATTTTCGATTTTCCAAAAATAATTGGTCCTAACATATATAATTAACCACCCTGAAACCGAAAATAGCTTTTTTGAAATTTTTGTTTGTATGTCTGTCTGTATGTTTGTTACCTTTTCACGCGATAATGGCTGAACGGATTTCGATGAAAATTGGAATATTAATTAAGTTCGTTTTAACTTAGATTTTAGACTATATGGCATTCAAAATACATTATTTAAAAGGGAGGTTATAAGGGGACCTGAATTAAATAAATCAAAATATCTCCCTTATTATTGATTTTTGTGAAAAATGTTACATAACAAACGTTTCTTTAAAAATCATTTGTGATAAGTTTTATTCTTTGAAAAAGTTTGATAGGACTGATATTTAATGAGATAAATGAGTTTTAAAATTACAATAACTGCCATCTAAGGCCGTGTAACGAAATAAAAAACAAATGACTTGGTCTATAAGGGGCCTTGGACAACAGCAATCGAAAGCTATGAAAGATAGCCTACAGAGAATGTTTCTGTGTTTGTATGAAGTAATATCGGAAGCTAAATTAACTGATTTGTATAATTAATTATTTCACCATTGGAAAGTGTAGTTTCTCTAGATGGACATAATACTATAATGTTATTACAGTAACTTCTGATATAATAATGTAATGTAATATAATATAATATAATATAATATAATATAATATAATATAATACTATATAATACAATATAATTTAAGTTATTTGAAGGGTTCAGAACCATAGTGGGCCAAGCGCCATTTACTGAATACGTAGTAAAATTAAGTTATTACCATAATTCAATGGAAACATATAGCAAGTAAAATAAAGTATACACATTAAATCTAAATGATGTCAATGTTCATTAAACTATGGTTGCATGTAATAACAATTAAGAAACATGTTAAAGGAATTGTCATTGCACCAAATGAGTGCTTTCTGGACCAAAATGATCGCATTTTAATTATTTAAATACAATTTAAATTAAGTAACACATTAAACGATTTATCCTTCTATCAAACATGAATGTTCCCTGGATCAAACATCCTATTTTAATTATGTAATTACTTTATATTTATTTCTAACAGGTGCAGCGGAGCGCACGGGTACGGCTAGTAAGATAATATTTGTTAAAATGGTTTTTATTATTTTCAAATTGTTACTTGTAGATATGGATAACCACGTGGACATGGGCTACAATTCTTCTGTTAAATTATTGTCATGCTTCTTGTGTCTCTAGGGTGCTGAATATATATGCAAATTATAACGACAGCAAAGGAGGGAATTTCAAAGGAAACAAATAACTCTGTCAGGAATTTTTTTATCCATTCTTGCGGCGTAATAGTAACCGGCGTGTTGGTTCCATGATTAAAATAATTTCCAACCTAAAGCTTATGACGTGCAGTGAAACGGGCTCCTTTGTATGTGTTTAATTAACTCTGGTTCCAGGAAAGCCGCGCAGACGGACGTTGTGGACATATGCTGGTAAAAAAATCATCAAAATCAATTAAAGTACGTGGTCATAATGAACATAGATATTAGTGGCGTTTATTTCTCATTTTCAATGAAAACCTGGATACATGTTTTGTGCCTAGTTTAGATAAATATTGATCCTTTTAAGATGGGTGAATTTTTTTAAGAAACGCAATTTTCGTTTACAATAAACTTGCTTTTCAACCTCTATTTTGGAGAGCTAAAATCTGCTGAGGTCGATGTACTTTGAGACGGAAAAATACAGGGTGATCCGTTTGGAAAAGCATAAAAATACAAATACTGTAATATGAGAACTGTGGTAACTTAATTTATAGTAAACTGTAAATACTTATCGATCAAATTCCAGCAGAATTAATACAAGAAGGTGGAAGCGCATTTACTAGCGAAATTTATAAGCTATTTGGGAAAAGGAAATTGTACCAGAACAATGGAAGAAGTCTATAATTTGTACCTATCTTTAAAATTGGGAAAAAGGCTAACTGTAGTAATTTTCGAGGGATATCACTTGTGTTGACGCCGTACAAAATTTTGTCCAATATTCTATTGAGAAGATTAACTCCATATGTAAATGAAATTATTGGGGATCATTAGTTTTAGACGTAAAAGATCTACTATTTATCAGATTTTTTTTTTATATACTACGACATTGGAGAAAAAATGGAAGTATAAGTGTACAGTACATCAGTTATTCATATATTTAAAAAAAGACAAATGACACGGCTGAGAGAGAAGTTTTATATGATATTCATATTGAATTTGGTATTCCCAAGAAACTAGTTCGATTAATTTGTCTCGCGTCAGTGAAACGTACACCAGAGTCCGTATAGGCCAGTTTCTGTCAGATGCTTTTCCAATTCACTGCGAGCTAAAGCAAGAAGATGCACTATCACCTTTACTTTTTTAACTTTGCTCTAGAATATGACATTAGGAAAGTCCAGGATAATAGGGTTTTGAATTTAACGAGTTATATGGCTACTTGTTTAGGCGGATGACGTGACTATATTAGAAGAAAATCCACACACTATTAGGGAAAGCACGGGAATTTTACTTGAAGAAAGTAAAGAGATAGGTTTGGAAGTAAATCCCGAAAAGATAAAGTATATGATTATGTATCTTGACCACACAATAAAATTTGGAAATATAAAAATTGATAATTTATCCTTCGAACAGGTAGAAAAATTCAAATATCTTGGAGCAACAGTAACAAATATAAGTTAAGTGACATTCGGGAGGAAATTAAGCACAGAGTAAATATGGGAAATGCCTTTTATAATTATGTTGAGAAGCTTTTGTCATCAAAAAATCTTGAAGTTAGTATTTATAACACAATTATATTACTGTTTATTCTGTATGACTGTGAAACTTGGACTCTCACTTTGAGAGAGAAACAGAGGTTAAGGGTGTTTGAGAATAAAGTGCTTAGAAAAATATTTGGAGCTAATAGGGATGAAATTACAGGAGATTGAAGAAAGTTCCATAACGCAGAACTGCACGCATTTTATTCTTCACCTGACATAATTAGGAACATTAAATCCAGACGTTTGAGATGGGAAGGGCATGTAGCACGCATGGGCGAATCCAGAAATGCGTATAGAGTGTTAGTTGGGAGACCGTAGGGAAAAAGACCTTAGGGGAAGCCGAGACGTAGACGGGAGGATAATATTGAAATAGATTTGAGGAAGGTGGGATATGATGATAGAGACTGGATTAATCTTGCTCAGGATAGGGACCGATGCTGGGCTTATGTGAGGGCGGCAATGAACCTCCGGGTTCCTTAAAAGCCATAAGTAAGTAAACTGTAAATACATTCTTGGAAGATTAGAGTTTTGTCTACTTCAATGTCTCAATGTTCCCACCGTTAATTACACCACACAATTCATATCGTGGGCTTAATTTATTCCATGTGTAGTGTAGAGTACCTTTTCAAAAGCTGAGAAATATCTGCTTTGAGATCATTATTCTTCACAAAACTGCAAATAAAAAAATCGGGTGGTGTTAGAACTGGAGAATTTGAACTCCATGTAATTAGCCATATCGAGTGTTATTCACAAACTTCTTTTCTTAATGAGATGATGCTCCATCTTACTAGAACACATACCCAGGCTGTTTTTCTGTTGTAGTTATGGTATAAAAAACTAATGTGATCCATTTCTGGAGATACACGTCGCGTAATGCCTGGACAAGTTGCATGTCGTAGAGGTGAAGTTTCAGGAAACTTTGACAATTATTTGTATATGGCATACCTATCTCTGTTATCAGTCGTCTAAGGCTTTACTTGAGACTTGCTGTCATATTAGTGCTAACAGAAGCTTCGGTATCGAAAACACGCATATGGATGACCTCGAGTGTACGGTATGTTAACAGATCCACATTCTTCAGACGAGCGATACCATAATACCATAACTTTACCAACTTGTATTTCGGAGTGTGATTTGCTTATGTAGTCATTGCTAAGTAATAATCTGACTTCTTTTGCTCGTAAAAATAATTATACAAAAAGTCCCGTGTTTAACGTCGTATAAGAACTAAGATAGCTTTTGTATCACTTCTAATATGGTATTTATAGCTATTTAATTTTATCTCTTCCCAAACGGATCAGACTGTGTCCAGCTTCCATCGAATGAGGGAGTAAAAGCGTTGGCTACATTAGTAAGTAGACATAGGCCCGGTTTCTTCAACCTTTCTTAAATTATAACAGTGTGTTATTCCATTTTAAGTGTAAACTTAACAGTCGAAGCATTTATTCAACTACTGTTAGTACTAACAGGCTGTTAAAGTTCATGTTATTTTAACTGTTCAATTTCATTGCAGATAAATCATTTAACTCTCTGTTAGCATAGAAGTATCTAATATGGCTGGTGCGTTAGATGCTGAACTTTTATAATTTAGAAAATGATATCCATGAATACATAAACAGAGGGGATGATTTCTGTGATTTGACAGAACAGAAGTTCATGCAAAGATATAGGCTATTTTCTGCCAAGCCTCACTTTTCGCTTTCAACGTAGATCCGTTTGTTTATTCTCAATAATTGGGTTTATACTGCAAAATTATTTCCAGCAGAAGACTTCTCTCGAACGAAGAGAAATTAGTCCCAAGATTTCTTTTTGTTCCAGTGTTTTCCTTTTCACAACAGCAATACCAATTCATCGCTCCACGCTACTGTGATGCAGACGACGGAAAGGAGCATAAATCAAACCTGAGAGAATAGAAAGACGTCTATCCTCTTTGAATCAAACAACTGACACAAGCGACAGTCGGAACTGTCAGAGTTCAGAAAAAAGAATTGAGCCTGTAGTTGGTTATAAGTTATGGTTAGACAGTGGATGCGGGATGACTTAAGGAAAAGTGAAGTTGTTTCGTATCGGAGTATATGGCACGTGCCGCGTCGTCCGTCTTTTGTGTACCTGGCGAGTACAGCAGCGTACATAACGAAGGAACTCCGGTCCACATAGCAACGCAATGTGTGCAGTTGTGTTATCCTGCTCAAGTATTTAGTACGAGTTGAATAGTGTAGTGCTGATCCATTCATAACGTCGAAGTCAAAATGTTAAATTCGCTTAGAGATACGAAATGCAATTAAGAAGTATGAGAGTGACATTTTGTGTATTAACGAAGACAATATCGTGTGTAATGTATGTAAAATTGAAATAAAAACCAGAACAACTCAGGCTATAGAGAAACATTGCAACAGTACATCGCACGGGAAATGAAATGAAATGCGTTCAAATGAAATATGAGAAACCATCTACATCATCATCATCATCATCATCATAATCATCATCATCATCATCATCATCATCATTTACGTGCAACATGATGCTCAGTACAAATATTCTTCTAAAGAAATTGAGTAATCCCCATTTTAGAGGTTTTCTTCAGAAATTCTCTCGATACAAAAACTGTTTAAGCGATAGGCGAAGACGATTCAGCTTCGACAACTTACGAGAATATATCGTCGTTTACTGCAACGCTGGTAATTGCATCAATGATGACGAGGACTGAACCTTGCAAGGTATGTACTACAGTACGTTATTTTTTTTCTTTTCCTTCTGACTGTAGGGAGATACAGTAGCATGTTGACGTCGTCTGTTTACGTTTAAAACCTGTTGAGCCATTGGTCTGAATGAAAAAATGTAACATATAGTAAATGTGCACCTACATTCCACGATAAGTCATCCCGCATCCACTGTCTAAACTCTAGAATCTCTCGTCCTAACAGAGTGTTAACAAGCAGAATGTTAAAATGTGAAATGTAAAGTTGAAGAAACGCAATATTTTTAACAATAATTTATACCTTTACTTACAGTTAATTAACACTACGTTAGATGTATTTTAACAAAGGATGAAGAAACCGGACCTTAAACCTCGTTCATGATTGGAAATGATTCAATTTATATTCTATGCCCATATCAACCATTATTCCTTTTTCAACATTTGACAACGATTGTGGGTATCTCTGAATAGAAGAGTGAGAAGAACATATCGATCAGCTCCAGAGCATTTTGTGTTTACCGATAATCGGTCATGTACCCAAAGATGTCGTTTCAGACACGTATAGGTTAAGACTGGTTCACAGTAAACCGGGAACGGAAACGGCAAAGGGAACGATAACAGAAATATTGTTAAAATGTATTTAAATGTGAATATTCACAATTAACTATTGTGAATGGTCACATTTATATACATTTATTTTAACATCATTTCCTTTCTAGTTCTCGTTTTCGTTTCCGTTCCCGGTTTATTGTGAACCAACCTTTAGTAGGACTACGTACAGAAAGAATTTCCAGCAGCAATTGTGTATTTTCTCTCCCGATAAAAGAACGCAGGAAAGGAAGACAGGGGGCGTAAGGTACATAAGAACACGTATCGTAATGAAGTGGCGAAATAGCAATGATATCAAGATAATTATAAAAAAAAAATGTTTAGTTCCTGTTGGGGACACAACTAAGCTTTCGGCGTGAATACGTTTAGGACAGATGAACAGCGTTCGCATATACCACACAAATTCAGTTATGTTCCTTTGGTTCCTGATCCCCACAGTGCTCCTAGCTGAACTCTTTGTACTCCTACTATTTATTATCAATTATTATTATTATTATTATTATTATTATTATTATTATTATTATTATTGTCGTCCACACCTGTGGAGTAACGGTTAGCGCGTCTGGCCGCGAAACCAGGTGGCCCGGGTTCGATTCCCGGTCGGGACAAGTTACTTGGTTGAGGTTTTTTCCGGGGTTTTCCCTCAACCCAATATAAGCAAATGCTGGGTAACTTTCGGTGCTGGACCCCGGACTCATTTCACCGGCATTATCACCTTCATCTCATTCAGACGCTAAATAACCTAAGATGTTGATAAAGCGTCGTAAAATAACCAACTAAAATAAATAATTATCATTGTCATTATTATTATTATTATCAATACCATTATTATTATTATTATTATTATTATCATTACCATTATTATTATTATTATATCATCATCAATTATTATTATTATAATTATTGAGTAACCATACGCTGCTTCCTACTCTTGTTACCTTGGGATTTGGTAACCGTATTACTAGGAATCCAACTTCTTATGATTAAAAATTGATATGTCATCCAAATGGGAATGGAATAGAACAGAATATCAAACTTTTAAATGTAGATTAAAATTATATGATGACGACAGACAGTTTCGGTTCCACTGCTATCAAGAAGTATATGCAACAGTTGGCGTACTTGACGTTTGTCTTAAGGCAGGGGTTTTCAAACTTTCTTCTGTCATGGATCCCCTGAGCTTCGGAAAGCAGCACACGCCTCCCCTAGGGTTGCCAGATCTCCGGGCGCCGCCCGGAGTGCCCGGTTTTATGAATCCATCTCCGGCCGACAAGAAATCTTTGCCCGGGGAAATTGCGTTTGAAATGTTAATAATTAGCAATGTTGTAGTAAAAATTCACTGTCCACCAAATAACTTTAAAATGAACTTTTGTCATTAATAAAGTGAGTCCGCCGAGTTAGTTCTGTGGTAGCGTGTCTGCCTCAGACTAGCCGGGTTCGATTCCGGGCGGGGTCATAAATTTTCATGTAAAACTTCTACCTCGGGACTAGGAGAGATGGCGGTGCACAACTTCTAATCACTAGATTGTGCATCAATATATGCCTGGGTTAAATCCCAAATATCTCCGCAGTGCATATGAAGAGAAGGCATATGTCACTGTTGATAGTGATTCGTCCGTCGGATGGGGACGTTAAGCCTGGCGGCCCCCTTGGTGCTATTCGACAGGAGTAGGCTACGTGCCGGCACCGGGTTTCCCCTTTTCTCTCATCTTCATCATCATCATCATCATCACTCATTCCAGACACTACACTTACACATACACTCACCCTAGTACACGACATAACTCTCCACAGATACACATCATGTACAGTGTAACCCGCCGAAGTGGTGTACAACAACTAGAAAATTGGTCACAGTTCTGCCACCTATCCGCAGTATGCGGAACCCGAATCAACCAACTGAAGTGGGTGGGCATTGGATACACACACACACACACACACACACACACACACACATTAATAAAGTGTCGGGCTTACAATGACGCAACCATATAACTTTAAAAGTGAGCATCTGTGATAGTGTTGAAGTTTTAGCGCGCTTCGCCAATCTCACACTATGCCAACAATCACCAACAATGAAAGATGACGTAAATATAAAATTAAAACAGATAATTTTGATATGGTGATAATATATTTCATAATTATGACTTTAATCAACCATTTTAAATAAACTTTTGTTATTAATAAAGTTTTGTAGCAGTATTTTAACGAAACCTGAATGCGTAACAATGGAACAATTTCAAATTTAAAGCTTAATATTCATATCCTTGATCCTTCACAAGTCAATTCCTACAGCTTAATGCAGTGTAGTCTGTTATGCGGAGTACTGGATTTTGTGCGAGTGAATTTGCTCAACAGGAGTATTTTCAGATTTTGCGTCATATTCCAGTTCGATGATTGTCCCTTCAGTTAGCTGTTGAACGCCTTGTTAAAATGTGGCGCGCTTTGAAAATGTAGGCCTATTATTTGACAAAAGGTGAGTGGAAATTTGTATGTTCCCAAGAAGATGAAGTCAATGAGCATTCATTGTCAGTGGTAGAATGTTTTCTGTATTTTGTCACTTCTACACTTCCAATTTTCTGTTCGAAAAAGTTACGGCCTCTAATATGTTAATAATAATGCGACATGTTCTAGAAAGTCCATTAAGTAGGTAACGCGCATACGGAAAGGGTGTTCAGTGTTATGAATGGTTTGTGGACAGATAACAGGAACAGAATGTCAACAGAACTAGTGAGAGCGGAAATTTGTATTAAAATGAACTTGAGTGTAAGCTGTCAGGAATTCTACAAAATAGCCTTGGAAAACAAGAGACGTCTGGAATCTGCAAGGAGCTCCAAGAAATACAAATTTTTAGGTAGGCCTACGTCTATCTTAATACAGTAAAGATTTGATTATTGCTGAATTTTTAACCATTTTACAACTTTTTTATGTGCATCTCTGAAAAAATTAACTAATATGCATTTAAGAGAGCATATTTTTCTGTGCCATGCCTAAAAATATCATCATGATTGAATTTTACTTGATGGAGAAATAAATTCCTAAAGTCTGCAAATCTGGCTTTAAATTAAGGAACTTGTTGAAAACGTCTTCTTCTTCTTTTTTTTTTTCAGATTTCAAATATTAATTCATCCGTCAAATCATATCCGACATTCTTGGATTTTTAACCGATCATTTAACTTGGAATACAAAATAAAATATAGACCTAATAAATTAATTATAATAGGAATAATAATAATAATAATAATAATAATAATAATAATAATAATAATAATAGGTCTAACAATTAATTTTATTGACTTCGTAAATCTCCGGGTTTGGCGATATTCAACCTGGCAACCATAGCCTCCCCTCTCGACAATTAACTTTTAATATGTGATAATGAAAGACAGTGTTTCTCAAGTTCTGTGTTTCAATTAAGACAAATATTAACGAATAGTGTAATAATAAATAAGTGCGGCAGTTACCGGTGTATTTGTTGTAGCTTGAAAAGATAGCGTTCAATTTATGTTTTCAGTATTACATAAAGTATTCTAATTAAGAAATATTGGTATATGTGATTAACTACAGTTTGTATAAAACTACTACAATTTTTGTACCATGCGTCATTCTGAAATACAAATCATGGATTAGACGTCATGACCACCTCCAAGAGCCGCCACAGCGCACCGTGGGAGTGAACTGCTTCTGCAGCGAAACTACTGTCATCCTCTGAGGAGTTTAGGGCTGAGAGGAATGCAGTTCCCACTAGTCTAGCGCGGTACTGGAGTGGGAGGGAACATGAAAGCGCCAGTCTGGAAGGAAGTACAATCATACTGAAAATATTCGCCCAATTTACGAGAGCAATATGCCTATTAGTTTTCTAACGTATTTTTGGCGAGATAGAGATACAACCATTCGTACTTATGTGTTCAGAGAAGGAAAGTATTGTAGAACATTTTATTTATTTATTTATTTATTTATTTATTTATTTATTTATTTATTTATTTATTTAGTATATTATTTATTTATTCTGGTGAAGTTAAGGCCATCACACCACCAGAAATACAAATAGGCCTACAATAAAATAAATAAAAATAAAAATCATAATAAAACTACAATAATATAAATGAAAAGCAGATTCATACTACAAAATTTCGTGATTAATAGAATTGAATTAAATTTGCAAAGTAATCAATTTAAATATACTGTACTGCTGAACTCACTTGAGAAGTAAAACTACTTGATTTGTATTTTAAGAAATCACCAACAAATGATTTTCGCATGACATTATAGGAATTTGTTTTTCACGATACCAATCACACATTTTCTGAAATTCCAATAGAATAAAACCAAAAACTTTTCCACAGCATGTTTTCTTAAAAATGACTTCTAACGGTGAAATATTTAATATGGGTAATTAATGTAATATTAACATAGCTAACATCAGGGAGATGTTTGAGCAAAAATTGCAACAATATATTTAATATATTAATAACAAAACCATATGTATGTGTATATGAAATATTCACACATTACTACAAACTGAAGACTGCATATTTTTTGACGATTAATACTTCCCACTCCGCTCGGCTCGGCTTGGCTGTAGCAACAAAAGAATCCACCTGCAACCTCCCCGCACCGATGGCAAGAATACCTCAGGTCCCAGCGCTAATCTCGTCGGAGGAAGACAGTACAAACAACTTGCAACTGCTGCGGCTGGCTCCGTCTGTCTTTCTTTCCGTCAAGGTTTTTAACACTTCGTGAACACGAGTTGCCCATCAATGTTCATTACCAGGGAAAGGATTTATATGTAAATACATATTTACTTATAAAGCTAATATAATTTATATTTTGCATTATCTTTATGTTTCACAATGTGTAGGGTTGAAAAATCCTACTTTTATTTTCCATATTTTTCCATATTTTAGAGTTTAGTACATATTTTCGTTAATTTCCATATATTTTCCATATTTCATATAAAACAGTCCATATTATATTAGGTTTAACAATAAAACAAAACAAAATTCCATTAACTTTTAAAAATACATTTCAACAATAGAGATTTAAACACATGTTCAGTAATCCCTTTAACATCAGAGTTATTTGAAAATTAGCAGTCCTATCAACAATGGGAAAGTAAGTTACAAAACTGTATTAATTTAATTTAAAATTTTTAACAGACTTCAGTTGTGCAGCTCAACAGTTAAATGCCAGTCAGAGTACACATAGGTTCAGTTTTGTAAATCATACTATAAAGACGGTAAATATGCCAAAAGTACGTCATTCAGTCATTTAAAATCAAAACTAACAAGTTACATTTCAGAATTTAAAGAAGATGGTTTATCAACTGACAATAAAATATTATTTTGTAATTTGTGTCAGTGTGCAGTATCATCTACACAAAAGTTCCTGGTGCAACAACACATTACAACTAGTAAACATCAGGCCAACAAACAACTAAATTCCAAGCAGAGACAATTGTTTTTAACACAACCAACAACATCGAATGTAAGATCTGAGTTTAACATCGACCTGTGCCGTTCTCTCATCTCTGCTGATATTCCTCTCTACAAACTAAAGAATAAGGTCTTCAGGGAATTCCTTGAAAAATATACTCAACATACAATCCCGGATGAGTCAACACTTAGGAAGACGTATGCTCCATCCATCTACGATGAGACAATACAGAAGATAAGAGATGAAATTAAAGATAGTTCAATTTGGGTTTCCATTGATGAGACTCCCGACAAGGAAGGTAGACTTGTTGGTAATGTAGTTATCGGTTTGTTAAGTGAACAATATTCTGAACGAATTCTTTTACATTGTGATGTTCTAGAAAAGTGCAATAACAAAACTATAGTTAAACTGTTCAACGAAGCTATGGGTATCCTGTGGCCAAAGGGTATTATGTACGATAATGTGTTATTCTTTATTAGCGATGCTGCCCCTTATATGGTCAAAGCTGGACAAGCATTATCTGTTGTATATCCTAAATTGACTCATTTTACTTGTGTGGCGCATGCATTTCATCGTGTGGCAGAAGTGGTCAGAGACAATTTCCCTAAAGTAGATTTGTTGATTTCATCAGTGAAAAAAGTATTTCTCAAAGCTCCCAGTAGAGTTAACGTGTTGAAAGAAATGTACCCTGAAATTCCATTGCCACCAAAGCCAATTTTAACTAGATGGGGTACATGGCTAGAAGCAGTTGAATATTATGCCGAACATATAGACTCTATTAACAATGTTCTCCTTGCATTGGACTCTGAAGATGCAGTCTCAATTGATACTGCGAAAACAGTTACCTGTGACGTAAGTGTGAAGAATGACTTAGCTCACATTCAGCATACATTTTCATGCATCATAAAAACGCTCAAAAGTCTCCAAAATAGGCACCTTTCACTATCTGAAAGTTTTGAAATTATAAATAGTACTGTGGAACAACTGAATCGTGGTAGAGGTAAAGTTGCAGATGCAGTAAGAGCTAAGGTGGACACTGTACTTTCAAAAAACCCTGGATATGAAGAACTACAAAAGGTTGTTGCTGTGATGAGTGGTGAATCAACAGTGAAGATTAACTTGGACTTATCCCCAGCAGACATTGTGAAATTGAATTATGTACCAGTTACTTCTTGTGACGTCGAACGCTCTTTTAGTCAGTATAAATCTATCCTCAGAGACAATAGAAGAAGATTCACTTTTCAGCACTTGAAAGAAATGTTTGTAACCTATTGTTATGGTAACAGACAATAAAAATTGTGTTTTGTTGAAACTACATTGGAAGATAAGGTACGTCCATTATATTTTTTGTTTAGTTTGATTAAAATGTACCAATATTTAACGTACATAGTCATTTTTTTTATAATTTTAAGTCCATATTTAATTCCATATTTTGGTAAAAATCCATATTTAATTCCATATTTTGGTAAAAATAACTACATATATATTTACATATTTCATATATTTTTAGTCCATATAAATCCGTTCCCTGTTCATTACCAACAATAGCATTGATGAAACCGAAGTCCAAATACCTCTCGTCATATTTGCTGTACTTCGGTTTTGGTTTCTCGAAAACACTAGGTTCAGCCTTGTCTAGTACTTGTTTCTTACATGTACCGGTATTTAAGAATTTATACATTGGGATAGCCCAATCACGAACTACTAAGCCCCAAATTGAAAACAGACGTAGTGCAACAAGCTTCTAAACCTCACTACACTTGGTGACACTGGGCACTAATGCTGCTCTCCTATTCTAGTTACAATCACGCTGAGTCATGTACGCTGTTGCCAAACTGCACTTCCTATTTAAAAATCGAGTAATTCTCGCGCGCCTCACAGTTTGAAAAACACTGTCTTAACGTATTTTCGCTCTCTTGTGGATAATCCGCTACGCCACTGCCTCACAAGACTTGCGGTCACAAAACTCCGCCATATTGGATATTAGACGCGGCATTGTCTAATTAATCATTTAGCCGTGGAATAATGAATGGGTTCCCAATGCCTTCTCTTTCCTACTTGGGCAGAATAATTCATGCTACTAATATATCCGCTCTATCTGCACGAACAACCATTATTCGACCATTGTTCTATAAACACAATTATAATTCGAATAGGTCCATGCAGTCCAGCATTTCCCTTACAATAATTCACAAAGCACTCTCATTATAGCTACTTTCAAGTGTAGTCATTTGTTTCGGTTTGCAATGAACAACCCTCCATTGTACGGGGTCACCCATTATAAACACAAGTCCTGTAAACTTGTTGGGGATTCTTTATACATCAGTTGTCTCCTCAAGGTACAAAATAAATATTGTAATACAGTGAACGCTCGATAACTCGGACCCCGATATCTCGGACTTCGGATACTCGGACCAAATTTTTCGATAAGAAAATATAAAATATAAAAGAAGATTGACAACTTTTTCAAACGTTCTGATGGGGAAAACAACAACAAAGTGGCAGATCAATCACCATCATGCTCCTATAACAGACCAATGGAATTACAATAGACTCTGATTAGTGCACTTTGTCCACTACCTGTGTTATTTGTGTCTCCTGGTATGTATTGATAACCTTGTTGCATTAAAGTTTAGTATAATATTGCTGCTGTATAAATAACATATGGTGTTAGTGTTCATTCCTAACGTACAACTTCATTTCCCATCGATAAGATGGACTTTTTGTAACTCGGACAGATCTCCACCCCCTTTAGTACGAGTTATCGAGCGTTGACTATAGCTAAGTAATCTATTATACGGGGCTTTAATTTCAAAACTTCCCAGTCTAAATAACTATTTATTTGAATTAAATCAGATTTAAGTAAAATACACGTCGATTTAGATATTCATAATAATTGCATTTTGGGTTTCATTATTATTACTCCCCTTTGAAATTTCGAATGACAACGCTATATTATTTAACTTAAATTTGAAAGAGTATTCAATTCTTTATACATCACATTCATTTATTTCATATCTTTTATTTTCTATCGTCACCTGCCAAACTGGATTGGTGTCCTAGTTTTTGAGACAGGGGTGATACAGAGAAGGGAATTCTGGAGAATATTGGTAAAATGACGAAGGAAAAATGGGGGAACTCAGAGAAAATCCTCACAGTCTTTACTTTATCCATCACAAATGGAACTCTACTATCGCCGAGATTTAAACTCGGTTCCGCGATCGTAGTAAGCCAATGCCTTGCCAACTGAGATACCAAGACGGCTAAGGTTACATTATGATTGTGATGACGTCGACTTGTAGTTCGAAATGTTAGTATGGGTTCGTCTTCTGTGGAATAGTGGTTACAAAAATTATCTTCAATAGAGTCACAGTTCCTTTAACTTTTTTGACACGCAACATCTATACAGGGTGTTAAAAAAAGTGTCCATTATTTTAGGAGGTGCTAGTATGCATCAAAACAAGAAAATAATCTCTAATAAACATGGGTCCTACAACACATACGTTCTGAGATCTGAACACTTGTTCATAGGAGGTGCTCAATGTGATGTCCATTCATGGCAATGCATTCCTCTGCCCTTCGGCGTAAGGAATCACGCACTCTTTGAAATTTGCTTTAATATGTTAATAAGAAAGTCCTGATAACGATCTCCAGTTAATCTCTGTGGTAGCACGTATGGCCCTATTAATCTATCACCAAGAACGCCTGCCCATAAGTTGATTGAGAATCGGTGCTGTTGCCTTGTTTCTTCAACAGCATGGGGATTTTCATCAGCCTACACATTCTGATTACGAAAATTCACAGCACCGTCTCTGCTGAACTCCGCTCATATCCGCAACCAGACTTTTGTTTTCAGTATTCCTTGCAACGTATCATTATTCCATGCCAGGGATATCAACTACGGTATGATTATCTGGTAGTCTGCTGTATTGTAAGGCAGAGAAATGCACTGCTATGAATGGACGTCACATTGAGCAACCTATGAACAAGTGTTCAGATCTCAGAAAGTATGTGTTGTGGGACCTATGTTTATTAGACATTATTTTCTTGTTTTGATGCATACTATCACCTCCTAAAATATTGGATGCTTTTTTTTTTAACCCTGTATTCTACCTACACTAATAGAAAAGAACCAAAGGATTTTGTGGAACCGAAATTACACTGAAGTTGACATGAACATGTATACGTCATATCCGATAAACATTGTGAACGAGTCCATTCAAATAGGTGTCCATAGAGGAGTACGCATATAATGTAAAATCCTACATAACCTACTTGGAAGAGTATTTTGTAATCTATAGGGGTGCAAATTGCTTTGACATGGACGCGGAACAAATACGTGCACAACATATGCCATAACTGTGGAAAGTTCCTTCCAGTGCATCCTTCAGTAGGCAGTTTCTTCTCAACCAGTGCCCCAAACAATTCCTTTTTCTCTTCTTGATCAGTTTCAGCATTATTCTTCCTTCACCCACTCTTTCCAACACAGTTTCATTTCCTATTCTGTCTCTCCTTTTCACACGCGGGTAAGAATACAAAAAAGCACAGAATCGAGATATTCTAATGACAAAGTCACTAACATTTGAGTTGAAATCCAGGAATGTCACCATGATTACAAAGGTTGTTCTGGGCGGCCTCGTAGTTGCTAATTACTAGATCCGAGGCTTCCAGGCCCAGCCGAGAGCTTTGAAAACCCTTAGCATAAGGCAAGGCACAGCTGAGAGTCCCATTTCTCCTCTGCAAGTGCTTCGATTCTAATCATTGATCCAGACGCCTATCTCTGGGAGCTAAATGCTGAAGCTCAATCACTTTCCTTCACAAACGTCATGCGTGATGCGATTTTGTGAAGTAAATATCTTCTTATTTCATGGATTTCTTAACGACGTGTTATCTTGACGGTTATTGATAATAATTTGTAATCTCTTGCGCGACAGCCCATGAAGGGACAAGGGCAACCAGCCGACTGCTGGTCTCACGTCCGTATACCTCAGCAGAATAGAACGATCATCAGGAAATTTCTGTCTCATCAGTATGTTAAATTAGTTTCTTTACAATGGCTCAGCGATGATGTTCACAGGAACAGTTTTCATAAGTGACAACTAGGCACAGTTTTCTCACTAGAAGTTTTTACAGGTTATGTTGCGTCTGCGCGTTTTGCCGTAATGCCGAGGAATTTCTGAACGCAACATTCCAAGATCATTGGATTAGCAGAGTTAGGCCTACAGCTTACCCATCTCGATCGTCTGATCTCATTCCACTTATGAGGCAACTAGGCCAGGAGATAATGGGATAGAGTGGCCAGTTTCTTTCCTCCTTCATTGCATACATCGCTGATTAGCTACATGTTACACTAACCACATTTCGGATGCATACAAACAATTGTTCTTCCTCTGACACAGTCATATCGTCAAGTGAGGTGTACTGTCTGATAATAGAGGTACAGTGGTGATAAAAGAAACCAGACCGACCCCTGTACCTGATTTCAGAGTCACAGATTCAAATTTTCCTAGTCACAAAACACATCCATAGTGTAGGCCTATAATAATGAATTGTAACAATGAAATTTATTGAATTTGTTCGATTCTTACCGTCGTTTGTTTCCTTCAGTACCTCAAACTTACAGACGAAAAAACTTTGAGAGTTTTATTTTTATCTGGCATCAATATTACATTTCTACCTCTATTCGGCAAAGATAACTGCGTATTTTTACATTAAATAACAGTGCATACCTCTGGCTTGACTATCCATATTGAAATTACCACAGTTTGACACAATACACAGCACAGGATTCTTTTGTATCAGCTTCAAGGGTCGTTCCGTTTTTTCTTGCCACTACTGTACATAATACAGTAGGTACATCAGCCATAACCTCAATCAGAGGATGAAGTGAAGTGATGCCCATTAATATGGGATTTTTTAAATTCTGTATCGAGTCCAGGTAATTTTAATACGAGGATTTTGTACAATATGATAAGGATTAATCTTAAGCTGATTGGACGATTTCTTTATCAGATTCATCAAAGTAAGGACACACATCACAATTTTCGGCTCTTAGTCGGTTTCCCATAACACAACAAACTGTAGTCGCTCACGTGTAGAACGGCAATCCAATAGCAGTACAGTGATCGTATAGAAAACACTATGACAGAGGATAGGAGATGAACTAAATCTTACCTTATCTCATTTCCTTTAACAAATTACACTACATGAAATAAAATGAGTAAGTAATGGTTTTATTTTGTTACAGTATATATTACATTAATAATTTAAAATTTTTGAACACGAAATTATATAGGATGAAATTGCGCTTTAGAAATCTAATAAAAAATGAAGGAATGAACCAGGGTATATTGGATATTCCCATGTGCAGGAGTGACAGCTGTTACAGTTCACGTAACAGGTACAGATCTCTCTAGCCGACAACACTTCTTCCGCAATTTCTTTCCACAGGAGTACTATGAACATCATCGCTATTGCGACGTAAATCCACACACTTCAGCACCTGTTAACAAGAGGAATATGCAAAATTCGTACAGTACGATTATTTAGTCCTGACAGTCCCCGGTGATGTGCGCCTTGGTCAGGCGAGTCCATTTAGTTTCGCCAAGGGGTGTTTGGGCTAGTCACTCGCTTGCCTTCGGAGCGATCGGATGTCATGCCTGCGGTAGAGCGGTATGTTACAGTTAAGCTGTACTGCATTCCTTTACCTACCACTCGCCCTTATCTCTACTCCGGAACTCTCCCCACTACTCTTATTAGGAGAGAGTCGGGTAGTATCGGACATCGGGTAATATCGGACAGTGAGTTTATTTCATCTACCACACGATGATAGTACCTGATTGACGTGGTTACGTTTCTGTGATGTCGTATAGAGAAACGTACCATGTCATTCAGGTACTACCATATGGTGGTAGATGAAAGAAACGCACTGTCCGATATTACCCGATGTCCGATACTACCCGACTCTCCCCTACTTCCCCTCTTTCGCGTCGCCGAGCTGTCAGGACTAAAAAATCGGTCTGTACACTCTGAAATGATGAGAAAAGAGGAAAGCGTACCCTTACCAACTATTCCATGAGGGGTACAATACAACAAAGTTAGTTCTGTCCATATTTAATGTGATAGACTACAGGTGGAAGAGCCAAGGTCCCACAAAAAGAAGGAAATAATAATAATAATAATAATAATAATAATAATAATAATAATAATAATAATAATAATAATAATATAGAACTATATCGGGGTCTCTTCAAGTTTCCATAACGTATAATGGGATTAAAAAATGCAAGAGTGTGGAGCTGAACATAATTCGTTTCAATGTGAGATCCAGAAGGAATAACAGCTCTAACTTCAGCTTTTCCTGTAGGTGTCAATGGTTTGTGTACGGACTCTTTACTGTACGTAGTTAGATATGATTTTCACTAATGCTCCAAATTATCTGAGATTAAATAGAAATCGAACTTCTACCCCAGAGGCGTTAAGAAGAGATGGGATTTTGTTCACCCTTCTTTCTTGTGTTTCTTATAAAATGCAATAATAGAACGTTTATGCAATAAAATTATCAGGGGAAACTTAGGCGCTTAAAAAACTGACACATTTTGTACTAGAATCTTAATCTAGGTAACGAGCGTTGAGTGACTTCCGCCGATTTTGGAATAGACATCGACGCACTTGAACTGCCAACATTGAAAACAAGAGCGCCACACTCAATCGCTTTCACCTTCATCTTGACGAGGATAATAGAAGCCTAAACTAACCTAACCTAACCTGTCACTAAAATCCTAAACTAACCTAATCTAACTTTTCGCAGATTCGCTTATACAAGGCATAACAATAGCCTAACCTATTCTAACCTAACCTGTCACAGTTTCGTATATGCAAAGCGTAATAAAAGCCTAAACTAACCTAACCTAACCTGTCATTAAAATCCTAAACTGACCTAACCTAACCTGTCACAGATTTTCCTGTACAAGGCATAACAAAATCCTAAACTACTGTAACTTAACCTGTCACAGATAAGTGCGTCAGACATAATAAAAGTCTAAACTAACCTAACCTGTCATAACACTCCAATTTCCTATCTCTAAACACTTACCTGAGGTATGAAAATGGCCAAATTTCTATCCCGCTGGAACATTGCAAACTAGAGTGAAATGTTCGTAATGTCTCGTAAGTTATGTTGGTACGACATATAAGTCGGCTGAAGATGCATATCCGCAATAGGAAAAGATGTCACTCAACGCTCGTTTAACCTTAATCTACTCCACTCTCTCAAGAGATGAGGAGCTGTCAGCTAGTTGACTGAACTGACATTATGTAAACAATGGTGCACGTTAAATAAAGATTGGAATAAATAGTGGAATTTCATGTGATACGACTTACTACATTTGTTGTCATACATACCTTTCATTTTCAACGCTGGATTCTTCGATGTCGAACACATGATTTTGCTCCTCACTAATCTGTCCCTGGTAAACTGCAAACTGTCTTCATTGACCCTTATTCTGGGCACATCCAGCATAGGACAGAAGCTGGATCTGCGTAAATCATGTTCCACTGACGAAGCACGTAGTTTCGGTTCTCTTTATCCATATTGAATAGAAAAATTTACCTGGAAGATTATTACGCTTAACTGAAGATGTATTTATACTAAAATATACTAACAGCGCTGTGGCGTTGCCTGGCAAAAGTTCTTTCATTATTCCATATTCTTTGTTACTTTTTATTTGTTAAATAGAGATATCCCAGTGCAGTGAAGTAATAAGTAACAGGATTTTTGAATTAGTTTATTTCACAACGCTTTATGAACTTCTATAGTTATCTAGTGTCCAAGTGAAATACAAATGAACCTTGTATTGATTACAGAATAAGTGCAAAATATTCAAGTAATGGAAATAACTCCAAATGGATGTAACTTACAGTATACCTTGAGACAAAATGTATTATAATTTAATGGCATTAACTCTGATTAAATATTCAGTTTTATTTTGTGATAATTGTGTAATAGGTCTACAAAATAACAATTTGTGCTGAAAATAAGATGTTAAATTTAGTGAAACTGTAATTCTGAAAATGATTGAACAATGTAACATAATCGTTATTGTACAAAATTATTTATTGTGAAAACTATATTTACTTTCGGATCTTAATAATAAGAATAATAATAATAATAATAATAATAATAATAATAATAATAATAACTTAATGGCTTTATTTAACCTGGCAGAGTTAAGGCGGTAAGGCCTTCTCTTACACTCAACCAGGATTAAAACTTGCTTACATAGTTGAACATACAACTGGATCGGAATTAAGTAATTGCATACTGATACGATTTAGGTACATGATGAGATCAAAAGAGGCAGGTTATATAAAAATTTACCTCATAAAATAAAAATAAACATACATATTAATACATATTAATGTTGTTAGAATCAAATACGAATCACACAAAAACAGAAGCCGATAATTCAATAAAAAATGTACACAGTAAAAATAAAAATAAACACATTGGAATACATATTAGTATTAGATTACAAGTAAGGATTCACATAATTAAACTAGAAACCGACAATTGAATAAAAGTACACAAGTAGGAAAAGAATAGAAATAAATCAAGGCAGAAAAGTAAAAATATGTAAGAAATTATTCAGTTTGTTGTCACAATCAGAATCAGAAATATGAGAGTTGTTACATTTCTAATTTCATGGTAATTTTGAAACACCCTCTTCCCTCCACTAAATACAGGAACATTTTACATGTTGAACATCTAATTTTCGTAGAATTAGCATTACACACTGGTGATCTGCAGCGATTCTTCTTCGCAGTTGTTGGAATTTCCGTCAAATGTTAACTTGCTTTCTTCCTCAAATGATCCGAAGGATGTCCAATTCTTCGACGAATTTCTTTTGATTCTGGCTTATATTCTCATGTGCTGAGTTCTTCATTAGCATGCATTAGATAAATCTGAATACGGAAACCAAGCAGATCTAGAATTTATATTCAATGCAATCTGATTCCTGCGGTACCCAATCCAACTGGCAGGAATGGAAAAATTTAACATATGCATGATAACTCTCGTTGTCCATTTTTCGTCCTGGGAAATGTTCTGTAATAGCTGATGACTCGATCCAAAACGTCAACACCACCCATATTAGCTTTGTAGTTTCTCACAATTGCTGGACGTTTTAACATAATGTAAGCCTTTTTTGGAGCATCTCCTGCATTGGTCCTCCACAGCTACTCCATCATATGATGATGACAATATTGCAGATTGTTGTGAAACCATTTTACCTGGCCATCATTTCTGATCCTATGACCTATTGATTCACGTCCAGCATATCTTATTTCTAGATCCGATTTGAACTTAGTATTAGAAGAAATACGATTGTTTTCAAGGTTCCTGTGTCTTGACAATTGCCATGGTAGTGGAGAACATCAAGAAAATCGGTAGAATAAAATAACGATCAATACAGATCATACTACCTTCACTTAGATTCTTGATTAGCATTAGTACTACTTTCCCACCCAAGTCAATATCTCTCTTTTACATCAGTACTTTTGTAATTTTGTTCTTGATAAAGGAAGAAGTCAAGTGGGAGGCCATCTGATGATGTAGTTACAAATGTGGATTGGTCTTCCTTCGAATGTACTGTCTAGCAGCACTGTGGGCCCCAAAAGGAATGACACTCATCGATATGCACCACATTTGAAAGAGTATTTTATAAGCAAGCAGTACGAACATTTTTCAGGATAGGCATGATTAGGAACAGGAGGCTACAAGATTAAATATTCCTTGAGTTTTATAGTAGTGGACGACGTGCATGCCTCTAACAAGCGAAATACTTGACTGACCACTCACGCGAGTCTTGTTTGGTAAAGTTAGGCTGAACAAAACAAGGACCACTTTAACAATTACACTCATATTTACAATTTAAATTATTTACACTTTTTATATTAGAATAAGTTATTTTTTAAGTACCGGTAGGTTATTTTACGACGCTTTATCAACAGCTTAGGTTATTTAGCCGAATGAGATGAAGGTGATAATGCCGGTGAAAAGAGTCCGGGGTCCAACACCGAAAGTTACCCAGCATTTGCTCATATTGGGTTGAGGGAGAACCCCGGAAAAAACCTCAACCAGGTAACTTGCCCCGACCGGGAATCGAACCCGGGCCACCTGGTTTCGCGGCCAGGCGCGCTGACCGTTACTCCACAGGTGTGGACAATAAGTTATTTTTACTATTTACACTATCATAAAGAATGTAGGCATACAATGATAAAATATTACTTACACTATTATATATAAATTGTTGTGTATTGTAACGCAAGATTTTTGGTTCGTAATACCATAGCCAACTTATTTCGTAAATAGTGTATAATAGTGTAAGTAATGTTTGTTTAATGTAAGCCTACATTCTTTGTGATAGTATAAATAGTAAAAACAGCGTACTTCTAGTGTAGGGGAGACTGTTGTACCTTCAGCATAGTGTACCTTAGAAAAAAATTTTTCTTTATTTTTGCTGCTACCTAGAGTACTCAAACTGAAGTAGATTGTAGAGAAAGCTCTGGTCGTTGGTTTAGTTTGATTTACAGCAAAGTGTGAGTTTTTTGGACGAAAGAAGTTTTTTAGTACCAAAAGTAAACATTTCGTTCACTGATATATGTTTTCTAACACGAAACCAGATTGTATTTGTTAATATCTTTCAAGTACAGTGTGTTCCCTATCATCTGGTGAGTAATAACATATTTTAATTTTTATGATTTATTCGAATCTCTAGTTTTGGGAGCCATATTTGTTTAAAAGTGCACCCTCTTGTGTCTTTGAACACAAAACATCTTTTACCACGGAACATGTTCCAAGGTACACGATACTACCGTTTTTTTCTTCTTTTATTTTAAGATCATGCCACGAAGTAAGTCTGTAGTTAAGAGGCCCCCAATTGATCCGGACGTCTTAAAGAAAGTTGTTGAAGCAGTTATTTCCCTTCCAGGAAATAAAATCTCAATCAGAGAAGACTGCTCTGGTTTATAATTGCATATATATTTGAAATATGATTGTCAGTTTTTACAGCTATATTCACACCTATATTCCATGTTTTCCAACTTATAAGAGGGTATGTTCCAAGGTACACGAACCTGTTGTATTTTTGAACACATTAATATTCCTTCATTTGATTTTTTCCAGTCTTAATAGATTTGTAAAACAGGAAAATACATACAGGAAGTTGTAAAGAATCTTAAATAATTATTTCAAGCATTTTTTCATTTAAAAATTTCATTTCCCAAAATTTAAAAAAATAATAAAATGTGAAAAGTGTTTAAAGATACAACAGTCTCCCCTACATTGTGTGAAGGGGCTGTTGTTATACATTGAGTGCTTTCAAAAGTCGATTGTCAAAAAGAATCCTCTTCGTCTCTAGAATATGATTTTTTATTTTAATAATATATAAATTTTACTTCATTATTATCATCATTTAATTCGAGAAAAATTCGTTCCGGCACCGGGAATCGAACCCGAGACCTCTCAGCTCTGCGCGCGAGTGCTCTTTCCAACTGAGCTATGCCGGGACACGATCCACGGTGCCTGCCGAACTCCTCTCGTTGTAATGTTTTACGGCCTTACTACCTGCACTTTAGACAATGTAAGTCATACATGCAGGAGCGCATATTTAAATGACTTTATGCTCGACCATGCCGAAATGTAGTAATTATTAGACATCGGATTTTTAGGCACTAAAAATTGCAGTTTTAGGCGCCTAAAATAAGCTCAAAATTTGTAAAATTAGGCTCTATTTTAATGAAAATAGGCATTTTAGGCACATCAAGGTATCATACTTATTTCTTTCACTGAAATTTTTAGTTATACACTAAAATACGCACAAAAAAGTATGTTTAAACATTAAAAAAGAATTCTATATTATATTTATAAACAGAGCTGCACAAATTTAATATATTGAAACTAATGAAATAATGATTATTGATATCAAGATTACTCATTTTAAGTTATTGAAATTCAGTTCCATGCTCAGACTTTATTATAATTATCTGCACAGTACACCACCAGAATTTTTTCTAAATTCTCCACAGTTAACCTTTGCCTTTTGTCACTGAGAATCATTTTGAAAGCAGAAAAACTTCTTTCAACCGAAACTGATGTGAGAGGCGCAAATTTTAAATTAGGTACAATAGAAACATCAATACTTACTGGAACATTTACACTTTCCCCCGATATCACTCTTGATACTTTTTCCAACAATGAAAATCCTACATTCTTATTTAATACGTTGTCCCACTTATTTTTTAACTTTTTTCCCAGTTTCGCCCAAAGCAGAATGTATGTTTACTTGAGCTTCCTTTACTATTGCTATTTGGCTACAAAGAGATTGTTTTTCACGTTCTAATTGTTCAATGCTTGCAGGTATGAAAGAAAAGTTTGATGTTATGTAGGCAATATCGTTTTTCACTCGTGAGTCATTCAGACAATCTTTCACTGCTTTCACACACGCTGCACTCTCAGTTTCAGGTAATTTATCAATAACTGTGACCACTTCTTTAAAATACTTAGAATAATACACCACTGACTGAATCCAGGTTCCCCATCGTGTAACAACCGGCTGAGGTGGGAGTGGGATATCTGGAAAGTTCTCTCTGAATATTGAAATCCTGGATGGGGCTTTACAAAAACATTTTTTTGTGTTAGAAATAAACGAATTGACAAGAGGAAATTCATTCCGGATTGTTTCAGAAACCCTGTGAAGGCCATGTGCTAGACAGGTTACATGCGTGAGGTTAGGATAAAATGTTTTAAGAAGTGGAGCTGCAGCAACCATGTATGAGGCAGCATCAGTACAAAACAACAGAACTTTAGAATCGTCTATATTACCTGAGTATAAAGACTGTAGGCCTTTATTTACAAAATAAGCAATGGCTTGGCTATTCACTTTCGAAAGTTCCTTAACACATACGAGGTGTGGAATCGAAGGTCCATCAGGACTAAGTTTTCCTACTACCATATTTGCTATATACCTATTCATAGGATCTGAGGTTTCATCCACAGAGACCCATATGTAAGAATCACCTATATCCTCCCGAATGGAAGCTAAAGTTTCATTGTATATTCTGTCTAAGTAATTTTTTCTTAGGGTCGACTCAGATGGGATATTTTGTTTGCAGTATTTTTGTAAAAACTGTCTTAAAACCGGATTTTCAATTGCATTCCAGGGAATGTTAGCAGCAACAAACGCTCTGGTTAAATCAGCATAGAAATTGCTGCTGAGATTGGATGAAGTAGGCTGTGTTAGTAAAGTTTGTTGCAGTTGATTTTTCTGCTGAGCTTTAGCCTTATGAGCCGCTCCTTGCACATGCTGCTTTAGGTGGCACTTCTTTTCTTGCGAAATCTAAAGATGTAAAGTAAACTGAATTAAAATAAAATCCTAATTGTTGTATTGCCGTATTTCTATCACAAAGTTAGTGGGTTCGAACAATCAAAATTTTAATGACCTGCAAATACTTTAACAATCGGAATTTAAAAGGTTAAAGTGTAGTGGTCTTAAAAAAATTATACCTCAGGATAGCTCAGTCAGTGTATAAATATTATAGGTCTACTCATTAAAATTAATAGAATTTATATATTTCAACTATTGTTACATACCTGTTTGCTACAAATCTGCAGAATATGATTTTTCCATCATAAGTGAATTCTGAATATTCTGTTAGCCATTGCCGGATCAATGTAGATTTTGCACTTATATTTTTCGGCATTATCGCGTTAAACTTCACAGGAAAACGTCCTACCGCTCAAAACTTCTCAACACAAATAAGGTGAGGGAAAGAGCAACTGTTAACGAGCATTCAAATGAACCATTGTTATAGAGATTCAATTGGACAAAAATACAAAGTTCCACTTATTGTTGCATTTCCTGGTAGTGTTAACACTAGGAGGGCCATTCTTTTAAATATTTTGTAACGGTTTACCCTACAAATTCGCAGTTTTACGACTTTTCATAAATATTTCAAAAACACTCTTTCTCCAAAAATTGTGATTTTATGACACTCTGAAGGGCAGTACAGCTAATCGGTTTCAGACCGAAAACAGTCATTTTTATAGTATAGTATATCTCTGAATCGGTAGCAGCACATGTTGTGATTGTTGCCTGCTTCAAAACTAAGGTTGGTTCTTTGTCGGCATTTATGCCTCCAAACATGTTAAATTCGGTGAAATCTATTGCGAGTGTCGTGAGATTCAAAACATTTTGTTTCCTTTATCAATGGTTTCATGGCCGGTGTGAAGCAAACTTTCCACTTTTTAAATGCCTTAAATTTCGCAGTGAATGCATGTATAAATTATAAAAAGTAAGAGTAAAATGCGAAACTTTACAGTGAGTTAGGCATTTTTAGGCGAATATTAACAAATTAGGCTCTAATAACCGTTTTAGGGCATTTTAGGGCACTATAAAACTCTTTGAATACCTTTCAATTTCCATGAAACATAAATATTAATAATTATTTTTACTTTTCTCCTAAAGAAACAAAATAGGCATTTGCCCTAAAATCCGATGTCTGGTAATTATACACCTGGTAGCAGACCTTTAATGCATGTCATTAAAGAACACCTACTCATTAAAGGTCAGGTCTTTCAGCCAATGACGACTCAGGTTACAACTGTTCAGCCAATGACAGGTCAGCTTTCTACCGTTATAAAACCGCAAGTATCGATTATTCTCGGATATTCAATCGAAAGAGAATTAGCGAAAAGTCACGGAGGCTGGAAATCCAATACTGTCGCAGAAGGTTATGTTCTGTTACTATAATAATTAGCGTTAATTGTAAATAATATTCAAATAAATTCAATTTGTCATCTCGTTTTTCAATGTCTAATTTTATTTCAATGTTATCTCTGTAGGTTCTTATGGCCTGGTAAGGTCAATGTGCACATCTGTTCCTCGGAAAAAAAAATCAATACTTTCGCGTCTGCGCACATCTCACAACATACGGGTCATTGCTCCAGGTCAGATACAATAAAATTAATAATATCAAGTTAGAAATATGGTCGAGCATAAAAAGTCGTATGAAACTTCATTATAGGCTCGTTGCATAATGTAGGCCTACTATTATGGCATATTCAACCTCAGTTTGTGACAACTGCTAACAGTTAATACATCACATATTCATTATATATGTGGTCTCGCCTACCTCATCGAATATTACACGACTACTATGAAGTAGCCAATGTGTATTATCATCATTTAATTCGAGAAAAATTCGTTCCTGCACCGGGAATCGAACCCGGCGAGACCTCATATATAATGAATATGTGATGTACGAGTATTAACTGTTAGTAGTTGTCACAAACTGAGGTTGAATATGGCCATAAAGTCATTAAATATGTGCTCCTGCATTTATGACTTACATTGTCTAAAGTGCAGGTAGTAAGGTCGTAAAACATTACAACGAGAGGAATTCGGCCGGCACCGTGGATCGTGTCCCGGCATAGCACAGTTGGAAAGAGCACTCATCGCGCAGAGCTGAGAGGTCCCGGGTTCGATTCCCGGTGCCGGAACAAATTTTTATCGAATTAAATGATGATAATACACATTGGCTACTTCATAGTAGTCGTGTAATATTCAATGAGGTAGGCGAGACCCCCTTTATATAATAAATGTGTTACTTCATTATGTTAATCATTCCTTTGATCCAAATTGTCTTATTTAACACTACATTGTAATTGTTTAACTCTTATAATTACTTGTAACAAATAAAATCTAAATTTTGCTCTTATTATTTTTTATTTGATTATTTAACGACGCTGTATCAACTACGAGGTTATTTAGCATCGATGGGATTTGTGATAACGGGATGATATTTGGCGAGATGAGGCCGAGAATTCGCCATAGTTTACCTGATGATACGAATGTTTTTTCTTCGCGTGACTGGAGAGCTTGTTTATTTAGTGTGATGAAATTTAGTTTCTGTGGCTCTCATACTGCCTGAAGCTATTGCCTTGCATTGACCAGAAAATGTCAGTCATATTTACATGTGGTAACATTATGATAGTTCATCACTGGAGGCAAATGTTAACTTGTAATCTCCTTGTTTGTTGCAGGTAAGTTCCAAATGCAGTGATGCCAACCTGTGAAGTGCAACTAAGAGTATGTATGTATGTCAATTTTGTTATGTTGAAATATATTCTCAGGTATTTTAAGTGATATAATTGTGCAGATTAAACAGGGTAATAGACTACATTAAAATAAATGAAAAATACTATTATAATTAAAAACATGGCTAATTACAAAATTAGCCTTAAATTCTGCTTAGTTTGGCAACAGCGCGTCGACGACTCACCTACAGATACACACAAGCTCAAGTCTAAACAGCAGCATTCCGTCCCTTAGTCACAGCAGCAGAATTGCCATACTTCCTAATGGCAGGAAATAACTATAATCTGCGTGTTAATTTTTTTATTTAATTTGCAAGAAAACGGTTTATTTTATTTTAAAATTGCAAAGGGATCAATCATTCGCTATCAGTTTCTCTAGCAATAAGGGTAAAAATCAGAATCTCACGAATAGCACTTACCGAGTAAAACAGTGTTAATATTTAGGGGAATTTTATTTGTAAGAAAATTCATCTTTTGCGACTAATATGATATTAAAAAATTCTTGTTTTACCTTATCCAAGGAATAAGATATTAAAATCTACCCAGTTACGAAGTGCGTTTGAGAAGTTCGTGGCGTGACACATAGATGGCATTAAAATGTGTCAACAATGACGCCATTGTTAGCGGCCATTTTACATTAGTTGAAGCATAAAAAATCATAATTTTCTTTTGACCACATTTTGCGTAGTTTAATTTTGAAGTTAGTGTGCTAAACAGATTGGCAAAGATGGAAAATATCGAGCTTCATGCTGTAATGAAATACAAGATGGGTCAAAAGTCGCTTTCCCCAAACACTTATATTTAATTACATTCAATTTACATTTGACTACACATTATTTTACAGATTTTGTTCAAAAGTAAGGCCCTGTTTCTCGATACACAATTCACACTGATTTACAGATGACAGAACATAACTCACGATTTTCATCGATTTCAGAATAATCCTGTTTTAATAATTTATATGTCAGGTTATGAACGTTTCAAACAACCCTTGTGTATTACTTTCATTCTGTATATTAGTAATTATCCTGTACATGTATATTTGAAACACATACACTAATTCTTTTCTTTGCTATCTCATTTTAAGTTTACCATCCCAGGTGGGAGAATAAGTGCTATATGTACCGAAGTTCGAAGCAGAAGTAGAAGCCGCCCAGGCATTCTTGATTACTTTGGCAGAACTGTAGCTTTTGAAGTACCATCTCTCAATATTCCAATTTCTTTCGCTTTCTGGAATGTGCTCGCAACACTCGCCTCGCCCTCTCAAAACTCTGGAAACCTTACCTAGTGTCTCTATTTGAAGGGCGAACAGTAATGGATCTTAATGACTACCATTGTAAGAGTTCGAGTGATATGCAGGAAGTAAACTTTGTAATAGGGACTAAACCTTCGGACTTTACTTATAACTAGGCCTCTGTCCAGGGTACCGAAATACTTGAAGTTACGAACGCAATGAAGGCTGTGTTGTATAGATCGAGGGGAATGAGAGAGGGAGAGTGCAGTTACTTCTTGCCTCAACATGTAAACATCAGTCATAGTAGGGAACAAAATAAATGTTCACGTTTGCAGATATAGATAATACAGTGCATTTATAGTGCATAAAATAATTGCCCAACATTACATGCTTCAATTTACATTACATTTTACATGTTTTAACAACATAAAATAATTATTTTCTGTATGTGAGAAGAAAAGGAAAAATACACAGTACATAAAATAATTTTCTTCACAATTATTGCACCGAATTACAAGGCATATTCGCATTGCATCAAAAGAAAAGTATCTCCTATTTTCACTCAAAATAAGTTATTTTTTTCAAGGAAAGCTCTAAAATATTTATTTTCGACCTTGTTGAAAGGGATATTGGCATTTACCAACATTATACACTTTTTTTCTTCTATGTCTGATTTTGATGTTGAAGACTTGTCTTGACTGTGTAATTTAATATTTTCAATGTGTCTTATGTTGTTACAGTGTTTTTTAAAGAATCGAGTTCTGTCTTTATATATTTTTTTTACTATTTTTAAAATGCAGTTTTTTTCTCTTTAAGGGGGTTAGATACAGCTTACAGCAGTAAAATTTTGGAAATATTCAACATTTTTTCTCTCCATTACTGTATCTTGTACAATAATAAAAAGTAGTATGTGTAAAACACTGTCCTGCTACATGAAAAAAAAAAATATTTTTACGATTTAAAAAAATATTTACATTTTTTTAAATTCAGTTCACTGTGCATTGATGATGCATTTCCCACGTAACTAAAAAACTATCCAACATTCTGTGATGAACATTTTTGTGTGTATTTATGCATATCATATCTGCAATATGATGCAAGATCACTTTTTTACCTTTGATAGATTGTCTGATAAGAAATAAATTCATTTTAAAAAAATGGTCAAATATCAGTATTTCTATTACACAAAATAAAAAAAAATATTATTCATTAAGGAATGTAGTTGAAAGTGGATGATATTGTAAACATGAGTTTCAGCAATAAAATAAAAGAGGGAGAACATGGAAAAGTTAACAAGTTTTTGAGTTATGAGGGAAACGCTTCATCACTACACAGTGAACTGCCAAGATTATAAATTTTGAAAAAAAAAAAAAAAAGGAAAGATATATAAATAATTTTTTTTAAATCGTAAAAACATTTTTTTCATAAAACAGAAGGACAGTGTTTTATACATACCAATTCTCATTATTGCACACGATACAGTAATGGAGGGAAAAAAATATTGAATATTTAAAAAAATTTTACTGCTGTAAGCTGTACTTAACCCCTTTATAAGAAATCATTCATCCGAACTTTTTTGTAAGTTCGTTCTGAAGAGAACGCTTTGTGCTCTTAATTTTCTACATGTTTCTCAGTATTGTGAATTATAAAACAGCAAAATTGATAGTAACACAAATATGGATAAGTAAATGAATAAATAAATAAATAAGTAAATAACATAACATAAGATAAGATAAAATCTGTGACTGGGAGGAAAAAGGTCTTAACTCAATTTTTTGTGAAAATGAGATTTTTATACATTCTGAAAGCGGAAACAATTCTCTAAAATCTGGTAAACGGTTAAAGTCAAATAAGACTCCTGACTGGATTTATAGAGCGTTACCAAGTTCCTAAATATTTTTTGAATCGAGCACACACAGAATAAAGGACTGAAGAATATTTAATACTTTATTCCATACAAACCATCGCATGTTTACTTTCCATGCTTCCCCGTTAAAAAGGTCTAACTTGTATTTTAGCCATTTTATCATATACTGACACCCTTTCCTTTTAAAACTTGGGTAAACAGTCCTATAATTTGTAAAGCAGGCTTGAATAATTTCATTCGTTACTGTGATACGTTAACAGAAATCCACAATTTAAGTCACGCAGAGTATTGTGTGCACTCATAGTTGAGTTCTGGCGTCTTGTCAGCTCACTTGAGTTGTGTGGATACAAAAGAAAAATTGTGACGGTGTCGTGTATGGTTCCTAGGGTAGCTCAGTCGGTAGAGCGTTCGCGCGCTAAGCCAAGGGTCCCGGGATCGATACCCGGCCCCGGAACAATTTTTCCTTGAAATTATTCAGTCCTATAATTGTGTAAGACCCATTTTGAATTCCTAATAATTTACATTTCTAATTTATTTTGACATGAAAAAGATCTTATGTTTAAATAGTCCCCTCTACTCAGTTTGGATTGTAGTCTTAAAAGGACTTAAGTGCGGCTATTTTTTGAAATAATCAAGAAAATTGTTAAATGAGCAACATTACTTAATTTAGAAGAAATATAAACAAATATTATCCAGGAAAAACTTCTTAATTGAAAAACTATATAATTGACACTAATTTTAATCTTTCTACTGCTCTCCTGAAAAGTATAACATTTTTACTTAAGACCTTTTTCCTCCCGGCCACAGAAATATACTTGTTTAGTCACAGGATCTCAAGTAGACCTACGTAAGGATCGCACGAACCTACGCACGAAAGACGGTAATACATTTTGTTACGAAACAAACTGTACTAACGCAGTGTCACTTCACCCCATGGGTCATGACGTCACTATACTCCGTGCGTTTCAAACTTCAATCTGTTATCTCGGTGACCCTGCTTATAACGTTATAAAAACATTAATCCTGTGTTGTGGTATGGCAAGTGGCAGCCCTAAGTATCACATGCAATAACATAAACAGTTGTGTTATGGAGAGCAGTAGTTGCCTCAAATGATTCTCCCGTTTCTGACTCTCCAGCTAAATCACTTGCGTTCCGCCAGCGTTATGCAACACAGTCATAACAGTGTGTGTCCTGTTGGATGTGTTCTTCCAACCATCAGTCAATAGCACAGGTTCTGAACCAATTTTTCCTTACACAATGTAATACGTTCTTTATATTTTATTAAGTAAAGTGCTCGCTAATGCTTTGCTACAGGCGAATGTGTTGGATAACCAGGGCGAAGAGCTTTTAACAAAATTTATGAAATCATATTCCATTATACTAAAAGGATTATTGCAGCAAGACATAAAATACTCAACTTATAATTAACTTCTTTGATCTATCCATTTGAAATTCTATCAACAAAGGTATCCAGTAAACCAGTTCTGTTCCGCTTGTGGATATTTTAAGAACATTAAATAATTCCAGCTTCTGTCGGATGCTTTTCAAATTCACTGCGGGCTAAAGCAAGGAGATGCACTATTACCTTTACTTTTTAACTTCGCTCTAGAATATGCCATTAGGAAAGTTCAGGATAACAGAGTTTGGAATTTAACAGGTTACATCAACTTCTTGTCTATGCGGATGACGTGAATATGTTAGAAGAAAATCCACAAATGATTAGGGAAAACACGGAAATTTTACTTGAAACAAGTAAAGCGATGAGTTTGGAAGTAAATCCCGAAAAGACAAAGTATATGTTTATGTCTCGTGACCAGAATATTGTACGAAATGGAACTATAAAAATTGGAGAATTATCCTTCGAAGGGGTGGAAAAATTCAACAAATATAAATGACACTCGGGAGGAAATTAAACGCAGAATAAATATGAGAAATGCCTGTTATTATTCGGTTGAGAAGCTTTTATCTTCCAGTCTGCTGTCAAAAAGATGAAAGTTAGAATTTATAAAACAATTATATTACCGGTTGTTCTTGATGATTGTGAAACTTGGACTCTCACTTTGAGAGAGGAACAGAGGTTAAGGGCGTCTGAGAATGAGGTGGTTAGGAAAATATTTGAGACTAGGAGGGATAACTTCATCTGTGTTGTGTAACTTTCTCCATTCTCCTGTAACTTCACAGGAGAATGGAGAAAGTTACACAACACAGAACTGCACACATTGTTTGCTTCACCTGATATAATTAGGGACATCAAATCCAGACGTTTGAGATGGGCAGGGCATGTAGAACCCTAGATCATATATGTATCAGATAGGTCATCGCTATGTTAAAATCGTTTGCGCTTTGAAGAGAACAACCGCCAGGATCGCCACCCGTCCGCCATACACGAACACGAGATGGTAGTACAGTCGCTAATGCAATTCAAATGGGAATTATGACGTGACTCCTTATGTAACAACTAGATGGCAGCGTAGTAAACCTGACAAAAGTTGTTAACGTCAAAACCTCTAAGGCCGACCTATCTGGGGTATATATGATCTAGAGTAGAACGTATGGACGAATCCAGAAATGCATATGGTCGTTGTTCCTGCAATAACTCCTATGTGACATATTTATCGATTTTCAGATTTTTACTCTATTAAATAACTTAAGTAGTGATACAGCAAATAATAAAATCTCCTATATGTAATTATATTTCTTGTTTCGAAAATGTAAGACTTCACAGTCTCCTATGTACGGCTGCCATAGGATGAATAAATGTGTTTTTCTTCCTAATGAAAACTTTGCACAGAGGAGGTATTGCAGGAACAACGATGATATAGAGTGTTAGTTGGGAAGCCGGAGGGAAAAATACCTTTGGGGAGGCCGAGACGTAGATGGGAGGATAATATTAAAATAGATTTAAGGGAGGTGATAAGACTTGATTAATCTTACACAGGATAGGGACCGATGGAGGGCTTATGTGAGGGCGGCAATGAACCTCCGGGTTCCTTAACAACCATAAGTAAGTTAGTAATGATGAATTATTGAACGTTGAGACACATTATAATGCAATGTTTAGCATTGAATTAACAATATAATTTACGTGAAGATTAAAATAATGTTACAAGCGAATAACAATTACTTGTGGTTTGTGTGTCAGCTTGAGTTCCAGATCTATGCAACGTTACTTTCCTCTCATTATTTCCTCCTCGAACAAAGAGCTGTCAGGTTCATTGACACTAAGTCCAGGAGCTCCACACTCTGCAGTCCAGAGTATTCTGAGAAAATCAATTAGGTACGGTACTTCAAGTTTATAGATTTCTCTGCCAAGAAGGAATTAATAAATATAGAATTTTACAGTTCGTAATAAAGAAAACGTGTGGTTCATTTTTTGTATTAGGCCTGCTACATTAATCAGGATGTCTACTAGTAACGAAAGTAACCAGAAAGCAACAATCTTTTTGCGTTATATAATGTAATTTTGTTAAATTTGTTTTAATCATTGACTGTCACTCGAATACTTTCATCAAACTCATGTATATAATAAGAGTAAAATCTCTTTGTAAATGATTACTCCATACAGTATCAGGCTGCATTAAACAACAGTAGGGCTAGGATTTTGATGACCTATAAATCATGAAAAAATGTCCTAAAAACAATGCATTTATGACCTAAAAATCTCTTAAAAATGCCCTTAAAATGCCCTAAAAATTGATCTTACATAATTGGCTTAGTAGGAAAAGAGGTTTTGTACTACTTAGTATTTAAGGTGGTAATTAAATTAAATTTTACATATTTTTTTCTAAGTAGTGCACTTTAATTAATAATTTTACCTGATGTAGTTTCCATGTATGATCGTTCACCTCTGCGTCGGTATGTGGACATGAGGTCAGTAGTCGGCTAGTCTGCCTTGGCCCTTCATGGACTGTAGCGCCATGGATTTACTTTACTTTTAGTTTCCATGTAGTCTACCACAAGGCCACTCTTATCCGGAATTAGCAGGTATAGAGGAGTCTATATTGAAGGGGTGGTTGGACTGATCCATTACGTTGGGTATACTACGTTAAAATGGCAATATTTGTGTAGAAAAACGATGAAAATATCATAAAAAATAATGGGTATTAATGGACAAAATATGTAGAGAAAATATCAAAGGAAATAAACATTATTTTACATTAATAAAGGGGATTTATGGCCAAAATTAAATGAAAATGCCTAAAAAAATGACCGAATAAAACAAAAGATGCTCATATGAGTTGAAACAGGCAAAAAGTGCAAAAAAAAATGCCCTAACAAATATGTCTTAAAACACTCAGTTTATCACATAACATATAAATACTAAAGCAGCTATGTTTCTGGCTTACTAGAAAAAAGATTCAATTTCATCAAAATCCTAGCCCTAGTAATAAGTGACCGGTAACTAAGGCAGGAGTCCGCCAGTAGGGACCCATGTAATCCGTCGTGCTCTGTCTTGAAGGGATCGATGTTATCAATTGTCATTGTGTGGACGCGGGTCATAATTATTTCACATTCCATCAATACTGGACGCGACCCGATGTCATGATTTGATTGCGTTGCAACCTCTGGCCACACAGATGTAGTACAAAGGAGGCTGAGCCGCCTTGGGGGAACGTGAGAGTTTATTGCACTGCCCATCCCCATTATTACTATTTGCATTATTAATTCTATTGCTTCGACACTTCAGAAAATATCTTCGATGCTGCTGCAATCATGGCTCACAACGCTGCTCTCTTTCCACTCCGTCCATCCTCTGGTTTGTTTGTAAGTTTCTACTACTCCTTCCTAACAGGCTTCTTTAGGTTTTCTTCTTTATTTTATCTGAACGTTTCCAGTTCATAATTTTTGGAATTTATCATGTGCTGCTCTTTACGAGTTAACGAGCTGCGGCTCATTAAGTATTTTATTTGAACGGAACGGGGCAAATATTTGAATAACTCTCTTTTTAACTGGCTATTTTAGAAAAGTGAATATAGGTTTTATGGGTCCTTCTATTTTCTTATCATGTAATGTGTAGTCTTGTATTATTAACTAAGCCACATTTGGGCGGGTTGGCTGCCAAGTGGTGTACGTCCAAACTTCTATGTTTTCAGAAGAGCAAATTTAAAGTTTGCAATTCACTGTAAATTCAGAATTGTATATGTCTCGAGTAAATAATGGCTTGGAAATAAGTGGAACATACACACTTTCAAATTAGAAATTATAAATCTTTCTTGCAACTGTTTTAACTACCTCAAAAGTAAACTTTTCAAAGTCATGATCTTGGAAAAAATCGCGTTCCCCTAATTGAAACAAAAATAAATTGGGAAAGAAAATGAGATTGAATAAAAGTTGAAACCCTAAAATCAGAACTGTTGTTTATTGTTAAGAAATACAAACAAAAATGAACATTGAAAAGAACAAAATGGAAATTCATACGATGTCATCTGATATCATGATTTTTCAACTTATTCAACGTCACTGGAAACAGTTCAAGAATTAGAATTTAAGCCAAGAAATAAAGAATGGTGACAAGGGGGTATAAATTGCAATAGGTTCCCTATATCTTTTTTCTTTCCTTCTGTGTCGAATCTTCCATCAGGGTAAGCCGTTTGAAGTTGATGCTGAGTCAGGCACATTGACGGGAGCCCAGTACTGCCACGACCTTTTCTCAAGTCAAGCTCTTCGAACTTAACCATTTCGTTCAGATTTTCTTGATAAAGGATAGAGTTTCCATGCGCATTACTGTGCTTGACATGACTCATTTTCAGCCAGTTGCTTTCATTTCCAGCCAGATTTTGTTTTCTCTTAGTGATACTGTTGAAGACCATTTTTCTGTCAGAAAATCTGGACGTTGCATCTCATGAACCACAAACTTATTGGTTCTTCTGGTTTCCTCCATCGAGTTGTACCAATCTTTTGGTACATAAATGGTTCTATTTCCACTGGCAGTTACAACACACCCAAAATCACCATCGTTGGAAAGCTATGAATGTCACGAAACCAAACATTTTTGTTCAAAGGTTTTGATGTCTTTGTCACTGGATAGAACATAACGCAGAAGTGTGAGAGCTACATTCAAATTTCGATCCTATCCAGTACAAGAATCGGACTAAATCACAATATGCTTTATAGCTGGTTTAGAAGACAACACTTTCTTGAAGTGAATAAGCAAAGATGAGGCAATCTTCAGGGAGCCCCGAGCTTCAGTAGCTTCATCCCAACACTAGAAATATTCCGTGTTATTTTTCATGTCATTAATGTCAAAATTATAGACGTAGCCTATAGGTTTCTTTTGTAGTAAGCATAACTCACTGTCAGTATTGAGAATGGAATGGAAGGGCCTTCTGTATATCTATGGATATCACGTATATTTCAGGATTAGGATTGGAAGAATCACGCTTCATATACTCACGGGCTCTCTCAGTTTTCCTTAACCCTAAAATTGACAAAGTATCCTATAAGATACAACAAGTTAATAGGTTATATGCTATAATTTTAATAGAACAATAGAAAAAAATTTGTAGAAAAATTAAAATTACACAATTTTAGTTGGTTATTTAACGACGCTGTATCAACTACTAGGTTATTTAGCGTCGATGAGATTGGTGATACTTAGATGATATTTGGCGAGATGAGGCCGAGGATTCGCCATAGAATACCTTGCATTCACATTACGGTTGGGGAAAACCTCGGAAAAAACCCAACCAGGTAATCAGCCCAAGCGGGGATCGAACCCGCGCCCGAACGCAACTTCAGACCGGCAGACAAGCGCCTTAACCGACTGAGCCACACCGGTGGCTAATTTCACAGAACTATAATATTGTACTACAGATAAAATATGGACATTGCGATAGTTGTTTTCTTTACAGTCCGACAAGGTTTAATAAACTAGTGTGAGAAATGAAGTTTTGTCAATTTAAGAGTTACAAATAAACTGATTCTTTCTGCTAGTTGATGGCTCTTTTCATAATATTATGATATTGTACAACATATAAAATATGGACATTGCGATAGTTGTTTTCTTTACAGTCCAACTAGTGTGAGAAATGAAGTTTTGCCAATTTAAGGGTTACAAATACATTGGTTCTTTCTGTTCGTTAATGGGCTGTCTCCAATGTTGCTTTTTCTTTCACTGTGAAATTTATATCCATTTTCTTTATTTTGTAAGAGTCACAATGTTTGCAAGTATATTTTCACGGTTTTTGGAAGTGTAAGTTGAATTGTGTATTAAAAATGTGACAACAGTAACTTTCTTTTACGAACTCCCTATTGCTCTTAGGTATGCTTCTTTGTACAAATCATACATTTTTCGAATGTTCAGAAGAAGATTTAAGTACTTCCTGTTTACTTGATCAATTCGGGTGTAGTGCGATTCACTAACAGGAAAACTGTTTATATGCTGTTCAATGAAAGCTATTTTATCTGGGTCTATTTTACGTGGATTAGACTTGCGCTCTCTCAAGTCCTCACCAGGACGTTTGCCTTTTCTACAGTTTTTCAAAGCTCGCGACAATCTCACTCATTGAAAATGTGCGAAGAAAATATTTTTGCACTTTTCAACATTCTTAGAGCCAATATGCAGGTAAAATTTGTTGACAATATTATTAGGCGGACGATCACGAGCACGATGCCTTGCAACAGATACAGCGTGAATGAGCCCACACAGATAAGCATTTTGTTTACCAAAGTCTCTCATTTTCCAAATTATTTTGAACAATTGCTTTCGTTCATCTTCTGTAAGCTTCTTAGAACATCCCTTACGGCACGTGCAGTCTACATTATGAAATATCTTAAGTTCTATGAGTCTGCCTGAACGATCCTTGTATGATTCACCAGCGTTTTGCAAACTTTTTGCGACCTGACGTTCATCTCCTTTATCATTTCTAATTTTTAGACCGTGGAACTGCAGCAGTCCCATCCATATGTGTACAGACTTGAACACACAGGTCACGTTTATTTCACAACCTAATATTATGAATGTTTCACATACAGGCTACAACTTGCACTTAATATTGAATGGTTCATACACAAGCTACGTTATTTTATTCTTGAACAACACTTACGTAATAATAAGAATGTTTGGAACACAACAGAGTAAACAATGTTCACAGGCGGCGACAGTACAGAATCTGTGTGCTGATAACACTGGCAGGAGCACCTGGACATAACACCACTTGACGGCCAAGGCGCTCAGCAGTTTCGTTCAGTGTAATAACCAGTGTTGCCAAGTCAGCGATTTTGTAGCTAAATCTGGTGTTTTCAGGACTGTTCAGCTACAGAATTTTACCGTCAACGGCTAGCTATTTATTTGGCGATTTTTGGTGATTCCGGCAGAGGAAGACGATATTTGTAAGTTTTTCTTCTGTAAAGATGTTATAATTGTTTTCATATATAGCCTATTTGCGGACAACAATACTAGTTAATCATTAACCAGAGATGGATATGGTATTATCAAAATGCTTCATTGTACAGGTATAAAATATCGACGTTTTCAGTTAACTCGATTTGGTTTAACCATGTCCATTTCCTGCTTCATCCATTGTTGTACAAATAAGGCATGCCACATTCGTTAAAGTTTAGTCTAATCACGTATGCATTGTTTTTGTAAATGAATTGATATAATCATAAAGAGTAGATAATGAACTGAATTGTTATTTTCATTTATGACTTATATTACAATAGGCCTATTTATATTATTATCATTCCGCATTGTAGTCTATGTAACACAGACGTACAGTACTTAAAACCAGACTCATTGTTGGCAGACACGTCTCCAGCCCAGTGTGAAATCAGATTTCGAGCGGACTGTGAATGTGGTTGTTTCCGAAGTGTCCAGTATATTCTTGATCTACTTCATTCAATTTTGAAGAAATATGCCGTGTAAAACTCCATACGTACAAAAGGTTAGAGATGTGTGAAAAAAAAAAAAAAAACATAGGCTAATATGTTGAAAGAGTGAGTGGAAGAAGTTGCCAATGATAGTTGGAAAGCTCGGCCTAAATGGTGTAAGATGATATTGAAAGCAAAATATTCCGATTTAATTGTCCATGCGATTTTGCATAGAACATAGAACCTACAAAGTGACACATACTTTCCTTAATTTAGTCTACATTTTTATAAAATTCTCTAGTTCCTAAAACTGTATAATTTGTATTTCAAATTTGGAAGTGATGTGTTAAGAAAAATCTGGAGTTTTTCAACTACAGTTTAGCGGTTTTTTTAAGCTTGTGCAGCGGTAAATAGAATTCTGAGTTGGGAACACTGATAATAACATTCTGCGCTATTTGTGAGCGAACTATTGAACTTGGAGGCACAATACTTGTCGGATACAAAGAACTGGATGTCTAGTAACTATAAGTGGTATTACTCCATTTTTCAATTTTTGTGACTTACACCACTTGGCAGCCAAGGATTAACGTTTTCGGCAATTGTTTGCAATCATCAGATCAGTCTCAGCTGAACAACCGATCTGAGTACATCACGTCAATAACCAACACTGCACCGAAACCAGCTGACTGATCCTCGAGATGTGACAACCAAAACTGTACCACATTTAACTCACCTTCAGCTGTATTTTAATCATTTTAATATTTATCACTATTTTAATCTCATGACATACTACCATGGATGATTACTTGACACATGTAAATGTAATTTCAACAGCATAATTTTCAAACACAGCAATTATTTTGCATTAACTATGTTCGTAACCTGTTTGTTTCAACTTATGCAATATATGGAATATAATACTTCCTACATGAAGAATCAATAGCAAATGTAATCACCTCACGTCACAATTTTATTTATTGTATGTTCAATTTTAACATTTATGATAAAATGCAATACTACGGGTGATTACTTGACACATGTAAATGTAACTTTAACAGCATAATTTTTCAAACACAGCAATTATTCTGCATTAAGTATGTTCGTAACCTGCTTGTTTTAATTATGCAATATATGGAACATAATACTTCCATATGAAGATTCAATAACATATGTAATTATTTTATGTCGTAATTTGGTGTTCAATAATAGTTTTCACAAAATGCAAACATAGTTCATGTAAACAGCTGAGCCAGGACGCATCTAATCATAATGTAACGTTCATCAAGTCTAGTGGTAACCAAGTTTGTTTGCCCGATATTACTTCATTCAACTCACATTTGCATTTAGTATTTAGCATGTATAATATGATACTTGTGATGATCTGATGATGGCATACAATTGCCGAAAACGTTAATCCTATCAATAAATGTGGCTTAGTTACTAATACAAGACTACACATTACATGATAAGCAGACGGACCCATAAAACCTATATTCACTTTATTCAATTGCTTATCGGTCTACATCGCCTCTTCAAAATGAAAAAATGGCTATGTTGAGTTGAGCCGGCATAGGTCTACGTCTGTTGATCCAACGTATTTTATAATAATAATAATAATAATAATAATAATAATAATAATAATAATGAGCCCAAGTGTCCCTATGAAGGACAAAGGCTTCCTGCAAGACGGTAGCTCTTGTTCTCTGATACGATGAGCTAATTCGCACTAGGGCTGTACTCAGTGGTAGTAGCCTTTATGATGGTCTGCATTGTATTGTGTCTATAATGTACAGTGTGTCCGCAGAACATTCCGGGGTTATAAACTGGTATGTTCTGTCACTATGTGTTTTACGAAATTCATACCGGTGTCATTAGACTGACTGACCTTTCCAGCGACAACAAAATGAAACTTCAACGTGCTCATAATTTGTGTGTACGTTTTGTAAGCAATGTTCGTAAATATGATCATATTACCCCATCCCTGGAAGCAATAGGTTGGCTTAAACTAGATAAGAAAAGAAATTTACATTCACTTCTCTTTCTCTTCGAAATCTTGAACTCTTCTATTCCTTCGTACCTGTCGTCTCGCTTCACTTACCTTTCTTCCCACCACAATCTGAACACACGCTCTCGCCATGAAACAATACTAACAATACCATCCCATCGCACCTCCTCATACTCATCCTCTTTCACAATAGCCTTGCCAAGACTCTGGAATTCGTTACCTGCTAGCATCAGGGACTGTCGAAATAAAATTCAATTCAAACGCAAACTTACTAGGCACTTGGTCAGCAATTGAGACTCGTTCAGACATGGTTTCTTGTAAATAGTTCTTTTAATCTACCACAAAATATCTCAATATCCGGTAATTTCATCACTATAGAATTTTGTTATTGTAGGTTTAATTTGTAATTTAGTAAATACAAAAATATTCTTTGTTCTTAACTTCTATGATAAAATGTCTAGCTTTCATTAATCAGGTATTCTTGTCGTACTTTAATTTTTATTGTAATTGTAAATTTAATATTAATTGTAATCTTATTGTTCATGTTATAGTTGTAATCCCCTGGTAGAGGGGCAGAGAAGACCTGACGGCCTTATCTCTACCAGGTTAAATAAATAAATCTAAAAAAAAATCTAAAATTAGAGAGAACAGCTCAAAGAATTTCAGGAAATGCGTAATTGATAATTGTTGACCGAAACAACAGATGGCAGCACAAGAAGAAAAAAACGCCGTTCCCGCTATTTCGCTTGTCATTAAGGCATTGTTGAATATAAGCAAATTGTGTTAAATGATGTGAATGTTAAATTTTCAAGTCTGTGTGAATTCTATAGCATTTAGAGAGTTATTTAGGTTATGGTGAATCCACAGGAACGTAGTTGGTGTATATTGGAATATCATAGTACTCGGAGTGTAGTAAGAGTAGGCGTGCTTTCAGACGGAATTTTCATCATGAGGCACCTACCGAAAAAAACGATTCTGAAGTGGTATAGAGATTTTGTAGAGCATGGAACCGTATGTGATAAAAGGGGTCATTCAGGGAAACGGCCTGTCAGTGCGGAAACTGTAGAACAGGTGCGGGAGGCGTTTGTACATAGTCCTCGAGTGTCTGTGTGTAGAGCTAGCCTGTAGTGTAGACTGTAGATAAATCCCCGTTTCCAAGGTCCTACGTTCTCGTCTGCGATTTCACCCCTACAAACTACAATTAGCGCATAAGTTGATACCTGATGACCATGCAAAACGACGTGTTTTCTGTGAAAATTTATTGACACTAATGGCGGATGATAAAGACGTTTCAATCATATTCTTTTTTAGTGACGAGGCAACGTCCCACATCAATGGAAAAGTAAACAATCTATCTATCTATCTATCTATCTATCTATCTATCTATCTATCTATCTATCTATCTATCTATCTATCTATCTATCTATCTATCTATCTATCTGTCTGTCTGTCTGTCTGTCTGTCTGTCTGTCTGTCTGTCTGTCTGTCTGTCTGTCTGTCTGTCTGTCTGTCTGTCTGCCTGCCTGCCTGCCTGCCTGCCTGCCTGCCTGCCTGCCTGCCTGCCTGCCTGCCTGCCTGCCTGCCTGCCTATCTATCTATCTATCTATCTATCTATCTATCTATCTATCTATCTATCTATCTATCTATCTATCTATCTATCTATCTATCTATCTATCTATCTATCTATCTACTGTCGGTGACTCAGGAGAAGACGAGAGCGGACTGAGGAGGAAGGGATGTGAACAGATAACGTAAGACAACATAGGCAATATTTATACTGCAGTAAGCGGAAACATTAGGTCTCCTTCTGTTCAACTTAGCTTTAATTTCCATACGCATTGTTACTCATGTTTCCTGTACGAGTAATAACCTGTCTACTGGGATGCTTATCTGAGCGATGTTTATAATAATCAACAGCGATAGTCAAGAAGGTCACATTCTTTCCGCTCGTCTTCTCCTGAGTAACGGACAGTATCTATCTGTGACTCAAAAAATATAAAGACGCAACTGACGTACGACCCAAAAAAAATGTAGGGCTGCAACGGACGATAAATCTGACCAAGAGCCGCAATCGCCCGTCCCCGCCTGGCAACTCAACCTTAAGTTCCAGGAACTGGTAACTGAGACATGTTACACAACAAAAATTATGTACAGCTTGATTCAGGGATTTTGGCCTCTGCAAAAAGTAAATAGATAGACTGGGAGCGAGTTACTCTTCACTACTGATGGGCTGGGTCACACAGGTCGTAACATCTAACACTACTTTCTTATCATGTCGCGGTACACTCCGTCTTAAAACAGAATATCCGTCCACACGTCCCGTTACTAACCACTACGTCTGTTGGCTAAATAATGTCATGTTGACATGTCCCTCAGCTTCGAGCATAGAAATTATTTTCATTCTTCCTCTTCCCTCTTCTCTCCTATGCACATTTGTGATTAAATTTCTTTCTTATGACGCATCACACAGCTCGCTCACTAGCCAAACAACCAAGGACAGGGGCCAATAACGTTGAATCGTACTGTAACCAGTGTGGACGTAATCCAGAAGTTCACGACCTTTATCGTCAAGAGCATTCCTTGCTGGTACTCCTTTCTTCTCATTGTCCTTTTTATGTAGTCTGTCACCAGTGACGTCGCCAGGATCAGAGCAAGGGGGGTGCGGATGGGGTGCGAGGTTTAAAAACGGGGCGCAAACTGTAAAAATGTGGTACATAAAAAATCCAAAATGTTCTCTCATGCACTTGCGCGCATACTATACATCTGTTTATTAACATTACTATGTATTATTATTATTATTATTATTATTATTATTATTATTATTATTATTATTATTATTATTTCTCATCACATCCATTACGATACACTAAGGGACGTAGTTTTTTCACATCCAAGAAATTGTTTGTTTGTTTTGTTCTTCAAAATAATTTATGCCTAGTATTTTGTTAATAAATTGCCCTTTGGGGTGCAGAAAGGGGTGCTCCGATTTTTATGGGGTGCTTGCGCACCCTTTCGCACCCCCCTAGCGACGTCGCTGTCTGTCACTGTTATGAAGTGCAACGCACAGGAAGTGTGCTACAGCGAAGTGTTTAGTTTGCTGACACTGTTCATATTAGTGGGAACTTGTTCGTTCCAACATATCAGACATGGGCCCGCCCTCCAAAGTCGTGACTATTTTATCCTCAGCTTTGACACTGTTAAGTTGGGCTCAGAAACAAATACAAGGTGCTCGAAGTCAGCTCCTCGCAGTGCAACGCGAGGGATGTGCCCGACAGAACGAAAATATCGCAGCTTTAAACAAACAATGGAGACATGGTTGCTAATTCAGAAACCAAACAATGGAAACATCTGCGAGTAGGAGCGGAGGAGTTATGCGAGGTACAAGACCATGTGTTAGGAGAACAAAAGCGAATCTGCTTCCATGGCAACGCCGCAGTGTGAGGGGGTCATTTAACACAGCGAGAAATACGCGGAAATTTCAAGTGTTATCAGTTGGCTCAAGGGATGTCGTGTTTTGTCTTCTCCACAGCAACGGAGAATTTTTCATTTTTTTTTTTATTCTGCTCCAGGTGATGTGATAACGCTTCCTGAATTCAATTCAGGCGGTGACGAAGTCAAATGCTCTTTGCAGTCGTTTATTTTACTCTCGAGCATATACGTTTATCACTTTAAAGCACTTACGAAGCTTCAGTACAGCTCATATGAAGCCAGTATTATATTTTAGTGTTATTTAATTTCCTTGACTGTATAGTCTTCCGTAAAACATTATTAACTCTACTGCATTGCTAGCTGAACGTCTAGAACGTCAGTTTTCAGTGACAGTTAATAGGCTACTCTGCATTTTCATATCATATTCATAGTACATAAAATACATTAAAACAGGTTCCTTGGGATAATTTTCTAATTTATATCATTTAACGTTCTGTCCTCTCTCCGTTAATAAATTAGCATTAATTTAATCGAATTGCTTTTATTATTGGTCTATAGATCTCAGGAAAGAGTTCTATCTATCTATCTATCTATCTATCTATCTATCTATCTATCTATCTATCTATCTATCTATCTATCTATCTATCTATCTATCTATCTATCTATCTATCTATCTATCTATCTATCTATCTATCTATCTATCTATCTATCTATCTATCTATCTATCTATCTATCTGAATATTTCAAGGAAAAACTGTTCCGGTGCCGGGTATCGATCCCGGGACCCTTCGCTTAGCGCGCGAACGCTCTACCGACTGAGCTACCCCAGGAACTATACACGACACAGTTACAATTTTTCCTTTCATATCCACACAACTCACATGAGCTGACAAGACGCCAGAACTCCTTGAAATATTCAAACCTGCTTTACAGGGAGCTACTACCTGAAAGCCAGATTTCTATCTATCTATCTATCTATCTATCTATCTATCTATCTATCTATCTATCTATCTATCTATCTATCTATCTATCTATCTATCTATCTATCTATCTATCTATCTATCTATCTATCTGTCTGTCTGTCTGTCTGTCTGTCTGTCTGTCTGTCTGTCTGTCTGTCTGTCTGTCTGTCTGTCTGTCTGTCTGTCTGTCTGTCCGTCCGTCCGTCCGTCTCTTTGTCTGTCTGAAATCGTTGAAAATCTGGTAAAGATTGGCATATATCTTACAAACCTCAGGTTACCGGCCGTATTCATAGACATTTTTAGCGCGGGCTTTCGGTGGATTATCAGCGTTTTTCGTATTTATAAATCAGTGTTAGCGATAGGATATGATTTTAATTCTGTACTAGTAACCAGTGGATAGCCGGGGCTAGCTTAGTACGCTCGTAGCGCGTGCTGCGAAATGTCTGTGAATAGCACCCAAAGTATTTTGACGTTAAAGGGTTGTTATAATAAAAAAGGTTTCGTCGATCCGTTCCGATCCGTTCTTTTTAAGAGTCCGTATCAATATTCGTAATAAAGAAGAAATTATTTTTTCTCCAATGATTGTCAGTCATCAGCATGCACAGACGAGTTTCTGTTTTCCAACCAATATGTCAAAACATGCTACATACCTTCAGCTAAAACTGGTAATATAAATTTAGGTTGGGTTAGGTCACGGTGGCTACGGGCTATTTAGGACGACCCTTTGCACGTCGGCCATACTGAGGCCTGTTGTGCACTCCGAATGTTATGGGATGAATGAGGATGAGGGTGTACCAGCCCACCGGCCACATGTGACTCCTCATCCGCTCACCCAATGGGGGGGGTCTCCTACTTTCCCCCGCTCTAAATTCATACCGCCGAAGTGACCAAGCAACTCAGGATCCATTTCAACGGCCCTTCCAAGGTGTGGAAGTGCCCTTGGAAGTGCTCTTAAGGAATTAATCCTGGCAGAGATAGTCTATTACGGAAGGCTGGGAACCCAGCAATAGTTGCGAAGAATACGCCCTCTGCCATAAGCGGATGAAGACATGCGTCTTGACCTGAATATGTCTGATGAAAGAAATGGGAAAGATGAATGATATGATATGAAATCTAAATTCTTTTTCTATACGGTAGGAGAAGGGAAAATGGACCGTGGCAATGAAAATTCCAACCTGGCATTTGCCTAAGTAACTGTGGAAAACCACGGAAAAACCAGTCAGGTTGGTCGGTCCGGGAATCGAACCACGGATCTTCCGAATGCGTAATATAAATGTAACATTTAATCCTTCACAATGTCGAACACACTTCCTTCTTTCTTTCACAATGAATAATTGTCTCGCACTACAAGCAAGGCCAGCTGCCTGCAGGTTCAACTTCACGACAATAAGGTGCTGATATGCTGTTGTTTATTATAGTTTTGATACAGGTTATGAAGATTCAGTATGTTTACAAAACTATTTCATCAACAAAATTTGCTTTCACGAGAGTGACCAAAGTTAATTTTGTCCCGCTAGATTCGCGTTTCGACCCACTGTGAACTAGAACTAGATAACAGGATACTTATTTTCTTTTTATTGGAATTGGACGTATCCCTTTTACCTTTCTTTTTTATGCTGTGTTTTCGCAAGCGGTGAACTTATGCTCTGCTTACCACGTGGCGAAGGATCTCCGAAAGTTTCTGTTTTAGTTCATAGGAGTGAAGACGGATTAGAAGAAAGGGCTAACTTTTTTATTTGGTTATTTAACGGCGCTGTATCAACTATTAGTTTATTTAGCGTCGATGGGGATTGATGATGCCAGATGGTATTTGGGAAGATGAGGCCGAGGATTCATCATAGATTACCTGACATTCGCCTTACGGTTGGGGAAAACCTCGGAAAAAAACCCACTCAGGTATCACTCAACAACAAATATTTACTTTTTGTCTTCCTCCGAAATAAAAATAGATGAATATTACTAATATGTGTGTCGTATATCTGAATTTAAAATCCAAATTGCCTCATCACGTATCATTTTCCGGGGAAAATGAGTTGAATTTTTTTTATGAAAAACTTTTTTTTTTTAATTTTTCACTGCTACTGATTAAATTACAACACACTATGAATTCAAAATGCCTCACAATACTTGAAAAATGTGTACTGATACTAAAATGATGTTACATAGTTTAAAACACAACAATAAAAATATTTCATGCGTATAATGAGAAAAATCTCGGAATTTGAACTTATTATTTGAAAGAATCTTCTGGATGTCTTCCGTTTATAACTAGACCAGAGACTATCTTTTACAAGGAATCAGCAATAGTCTGCAATCATGCTGGATGATGATCTTCCTTTATATCGCCTTTCAATTTCAGATATGTCTTGTATTTCTTGATGAAATCTTTCCCCATGCTCGTCACTTACCGCTCCAAGGTCAGGAGGAAAGAAATCCAAACGAGAATGTAAAAAGGTATTTTGAGAGACATATTACACCCCATTTTCTCATATGCACTTAACATGGTTTCCACAACAAGTTCAATGTAGTTGTCTGCCCTAGAATTTCCAAGGAAATTTGAGCAAACATCAGCGGGCCATGCCATTCTTTCTGTAACGGAAAGTTTTTCCTCAAACAAAGAGTCAGCCATAACTTTGTGAATTTGTGGACCGATGAAAATGCTCTCTTTTAATTTGCCTTTACTCAAACTGGTAAACTTTTCTTTTAAATACTGAAAAATACACTCTTGTTTGTTCATTGCATGGACCTCACTTTAAACTGTTATAAAATGTACTAATAGAAGGAACCAATATCTGTTTATTTACTAGAAGTACAAAAGAACATCCCAACAACCATAAGAAACCAGAAATAAGTCATAAACTCATAAAATGCAGTAGCTTTTGTTTTGGTTTACAACTCCCAACCCGCGTCAGTTGTTTCGTGGGGCAGCGCTTATCGAAAAGTGAAATAGTATATCTTAAAAACCTTACGTGATACAAAGAAAAGAGATGCATTTTCGGATTCAGCGCACACCAACCATAAGGAACAGTTGTTTTAAATCGGAGCAAAATTATTGTTGTTCAGTTTAATCACCCCAAGCGGAAATCGAACCCACGTCCGAGCATAACTTCGGGTCATCAGGCAAGCGTCTTTGCCGACAGAGCTACGCCGGTAGCTGAAAGGGCTAATCCTTGATGACAATGATAGTGATGGTAATGATGATATCGTCATTGTCATCATCATTATCATCATGAATTCTAAATTCTTCTTTTACATATTCATTCCATAATTTTTCTTCCTTTCTCACCAATAAAATGCAGGATTTTAAAAACTTCATTTCTGTAGGAAGTAATCTGTCTTTCGTTGTCGTAGTGAGATTCACTGCCGACGTCCCATTGTGAGATATCATACAAAGCTGCAGCTGAGGCGTTTTCTAACATTATGACTGTGCATTGTATTTGTGACACGAATGCAAGCATATTGGTTGGTAAACAGACCTTCGAAATCGAATCGTAGCTTGGCTTATAATTAATAAAGTCCATTACACGGGACGTAACAATCACCCGATGTGTGTATAACATTAAATGGTGTCTATTAAGTCTCACATCCAATCGCCAATACGCATAAAGTAGAATATTACATGCATATTACATGTTCAGATCAGAGCTGTGTGCCCGAAATGATGGAATTGGTACATCGTGTATACACATTGTCTACACAGGTTTGATAGCTAGTCCCAGCAAGGTTTGGAAGATGTCGTAACGCTTCTAAAAATGTTTTATAAATTGTTGCCATCCCGCCACTTAGAGCATGTTGAAGTCACTATCAGTAAATATGGTACCGGTACTCTCCATACAAACATGCAGTACTTATTATGAGAAGCATCACTACAGAATCACATTTTTGCAGCTTTTTAAGACATTCAAAACTGTCTTTGTGGGAGAAAATATTTGTCTTCTCGCAGTGCAATTCATTCATAGGTCTTTTACTGCAAACCCAGCATTATTCAATTTCCCCATTTTTCCGCCTTCCGCATAATGATTCATCCTACTTTATCTTAATTTCGTCTATCATCTGATATTTCTTCTGAGTTATTCTTCCTTAGTTATTTTTCCAGAAGTTCGCAGAAGATGTTCTTTTTCTATTAAAAGCTTCCTTTGCCATTACTATCCTCCTTTCGACTTCCTGGCACCAACTCATGTTATTACTTACAGCACACCCCAAGTATTTGAAGCTATTTGTTCTACTGCCTTATTACGAATTCAAACGTTTGCTTTCTTTATTTTTCTTCCGATAACTATGATCTTCGTCTTGTTTGCATTATCGTTATCCCATGTTGCTCCCATCTGTTATTTAGTTCCAATAGCATATTCGTTAATATAATCTCCTTTTCTGCTAACAATGTCATATCATCAGCAAATCTAATGCGCTTTATTTTTCCTCCTACTACTATCATCCCTCCCATGCTCTGAAAACAGTTCTTCACTAAATCTTCCAAGTAAATGGTTAACAAAGTAGGTGATAAAGGGCATCCTTGTCGTATCTGTCGCAGTCTATAACGCATTGTATCATATTAAAAATACGGTAACTTTGCCGGTTTCAAAGTAGCAGTCTGGTATCTAACAAAGAGTTTGTCACAGTGAGATATTATACAATTTCCAAAATATCATTCTGATTACAAAGTGAAGCATTAAGTTGTGCAGTCACTTTCTGAAGATAACATTACTTAGATGAGCTGCTCCCGGTTTCAGGCCAGTCTTAAGCCACTTCATATTGCTTATAATTTTTGCAACACTTTTTATGGAATAACATTTTAATGTAGGATATTTAACGATGCTGTATACGTTTTGGCAGCAGGATTCTATACTAGTGCAAGATGTTTTTGTGGCATTCGTAATGATAGCCATTTCAAAGTCGCACATAATTCTTTCCGGATATATGACTGCGATCCTCACTCAATCTTCTGGTAGGGTTTAAAATTTGGTACAAGATAGTTTGCATACAGAGCTTAGCTTTTGCTTGAAAGAAATGCGTGCACGAGTGGTACGGCCACAAAATCGTCCTCCATCTTTGGATTTTTCCTTCGCGCTATCACACTGTGAGAATAAAATATGACAAACCTTGAATGTTAAAATGTTATATTTTATTTAACGACTCTCGCAACTGCCGAGGTTATATCAGCGTCGCCAACTTGGAATTTTGTCCCGCAGGAGTTCTTTTACATGCTAGTAAATCTACTGACATGAGCCTGTCCCAATTAAGCACACTCAAATGGCATCGACCTGGCCCGGGATAGAGCCCGCAACCTTGGGCATAGAAGGCCAGCGCTACACCTACTGCGCCAACCAGGCCGACGACACATCTTGATTGTGCCATCGACATATCAAGTGTGACTTTTCATTAGAAATTCTAAATTTTGACTAATGGCAAACACACAGCCACACGAGATTCTAGCCCAAGATTTGCGCTGAAGTTATCATACAAGAAATATGTTCCCCTTGAGAAATCCTTGCGTAACATTCGGAAGCTTCTTCCAGATCGGATAATAATTGAGGATTGGCTGGTTGGTCTCGACTTTTCAGTCTCCTCAACGTTGTCAGACTCTCACTTTCCGGTAACAGCATGGGCACGCGTGGTGGAACTTTATAAGTTCATTCTTTAGCACTTTTGCTGGAGTGAGAGTTATCACTTGCGATACGTTTTGGCCTAGTTTTCACTATTTGACCCTCCGTAGCTTAGTAACAGGATCAATTGTTAGTTAGTAGTGTTTTCGGGGCTTTATATTCTTTGAGATTTTGGATTCGGGGAAAATTCTTCGTGGCTTTGAATACGGATTTATACAGAGTGATTCACGAAGATTTATCGTCCCTTACAGAGCTTATTTCCGAAGGCATTCTGAACAAAAAAGTTATATAAACATTTGTCCTAATCTCAATATTTTCAAAGTTACAGTAATTTGAAGTTGTTAGTAAAATACCTTTTTTCTTTAGTTATAAGGGTAAAAAAATATTGTAAATAGAGAATGAACTATTCATAAGTATCTTTAATTGGCTAGTGTTCTGAAGCTAAAAATGTGTTGTTAATTCCTTTGTACAGATTTTGTTTTTCAATTTTTAATTAAAAATTACTGAATTTAAATACTACTATAGTCACAATCATGCCATGGTATGAAAGAAAAATTTCACAACCTCGAGAGGGATACAAACCTGTGACTTCTTGTACTCCGGTCAGGTTCTCTACCACTGAGCTATCGAGATCGCCTCACGCCGAAGGCTTGGAATTATCATTTCACACTGGCGACTCTGTTATAGAGGTCCATAGCGTCTGATCTAGTCACACTGCTTATGGGTGGGAAGAAACTTTACAAATGTAATCTTCATCATACGATGTTGGTGACGTATAAACGTCCGTTGAAGTGACAACATTATTCGTACGCACGTATCACAAAAATTGTTACAAATCTTACGACTTTTCGATTCTTTACAGTTTAATTGTGCATCCTAATGTACAGTCTTAAATAATTTACAATAGTGGCGTGATTTGTAACAATTGTGATAAATTCGTAAGAAAATGTAATTTTGTAGTTAAAAGTCGAAAAAAAAATCAGTACGAAGCAACTATGGAATTCTAAACACATTTCTAGTTTCAGAATATTAGCTACAGTAATTAAAGAAATAAAACTCCTGAATAGTTCATTCTTTATCTGTAATATACTTTTACCCTTAAAAGTTAAGAATAATGGAATTTTACAAACAATTTCAAATTAGTGTGGTTCTGAAAATATTGAGATTAGGACAAATGTTTATATGATATTCTTTTTGTTCAGAATGTCTTCGGAAATAAGTTCCGTTAGGGATAGTAAATCCTCGTGAAACATCCTGTATTTAGCAATTAGCATCATACGCACAGGGAAGATTCAGTGTTGAATGGTGTGGGGAAATCATGGAACAAATTGAGAACTTCAGTCTCTGGCCACAATTGAAGACTTCCCCAGAAAAAGAATGTAACATCAAATTATTGAAATATGTAACGTAGGTGGAAAAAGTAATCTTGAAGCATTCATTTATAACAATAAATGATTGCATCCAATAGCTGAATAAACTTGTATCCTTGATTAGTCGAATGGTTCTGCTTGTAAATACAGGCCTAACGGAATATACCGTGAAATTATTTTCCGTTCACCTGAAACGTATATTAAAGATTTGTTGGTTACACCTTTATTCCAGGGAAGTCTTCAATTATAACATCAAATGTAAAAATAGATACAGAAATTATGATTAATTATAAACCCAAATGTAAAAATGAGTACAGAAATTAATCACAGAGTAAAAGAATCAGATTAAGTTTGTTATCATATAAATCGCATGTTAATAAAAAAGATGGAAATTAACGATAACACAAAAAACCCAACACATAAAGTAGATTACATAATACGGCTCAGAAGGTTGACAAAACATGAAAGTAGAGTTACAAGTGCAGAAATGAGATACTTGCGAAAAATGCATACGAGAAACTGCACTCGATAGAGGAAGGAGTAGCCACATAAGAAAGATAATATACCAAAAATCAACAACGAAAACGATAAAGACTTACGAAATAAGATGGTTTGGCAACGCAGTATGATGGATGCCAGTAGGAAACCAAAGAAACTTGGGAGGCTAGAGCGGAAGGAAATAAGCAGAGAAGAGGAAGGCCTAGAATAGAATGGGAAGAGTACGTTGAAAAATGAGTAAACAAAGAATAAATACCCTACAGGAAACAAAAAGTCTAATACATGATAGAGTAAAATACAGGAAATGGCATAGGACCGGCTGAGGGAAGCCAATCTGAAAGGGCATAAAATAAAGCTAAAGGAGGAGAAGAATGGGCTCCTTAAAATTTTACTGCATAATATAGAAACAGTATTTACTTTCTAACATTATACCTCGATTTCCATTTAAAAATTAACGGAATAAAATTATATATGGGTTCAAATTTAGTATTTACCTTAGTAAATCTAAACAGGTATTCATATTATAATTAAATAACTAGTTCACTACAATTCATCTGAATTTACATTTAGTGATGACTCATTAAAATTATTATATTTGTATTTATGTTTAACGAAAGTTCACTCAAATTGTATTTGGGTTTAATGTTAGCAAATAGTTCTCTGAAATTATATCTCAATTTATATTTAGTAATGGCTCAATAAAATTGTATTTGGATTTACGTATGTTTAGCATAAGTTCATTCCAATTATATTTGGATTGTTTTAGCAAATAGCCTAGTTCTCTGAAATTATAATATGTGGATTTATATTTGGATTCATTTTTAGCAAATAACCTAGTTCTCTGAAATTATATGTGGATTTATATTTGGATTCATTTTTAGCAAATAGCCTAGTTCTCTGAAATTATATGTGGATTTGTATTTGGATTTATTTTTAGCAAATAGCCTAGGTCTCTGAAATTATATCTTAGTTTATTTGGATTTATATTTAGCAAAAGTTCACTGAAATTATATTTGGGTTTATTTTTAGCAATTAGTTCTCTAAAATTATATCTGAATTTGTATTTAGTAATGGCTCAATTCCATATCGGAATTCCAATTTTAAGTTTTCTAAATTAGGAGTGATTTCTCCTTGTTTTGACCTTCTGCACGGAGCGTAATTCTTTTATTCATGCGGAATGAAATACCTGTGATACATCATTCTCTTTCACTTTTATTTGTAAAGAAATAATAGAACCATAACTATGGAAACACATTTGTTCCACCGAATGTAATGAAGATGGAATTCACAGAGTTGAATATTAAAATATGAATTAATTTATTGCGTTTCCTGGTTACAATAGAAGGAAATCCTCGATATAACAGTGAATGCATTGTTTCCATGCGGGACATCTTTGTTGTCATTAGCAATTGAAAACGGGACAATAAAAGCAACCACTGTGATAATAAAATATTTTTCCTTTCATACAATACTAAATCCTATATATTTTTGTTATGGACTTCATCTCTTAGGTTTATTGCCCAGAAAAAAAGAATAAAGGCTGTTACTATGGAGATTCAGGTTTTCATCAAAGCAGTAGGGAACAAAACATTTGTGCGCCTATTGATATTACGTTATTGAAGTCCTCATACACATAGAAGCATTCATATATTAAGAGACACAGCAGATTCAATTGAATATTCCTAACTTTTGTTCTGTAGATAACAGGGCGTGCACTGATGTTTTGTTTCCATGTTTTAATACAGATCATCAGGTTTGTTCTTTCTCTCAGCCTAATTTTCTGAGTATAGATCTGAACACAGAATAGTTCTCAACTATGAAAAATGAAAGTAGTGGCGAATTTGCATTTATTTTATTATCTTTCAAAAGAAAGCTGTATTTGTGGGAGATATAATACGGGTATAATATTGCAATACGTATTCGAAGACGTAGATAATTAGCTAGCTCTAAAGCAAATAAAATTTGATAAAATGTTAAAAACGTCACCTGATTCCAAAGCACAGTTTCTTTGGCACGAAGTCACGGCATAAACCATTACATTTATCCGATTTAGACATTTCTTTGTTTCATGTTGATATTCTTGCTAGTTTCATGTTCTTCAACCCGTGTAGAACTTCAATGTGATATAGACTATGTTTCTTCTAAGAAAATATACACAAATAAATCTTAAGTTCGGTTATTATGCCAGTGTGCAGAACACATTTTTCTCGCCTCTTCATATTCGCGTTGGACTTGAACGTAGCCTAGTACACTGACCGTGTAATTTACTTTATCAAAATGTATAACTAAAAAAAAAAAGCAATTTGTGACATCAAGCTGTTTCCTTCTTCTTTTGGAACCATTGTAGTATTAGCCAGAAACATGAAACTGTTAACAGCCACAATTCCCATATCCGTTTCATCAAAATGTTACTCAGATTTCTTCATCAGCACTGTTATCAAAGTCATACCCATAGCTTTAGGAACACCTTGCATTGATGATGTCACGCTTCTCACTTCTCATTGTAACAACATGCTGACTTTGCTTGCTACTCTAGCTAGATGGGAGCTCGTCCTTAAAAAAATTCAGAGACTGATTGCTTTGCCTAATTCTATTTTCAGCATCAATCCTTGACTCATCTATGTTACATTTTTTCCTCTCTAATTTCTCTTTGTTACATCTCCTTACATTCTGTGACATTTCTTTTCATGCGAATTTGAGGTTAAACAAATATTTTCTCATATTACTGAAGGATTAATATATGACATTTTATAACTGTCACCAATCTGTTACATCTTACAAATACAAACTCATAGTACACATGTTTAAACGTAGAATACGACCATTCTTTATCCTAAGATGTGCAGTATTCCTCTACATTAAATTTAACTTGACATGCAATGTTATAGTATTTATTTAAACAATATCACCTGTCAATTGGTGATCTTACCCACACGTGGTTCTACGTAAAGATATGCATCTGTCAACGGATGATCGTATCCACACGTGGTTCTACGTAAAGATATGCATCTGTCAATGGATGATCGTATCCACACGTGGTTCTACGTAAAGATATGCATCTGTCAATGGATGATCGTAGCCACGCGTGGTTCTACGTAAAGATATGAATCTGTCAACGGATGATCGTACCTACACGTGGTTCTACGTAAAGATATGCAGCATAGTAAAGCTGTGAATCTTTCAACGGGTGATCGTACGCACACATGGTTCTACGTAAAGATATGTATCTGTTAACGGATGATCGTACCCACACGTGGTTCTACGTAAATATATGCAGCAAAGTAAAGCTATGCAACTGCCATGGCTTCTGTCACGTTTATTTTTTTTCTTTGGTGTTTACTTATATATTTATGTTGTGTGTGAGGAACAACGCCGTCAAATAATTCAGATAGCTGACGTGACACGCGGGTTGCATTACATAAAATTAACCTTTATAGCCAAGTTTCTAAGGCGAAGTGAGTGGTATCTGACAATGATTTTCAAAAGTTGATCATCGCACTCGTGAAGTAAATTCTTGATTTTCTAAGGCGAAGAACACAGCTGCTTAAGAAGTTGTCGAGAGATGTTCTTGACATTCATCCGCACTTATTCAGTCTGATCTCTGCTCCCTGAATAACCAAGTGTTTGTAGTGGTAGACGGAGCGTGCTCGGGATACGCGATAAAACAACCCTCTGCAGCCCTTCATTCTCATCTAAATAATTGATTCTGAAGTCTCGGCTCCGATAAGATAAACATAACCAATACTAACACCAAATGAAGAAATGTACGTTAAAAATTAATATCGCAAGCTAACTCTGCGAAGTCTGCAGAACTTAGTTTCTACCCCTAGGGTAGTAGTCCTTGTGACTGACACTTCAAGATTTAATACATATTACCTTCATACCGATCAGAGTTTCAATATCTTACCCTAGTTATTTCTTACGAATGTGACTTTGCTGTTTATAATCTTAGTTTTCTTTTAGTCCATTACTTCTGTGTATATCAGATAATATTCGCCTGGGTAATGCAGTCGGTACAGTGCTGGCCTTCTGTGCCCGAAATTGCTGGTTCGATACCAGCCCAAATCGATTGCTTTTAAATCTGCTTAAATGCGACAGGCTCATATCAGAAGATTTACTGGCATGTAAAATAACTCCTGCTGGATAAAATTCCGGCACACCGGCGACATTGATATAATCTCGGCAGTTGCGAACGTCGTTAAATAAAACATATTTTATATCACATCATAAAGTCCATATTTTCCTGGAGTTCTGTGAGTTTTCCTGTTTGGTTATTTTCGATACAACTTTTACTAGCCTCTTTTCGGATGTCTCTTTCTGCATGTGTGGGCATATCATTTTCGTTTTGGTAACTTCATCAATGTTCCAATAAGGTGAAGCACCCAAATTTCTTCTCCCTTTGTTCTTGTTTAGTTAACTGTCCGAAGACAGGTCTGGACCCCACAAATAACACCGACAAGGCATCCCTTTAAAAACTTAATATCTGATATGTCATGAAAATTTATTCTTCGCTCTTAAATTGATACATAATACACATGAATATCTAATGTATCATTATACTTGTTACAAAAATCGCTATCACATATTGTACAAACTAGAAGAGATATAAGTAACATCGATCAAACTAAATTTAAGAAACAGTATTTGTAATAGGCCCCCCCCCCTCCAAAATTGTATGCCAAAGAAATCGATTAGAAACACTAAATTATGTCTTTCAGAGTGACAAAAATGTTAATTTTTGTTTCATTGACAATAAATTAAAAAAATTACTTGTTCACATTTTGGTAGCATAGACCGTTCAATTATGGTCAACTATAATAACTGAAGGACATGTTTCGTTTTCTATATTCTACAGATTTCAGAAACGGAGTAAAGACTAATATAATTTCATTTGCTTAACCACATGGCAGCAAAGAGAAGACTTGAAATCCCTGCTAGATCTGATGCATTTAGACATATATGTGTAACACAGATAAGGCTAGCATCTTCAGTGAGAGGTATGCTGATATTTATTTTGTGAGGCCAGATATCATCTTTTAGCCACCGGCATGGTTTAGACTGTAGACGCTTCTGCACTTGACACGAACCTGCGTTTGGATGTGGCTCTTATTCTCCCTTGGGCTGATTATCTGAATGACTTTTTCTCCCCCCAAAATTTTCCTCAAGTATAAAGCAAATGTCAGATAATCTCAAGATACCATTCCACCAATTCTCGCTATTATGAATTTCATCGATGTTACGAGCCTAGTGGTTGTTATATGGCCGTTAAATAAGAACTAAATAATAATAATAATAATTATTATTATTATTATTATTATTATTATTATTATTATTATTATTATTATTATTATTATTATTATTATTATTATTATTATTATTATTATTATTATTATTATTATTTGCTGTTTGTAGATTTTCAGTAATTACTAGTTTAATCCCGTAGCCGCACCATCCTAGATGTGTTGCTTCAACCACAGCAGTCGAGTTGCATCTACCCATTGTGAGCCTATCTGAACTTCCCCTAGCCCCTTACTACCCAGCAAGCTAGACTTCCTGAGATACTCCTCTGGTTTATTGGATAATGAGCCCTCCTATCACGACAAGCTGAGACTCCTATGAAATGTCTACAAAATCAAATAAGAGAAGATACAGTATCAATGTTTTATAAATAGTCTAAATGTCAGTACAAAAATTATTGTATGGATGCTGAACATGCATAGTGACATAAAGAGAAAATAATAATAATAATAATAATAATAATAATAATAATAAATTAGTTATTCTGGTAGTATTAAGGCCATCAAGCCTTCTCTTTCACGTCGCCATAGGAATCACGTGAATGAAATAACGTTTTAAAGAGACGTTACAGAGTATAAGAAAACTGATCATAAAAGAAACGAAGATATGAATGACGAATTGAGATTGTACAGGGACATCACTTTCTTTTTACTACTTTTACTACTTTTTATGGCTGTACTCGGAAACACTGTTACCCCCCTTCCATTACAGGAGTTTGGAGTTGCTAGTGCAATATGTAAACAAATCATTTTACTAGCTATAGGAGGAGAGAAAAGTAGTGTATCCATTTATGTTACAGGGAAATATAGTATTACGATTTTCAGTTTGGTCATTACTTTACAGTATTTTATCAAAAAACAGTAGAATAGTAACAATTTTTTTTCACAAACTCAAGTCTTCAGGCGGTTATATTCATTATGTAATGTCTACTTTATTCAGCATATTACTAACCTAATTTATTCCTGAGAATTTTGTGAGCACTTCCGTAAGAAACCCCAATTTCTACAGCTAACTTCTTGACCGACTTATTAGGACCTCGCTGCATCTTCTGTCACCTTTGTTGGCCATCTTACACTTATCTTCCTTTCTGTACACTTTGTTGCTCTAAATTTATCTACCAGATTAATGGCATTTCTACGAAAATATTCCGTAATGATATAATCAGGAAATTGTGAAAAAAAAACTATTGTTCACATTCGGTTATATTGTAATTCCAATTTCCATCATGGTCCTTCATACCTACAAAGAGTAAATAATGCTGTTAAGTACCGTACCATATTATAGGGTACCGTACTTTCGGTAACTCTAATCTTCACTTGTGCTCAGTTCACACAGATAAATTCAGTTATGCTACACACCATACTTGTGTGAAAATAAACTTCAATAATACAAGCTTTTCCTTCTATAGAAAATGCAACATATTTCTGAAACACACTGTACTCTGTACTGTTTATTTCACTGCTAGCAACAGCGGCTGACTGACGTTAGCAAGGACATTAGTGAAAGGGGTGGGAGTCAAGTACATTTAGAAACTCCGGTACAATAAAAATTGAAGTAAAAATAAAATGATGTCCCTGTATAATCTTAAAAGGATACTGGTCGACGCAGGAAGAAGTTAATATTATGTAGATTGCTACAGACAATGATATCTAATGCATGAAATATGATTATTATTAAGAAATTATTATTATTATTATTATTATTATTATTATTATTATTATTATTATTATTATTATTATTATTATTATTATTATTATTATTAAAGTTACACAACGCAGAACTGCACGCATTGTATTCTTCTCCTGACATAATTAGGAACATTAAATCCAGACGTTTGAGATGGGCAGGGCATGTAGCATGTATGGACGAATCCAGAAATGCATATAGTGTGTTAGTTGGGAGGCCGGAAGGAATAAGACCTTTGGGGAGGCCGAGACGTAGTTGGGAAGATAATATTAAAATGGATTTGAGGGACGTGAGATATGATGTTAGGGACTGGATTAATCTTGGTCAGGATAGGGACTGATGGCGGGTTTATGAGAGGGTGGCAATGAACCTCCAGCTTTCTTAAAAGCCATAAGTAGGTAAGTAAGTATTATTATTATTATTATTATTGTTATTATTATTATCTCAATCATCTTATTCTTCCTATTAATATTACTTTTGTCTACTTTATGTTAGTACGTTATTTGGAAAACGCGAAAATATTCTCTAATGTTAATGATGTGACATCACTTTGTGGAAATGACAGCAACGCCAATCTTACAGAAAGTTGATAGATACTTTCGTAAAGTTTGCACATAAAACACTACCGCAAGAGATCAGATGTGGTTTTCCCGAGGTTGGAAAAATCTTAGAAACAGTAAAGAAATTACCCTAAAATGATTAATTCATTCTTTCAGTTCTCTCTAAGTTATTAAATAAATTCGCCCGGTGCTGGCCTCTGCAAAGAGGATAACGAATTAGCGAGCCAAGTTTCGCTTCTAGTGTGAATGATGGAAACGTCTTGTGAAAGTTTTTGAAAAGGCGCTACGGAGCTAAATGGAGTCGTCCATCCATCACTTTACCAAACAGGGAACTAATTTGTCAGTTTAAAACAAGTTTTTGGGGCGGAGAAACAGATTCGACCATCCGTCGTAGCCGTCCACTCAATTACGCAGGCTTCACCTTTCGTTATAATTGACCCGTTATAATGGAATATTAACGGGCTATGAACTCGGTAGCAAAAGACAATAGGGGGCTTTGAGTGTAATCCTTTAATTATGGGTAATGTAGCCTGCAGTACGACTGTATTGAATGAATCGGACCTGCTGAGCGCTATTGGTCATTAGCTGAGTAATGCTCCTCTAATGAAAACTAATGGCTACTTTCCGAGTAAGGGGAAATAAGGCAATTTTCACTTGTTGTACAAATTGATACAGTTCCTGCCGTCAGAGTTATGGTAATTGAAAAGTATGTGCTCGCCCCTCTTCTATTAGCTGTACTGCACGTGGATACAGGAGTAAATTTATCGGGTGATCGACAGTGATAGGGAATAGGGTGGAGCTAGAGTTTATTCTTTTTCGAAAAAAAAAACTTATGTTGTTGCCTATTTATGATAACAGTTATTGTTATTCGGAAGAACATTATTTTCAGTTTCCATGGACAGCCTATGTTGATACTTATCCTACAGCAAGCAATCGTAATAGGACATAATCGTTTACGAAGCACTCTTGATAGTAGTACTATACCACATATTATATTGAATGGGATCATTGTTAAATACAGTGAAACAGTTAAAAATCTTGGCAGTTTTATGGATAGCGATCTAAATTGGAACACTCAAGTAACACACATACGCAAAAAAAATATTTTCTCAACTTCACTCATTGTTCCATATGAAAGAATTTCTACCACTTAGTCTAAAAAAGAATCTTATGCAGACGCTTGTAATGTCCCATTTTGATTATTGCGATTCCCTGCTAACTAATGTAAGTTCACTCTTAGCTGGGAGACTACAACGTGTTCATAATGTGTGCATACGATTCATCTGCAATACTCGTAAATTTGACCATATAACACCTTCCCTCCAGTTACTTTCATGGGTGCGTCTGAAGGAACGAAGAACAATACATTCACTGTCTCTTCTGTTTAGAATCGTGCATACTTCTACTCCGAATTATCTGTTATCGCGCTTTCAATTTCTTACAACTCTTCGAAACCGACATCAAGCACTTCTTTCTATCCCTGATCATAGAACGTCTTTATACTCATCTTCCTATACTGTAGAAATACCTCGCCTCTGGAATTCGTTACCTAATGACGTCAGGGACTGCCGGACGTTATCACAATTCAAAATTAAATTGGAAAATTTTGTCTTAGTTAATGTTTTTAGGTATTGCTAGAAGTATTGATTTGTGTTTTTTTTTTCTTTTTCTTTTTAAATCTAGATTAAAATTGCAAGTTTCTTGTTTATGTTAGTTAATTAGTTAGAATACAATTAATTATGATACTTAATCACTCATTTAAAGTCTGTGTGACTGCAACCTGTGTATATTTTTGTGTGGCTTTACTTTGTTTATAGTGTTTTTTCTCTCTCTCTCTCTCTCTTTATTTTTTGTGTAGCTTTATTTTGTATATAGTGTATTTTTTCTCTGTTTTTCTATATTATTGTATTTGTATTCCTAGTGTTGTGGAAGAGAAGGCCTGATGGCCTTAACTACACGAGAATAAATAAATAAATAAATAAATAAATAAATAATAATAAATATTTTTAACTTTCTGGAAATTCTTATAGATCCAGAAACTAAATTCAGGCCACCTGAATTTTCCAAGTTCCAGTTCTAACATGGAATGGAATGAAATTTAACTGAGGGGGGAAAGGATGGCCCAGCACTGTGACCTATTGAAATCTATTGCACTAACCCTCGATATGGAATGAGTTGCATGCCACAGATCCCCTACTGCCACCCCCCTAACCACATGACTCCCTTAACGACCGGTCCCTACAGCCGACAGAATCCATATACCATTCTTGCTTCGGCAAATTCCCGAGTCGGTCCGAGGCGAAAATCCTCCCCCGAGTAGGTCCGCCTCGGGTGCTCGTTGCAGAAGCCATCCAACGTCGCTGAACTACATTCCACGGAGGCCGGTCGAGAGAGCCAGTAGGTCCGGGAGGCCGCCGGTAGAGTGAACTGAAAAACCAGAAACAGGATGATGATGAAAAGATGATGGGAGAGGGAAGGAAGTGACGAAGATGAGTGGGGTTCCAATCGCCTGATAAAGTTACCTGATATTCATCGAAAGGAGTGAGGAAAAAACTCCGAAAAAACGTCACCCAGACAACTCGTCCTGACCAGTTAGACTCGCTAACCCCACAGCCAAAAAGGTGGACTCCAGTTATAAGATACTGCGCATGCTCAGTTGTAACTGGAACTTGAACTTGGAAAATTCAGGTTGCCCAAATTTTGTTTCTGGGTCTGTACGGCATATCACAAATAGGGGATTACTTGTTGTAGTATAGTGGAGGAAACGAAAATCAATAATTAGGAACGGGATTCTTTATCCATAAAAGAATATAATCAGTAGTGAAAGAGATCGAATTTATCAGTGACAGGTTATCGTATTTAGTACTTAAAGGTAGATATTGCGAAATCGTAGTTATAAATGCTCATGCCCCTACAGAAGATAAAGACGACCATATAAAGGATAGTTTATATGAGGAACTGAAACATACATAGTACATAGTTTTGATCTGTTATCTAGATATCACATGAACATTTTATTGGGGATTTCAATGCTAAAGAAGGACGGGAGGATATTTTTAAACCGACTATCGGAAAAGAGAGCCTACACACAACTAGTAATGATAATGAAGTTAGGTTAGGTAACTTTACCACATCAAAAGTACAACATTCTCCCATAACGATATTAATATACTTGGACTTCTCTAGATGGATTGACACACAACCAGATAGATCAAATCTTGAGAGATAAAAGAAGACTTACTAATATAGTAGACATTCGAACCTTCAGGGGAGCAGACTGTAATTCTGACCATTATTTCATAATTGGAGAACAAAGAGAAAGACTATCAGTAGCCAAGCGAGTAGAGCAACAAATTAATATTAGAAAATGCAATATTCCGAAATTAAAGAACGAGGAAACTGAGCAACATTATCAGGTCGAAATTTCAAATAATAACAACAACAATAATAATAATAATAATAATAACGATAATAATAATAATAATAATAATAATAATGACTTTATTTAACCTGGTAGAGTTAAGGCTGTAAGGCCTTCTCTTACACTCAACCAGGATTAAAACTTGCTTACATAGTTGAACATAGAACTGGATCGGAATTAAGTAATTACATACTGATACGATTTAGGTACATAATGAGATCAAAAGAGGTAGTTAGATAAAAATTTACCTCATAAAATAAAAATAAACATAGTGGAATATATATTTATGTTGTTAGAATCAAATACGAATCACACAAAAACATAACCCGATAATTCAATAAAAAATGTACACAGTAAAAATAAAAATAAACACATTATTATACATATTAGTATTATATTACAAGTAAGTAGGATTCACATAATTAAACCAGAAACAGACAATTGAATAAAATGTACACAATAAAAAATAGACTAATAATAATAAACAACACAGTAGGATACATATTGGTGTTAAGTGATAAACAGACACGATTTACATGATTACACAATAAAAATAAGAAACAAAAAATAAAAATAAATACAGTGGAATGCATTGCATTAAATATTTGCAACGCGTTAGGTCTAGCAACTCATAAGATATTTTTCTAATTTACATTTAAAATTAAAGTTCGGCAGCCCTTGACTTCAGGCGGCAGGGAATTCCAGTGACGAGATGTAGCAACAGTGAAAGATGAAGAATAAAGAGATGATGTGTGGAGTGGTATTTCTAGCGTGTTATCATAGTGTGACCGAGTATTTAAGTTGTGATGACGAGAAAGATTGTGGACTAGGTTTGCCACTTTAGGAAGTTCCGACGAAGTTGAGGAAGAGTTAGTTGTTAATACCATGAAGATTCATATTTTGTATGATATTGAAAGAAATGTGAACTTTCATAATAGTACATTATGCAACGAGCCTATAATGATAGTAATTAAGAAGCGAGTATGGATGTTTATGAAACGAGCGCAAGCGAGTTTCATAATTTTCATACGAGCTTCTTAATTACCATTATAGGCGAGTTTCATACGACTTTTTGTGCTCGACCATATTTATAACTTGAAATTATTCAGATGTATACATTTTATTTGTATCTGACAAGATCGGAAGTGACCTTGTTCTAGGTCGTGAATTATGAGATGTGCGCAGACGTGAAAGTATTGATTTTTTCCGAGGAACAATAATGTAATTGACCTTGATGTAATCCCGTTAAACTTGATATAACCTTGATTATTGAATTCTACATTGAAAAACGAGATGACAAATTGAATTTATTTGAATATTATTTACATAACGCTAATTATTATAGTAACAGAACATAACCTTCCGCCACATTATTGGATTTCCAGCCTCCGTGACTTTTCGCTAATTCTCTTTCGATTGCATATCCGAGAATAATCGATACTTGCGGTTTTATAACGGTACAAAGCTGACTTGTCATTGGCTGAACACCTGTACGCCGAGTTGTCATTGGCTGAAAACACCTGTACTTTAATGAGTAGGTGTACTTTAATGACATGCATTAAAGGACTGCTACCAGGTGTATAATTACTACATTTCGGCATGGTCGAGCATAAAAAAAAAATTATTTTCATATCCTGTGTAATCGTGTGAAACTTGCATATAAGAGTACGTATACATCATAAGAAAGTATGCAGTTAATGTTCATATTCTGTGTAATCATGTTAGTAGAGTCCATAAGAATATATGGAGTTAAGTAATAATCTTGAAGGCATGTGCAAGTTTGTTAAAGCTGCACGAAGTTAAATAGCACACACTGTAGGCCATGTGGTGCTATGCACAGTTAATATGTAGTTCCCCAGTATATCAGGGGAGAATGTAGGGGAGATCCTCTACAGAGTTGAAACAATCTGCTAGGACGAGGGACCGAGGATATTGAACGGAAATCTCTAACCTTCGATGCTCTTACGTCTGACTTAGAGGTTATGAACAGACATATTACACAAGTTGGAAGATAAAAGGGGGCTAATGTCATCGATAAAAATTTACGGTCCCTTCTCATGACGCTATCTCCCCTTTCAAACTTACTCTTACTCCACAAGCCATACGCCCGGAGTATAAATACATTATGCGAATTACATTTCGCATTGTAATGATAATGACTGTCTCTAAGGCAAGCACTTTTTCGATAAAATTTCTGTAAATTTAACAGAAACTTTCTCCGCTGCTTCTATCCATTCACAAGTTTTTCAACAGTAATCTCAGTTGATTTACCTAGAGAAAATAAAACCTCGAGTGGAATTTATACCACTATCTAGTATATACAGTCACGAAGCTCAATACGTAGTAAATATGCATCCATAGATAGTTGCTAACCATTAGGATCGCTAATCTCGCTTCATTACAGACAATGCGAGATAGTACCGGCACAGTCTATTGTTCCTAGTACCCTCAGAAACTCAAGCTTCGTGACTGTATATTCTAGACTATGGCAATACACTAAAATATTAATTGACTTACTAAAATTCTATTTCACATTCTATTAGTTTCAACAAAACGTTTGAACGGAGCCACCATTTTCAGTTGGCTATCTATGCGGTAAACAAATGACGATTGCAAAGCATGTTTAATAATACCGTAAAGAATTTGCAGTTTGAAATGTTGCCAAACAAACAAACAAATGGTAAGGAGGTGATAAAAACAGAAGAAAGTATTAAAGATTAGAAGAAATAAATTACTCTAATACAATAAAAAATATATATACCCCTGCAGGTGCAAAGTTACCCCATTTTACGGTACTTGTTGTTTACATTATATTATTATTATTATTATTATTATTATTATTATTATTATTATTATTATTATTATTATTATTATTATTATTATTTATTCAGTTTTGTGTATTAAATTGTAGTGTATACTTTGTAAATATGTAGTGATTTTTTGTAACGCAGTTTTAATCCTGGTAGAGTGTTAGAGACGGCCATGTGGTTTTTACTCTGCCAGGTTAAATAAGCCATTATTGTTATTATTATTATTATTATTATTATTATTATTATTATTATTATTGTTATTATTATTATTATTGTTATTATAATATTAATTGACTTGCAAAATTGTGTTTCACTAATGTTACCTTCACAAAAACTTAGAACGGAGCTGCCATTTTCAGTCGACTATCTATGTGGGAAACAAATGACGATCGCAAAGCATATTTTATAGTAACGTACGGTAAAGAATTTGCAGTTTGAAATGTTGGTAAACAAAGAAACAAATGCTAGGAAATTGATAAAACTGTAGCGATAAACAGCCATGATTGGTTGAAACACGTACTTTCGTACCGTTTTATTTGTCAAAAGTAGTATGACGTAGTAAAAGTGTAACTTAATAGTCTTTTTAATCATATTGGATAGTGGGAGTAATAGGAAATGGAAGCTCATCAAGTGATGGTGTGCTGTAAAAAAGAATGAAAAAAACAAAAGAAAATCAACTTAAAAGTTTTGAGTAGGCCCAATCTATGCCTTTATGATTGGGATGTTAACTACGCTTATTGCAGAATTCTTATTATTTGTATAACTAGTATATATACTGTATGTGATATCAATTTTATGAGCATGTTCATTTGCTCCTACGGAAATGCACGAACTCGTAAATTTTAAACTCATGAGGACATTGCGTAGCCGTTGAGAATCGAACTTAAGTGTCAAGAATATTTGTCAGAATCACCACTCAAATTCCTCAAAGCATCTGTGTTTGATGATTGGTGTAGTAATGTCCAAGACGTGATGGATTATTTTCCCTGTTGGTTTCATTATTCCTGTAACGTTGTTTGGGCTGGCGGTGTGTAATGGTCTGAACATATCTTGGATAATATTCAAGGTTGTAAGTAGAGACGAGAATTCCATGCAAGTGCGTGTTTTGATAGGAACATAGGACATAGCTCAAACTTAGTACTTATCCATTTCATTACTTTCAGGTTCCAAATATGTTTACTTTTTTCCGTGCATATTCGCATGTTTTGACCTTTTTGGGAATAAAAACATGCATAATGCATATTTAACCAGTTTTTCGCTTAATCGTGCATATGATGTACATTATATTCAGTTTAAATGCATGTTTTAATGGTTATTTTCTCGAATTTTATGTCCCTTACTTTAGCTTCAGGAATCAGAATTGAAGAAGGAAAAGAAAAAAAAAACTAAATAACAGAAAAATGAAACAAAATGTTAAGATTTTCAAAATCAGATGTTAGAGGACCTTTCCCTGGACGGAAGTTCACTTTTACAACACTTTATGGATGAACCTCTATAGACTGCGTGGCATAAATGGATTTATTACACAGGATATTTTGAGAATAAAGAGAGGAAATGTAGAGGGTTCAAAGAAACTGCCGACAAATAATTTAGGTCAAATGCACCCTCTTTCAGGGAGGTTGTAAATTCTCTCCATTTTTCAGTACTAGTAATAATTTAGATTCTTCTAAAATTGGAATCATTCGCTAAACTGTCTTTGTAGTGTGTGAACCTCGTAAGTGGTTAATGTGTTTGTTTATTCTGTTTGCGTGTGTTAATGTGATTCTAATATGTTTCCAATTAAAGGTTCCAAAAGTGTACTTTTTCCACAGCGGATTAAAGGATAGGATTTTATTAGATCAGATGGGGATGTCGTATTCTGCGATCGTTGCAATAAGAGGTAAGCATTGCCATTCTGTTTTCGAATATGTATTCTCTATGGCAGTTGTTGTTTATAAAAAATTACAAAACTACTTTAAAATAATTAATTAAATTACGATGTCTGTTTTTAAATCGTATCTGGGTAACCGTAAGGTCTATTACAATTTCAGATAAAGTGTACTAAAAAATTTCAAGTCGACCATCATGTCGTATTTGCTTCATATATTACAAAAATGAAAAAAAGGAAAGAATCTGCAAAGAATTCCGTAGATCCATCAGTTATGCCCGGGTAAAATTAGGTGTAGCGACGAAATACAAACTAGAAAGGATCATAAATATGAACTCGGACTACGGATTCTTTTGTTCTGTGAAGAAGGTTATTTGTGGCGAAAACTTGAATGAAAAATTTGACCTGATACTGTCACAAATAAGTTCATTCAAGTTTTCACCCATAACTTCTTGTGATGTACAGAGGTCATTCTCTGCCTACAAAAACATATTGACTGACAAGTGCAGGAAGCTCACAGAAACCAATTTAGAAAGTTGTTAGTTGTTAACTGTGAAAAAAAAAGTGAAGTGAAATAAGACATTTGGAACAAAAATGAAAATGCATATTTTAATGTAATTTTCGTTTGATCGTGCATGTTTCATAGTCTGATGGCGCCTGAATGCATGCAGATTTTGGGATTTTATAGTGCATGAAATTCTCGTCTCTATTTATAAGTTTGTAGAAAAAAGTAAGATTTTATCCAACTCTGAATCAGGCTCTGACTCTTTCATAAAAGCCCATTACGACATAATATATTATGTGAGCAATTATAACATAGTATCAGTATATAATTTAATTTTACAGGAGAACAAAAAAAATCCATAACATTAGCATTTTCTAATTAACATTTTGCCAAAGACAAATTCAACATGTTATTTTTCACTTGTGCTTATTTTGCTACCGAGTTAACAATGCAAAATCTGTACTTTCACTGATTTCACTTTCATTAAAATAAAATTCAATATAATATACGGTAATTTTATGAGGTTGTTATTGATATGCTGATAAATTATTTGTACGAGTGCATCCAGCCTGGTAAAATAAGCATTTGTAGCGAAAACCTAATTTTAGTTCAAAGTTATTAAAATTAATAAAAAGGCAACAAGATAATCCCATATCAGTTTTATTTAAACAGAATATTACTCACTATTGATAAACAGTTGTATAGCCATCGCTGGAAGCTAGTCCAGAGTGCTCTGTTTAAAGCCAGTCTCTTCTCCTGATCGCGGGCCTCTTAACACATAAATTCCAGTGAATATACTATTTTTCGCAGATAATAAATTTTAAGCTATTTTTCTATTATTATTTTGTGTGTTTTTGCACGGTGGGCGATTGCATTGCCGGGCGATGTTTTATAGCGCTATTTCCTGCCCCGACTTGGGCAATATTAGAGAAGCCTGGAGAGTGGAGAACATTGGATCGTAACTCTTGCAGGTATACGACCCTTTATTCACGATTTACTTCCAGCATTATCTCCACATACACGTACCGCACCATATTCTCTTCCCGCCCTCTCTCTTTCTTCCTTCCCAATTCTTATATTCTTATTTTACAGCCAACTTTTCTTTTTCTTTTGTACAAATTTCATCCATTTCCAACACGCATTTTTTATCCCCTGCTGAAAGAGTCATGTCTGTACCATTTGCCCGTGTTGCTGGGCAGAGTGGTGCTGTGGTTGACATCTCTCATATTTATAAAAGTTACTGCTGCAGACACGCAGTTCTGACAAGTGCCAATGTTGGAGTTTTGGCCTCATCTATAACAAACCGTAACACAAAATTTGCCACGATGTCAAAGTGTAAATTGTAAATGCATCATAATTATCATCATCATCATCATCATCATCGTCAACTTGAAGGACCAAAAGAAGATAGCCCATTATGTATTCAACATTCATTATCAGCATTATAAATGTAGAGCCCGGAATTTTAGGTTCTAAAAGTTAAGAATGGCACTGAGTGTAGATGAATAGATGTGGTGCCCGTGAGGAGAGTTTTTAAGCCTAGTTCACATGAGTCCGATATGTAATAATAGACAACAGAGTCACAAGAACTGGGTAATGAATCTTGTAAACCATGCGCTAATTCGTAAGTTGTAGTTAAGAAGATTAGAGACCTTTAACGATACCAAAAGGAAAATACTGAATGACAAGAATGACATGTCAAAGAAGTGGTGGCATTGCTTCTATTTTATAAACTATACCTAGGAACAATATTAACTTTTAGCACCTAAAATTCCGGGATCTAATATAACCACCACCAAATACAAGGACTGGCCTGCGTACACACTCTGCTTCGAAGGAAAAATTTAAAATGAATAATGGTGATAATAATCATTATCATTAGCAAAAGCAACACCACCGCTAGCATCAAGTGCAAAATTGGTCTACTAAGACCGTTCTGTGCTTGAATGTGTAATTTCGAAAAGGGCACATCTCTGAAAAGTGAAAATGTTCAGGAATTAAAAAACTTATTTTAGGTTTAAACCGTTATACCCAGACCAACAAAACTTTACAGTTAGTGTTTTAAGTTCAAACCACAATGTAATATGAAAGGAAAAAAAACATATTTAATATAAATTATCAAATTTTTTGGGACATTTTTTATTTTGGAGATATTTTCAATTATTTCCGTATAGTCTACCATTATTTCTAACCGTTCAGTTCATAGATTGTGGCAACGTAAAACTAAGCCAAGTAATAGGTCAAAGACCGTGACAAGGTTAGAGTGAGATAAATGAGGGGACATAAGGTTGAAGACTGTGACAAGGTTAGAGTGGGTTAGATGAGAGGATAGCTTAGTGACAGGAGGCGTAGTCTATGACAGGATTATAGTGGGTTACAGAAGAGGATAAAACCGTATTTATTTCCTCTCTCTCCTAGCACTCCACCTACGGAAAACCGCATTTCCTTTCATCAATTGTGCTACCACTTTACAAATGTTGGCAACATTATCTCTATAGTACAATCAGTACAATGCATCTTCTCCATGTAGTCACAGCACTTGAAAACAGTTGTAACTGAGGCCATGAAAGTAAAGCAGAAGAAGGAGAAGAATAAGAAGAAGAAGAATATGATGATGATGATGATGATGATGATGATGATGATGATGATGATGATGATGTGGCATGTATTGCAGATTGGGTGGGCCATACAGATTTCTACAGAAAGGATTTCTTTTCGGACAATCTAACTTACCTACTACATGCATCGTATGCTCGAAAAATTGTTCTCTTAGTTGTGGAGAAATGCTAAAAGTTGTTAGATTTGCCGTTTATAATCAGTTTCCACATAACACAAGTTGAATAGCCCCGTTTACTTCCGTCACGACTCGTGATTTAACAAGACAGCTATGATGCATACGGATACAGGCAGGCCCGTGCAGTGTTGGCTCCTGCAGATCCATTACTCTTCCGAGCGACTCAGGAATCTGGCACCGGGACGCCGCCGCCGCCGCATGAGTCACCTGCGGGAGGTTTCCCGGCCTCCCTGTGTGGGCTTCTTCGCGCAGTCTTAATTCAGGACAAGCCTCGTGACTCAAAGAGCGGGTCTCTAATGGAACCCTGAACGTTGAAAATAACTGTCGTCAGTTGCGCAGTTACTCACAGAATGATGGAGAACTGTCCATTTTATAAACATCGCTCGGCTGTCACAGAAATTCAGGAACTGAATGAACAAGTGACTCTTACTAATGCATGAAGTCGAGACACTTCTTGAAAGTCGTTCACGGGAATGCACGGTAAAGGCAAGACTTCATAAATACTGTGAACTATGCAGTACACTACAACAATAGCTACAAACAGAAACGATAAGATACAAAATAACTTAAATCTGAACTTGAGATCTCTTTATTAGATTAGATTAGATGAATATTTATAAATTTGCAGTAAAATAGAATGATAGTAAACGAAATAATCTCCATACTTGAAAAAAAAAAACTCCACAACAGTATCCGAACTCTGAACTTTCTAGTCTGCGAGCTAGCATAGAGCTTTCGGAATGTTTGCGATGAATTGTCATAATCGGGGTTGGATGTTTTGGATCTCCACAACATTTTCATAGAAGAAAAAAATTTCTTCACTGAATATTATTTCCAGGAGAATGCGGAGATACATCGATCAACTTCTGGAATTTTCTCTGAGAAAATTTAATAAATTACATTCCATTTTTGAGCAAAGAGTAACATTTTTTCATTCCTTTCATTATTATTTCTTGAAACAAGAAATTTCATAAGATAAATTATTTAATCTAGGTCAAGTACATCTACATTGGAAGAATAATAATGGAATGTCTCTTCAATTTTTTCTCTTTCTGGAGGATTATCAGCGATATATATTCCACAGGAGTCCACACCTGTGGAGTAACGGTTAGCGCGTCTAGCCGCGAAACCAGGTGGCCCGGGTTCCATTCCCGGTCGGAGAAAGTTATCTGGTTGAGGTTTTTTCCGGGGTTTTCCCTCAACCGAAATATGAGCAAATGCTGGGTAACTTTCGGTGTTGGACCCCGGACTCATTTCACTAGCATTATCACCTTCATCTCATTCAGACTCTAAATAATCTAAGTTGTTGAAAAAGCGTCGTAAAATAATCTACTAAAAAATACATTTCACAGGTATCAATGAATACCAAAGGCACAGTGATATTGAATAGTATTTTCATAAAATAATAATAATAATAATAATAATAATAATAATAATAATAATAATAATTATTATTATTATTATTATTATTATTATTATTATTATTATTATTATTATTATTATTATTTACTTACTGGCTTTTAAGGAACCCGGAGGTTCATTGCCGCCCTCACATAAGCCCGCCATTGGTCCCTATCCTGAGCAAGATTAATCCATTCTCTATCATCATATCCCACATCCCTCAAATCCATTTTTATATTATCTTCCCATCTACGTCTCGGCCTCCCTAGAGGTCTTTTTCCCTCCGGCCTCCCAACTAACACTCTATATGCATTTCTGGATTCGCCCATACGTACTACATGCCCTGCCCATCTCAAACGTCTGGATTTAATGTCCCTAATTATGTCAGGTGAAAAATACAATGTGTGCAGTTCTGTGTTGTGTAACTTTCTCCGTTCTCCTGTAACTTCATCCCTCTCAGCCCCAAATATTTTCCTGAGAACCTTATTCTCAAACACCCTTAACCTGTGTTCCTCTCTCAACGTGAGAGTCCAAGTTTCACAACCATAAAGAACAACCGATAATATAATTGTTTTATAAATTCTAACTTTCAGATTTTTTGACAGCAGAATGGATGATAAAAGCTTCTCAACTGAATAATAGCAGGCATTTCCCATATTTATTCTGTGTTTAAATTCATTTATATTTGTTACTGTTGCTCCAAGATATTTGAACTTCTTCACCTCTTCGAAAGATAAATTTACAATTTTTATATTGCCATTTCGCACAGTATTTCCGTCACGAGACATAATCATATACTTTGTCTTTTCAGGATTTACTTCCAAACCTATTTCTTTACTTGCTTCCAGTAAAATCCTCGTGTTTTCCCTAATCATTTGTGGATTTTCTCCTAACATATTCACGTCATCCGCATAGACAAGCAGCTGATGTAACCCGTTCAATTCCCAACCCTCTCTGTTATCCTGGACTTTCCTAATGGCATATTCTAGAGCAAAGTTAAAAAGTAAAGGTGACAGTGCATCTCCTTGCTTTAGCCCACAGTGAATTGGAAATGCATCTGACAGAAATTGACCTATACGAACTCTGCTGTACGTTTCACTGAGACACATTTTAATTAATCGAACTAGTTTCTTGGGAATACCAAATTCAATAAGAATATCATATAAAACTTCTCTCTTAACCGAGTCATATGCCTTTTAGAATTGTTATTATTATTATTATTATTATTATTATTATTATTATTATTATTATTATTATTAACACTTAAAATCTAGGGATAGCTGGGAAAAATTATTACGTTCGGAGACTTTCCGGGGACGAATTTTGTTCGGGGACGACTGGTAACCTTACTGTAACCCAGGGATACAGAACTGGCGAGAGAGGGGTGGTTCCCCGTCCACAGTCCACCGGCGCTGAATGACGTATATGTGGCACGTAAGCAATCACATAAGACAGACACTGAATAGAAATCCCCTCCCCTACCAAGCCAATGACGCGGAGGTGGAAGGAAGGGGTGAATGAGTATCTGATGAGTGACGTAACGCCACAATTGTCGCCCAGTTCTGCAAGCCTACTCTAAACCATCGATACTGTTCAAACGTTTTGAAACAACTTGTGGTGAGGATAATGTGTTAACGTTGAGTCGCCCTATCCTCACTCTTGTCAAAGTATGTGACTGCAAGGACAGCTGTAAGGACAGGTTTGTTAACGAGAAAACTTATGTTTCCAAGCATACACTGAGATGAAATTTGTATCATCTTAACCGTTTGAGTTACGTCTTAGAAAATTTGTACACATATCATGCTGCATATAAAATATTCACTGTACAAAATTGTATTTCATTTGGTTCAAAGTTATATGAATTATTAAAATCTTTATCATTTAAAATTGTACTCTGAAAAATTAATACTCCTCCTGCAAATTTCAAAAATCTTACCTGAAATTTGCTTCACAAACCTTTCAAACTCTACGACACGTAACTTGCTATTTACTTGTTTTAGGTTATTCTTCAAGAGTTAAAAATGCAGAGCGATCCGTTTGGTAAGGCATAAAATAAGAACGTGATAAAATGAGAACTATTGTTATTTATTGTTAAATAATTTGTTTATGCATTCTAGAAGAATGGAAGTTTTTGTCCAAACTAGACCTGAACGTGCCCACCATTGCGAACGCGATACAGTTCATATCTTGAGGCTAATACCTGCCATGTGTGGTCCAATATCTCAGGGGTAATTTCTCAAAAGTTGAGAAAATCTTTGCTCTAATATGATTGAATATCCTTGGGTCATTGTGCATGCACATCATTCTTCACGAAACCGCAGAGAAAGAAATCGTGTGGTGTCAGGTCAGGAGAATTTGGGAGTCGCATACGGTAATTGGCCCTTCTTGACTATATCAGTTATTATCAAAAGTGTCATCCAGATAATGACGGACGTTTGTTGTCCAATGAGGTGGTGCACCATCCTGTTGGAACACGATACCCATGTTGTTTTCCTGTTGCAGTTGTGGTTCGAAAAAGTGTTTCAACATGTCCAGGTATGGTGATATACAATTAATATATACAATTAAGGCAGACAATAAGTACGATTAAGCAAACATTAATCAAAATAAACGAAGAGCACAGTACCAACATTCCAATGAGTGCTGAACAGTTTTGTGTTTACATACCATGAGAAAATCTTTAACGTCTTAACTAAGAAATAGACGTCGCAGTAATCAAGACCTTGCAACCATTGCCTCTTGATTTTCTACTTCAAATAGAACAAATAAAGCCACCGGCGTAGCTCAGTCGACTGTGACGCTTGCCTGCCTATCCAGAGTTGCGCTCGGGCGCGGGTCCGATCCCCGCTTAGGCTGATCACCTGACCGGGTTTTTTTCCGCGGTTTTTCCCAACCGTAAGGCGTAAGGCGAATGTCAGATAATCTATGACGAATCGTCGGTCTTATCTCGCAAAATACCATCTCGCTATCGCCAATTTCATCGACGCTAAATAGCTGATACTTGGTACAGCATCGTTAAATAACAAATCAAAAAGAAAGAACAAGTAAAAACAGTATATGAAACTAGTTAAATTATTACAAATATTCGATGAAAGAGTAATGGAACGGAGAAAAATTCTCTCCGGCGCCGGGATTTGAACCCGGGTTTTCAGCTCTACGTGCTGATGCTTTATCCACTAAGCCACACCGGATACAACCCCGACGTCGGATAGAATTGTCTCTGATTGAGTTCCAGCTCTTGGGTTCCCTCTAGTGGCCGCCCTCTGCACTACGTCATAGATGTCTATGAACATAGGACCGAAGTCCACACATGTGCTGAGGTGCACTCGTTATGAGTGACTAGTTGGCCGGGATCCGACGGAATAAGCGCCGTCTTAAATCACTTCGTGATTTACGCATATATATTATTTCAATGTACCGAAGTACATATGATATTTCCATGCAGATATTCTGCGTCATCATACGATGAAAGAGTAATGGAACGGAGAAAAATTCTCTCCGGCGCCGGGATTTGAACCCGGGTTTTCAGCTCTACGTGGTGATGCTTTATCCACTAAGCCGTTCCATTACTCTTTCATCGTATGATGACGCAGAATATCTGCATGGAAATATAATATGTACTTCGGTACATTGAAATAAGATATATTACAAATATTGTAAACATACAATAATTATAGAGTAGAGGCCAAAATGATATGTACAGTATAGCTATTAAGAACGGAGTCAATTCCCTCTTCAAGTGCACTATTATTAAGTACATTCCACAACGATAACAGAATTTTAGTAGCAAGGTTACACTTGGGAGTTCAGTTTCAATATAACACAGCTTGTGAAGGCGAAGTAGGCAGTGGATCTAATCCCTGTGGTTTATGGTGATAATTTATTTACAATTATGCGCACCGTCTGTATACTTGGCGCGCTGTGAACTGGCTGCTGATGACCGTCGCTGAATTGAGTTTGTGGGTTCGCATTAGTAATGTTTCCCTTCTCTGCGCTGCTGGATGCCAGTTATGTTTCACTTCTGACACTAATTTTATTGTCGTACTATGAATTGTGTGGGATGGCTTGCACAACGGTTTGATACTGCGTTCGACTGTCGGAAATGACCACACTCAAATTCATCAGCATTGAATTGAATTGTAAGAGCGGAGAAACTAAATATGTGAGCTCCAAGCCTGTTGACCACTTGTCTCACTCCGGATATCGCTACTCCACTGGACAAGCTCTAGAAAATTTTGAAGGGGAGAAGCAGAAAATGGACGTAACTTCTTAGGTACCACATACGGGGGAGAGGGGGAAACGTTCGAGAAGGTGACTGCAGGATGTAAAAAAAATGCCGGAAAGTATAAGTCTGGACATTGAAAGGTACTTTGTCCTTTTGCAGTGCAAGTGGAGTCGAGTAAAATCGCTTGTGTATACCTTATTTTATTTCATGGAGTGCAGTTTCATGGAAAAGACTTTGCCGACAGACCTTCTACTGCCCCCTACTAATTGGTTGTCATAAATAAATGTCTTCCTTACTGTGACGGAAATCTTGTCTTCTCCTGTCAGTAACCAATCACAACCCTCGTTCAGAAGAATTGACAGGCTCCCGTCAAATTCACGTGGAGGCAGAGTTGTCGCATCTTTTCCGAATTCCAAGAATCCCGTCAGTTTCACTGCATAATTTCGAAGGTCACCAGGATTGTGGCAAATGTGCAATGTTGGGACGAGGGGACAGGATGGAATTGTCAGAGGTGTTTGTGTAGGAAGTCATAAATCTGTAAGTGAGTGTTCAAAGGAGCCACCGAATTGCACTCCTTGAAATAAAATAAGGTATAACAGGTGTGATGTTCGAAGGCTAAGGTAAGACCGCCAGGAGTTGTAAGTCTGGACCAGGCCTGCAGAACCCGAAAATAGGCGAAATATAACGTCAGCCTCACTCCACTTTTATTGGGGATGATCGATTTCTGCGTAAAGTTGTTGACATTCTTTACGTGTGGAAGGTCCATCAGTGGTGGCACTGTAATTTTCAAAAAGGATTGCAATAAAGTCATTGTATTTATAATGCGTTATGTCGTTTCAAGGTTTACGATTATGCTAGATTTTCTGTCGGTAGTTTCTGTGAGATTTCTTTGCGCCTAACCTGCTTTAGATTTTCCTTTTATCATCACCTACGGAAACATAACGTTTAAGTAATTAACCTCGAAAGTTAATACAAATGTCACTATTCATTTCAATACAAACTGAACACAACGAGTGATGTCCTTAATTCAACAGTATATAAATAAATATTCAATATACAGTTCGTAATAATGAACTTATCCCAAAGTTTGTCTATTCCATAATTCTTAATATGGGCTTTGTTGAAATGCCGTTTAATATTCAAATAACGAGTAGAAATAAATTAGATGGGACACAGTAAATAAGCAATTCTTTCGTCTTCAACAACAAAATAATCATATTCCCATTTCCTTTGGAAATAGCATTTCTTCACGGGTTTAGATTTTGCCATGTTCCAGTTCTCTTCAAACTGCAGTACATACGCATATTATGTATTCATTCATTCATTCATTCATTCATTCATTCATTCGGCTACAGTGCGTTACACTTTTAAATGACAGCATTGACCTGAAGTCATATAGCTTTCACTCACTTATCAACATACAATTTATATATACTCGTATATACGTGGGTAGACCTCCTTACAATATATGCACGTATACATTTCAAAATTTATTTTACGTGTCTTTTAACTTATTTATTTCCCTCATTCGTTTTTCTCTTACTTCTCAAAGGTATGTTCCTAAGGATTTAATTATCTGTTCATTTGTAATTCTTGATAGCGTATTGTATACCTGCCGCCGCGAAAATCAATGTTGATACAGTCGAGCGCTATGACCACACTGGTAAAAATGGTGGGTGGGGTAGGAGGGGTACGAAGACAGTCGCTCTAAGGAGCTACAGTTCTGCAGGTCTGGTCTGGACATTGAAAGTTTCACTGTCTTTCGTAATGCGAGTAGAGTCGAGTAACCTCGCTCATGTAACAGGGTAATGTATGAAAACTCAGCCGGGGTATCTATGTCGAGAATTTATGTTGCAAAATTTTGGGAACTTTATAGGGAAGGGCATGTAGGCCCGTGTCCCGAAATTTATCTTAGCGCCTTAGAAAACCCACGGAAAAACTTTAGGTAGGATGAGTTGTCTCAGTTTAAGAGACTAGCCAATTGGCTTTAGGTGTGGTGACTCTCATGATTAGAGCTAGGAAGTTAGTACCAAAACTGTTAAGTTGTGTGAGCTTGGACTATATCTCTACCCAATGAAAAGTAATAGAACATCTCTCGGTGTCAGTGAAGCAGAACGACTAACATGTACAGCCGGGTGGTAAAAAAACATGTGCTCCAATCGTCCACAGACTTAGAACAAGAAAATAATATAAAAAACAATAATTTATAATTATAAAGTTCTTAACTCACATCTAAATTAACTTACCCATGCATATAAAATAATATACAAAGTATACAATTATAATTCTAGCCACATTATGACAATAACAATGAACATTTTCGTTTTAGGTTCATAAAAAAAAACATTATTTGTATTCTGAAAATATGCGTTCTACGTCACGAGACGATACTGAAGCAAATATGAAATATGATACAGTATTTATTAATATCATCAGGTGAACAACTACTTTCTGATTCTAATAGTGTATCTCGTATGTGGCACATAATATTAAACCCATAATTGTTTTCAAGAAAATTTTTCATTTCTATTGTAATGACAGCTAGGAAGTTCGTATCGCAATTCTGATGTTGAACTTGGACTATAACGCAACCGAATACATAGCAGCACGAGACGTCAACATTTAACGAAGAATAATCCGGGAAAAAATAAACGTGTTACACACTCCCGTTTGTATATTTATTTAATAATAGATGAGATTACTTTTTTTGGAATCGTGCATAATATTAACATTACGTAAATAATACATACAATAATAACAGAACCTAAAATAGTAATGTAAATTAGCAATATTCTTCAAACTATTCAAGACTCTACACAGCTCCACAGAATGCCACTATGCGTTGTTTATATGAACATACTGTGTATCATCTGTAGCAAGCGGGAGCAGGGCGAGGCGCGGGTGATATCTATACTCTTCGCCGTACAGTACGATTATTTAGTCCTGACAGTCGCCGGAAATGTGCACCTGGGTCAGGCGAGTCCATTAAGGTACGCCAAGGGATGTTAAGGTTAGTTTGTTGCCTGCAGTCAGAGTGTTCGGATGTCACGCATGCGGTATAGCGTTGTGTTCTTTTAACGACCGCTCGCCCTTATTTCTACTCCGAAACTCTCCCCACTATTCCTATTACTTCCCCTATTTCGCGTCGCTGAGCTGTCAGGACTAAATGATCGGTCTGTACTCAAATGAAATCTACTGCTTTGGTACGCACTTCGTTGCTCTGTTCATGATTATGTATCGAAAGATAGAGACTAGCCAATTGGCTCTATTGATTCCTGACACAATCATTATATATCATAAGCAAATGAAATACTGGGTGTTCAGTTCAAACTGTGTCATGGCTCGCTGTATGTCGTCATGTGGCTATCCGATGAGCCTAGAGAATTCAATCTTCCTACACTTCCGCAAAGGTGTATTACCTAAATGCGAGAGAAGTTGCCTAGCAAGTACGGCGTTCATTCTGAAGATTACTTACCGATGCGTACGGTAACGCCAGTAGTGGCAAGAATGTGAACTGTTTGGAAACACTTATTGAAGTGAGTTTTTTTTTTTATTGTCGGGATATGGGGAGAGGGTTAAGACGATTACTTACGTATTTGTTGACATTAACTTGGACGGTCAACATGGACACGGAACATTTTGATTTGTGTTGTGGAATGTTGCCGTACGCAATCGATGATAACAAATACCCTGCGTACGACTTGCCCGCGTAAAACACAGTTCGAAAGAGGTTATGGTAGCACACAGACTTTACAGACCGCCATCTGTTGCTACGACTTTCAAGTTATACCGTACCCGTTCTCAAGTTCAGATTGAACGCCTTGATTAATAGGCAACTTCTCTGACATAAAAGCTGAAACTCGCTTCAAATCGCTGACTCACAACAGTGACGTCATGACACACTTTGAAATGAACACCCAGTAGACTGGCTGTACTTTATCACTTAATCTTAACATTTTACTTGTTTAGCTAATTTCACTAATTATACTGATTTTAGCTGGTATCACTTGTTTTATATATTGTGCTGGTTTTACTCATACTCGCCTTACTTATTATTCTGGTTTTATTAAGGTATAGCAGACCTACTACATGATTTCGGCCAATTTAAGATTAAAGATTATTGGAGTTCATTGTAAACAAAACAATACCTAATTTATTCAATTTACAAACATGTTATACTTATTACATAAAATACCTATCTTCGTCCTTGTGTCTGCCAACTGATTTATTCTTAATTTTCCTTAAATATCTTCTGTAACCCATGTCTGGCCTTAGATAATGATAATGAACCTCTGACCGTCAAGATCACAAAAAGAAAAAAAGGGGAATAATAAGTCGACACGAAACTTAATAAATGGGCTTTTCTAATTTCATCATTGTCACACAGTCCTGTTTGCATAATTATTTAATAAAAGATGAGTTTACTTTTTTTGGAATCATGCATAATATTAACATTATGTAAATAATACGTACAATAGGGTAATAACAGAATAGCTCACTTTGCTGTGTGAATTTATTAGTAGAGCCTATTTCACGAAGGTGCAAATTACAAATTTATGGGAAGTAGATTCGGCGGGCTAAAGCAAGAAGATGCACTTTTACCTTTGCTCTAGGATATGCCATTAGGAAAGTCCAGCATAACTTTTTTTTTATTTTAGTAGGTTATTTTACGACACTTTATCAACAGCTTAGGTTATTTAGCATCTGAATGAGATGAAGGTGATAATGCCGGTGAAATGAGTCCGGGGTCCAACACCGAAAGTTACCCAGCATTTGCTCATATTGGGTTGAGGGAAAACCACGGAAAAAACCTCAATCAGGTAACTTGACCCGACCGGGAATCGAACCCGGGCCACCTGGTACCACGGCTAGACGCGCTAACCGTTACTCCACAAGTGTGGACTCTAGCGTAACAGAATTCAACTGGTTAAATCAGCTCCTTGTTTATGCGGATGGGATGACGTCAATATGTTAGGAGAAAATTCACAAACTATTAGGGAAAACACGGGAATTTTACTTGAAACAAGTAGTGAGATAGGCTTGTAAGTAAATCCCGAAAAAACAACTCTCCCATAATTTACTCATATTTAAAATGGTGCTAAAAATAATGCACAACGACATCTATTTCCTATTAAAAGTGTTTTTTAGGGAACAAACCCACGACAGTTATTAGGTTACATTACTGTAAGCTACATGAAGTTGGTTGGCTACTGGACATAAAAGATTATTCATACTTAATGCTCCAACCGTTTTCTGAACGTGCTCTCCAGGAATGATCCAATATGCCGTGTTCTTATTTCAACTGCCACGCCAGTTTACAGGAAAAGCAGTCAAGCGATCGCACTCACGCACACACACAGCCAAGGACTGTAACTGAATCAGCCGAGCACGCCGAGTAAAAAAGATGGGAAGAGAACAAAAAGCTTGTAGTGTAGAGAAAAACAAAAGAAGGCAAGAAAAGGCAAACTGGCACTTCGAACGCACAGGTAGGCGGGCTTTATTATGCTTGTGATCGTGAAAACATTGAAGTCGGCAATGAAGATTACTTGTAGCGTGCACAGGACAGATAAGATGAAAGACAGGCACTGGAGAGGAGCTCAGACGACACAGTTCGGGTGAAGAGGCAGGGGGGGTGTTTCGACTCGCAGAGACCTCTACTTGTACGTTGACTTGATCTCGAGTGTTATGTCAGTGCACGGGTCCCCTTCATGCGTGCTATTGACAGGTATGGTACACAGTAAATACACAAGGATCCTCTTGTTAGCTACTACGGAACCAAAAGAATTATCGTTCTAAGAGATTAAAAACTGTGTTTATGTAACATATTATAAAAGTTAAGTGTATTAATAGTAAGCATTTGAATTAAAGCTAGCAATATTGTACCTTTATCTTTAATATGAATACACCAGTATAAAACAGTAACATCTTTACATCACTGTTATAGGCCTACATCACCTTTACAGCACGATCAGTATATAGAAATCTTTATAGTCTAAACTGTAACATTAAATAGTGCGCATCTTTTCTTTAACTAGCACCTTTACAGTACGAACAACATTCAGAAACTCTCTTTAAGCTCTAACATCAGAAGGACACACTTTTTCATTCATTATGTCGCACCACCGCTACGGCATACGAAATCAGTTCATCTTGAGCAATTCGCAAACTTCATTCGAGTTTCAAAATCTCCTGCTAGATTCGTCACAATAGGAGTGACAATAGTGGCAACACCTGAAAGATGAAAATACTTAAGGAAGTAATAGTACAAATAGTGAAAGAAGTGATAGCTGTACGTCGAGGCTAGTAACAAGCTTAGAGAGAGAGTTTGATAATTACATTTAAGAAACAGGCCGATGTCTGTGATACATAGTCCTGAAGTCTGTAACTCATAGCCCCGAGACATGTGACGTATAGACATGAAATCTATGATGTATAGTCCCGAGTTGTGTGACGCATAGCCCTGAAGTCTACAACGCATAGACTCAATGCATATGACGCATTGCCTCGAGATCTGTAACGCATAGTCCCGAGGTCTGTGACGTTAGGCCTTGGTTTGTGACAATATTTAGGATGGCTTAGGTGACAGAATAATTATGGAATTGAGTGCGAGAACTGTAATGAGTGGAGACCGGATTTAAAGGGAAATTTTTTCATCAAAAAAGGACGAAAAAGAGAAAGTTATAGCCAAAAGAAAAGGACTTGAAAAAGGACTATATTATTCCCCAAAACACACTTCATCACATTCATGGATATACATGGCACACACAATCTTACATTTATCTCGTCACAACATAACAAAAATGTTATATTTGATATGATCAAAAAAGGACTTCAAAAAGGACTGTATTACTCCCTCAAAAGCGTGCTATTTTAATTGAAAACACACTTCAGCACATTCATGGATATACATAGCACACACAAGCTTATATGTATGGCTTCACAACATAAGGAATGTGTTATATTTGATCACATTCAACATTTTAATATGTTTCAATATGATTCTGTCTCTTTATATGCAGAATATCTTTATAAACAGAAAATGACCGCTCAACATCAACTAAAACCAGAGGTGAAAATTTTCTTTTTATCCTGAACTCTATATCAGCACACTTTATTAGTTTTTCAGTGTCTCGAATCAGAAGAAGAACGATATTTATTTTCGCTTGCTCAGGAAGTTATAGGCCTATCGGAAAAATATAGGAAAATTATCTAAATGTTTGCGATATTCTGTCAAAAAATGACCAAAATAAGACATGTTTTTAAAAAAAGGGGGAAAAGGGAATATGGACTGAAAAAAGGAAAAAAAGGGGAAGTCAAAACCACATAATTTGGTCGGTGGAAGATAGTTTCGAACATCGTAATTAATTGTTTCATGTTTCGTGTTGAAATTAAAAAAAGAGGTTCCCTTTAAAATCCGGTCTCTAGCAATAAGGTTAGAGTAGGTTAAGTGAGAGGATAGCTATGTCATTTACCTGCATTAATAATCGTGAAGGGAATAGCTGGAAGTCAATGTTTTCGATAACTTTAGGCCTGTTGTATCTATATGCGTTGTTATGTAATATTCACCAGTGTTGTGAGATATATATTTGAGTAGAAGCATATCTTCTGTATACATAGGTAGCGCTGAAAAATGGCGTCATAGCCAGAAAGTTTTGTCATAAGGAGTACCGTAGGAATCGGTGTGCTTGGCGATATGTTGATATACTCGTACAAGAAAGGCCACAATTCGTGGCGGGCTGGTGGAATTATAGCTGTTCATATCGTGTTTCCATCAGTGCTCTTTCATTTTCTACTTTATAGTAGTAGTAGTAGTAGTAATAATAATAATAATCATGATTTATTTTAGCTGGCAGAGTTAAGGCCGTAAGGCCTTCTCTTCCACTCAACCAGCAAAAGTGTATATACATATGCATGAACTTACAAAAAATTCAACAATTTGATTAAGTGAGAGTTACATGTATACAAGAGTTATATACGAATTAAACAACAAAATGCTATGAACTATTAATTAGACACTGAAATAAACTGTGTAGCAGAATTAAGCTAAAATACATAGAATGTTAATATATTTCAAATAATATTAGATAATAGAAAGAGATTATTATGAGACAATTTTGAAAATACAGCACTATCAGGATGATGTCTAAAGAATGAAGTAACAATGTAGTCAGTGATAGTTTAAATCAGTAAGATTGGAGTGAAATGCTAATAAGGTAATCTTTTAAGCTGTTTTTAAGGGTGTTTATTGTCTTGCAGCCCCTAATACTTTGTGACAAGGAATTCCATTGACGCGAGGTGGATACTGTAAAAGATGATGAATAACAAGATGTTCTATGAAGAGGTATACTTAGCGTGCCACAGATAAGTGATCTGGTATTTACATCGTGGTTTAGAGTATAGATAGTAGAAACGAGACGAAAGGTAATTTGGTGTTGAGGTGTGCAGAATTCGACAGAGTAAAGACAAAGAGTGTAAAGTTCTGTGTTCTTTAAGTCGGAGCCACAAAAGACTTGCGAAGGACGGTGATATGTGATCATATCGTCGGATGTTGCGCACGTATCTGACGCACATATTCTGAGCTCGCTGTAACTTGACTGACAATTCAGAACTTAGGTCACTTAAAACGTCACAATAATCGAAGTGCGGCATTACTAAGGTTTGTACTAGGGTAAGTTTTAGTTGCTGGGGCAAGAAGTTTCTCAAGCGACTCGAACAGTGAATGGAGGAACAGATTTTTTTATCGTTTCTTTAACTTGAAAATTCCAACTTAGATTATTATCAAAAAAGAAGCCAAGATTTTTTACGACAGATGAATAAGGGATTAGCGTGTTGTAAAGGGTAACAACTGAAAGATTACTGTTATTAATGGAGTTAAGTAAACGCTTATGTCCAATAATTATAGCTTGAGTCTTACTTGGGTTAAGTGCGAGTCCGAAATTGGCCGCCCAAGTGGAGACAGTGGCTAGGTCACGTGAGTGATTTGATTTGAGGCGTGTTACGAAATGATGTACTGTTACCGATCATTTATCCCAGTGATGAATGGGACCATGAAAATTTCCACTCCAGAAAAAAAATTGCCTCCTATCAAAGATATTACAACCAATGACCATATGCTCATTTTTCCACTATCGGTACGTAAATATTTATTACATGTAGGAACGAATGATAACCACACCGATAATTTTACAAGTTCTAACATAATATTTAGATCAGACTTCTATATCATTTTCGGTCTTGTGCGGATCATTTCATGTAAACTGGAAAGGAAAGCCTTGGTTTTTCTGAATCGACGCACCTCGCAGCTATAGAAACCACTCACTATCTCTCGTGTAGTCCGGATTTGTGCGAAGCAGGCCTCGCACTCCCACGCGTCGGTTTAGAAAAACCAAAGCTTAACAGTACTTTGAATGAGTCTCTTTGAGTTTTTAAATGCAAGTAGGCTATGAGAATATCCGCATCCATTTATGATATTGTATACTTATTCATCTATTCTGTAAGACAGACCTGTTACAATTCTATATTACCCCAGATCTACCTTACTTTACAATTTTAATCACCTATGCCAAGTCTCACAACTATAAAAAAAAAACAAAACAAAAAAAAAACAAAAACAAAACAAAAAGAGCACACACACACACATACACACTACAAGATCAATTTAATACACCATTACTTTTCCCATTTCATCTTCACTATCATTAAGAATTTGCCCAGTTTATTTAACTATCTTATATTATTTATATTACATGTTTTCTTATATGCTACAGTCGACCTGGTTGGCGAGTTGGTATAGCGCTGGCCTTCTATGCCCAAGGTTGCAGGTTCAATCCCGGGCCAGGTCGATGACATTTAAGTGTGCTTAAATGCGACAGGCTCATGTCAGTAGATTTACTGGCATGTAAAAGAACTCCTGCGGGACAAAATTCCCGGCACATCCTCTGCAGTTGCGAGCGTCGTTGAATAAAACATAACATTTATATGGTTCAGGTCTATTCCTATTCAAAAATTTCTTATTTATCCACTTTTTCTTTGTATTGTCTGTTTCTTGACATTCTAATAATAACTTATATAGAACACGTCTTCTCCCATGCCGCAAAAGGGGTAGATATCCTTCTCTGTGGTACCCCTCCTGTTTTTCAATGTCCATATTCCTAGTCTCCACCAAGCTAAGCCCATCCACACTTTCCTATTATTTATTCTGACATATTTCTCTTGTCCTCATGACGTTTTTTGATGTCCTTATATTTACTTAATTTTCCGCGTCCATTTAACATTAAAGAACACATAATGAAAAGGTTGCTATACACTTACCTAAGACTAACTTAATGTAACCTAACCTAGAAAAACTTGCATGATTGCAACAAAAATAGTGTTAACTGCGACGGTCCGTAGCACGAAATACAAAAATGTATAGCTTACAACTTCTGTCATAAACAGAGTGGTTTCTTATTTCTTAACAGAGGAAGGTCTCTACTCGTGGTGAAGACTTAGGGCCGCTTTCACCAAACATATTTAACTTTAGTTGTTACTTAAAATCTTCTTAATTGACACTTAACGAGATAATGTATTTCACCGGCACAAATTGGACTTCAGTTCTCATTGAACTACGAATAAGGTACATTTAAGTTAATTGGTCAATATTTGGTCATTTAAATAATAAACCCTGCAAACGACAATAATTTTCATCATGGCGAGGACAGTGGACTTGATATTTGGAAATTATGATGGGCGAGGATAATTTATGAAAGAGAAGGTTATTTTAATACAATGGACGAAAAAGATTCGCAAATGCGGTTTAGGCTAAGAAAAACATAAGTATTGTATATTTTGAATAGTACAGAAAATGATTTAGAATTTCCATGTGATACTTAACTACTGTACTTTATATTATTATTTAAATGATACATTTATTGAAGAAACGTTTAATCAATCTTCAGTTGGCTAAAATACGGCAACTAAAATAATGTAAATAACAAAATTGTCATGTAGACTTAATAGTATATTTGAATGCATTGGAATAGCACAAATCCATTAAATTTTTCAATTTTTCTTGTTGCATCTACTTTCATATTATTCCGTTTTCTTCAATATTGCTGAATACATTGGGATGAGGTTTCTTGCCTTTAAATCTCTTTTTATGTATTTTCAACCTTTCTTCTTTTCTCCTAAAGTCTGTCCATTCGTCTTTTTGTTTTAGATGATTTTAATGTCTTGAAGTTACGTCTATCGTAATATAACAAATAAGCTGACTATAAAGGTCACTTCTTACATTAATACGGCACACGCCCTTCGAAATTACGATTTTACTATGATTTCTAAGGCCGTGATGACTTAATTGGATATTAAATTAATTGGCTTTATTTTAAATGCGTTTTAATGTGCTGAAATGTAAATGAATTAAATATGATTTAACTTCCGTATGTAATATTATAGCGATACATAATGATATTTCCAGGTAGGAATTCTGCATTATCATATGATGAAGGATCGGTGGAGCGGAGAACAATTCCCTCCAGCACTGGGATCCGAACCCGAGTTTTCAGCTCTACGTGCTGACGCTCTATCCACTAAGCCACAACGAATTCCAATTCCGACACAGTACATGAGGAATGGCCACAAAAGTAAACTAAGAAGGTGGAGCTTAAACTGGGAGGATTCAATCTGGCATCGGAATTGGAATCCGGTGTGGCTTAGCGGATAGAGCGTCAGCACGTAGAGCTGAAACCCGGGTTCGGATCCCGGTGCCGGAGAAATTTTTCTCCGCTCTACCTACCCTTCATTCCTTATATAAGTTAAATTACAATTAGTTGATTGTGAATTAGTAACATGTTGGTGAAATTGGCCCTTAAGCTCAGTATTTAACATTACATTTTTCGACATTTTGTACACGTTTGTTTCAGAACTGACCATTCCAAATCAGTAACTATGTGGAACAATTGATTGTTTAAAATGATTGATATGGAGTAATAAAATACAGGTAAACTCTTTACAGGACAATTTTTCTTATCTATTATTTGTATGCAAATGTATTTGCAGAGGAGTATTCAGTACGTCTGTGAAATAGGCTCCTAAAAATTTAACCTGAATGTATAGAACAGCTAAGAAGTCGTACGCGTATTATTGCAACTCGTAATTTAGATATGAAATTGTGTCAGTTGTCGACCTGGTTGGCGAGTTGGTATAGCGCTGGCCTTCTATGCCCAAGGTTGCGGGTTCGATCCCGGGCCAGGTCGATGGCATTTAAGTGTGCTTAAATGCGACAGGCTCATGTCAGTAGATTTACTGGCATGTAAAAGAACTGCGGGACAAAATTCCGGCACATCCGGCGACGCTGATATAACCTCTGCAGTTGCGAGCGTCGTTAAATAAAAAATAACATTATCATTAACATTGTGTCAGTTAAGTAAAATTTCCATTGACACTTTATAGGAGTATCTTACGAAAACAACTAAAACATAAGCACCTCTCGAGCACGATATAAAACGTAAAGTAAAATATACAAGATCTTTATTTGTGCCTAAATCTTGTCTCCACACTCGCCGCTTTCGCATGTTTTGAAGCACCCAGTGGGGAACACACACGCAGTATGGCCCGGAGTCCACCATGGCAAGGTTTTGGAATTGCGCCGCACCATATTATCGATCTCAATTGTGTGGTCTTGGAAACAAAGCACTTCAACCCTCTCAAAATAAATTTGTAGCTGCCCTCCCCACTCCCCCAGCCTGCAGACCACAGTCACATTAATGTGGCTGTTAAAAGATGGAAGATACTAAACAACAGGCACAGCAGCAACCTCCTGCTACAGGATACTCAAGAATTTCATCGACCTCAGTAGTAGTGATTGTTAACGACACTCAGAACGGTTTAAAATATAGACTCCAACACACTTCGGTTATGGGCGAAAATCGTGTGCTATTTACCAAAGGAATTACTTTTCAAAACTGTTATCATTAGCAATCTTCATTATGGATCGTTTTCTGCTCTTACGGTCTTTAAGTATGGTAAAAACCAGTATTTTTTTCAATTGTTTTTTCTTTAAAATACTCTTTGACATAATTATGAAAAATCTAGAGCATTTCAAAAGTCAGTTCAAAGAATAAACCGCTATAAATATTATAATATTAAAGATAGGGAAAAAACAAAAACATCGCAGTATTGGGCAAACAACGGGGTTTACAAAACATTGGGAAGATATCCGCCGTTCTCTTGGTCAACGTACAGCATTCTGTCTGCGACACCATGCACAGCATTTTGCAGATTTTTTTTTAGTAGGTTATTCTACGACGCTTTATTAAATTCTTAAGTTATTTAGAGTCTGCACGAGATGAAGGTGATAATGCCGGTGAAATGAGTCCGGGATCCAACACCGAAAGTTACCCAGCATTTGCTCATATTGGCTTGAGGGAAAACTCCAGAAAAAACCTCAACCAGGTAACTTGCCCCGACCGGAAATCGAACCCGGACCACCTGGTTTCGCGGCCAGACGCGCTAACCGTTACTCCACAGATGTGGACGCATTTTGCAGATAATGTCTTAGAATATTGGCAATTTCTTGCGAGATGGCATCTTTTAGTTGTAGTAGGGTTGTTGGATTTGTTAGGAAAACTCATTCTTTAAGATAACCACACAACCAAAAGTCGGCCGGAATGAAGTATGGAGATCGCGGAGGCCATATTATTGGAAAGTGCCTACTGCTGACTTTGGTCGGAAAACGAACCCCAATTACGCGTGTTAACTCCAACATTAATATTTTTAGTAGGTTATTTTATGACGCTTTATCAACATCTTAGGTTATTTAGCGTTTGAACGAGATGAAGGTGATAATGCCGGTGAAATGAGTCCGGGGTCCAGCACCGAAAGTTACCCAGCATTTGCTCGTATTGGGTTGAGGGAAAACCCTGGAAAAGACCTCAACCAGGTAACTTGGCCCGACCGGGAATCGAACCCGGGTCACACCTGGTTTCCCGGCCAGACGAGCTAACCGTTACTCCACAGGTGTGGACAGTAATGGAATAAGACAGACTGTTACAGTAAACGGGGACCGTTACTACAAGTTACTACAGTCGAATGGAGCCTTTACAATACGTAATACAGGTCCAGCAAGGGGACGAGACCTTCGCTTGAAGGACAAACGTAAATATTATTTTGGATCGTATACAATATACAGTATTATCGTTTCTCATGTGTAGAAAAATATTTTTTTTAGGCCTATAAACAGTTATTTAGAGCAGTACTATTTACAAAGGTACTTTGTAGTAGTACCGGTAGTAGTAGTGGTGGTGGTGGTGATAGCAGCAGTAATAGCAGTAGCAGTAATAATAATAATAATAATAATAATAATAATAATAATAATAATAATAATTTATCAGAATATCAGAACCTGCATTTATAAGTACATGAATTACAGTACAAAAAAGAAGCAAAATAAATATAAATACAGTTAATTATGAAGTATTAAGACACAGAAATAAATTTGTTTTGTTTTTAATTGGACTATTTTACGACGCTTTATCAACTGCGATGGTTATCTAGCGTCTGAACGAAATGAAGGTGATAATGCCAGCGAAATGAGTCCAGGGTCCAGCGCCGAAAGTTACCCAGTATTGCTCTTAATAGGTTGAGGCGAAAACTTGTCTTAAAGGAATGAGATTAACATTAAATAAATAGCTTTTAGATAACAATATGTTCTATTAAATATAAACCTAAACCACGTACGAGTAAAACTCGTGTTTGGGGAGAAGGGAAATTGAACATAAAGTAACTTAATATAGCCTATAATTTCCAAGAAAGGAAGGTAATTTTATACTTGAAATGAAAATAACTCGAATATTAAATTTAGTAAGGATTTAATATTAGTAAGAATGAAACTTTTCAAGGTTAAGTTCATAATAATAAGAGACTAAACTGAGAATTAAAAGAATTAAAATTAAATATGACCAAATAATGAGAAAATTAAATACGTATATCAGTAAAAAATATGATAGTAACTTAAATAGCGCATTCAACATATTTATTTTATTTTCAATATGAATTTAAATGTTGCAGTTTTTTATTATAGGTATTTCGAAATCATGTCGTTATCAATTATGTTTATCTGTAATTAAGGCTGTATTTTTTGCCAGCAATTGTGATGCATTTTGTCTCTTCAATATGTGTATATATATATATATATATATATATATATCTTCTTGTAAGATTATTTTACGTGGAATAACGTTAATAACGTACATTTAAAAATTTGTTCCAATTGAATTTCGTTTCCGACATCGCAATGACTTCATGTTCTCCCAATTCGCCCAGCTTCTGTGCTAGTACGTACGAAATCTCCAACCAGACCTATACAGACAGCGCAAAGGATAGATCGGATAGATGGAAAAAGTAAACAAGCTCTATTTTGTTCCCCCCCACCTCCGCTCAATACTCCACTATCAGTTAACCTGCATCTCTCAGACTAGGACCTCAACTTCGAACTCTAATTATCATATTTCATGTTACCATTCCCAGCTTTACTGACTGAATACTGAATATGAACAAAATAGGTCAAATAGCTCGGCAAAAATCGCTCTTCGCAGACAATAGACATGGACGGAATTCCCAAGCCAACTTTTTGGTATTGAGGGGCTCGGGCGTAAAACATGGTAACTGACATTTTGGTAAAAAATGAGAGATACAACGTATAATATGGCATCTTACATTCTGGGTCTAATGCAGTAGTTAGTTTTCCAACATCTCAACAGAAGGCAGAAGTATACAGATTTTACTTTCCTGGTCGTACAAACTGTTGCATGTATAAATGTTTACCTATCTAATAACTTCAAAACAGTAAAACGTCACTTACCATGTTTTACTCCCGAACCCCTCAATTAGTGATTTTGAAAACGTCTGTTTCTGTAAATACATATAGAAATATTTTATACGTTCTTATACTTTGTATAGTGAGAAAGTAAAAATGTAATTTACATCGTTAATCAAAGTTTTAATATAATCCACATGACGTGTACGAATATTTAAGTAACAAAACCCCTAATCACTGATTAACCATATATTCACCTTACAGTTGGTAAATACATCGGTCATATCTCGTCCATGTTGAATTCCCACACTGAATAATCTGTGCAGTTGGAAAAGGATAGTACATACTACTGCGACTGCTTCTATTACTGCAGTTTTCAGAACGTTTATTTATTCAAAAATTGCCCAGGAGCCTTGAAAACATATCAATACCAGAAAAGTTTTTTTTTCTATAAACAAATGGGTGGTCTTGAAACTTTAAGTGGCGTTGTATTATTCAACACATTAACGTGTTTGCTGCGTAGATTTACGTCCATCGCAAGGACTACTATTGCATTATTCAAACTCGATGAAATATATTAGGGAGGACAACTTTTTTTTTTTACAGAAAACATTTACTTCAATGCAGATCTTGTTCAAGAACTCGTTTCGGGAGAATGACAGTTATCTGTTTCTTAATAATATACCGTGTTATTGCTAAGTTAATTGTTCTGGCAAGTCTGATCATGGAAGCAGACAGTCGTATATGCATACATGGATACTTCTTAAGATGCTTTCCTTCTTTCTCTTTCTTTCTGTATTTGAAGGATTCAGAGCCATAGTGGGCCAAGCGCCATTTATTAAAAACGGAGAAAGCAACGGTTAAAGTTAAGTGAATGCCATAGCATGTTTGTTCCACTTTGTTATAAAAATATTTACCGTCCTCCACTTGCACCTCTTCATATTTTTAGGCGATTAAGGGCCGATTGTATAAACCATTTAATCTTAGATCAGAGGTTAAATTGATCCTCGTTCTAGCTGAATTTGGAATTTTGTGTTGTATAAAGTCTAATCTGAGATTAATTTGTCTTAAACTAAAGTCAACTTTGACTGAAGTAATTTCTCCGATTAAGTTAGATGTTCCAAGTTCAGTTATTTCTTTTCTGTTTGAAATATACGAGTAGCAGATTGTGCAAAAAGAATAACCATTATTATTAATATATATGGTAGATACATTTATATATATATATATATATATATATATATATTTCAATTTTTTGACTTAATACACAAACATTCTTATATTTTATAAGGCTTTATCGTGTTCAGCAGTATCAAATAACATAACCTATAATTATATTATGTTTATAACAACCATTTTATTAATGGATATGATAGGTACATTAATATTCAATTAACTATATTACTAAACGAAAATTGTCGTTTTATAAAGCTTTATCATGTTTAGCAGTATCAAACACCATAACATGATAACAATTTGGAGAACGGTCAATCTTCGTCTTATTGTCCACCATTATTTACAATGCACAAAACAAACCAGTGTCTCCAACAGAGTGTACGGAAAGTCGCCAAAAAGTAATTGGAAAGTCGCTAGATTTCTCATTATCAACAAAGAAAGATAAAATTTTGTCACTATGGGGTGCTAAAAAGGTCGCTAAATCCCTATTTAAGCCATATAAAAAATAAAAGAAATTGTCGTTGAAAAAGAGTTAAAGTCGCTACATTGGTAACACTGAACAAACCTGTACAACATGGCCCGCGCATCACATACTTCACCTGTTTATGCGATGTTGCCAAATCCTTTTCACGTGAACTTAGATTGCATTTGAACCAAGGTAATTTGATCGCAGAAAAGTTTTATACAACAGAAGAAGTGTCTGAAATCGGTTCACTTTCCGATCTTCGATCAAAGTTGATCTTTGTAATAATAATAATAATAATAATAATAATAATAATAATAATAATAATAATAATAATAATAATAATAATAATAATAATAATAATAATAATGGCTTTATTTAACCTTGCAGAGTTAAGGCCGTAAGACCTTCTCTTACACTCAACCAGGATTAAAACTTGCTTACATAGTTGAACATACAACTGGATCAGAATTAAGTAATTACATACAGATGCAATTTAGGTAGATAATGAGATCATCAAAAGAGGTAGTTACATAAAAATTTACCTCATAAAATAAAAATAAACATAGTGGAATACATATTAATGTTGTTAGAATCAAATACGAATCACATAAAAACAGAAGCCGATAATTCAATAAAAAATGTACACAGTAGAAATAAAAATAAACACATTAGTATACATATTAGTATTAGATTGCAAGTAAGTAGGATTTAAATAATTAAACCAGAAACCGACAATTGAATAAAATGTACACAATAAAAATAGATTAATAATAAAAAAACAACACAGTGGGATACATTTTGGCGTTAAGTGATAAATAAACACGATTTACGTGATTACACAATAAAAATAAGAAACAAAAAAAAAATAAATACAGTGGAACACATTCCATTAAATATTTGTAACGCGTTAGGTCTGGCAACTCATCATAAGATATTTTTCTAATTTACATTTAAAGGAAATTAAAGTTCGGCAGCCCTTGACTTCAGGCGGCAGAAAATTCCAGTAAAGAGATGTAGCAACCGCGAAAGATGAAGAATAAAGAGATGATGTGTGGAGTGGTATTTCTAGCGTGTTATCATATTGTGACCGAGTATTTAAGTTATGATACTGAGAAAGACTGCGGAATCTGACAGATACGTAACAGGGAGTAGAGGTGTGCAAAATTCAGTCAGGGAGTTTTATACAATTGAGCCTAAGAATTATAGCACTGATCTTGCGGTTAGTTTTGCATATAAAGTAAGACAAAGTTTGTAATATCTTGGTTGCTTCTCTCATGTTCGAACATTGCAGGCACTATTAGCCACTCGTATTCTTGATGTTGATGCAAAGGTGTCATTTATCGTTACCAGTAACAATCTGGGACAAAAACGGTCGATGGTGTTGAGCAAAACGATAACGAGAAAGTAAACAAGCACAAATGGTAACACTCTGATTTTTTGTTATTTTCATTCAAAACGTACAGTATCCACACACAATATTTCAACTATGTCCATGGAATGCAGATAATGCAAATATACGAAGGTTCATTGGTCAAAATTCGTCATATTGGGCAATTCCTGAATGATTGATGTGGATCATTGGGAATAAAAGCGTTTAAAAGGTCTACATCGAAGTGGGACGGTGTTTCATAACATGGAAAATCATTCATGTCAAAATGGTTCTCTTTGAAACGAGCTAACCATTTTCGTGCCGTACTTCCTCTGATGGCGTACTTCCCACAAACGGCACAAACGGTTCTAGTCGCTTCTGATGCGTTTGTTGACCGGTTATATTCAAACAAAGGGATATGTTGGAAATGTTCGTTTTTTTTACTTGACATTCCATTTTCCTTTGGCCTTAAACTTGACACTATTCTTCTTAAAAACAGAAGAATTCAACACGTATTCAGTGACACAGTATTATGGTATTAAAATACAAATGATTACGATATTAAGAAATGCTATGGTTAGTAAGTGTACAGTGATTATTAATTTAATTTTATAAACACATTTCGAGTCAATTCAATAATGTGTGTGGCCTCCACAAACTCGTAGACATTCCTGGACACAACGTGGAATGCTGGAAACCAAGTTATCCAGTGTGGTTTGGTTTTCTTTGGCAAATCAATGAGATTTTGATTTTTTTTTTTTTTGCAAATTAAGAGATGGGCAGGGCATGTAGCACGTATGAGCGAATCCAGAAATGCATATAGAGTGTTAGTTGGGAGACCGGAGGGAAATAGACCTTTGGGGAAGCCGAAACGTAGATGGGAGGATAATATTAAAATGGATTTGAGGGAGGTTGGATATGATGATTGGATAGGGACCGATGGCGAGCTTATGTGAGGGCGGCAATGAACCTTCGGGTTCCTTAAAAGCCATTTGTAAGTAACACAATTTTTTTTTTTTCGTTGTGTGTAAGAAGTTTACAATTTTATTTTGTTTTTTGTTTAAGCACTTGACATGTAATATAAATGCATAGAAATTTGTGGCATATCTGATTCAGAAATAAAAAAATTCTGTAATATGCAAACCTTTTTTGACCAGCTTATTAATTCACGCATATATTTATGTTTTGGTATAATTTCTGTCTAAAACATTAATTTCGAATAAATTTGTACTACAAACAAAAATTTCGCCGATACACAAAATTTTCCCGTTATTTCGCGAGTTTAAACTTACGATAATTTGAACTGAAAAGGCTTGAAGCATACAATTTTGCTTTTATCAGCTTAAAAACAGTGTTCTGCGAATGCGTGGTTTACGAAAACTGGATATCTTCAGTCAGTGGTTCATCATCTCTGAATCGTGGGCAATAAAGATAGAATTTTTGTGTATCTGTGTCGTAGTCACCTATATTTGATGTATTAACAATTATGAAGTTTTCTCCTAATTTAACTGTGTTATCCGTTGGATCCGGGGATCGCAAGTTCAAACCAGGCCGAATTTCAAAAGACAATAAAAAATTTATCATAGTTCCCTCTGGGAGGGAAATAAAACTGTGGTTATTGTGTTGTAAATATAAAGAACTTCATTTCTTCATTCGTTGCCCAGGCTATGACTCTACTACAATATTGATCCAATGGAATGCGAAACCTATGCTTATTATATTGGGGGATTCGTCTTTATTCGTGTTTAAATTTTTGGGAAGCGAAGGACGAGAGAAAGATAAAATGAGGATGAAGAGAAGTAGAGAAAGAAACGATTAGCTGGAAGAAAACAAGAGATGAGGGAAAGGAAGAAGGGAAAACGTCGTTGAACAAAAATAATATTACAGAACAGTGGCGTTTTTTTGAAGAAATTTCGTTCGAAACTGGTCGAAGGAAGGAGCATTTCGTAGCTGAAGTGTTGTAGATACTGTACATTTGATTGGAGGAAGTTCAACAACAGTAATTTTATAGAGTACCTTCTTGAGAAAAATGTAGCAAAATTGTTCTTTGTCATTTTGCATTACATGTATTTCTTTTTATTTAGTCGGAAATCGACGACTTTGCTTCTAGAAATAATTACAACATCCCAGTAAATTCAGTAGCACTTGCCAAAGCATCGAAACACTCTTTCTCTGCAGCAGTGAGGAGAAAAAATGTAAACGATAACTATTTGCTGCACGCTCCGCTTTGCGAAACGCTCTACAATCTTCGTCCTGCAGAACGCAGGCCTTAAGGAGGAGCACTCGTCTACATTTCGGTAACAACTTTGCCGAACGTCCGTTACTTAAAGTGATATTTTAATAATTAAATTATTAAAATTCTCTTAAACCGTAAACGTAACGAACGTAATGCAAAATATTTGTTGGAACTTACAACTCTAATGTATAGACGTTTATAAAATGTGTAATTTTATTTTTTTAATATAATGGGATGAAAAGTTGTCATGTAAAATAATTATTTCTGGAAAATCTAAGTGCAAAGAAACCAAATGGTAGAGGGTTAAAGATTCGCGACTCTGGGATAATGGATAATTCTACCCCAGAGTTGACTTTGTATGACTTTTCTGCAAGTTTACTATATTGTAGGTTGATGCTCTTCCATGCTGAAGGCGTTTATACTCTATTTCCTTTGTAGTTCATCTTTTCCCCGTAGTTCATTAACTTTACAATCAACAGTCTGCGGCACGTTGTTTGAGAAACGCTGAACTGGTACTAATATAAGGCCCGTAACACACTTGAAGCGTTTTCGCTAGCGAGAAATGTGTTGCGAGAAAGAGGCGAAGAGCCTTCCTCCACACACTTGGCGAGTTCTCGCTATCACAGATCACACCTCGCTATGATCATCTATGCACTGCCTTCATGCAGAAAGCATTTTTCTGATTATAGTAATGACTCGGGGGAAATATTATATGTTATGTATTTACATATATTGTCGTACTTAAATATATAACCTGTAAGTATATTGTAGTACTTTACAAATTACGTACGAACGCCATGTTGAATCTGAGTATTCAGATGATGAGGAAATGGAGTTACATGAACATATTTTGTTAATGAAAAGAAAAAGTAGGCCTAAAATTAAAGCCAGAAATATCTGAAAATCACATTGTATCTTACGAAAATAAAGGCGAGTTTTGGACACTGGTTTCGATTTGAATGATGATACGTTTAGGCGTTATGTCAGGTTGAATGGACCTCAGTTTTTTGCCATGCATGATATGGTAGAGGATTCTTTGCTATGTTCCGATTAAAATTATGTAAACTCTTAAGACATAGAGATACATTATTTCAAATGTTTAATCAGTACTACTAAATCTCATAAAAATAAAATATAGCCCTATTTATTTTCAGATAATCTAATATTTGTCTCCAGATTTCTTCTTTAACTTTCGTGTTTTTATAGTTTTCATCCCGTGTATCATATAAATAGGCCTACTGGTGACATCGTACAAGTTCGACAAGTTTCTGAATGCAATTATGAGCCATATTTCCTCATTTTCAAATAAAAACAATACAATTCATCGCCACCTGTGATATCTTTTTCTTCATTCAATCGTCATAAAGAGTATAAATGTCAAACATCTTTGATAAATGTGTCAAGAAAATTCGCTGAGCTACCGATTCCAGCGAGAAACTCGCGCGAGGTTTTTGCCTCGAACGAGAATCTCTTCCTGTGTGTGGACGTTCATTTGAATCCATGTTATCAATCTTTTAATTTTCTCGCAACACATTTCTCGCTGGCGAAAACTCTGCAAGTGTGTTACGGGCCTAAGATACGCCCCTAAACTGCATTTCTTGCTTGATTTCAGTTTCAAGCACATAGTACCTAGGGAGAAAGTTTTTTACGGAAACGGGATAAACAGAAACACTGAGAGATTGACGTTGTACACTGTACGAACATGCATAACGCGAATTCACTAAAATATATTCCCCACTGTGTACTAGTCAAAAGTTGATGAATAATAAGCAAACTCATCAGGCGTCATTAAATATTAAGGATTCGTTATGTTGATGGTAATGAGAAGGGCGAGATGTATGCAACACTGCGGTCATGGCGGCGTTCAAAAATGTCAGTGGGGAAAACAATGTAAAAAACAAATTAAAACTCTCAACACAGGACGCATGGCATGCTACAGTAACCCCTTGACGAGAAGTCCCTCAAGGGACACTTAGCTATTCACTGTTACGGGATCTCTGATTATGAGATCAACATATACTTCTACAGCTTGAGATAGCACAGAACATAACATTCAGTTGAGCAGAGCAACACACTGTTGTAGTCCGAGAGATAGAGTAACTTCCATTGAAGTTAGTGTACATTCCGTGGTCAATAATAACACCGTTCTGCATGGATTTTGTTGTTTTGAAATAAATGAGCGTTTCTGAATCACAATTTCACACTGGTTGCAAAAATGAAATCCGTTGTCGCGTACCACGTCAGAATTTTTTACAATTCAAATTTTTATGTTTTCAATATTTTTCGTAATATTACAGTGTGCTTGTCGTTTGTTAAACAGGCACGACAGCTTATAATTTAAAATTTATTACTTAAAAAGTGACATAATATATTTTATTATGTTTGTATTTGATATTTATTAAATTCTACTGACTATATCCGCCCTTGAGGGATGTACAAAATTGTATCCTCCCCCTTAAAATGAACCGAGGTTAAGACATCCGTTGTTTATTCTTGGATATTTTTATCTGTCTGCATCCAACGTTATCTATAAACAGGAAGTTGAAATGTTTATTGTCTCAGGTCATAAAAAATTATGAAGAAAATATTTACTCTTAGAGATTGCTATTAAAACTAACAATGAATTAGAGAAATGACATAGAGTTCCTGTATATATATTTATTTATGGAAGTGCAATCGAGCTTATGAGACTACAGATTTCCTTACTGAGATAATAAACCTATCCCCTTTTAAAAGTTGTTTTAAAATTAGAGGTTCAGTTTTGTGTTGTTGGTTGTCGTGTAAAAGTGAAGTGTGTGAGTTCTCATTTTTCTCGAGAGTATAACATAATAGTGTTGTTTCATAGAAATGTCGAAACGTGGTTGTGTAGATGATTGAAATTTGTTTTGCTATATATGTGGGTCATATACGTTAGTAAAACAGAGACAGAATATAGGGGAGAGTCAGGTAGTATCGGACATCGGGTAGTATCGGACAGTGCGTTTCTTTCATCTACCACCATATGGTAGTACCTGAATGACATGGTTACGTTTCTCTATGCGACATCACAGAAACGTAACCATGTCAATCAGGTACTATCATCGTGTGGTAGATGTAAGAAACTCACTGTCCGATATTACTCGATGTCCGATGCTACCCGACTCTCCCCTAACAGCTTTTGTGAAGAACACTTGCTTTCAATATTTTGGCATTAAAGAGACCAGGACAAATCCTAGTGCCCCCACAAAGTATGTCGTAGTTGTGTTGAAGAGTTGAGGAGTTGAAAAAATGGAAAAAGAAGTCATTGCCCTTTGGTATCCCTATGATTTGGAGGGAATCTACAAATCATGGAGACGATTGTTATTTTCGTACAGTTAAGGTAGCTGGATATACTGCTAAAAACAAGAAAGAGATTCTATATCCTAACATTTCCTCTCCCATTTAGGCCGTACCTCATGGTCCTGATATTCCCGTTCCGCTACCCCCTGAATCAGATACATTGCCATCTGCATCCAGTAGCACTAAAACTGAATCTCCAGTTTATCATACTTATGAACCAGACGATACTGGTGATGATAGATGTTTTAATCAAAGTGAGCTTAATGATTTAGCGAGGGATTTAAATTTGCCTAAAGAAACAGCAGAACTATTAAGTTCTAGGTTAAAAGAAAAGAAAGTATTGGCTCAAGATACATATTTTTCATGGTACAGGCGTCTTGAGAAGGAACTTGTCCTTTTTTTTTTTTTTTTTTTTTTTTTTTTTTTTTTTTTTTTTTTTTTTTTTTTGCTGAAGAAAAAAATTTAGTGTATTGCCAAGACATCATTGCCTTTTTAAATTTCTATAACATAAACTATAATTCCAAAGAGTGGAGGTTCTTCATAGATTCTTCTCAGAAAATCCTTGAAGGTGTTTTGCTTCATAATGGAAACATTGCGGACTATTGCTGAATGTTAAAATGGGACTGCTCTGAACAACATGGGAGGAGGTCAAAGAGGAGGAAATTTGAAGAGCAATATTGAAGTAAGGTTATGAAAGTGTTTATAATTATTAATTAATATTAATTAATGATTAATTAGTGGCAAATAGCAAATTGTGGTCTAGTTTTTCTCACAAAATTCTTGTTGAAAATAATTTTTATGACGTTTCACAAAGCAATAATTTCATTTCTAGTTATTCATGAATTGTCTGAAAACCTGACGTGATGGGGCAAAATGGAGATTATTTTCGAATTCAGCACAAAACATCCGTTTAGAATCACCTATCACATTTGAAACAACAGAAAATAAGTTTTGAAATGCAGAACGGTGTAATCGGTGCCAGGCCTACATAACAAAATATATTAGCCCAACTCAATAGTTTTTATTAAGACTTCGCAAGGCGCATAAATCTCGTAAGTTTTTGAAGTTTCATTAATGATGTCATACATATGTTATAATGGCGAATGCGTGGACATAACTTTACTACATATATACATTTTACGATGGATATGCTGTTGTTGTGGAACACTAGTGAAAGTGTTCACATCTGTTAGTGTTATTTTGCTTTATAATATTTTAATGAATTCAGTTAAGTATAATATGATTTTATGTGTAACTTGAATGAGTATTAGCCTATTTATTTAGTTATTCGTTTAATTATTTGTTTATTTATTTACTTATTTAATTACTTATTTATCTATTTATTTGTTTGCTTATTTACTTATTCAGTGACTTATTTATTTACTCTTTAATTATTTACTTATTTATTTAATTATTTATTTATTTCGTTTATTTATTTATTTATTATTTATTTGTGTTTTTTGCTTATTTATGTATTTATATATTTATTTATTTACTTATTTACTTATTTATTTATTTGTTTGTTTGTTTATTTGTTTATTTTGTTTTTGCTATTTGTTTATTTTGTTTATTTATTTATTTGTTTGTTTTGCTTATTCGTTTATTTTGCTTATTTGTTCATTTTGTTTATTTGTTTATTTTGTTTATTTATTTATTTTGTTTATTTATTCATTTTGTTTGTTTATTTATTTATGTATTCATTTATTTATTTACTTATTTATTTATTTACTTATTTATTTATTTACCTATTTATTTACTTACTTATTTATTAATTTACTTATTTACTTATTTATTTATGTATTTATTTTATTTATTTATTTATTTTGTTTATTTATTTATTTATTCATTTATTTATTCATTCATTTATTTAATTATTTACTTCTTTACTTATTTATTTACCCATTTATTCATTCATTGAATCATTAATTAATTAACTAATTAATTAATTAATTAATTCATTCATTTATTTAACAAGAGAGATGTTAATCGTAACAACTACGTAGTAACGTCTGCCCACTCTTTAAGTGTTCCAACAGTAGAGGATTTATGCCTCAGAATCTCTACAACCATTTTGTTACGAATGTCATTCAAAAAGCAGTAAAGTAATTAGCTTGAATGTTGTGTTTAATTCGCTGTGAAGTACAATCAGTGTCAGTCCAATGTATTATATGAACGATGTGTTTTCAGGCTGTACAAAAATGTGTAACGGGATGGCTGTCAATTTTGCAGTGAGTACTCAAATGCTTTCATTATGCCACATAAGTGTGAAGATGTCATACACTAGTAAAGTGCTTTAAATAGGCCTATTAAGTAAAGATGAAAGTTCTCCTGAATTGTAAAATCATAATGGTATTTTAAAGCGAATAGAATTACTTACTAACGCTGAAAAAAGGCGATGTGTAGAAGTGCTTTGTAAAAACCTCGTACCAATATCACAAGATGCAGGGATTTATAGCAGAATATGATGTAAAATAGTAGAAGACATTAAGATATATTAATCATATGCGGTGACTAAGAGGAAGGCAAAAAATATGAAAGACTGGAGAATGCTGGGTTTACAATGAAAGACCTGCCCTTTGCTAGAACACTATGAATGAATGACCACGGTGGGACTCGAACGTACTTTTTTTTTTTGGTTTGAGGTTTGACGCGTTATCCATTACACGATAGCTTCATGGCGATTTTTCTCTTCTAAAATAGGAATAATAACAAAAGTAAATGAGGATGAAACATAAAGCAGTGCAGTGGCGCACTGTCTCATTATTTGCCGGAAATTTTAGAGATTCTGTATAAGCTAAATTTTGAAAACACGGTTCATTAATTTTCAGCAGTTGGACTTCATCCAATCCCTAATAAGATCCGAAAATCATCCCATACCATTCCGTACTCCTGTTTCATTTTACTGCTGGATTATTTGTATCAAATGTAAACAACTTTAACAATTTATATCTCATTTTTCGTCGGAGACCCTGGGTTTCCTATCTCAAATTGCTTGTCTACAACCCCTCTATAACCAGATAAATTTCTTTTGAAACACCCTGTATATTTCCTCAAAAGTATATATTGAAATAACTACTTGTAGCATCCAAACTATGAACGCATACGAAAACTTTCTTTTGCGTTTCAACCATTCATTTCACTCTCCGATCCACACATTTGTACCCTCTTATTTGTGCTTAAATACCGAGTGATTCAAAAGGAAGGTCAACTGGCGAGGAGGTGAATCAGAGCTATGTTCAGAGTAGAAATGTCCTTTGTCATTTTTATTTATTTGCAACCGTTTCACAGTTACAACAGGTCAAACATTTAATTTGCAATTAAGGTGATTTAGTATCAACGTCTGGGCTGGAATAGACGGTGGCAGTTTAATTGGTCAATACGTGCTGGTAGAATAGGAGGAGCATCTCTTAATACGCGTCAGCAGATGTAGCCTATCAGCTGGAGCAGTACCGGCACATTTCGTACTCCCTGTTCGTCTGTGGTTGGATGAATAATATCCAGGTCTGTAGATAGGGAGGGGAGGTCCTATGGCTTGCTCAGCATGGTCCTTTCACTTTACGCCTCTGGACTTCTTTTTGAACTCTTGTATGAGAAAAGGTTTACACTATAGATGTTACGTACAAAGATGTTCTGCTGCACAGAATTGATGCAACTGTGGCAGACATCATACAACAAAACAAGCTGTTGAATAGTGTTCACATCGTTATTAGAGAACGCGCCCAGTTATGCTTGCGTGCAAAAGGAGGGCATTTTCAGCATTTTATCCAATAAAAGGTATCGAGGATAAATTACACTAGTCTACAACATTTTCTGTGCCGACAAACAGAATGCTGATTATTACCAAGTCTGATGCGCTGATTACGAATATGTAATCAGATTTGTTCCATCATGTCAGGTTTCTGAGCACTGCAACAATGTTATATTTTATGGATAGCTATAAATACAGTGCGGGCGGGAAGTAACTAGGTATTATTAATTGGCTGTAGAATTTTTAATATCGATTAAACCGTAATGAAAATTGTGTGTACATATAGATCATTAAATAGAGTATGAACTTTTGCTCGTCCATAGTAAAGATGGTGGCCGTGACGGGCGGTTCGCGCAACAATAGCAAAGATGGTCGATCACCTATTTGTTCGCGTGAGAGCGCAGATTGCTGCTCGCTATGAAGTGTGGAATTCCGTTGTTTTCGTTCGAGATGGTGCCATATGGAGAAAGGAAGGAATGCCACAATCCGTCCAGAGACAATAAAGAATTGGAAGCACAGATTCAGGGCATTATCACCAATGCCCCACGCAACTTCCTCCAAAAGACTGTGGATTACATTACCGGCCGCTTGAGGAAATTGGTGGAAGCCACAGGTGCCTATGTTTAATTTTGATGTATGCATACGTACACATGAAATAAATTTCAATAATTTAATGTTGCAAATATAGAATTTATACACATTTTTCAATACCTAGTATACATGTAGCGCTTCTTTGGTTTCTATCCATTATACCAAGTCCCTCTTCACTTGACACATCTGAATCATGGTTTGTTGATACTTGAAAGATAAGATAGACTTACAAGGTACCTGGTAATGAAAACAGAGACAGTCTGTACTTTGTTTAGTTCGAGTGTAGAGGTTTTGTTAGTAGTGTGAGCTGTTCTGTGTGAAATGAAATGAAGAAGCAAAGGCATAGTTGTAAAAACTTCCCGAACCAATGGTATGGTGTGAACAAAAAAACCACTAAGATGATTGTTATTTCTGCTTAATCAATGTTACTGGATTTTCTTAAAAAAATAAGAGACTCATTCAGTATCCTAATCTCCCGTCAGCTATAAGACCAATACCCCACGGAGAAAATTTACCTGTTACCATTCCACCTTCTACATAGCAAGAAGAATCGGAATCTGACATAACGTCATCTGATGATGTGCAGCCCTCTATATCAAGGGATGACGTCTACATTCCAGATGAAGAGAGAGAGAAGAAAAGCTGCATTTAATAACATTAATGGAACTCAGTGATTGGTATACGTGATTTGTACTTAACTAAACAGCTGACTGAGTTTCTGGGATCTCGTCTTCAGGAATGGAAGGTGCTGGATAAAGATGCTAATGTTTCAGTATTTAGAAACATAAATAAGGATCTATTACCATTTTTCATAGTCACAGATTCTGGAGTTTGTGCATGCAGCGATTTAAATGGACTGATCAAAACTAGATATTACACATAATGCTGAAGAGTGGCGTTATTTATAGATGTTTCTAAAATTAGTCTGAAAGCCGTTTTGTTACACAATGGCAATAAACTTCCCTCCACATCTGTAGCATACAGCGCAGCAATGAAAGAAACATACAAAAACATGTGTCGTATTCTTGAAGCCATTAAAATATGAAAACCATTGTTGGTATATTTGCGGGATCTTAAAGTCTTCTATGGAATGCAGAATGGATTCACTAAATATCCTTTTTCCTGTGCCTTTGGGACACCCGAGATACTCAACATCACTATAGAGTCAAGGAATGGCCAAGAAGAGAAGATTTCATTCCTGGAAAACATAATGTAAAATTTAAACCTTTAGTTGACCCACAAAAAAAATATATCTTCATCCTTTACACATTAAATTAGGGCTCATGAAGAACTTTCTGTAAGGTATGGACACAACAGGCGAAGGTTTCAAATATCTACGAAGAATATTCCCTGGTTTGAGTGATATAAAGTTAAAAGAAGGAATATTCATTGGACCTCAGATTAAAAAAGTGATGGGTGACCAATTTTTCTTAGAAAAAATTAACTCCAAACGAAAGTGCAGCTTGGTAGTCATATAAAAGTGTTGTGAATGGGTTCCTCGGCAACAAGAAGGAAGAAAATAATGACGAACTAGTTCAGAATATTTTTCAGAATTCTAAGAATTTTGGATACAGGATGTCTGTCAAATTCACTTCCTGCATTCTCATTTAGATATTTTTCCTAAAAACTTGGGCGCAGTGCGTGACAAATAAAGGGACCACTTTCATCAAGACATTTTACAGATGGAACAGCGTTATAAAGGAGATGGGATTCATCTATGATGAGTGTTTACTGCTGGTTCATACAAAGAGAGAATACTACAACATACAGAAAAAAGTGTTTTAAAGCGATGCCTGCCTTCCACTACGTAAATGTAAGTAGCCGTTTACATCATTACAACATAAAGGATACTTTATTTTTAGTACTAACACCACTATATTAGTGGAAGACAATGATTATACATTCTGCATTAGATATTAAAAATGTGGAACTGCTTAGATAGTATCGAACTTTTCAGAAGTGTAATGAGGGTAATAACTGAAAATCTGAGGGTGGTGCTGAAAAATGGCTTCCATTTTTGGATTCAGCATGGCAAATATGTGGATAGTAACAATGTTTCATTTCGGCACAATTTTCAAAGTTAAAATTTGTAGACTAGTGTTATTATTCCTAATTTCATGATCGTAAGCAAATAAATCACCTTCATTGTGAATTAAATGTTTGACTTACTGTGACTGCGAAACGGTAGCAAATAAACAAAAATGACAAAGAAGTTTTCTCTTTTAAAGATCCATTGATACTAACAAAGGAAGATAGCACAAAAACCATCCTGGGATGTAGATGAGCTCGCCCTGTACACAATTAGTTTGTAAACCTAGGACAGACAAAACGTGTTATGCAGTCTATGCAATCGAGCGATAGCTCTTATCAATGAGGAGATAGACCCCTCGAATTTTTTTGCTTCTATGCGCAGTTGGGCGACTCCCAATATAGTCTATACCAGCGTTGTCAGACAGAGACTAACCGGAGCGGAGCGCTCCACTATGACTCGTTGCGTGCTCCGGTGTTTCCACAGACATAAGCAAGTTCACGCTCCGACTGCACTCTTTAGCTCCACAACCGGTTTTGGAGCTTACAGCTCTGACACTAGTGGTCTATACAGTTTAACATTCATATCTCTTTTAAATAATAGTTTTGCTACATACGAAAATAATATTAACAATTTAATGTAAACTAGTGTAAAAATATTTAACCGAAAGTGTAAAAGCTTGAATGTAAAGTAAAATGTAACCATTTGGTTATTTAACGGTGACAGGAATGTAACTGATAACATGAGAAACTAAATTGTTTCAGAATGCACATTCTTTATTATTCACTAAGCAATTACGATCTCAATCAGAAATTCCCTATAGGCGGGCCCTGGGCAATATATGACTCATTAAAAAGGTTTAGCTTGAGCCGCAGAGCAAGCATTATTCAATATAAAAAGAAGTCTAATCTGACAGATGATGTAGTTATTCAACATTTTTAATACGAAATTAGGTGGAAATATTCGATAATTTTTCGACGTTTGAACATCCTCTATAATCTTTCATTTTAGAAAACGTTGTAGTGGTATTCAGATAAATCAGATATAATATAAGAATATTTATTGAATGAGTTTCAGTCAAAATGACTTATCAATATTTAAAAAACAACAAATATTTTTATATATTAATAATTCATTGAAGTTAATAATACGAGTATGTTGCTAACGTTTTCGCCTATTTAGACGTCTTCAGACATATATATTCAAATATCTCATGTGGTGCATTAAAATTAGCAACATATTATTAACTTCAATGAATTATCTATATGTATATATGTTTGTTGTTGTTTTTTAAATATTGATAAGTCATTTTGACTGAAACTCATTCAATAAATATTCTTATAAAATAATCTTTCTCAAGGATTGAAAGCAATGTTATCTGGGATAAACTAAAATAGCTTTACTATGTTTTGTTAGTCACTTTCAAGAGGCCAGCCTTTTGGTCTAATGCAGCGGTGACCAAAACTCGAACTGCAGTGATTACTTGCGATAGACGACCTATGAAGTAAGTAGACGAAGGAAAGGCATGAAAACTACAACCAGTGATGTTTCTGTACTAACATCTTGATCAATCCCGCGGATAAAAATCTCAAGCTTTACCGTATCAGTAATGTCACTGTTGTCATCAAGAACCAGTGAATAATTTACGATTTTTCTTTCTTCTTTTTCTAATCTTCCTCTTGAATATAATCAGGAATTTTCTAAATTCTTCTCTCAATGCTTGGTCGAGAAATTCGTAGTTTTTCAAAATTAAAAACTTCTTATGGCCAAGTTATTTAAGCTATTTTAATCATTACTCTTTTGAGAAATTATGTTCTATTAAAAGGCTTTAGAGTACGAGATATTTTAAACCCCATTAGGTAGTTGACTTCCTTACTTTTATTTATGCGATCTTTCTCTTCCTGGCTATGATTTAAGACATGTCAATTCCTTGCGTTTAACAGTTCGTTGGCACATAATATTGAATCATTTTTTTCTACAATATTAATATTAAATGAATAACACTAATAAATAGTTACCATTATCTAAAGATTAAGAAGATTAAAATTGAGATAAAACTAATAATAATATCCTTCTAGGGAGAAGATCTAAAAATATCAATATTCATGCAAGTACAGAAGTGAGAGTCCAAGTTTCACAACCATACGGAAGAACTGGTAATATAACTGTTTTATAAATTCTAACTTTCAGATTTTTTGACAGCAGACTAGATGGCAGAATCTTCTCAACCGAATAATAACACGCATTTCCCATACTTAATCTGCGTTTAATTTCCTCCCGAGTGTCATTTATATATTTTGTTACTGTTGCTCCAAAATATTTGAATTTTCCCACCTCTTCGAAGGATAAATCTCCAATTTTTATGTATTTCGTACACTATAGTAGATGTGGGTATTTCTTTACTATTTTTATAAATTCTAGGACCGATGTTAGTACTATGGTTGAAAGCAGTGCTCGTTAAACACTTGGGGTGCTGTTCATAGACATTTCGCTAACCCGCGCTACGAGCGTGCTAAACTAGCCTCGGCTATCGACTGGTTACTTGCACGGGATTCATATCATATCATATCGCTAATACTGGTTTATGAATACGAAAATTGCCAGTTCGCTGATCATCCACTGGAAGCCCGCGCTAAGAATATCTATGAATACGGCCCTTTGGTTCGAACAAACGTATTATATCCATGTCTTTGATTTTGTTTTTGTGAGTATATGATCGGAAATATGTGTGATTTATATATATAAGATTTAATAAAGCAAAACCTAATAAGATGTAAGAATGTTTGCTAATAAAAATATTATAAATTATTTTACGACTGTGCTGTTGTGGTTATGGTAGATTATGATAGCATGAGAAAGGGAAGACGGCAAACATTGTAATCGTTATTCACTATGGACAGAGTACTGTAGTTAGGTTGCTACGAATTGAAAGATGTCGTTAACATTTAAAACTCACATACAGTGCTCACAAGATTCACACGGACTTTCCTGGAATTGAACCGAAATTTCCGGCGTGGAACACCGATCCTACAACTGCTGTTATAAAATACTGTAGCTGCTATTTGTAACATGTCTTGTTAATAAATATTCTTACAATGTTGACTAATACAAAACTCACAACTGACAAGCAAGGTGAACATGTTGCTACAATTCAAGGAGAGATTTATTTTATATGAATAGCAAACGTTTTAAATTCTAATCCGCGAGTATAAATTTCGACCGGATTACATGTTGTGCTTTTAAGGTTTGGCATTTATAACCTATTGCGTGCCTAAGAATTTATAATGCCCTCCACTTCATTTCAGCACAGACACTAGGTGTCCACAATTAACCATCCTGGGTAATTCTAAATATCTTATTAAGTCATTGAGTTCAAACTGGTAAACTCTTCAGGACTTTCACTCTTTACATCAACAGCCTTCTAGATTATGATTCTGACCCTAATATACTGCATAGGTTAGTACAAAGTTTTACATTAGAGCACTGGGTTATGGGTACAGCAAAATCACTAGTAGGCTATATTAATAATATAAAACATTTATTTATTTATTTTATTTATTTATTTAATAATAACATATACATAAGAACGTTACATTAAAATACCCCGAAAGAGCAAAGCTCGTGTTCGGGGACCGTTCCGTTACATAGATACACATACTTTGTAGACAAAATACTTAAGAAAAAAGCTCACATAAAGATTGTAATAAAATTAGTAAATAATAATACTAATAATAACTGAGTGAAAAAGAGACTGTTTAGATTGATGGATTAATATTAAATTTACATGAAATATAGTTTTGTGTAAAAATTTAATGTGCCGTTTTTGATGTCATTTCTGGATTCAGCACATAAATATATATAAAGGAGAGCTAAAATTTTTATTTTTTTTTTCATCGTAGCCCTGTGAATTAGAGATTTAAAGACAATAACACACTCTTGGCCTATACAAGATATCCCATTAATTTATCTTATGCACCTACTATAACTTTTTTATTTGGATAGGTATTGGAATTTTTGTTTTTGAGAGTTATGTTAGAACGGGGGGCTAACATGAGTGTGGAGATATGGTGCATGTAACTAAATTATGGTACAAGATACACGTGACGTCATCAGTTTTTCAAATAGCACTACATACTTTAATCATGTTACATTGATTACACTTATTAAGACGAGTTCAAAAATGTATCATAATGTCATCTTCCTTATCAATAACAACAACAAACTAAACAAAAACCTACTTCCAATGTGATAATGTTATGCTTTGAGAGTCACAGAAGAGGTTCCAAATGGAGACCTTCACAGTAATTCACATTCGAAGGCGTTCCCCGAAAGACCGTATGACTGCTCTGCATGTTGCTGGCTGAATGGACAAACAAGCCTGTCGAATGCGTTGCTGCTTATCGTCTGGTGTTGTCAGAATGTTCTGGTACACACTGTCCTCTACAGTTCCTCACAGGAAGTAGTCGATTGGCGACAGGTCCGGAAAACGTGCAGGTCACTGTACGTGGATTGTGGCGACGACAGTTATGATTTGTTTACATGTTAGAAAGAAAACACACAACACACGACGTGTACGGACGTCAGTCTTCTTTCGTTTTGTGTAAGTTAATGCACAAGATGAATGGGGCGCCACAACAAACGACACATTTTGATGGCATTCTTTTTGCATTTTGTTGTTGTTATTGATTGGGAAGGTGACATTGTGATACATTTTGAACCCGTCTTAATGAGTGTAATCAATGTAACATGATTAAAGTATGTAGTGCTATTTGAAAAATTGATGACGTCACGTGTATCTTGTACCATAATGCAGCAAATCTCTACACTCATGTTAGCCCTTCGTTCTGATATAACTCTCAAAAACAAAAATTCCATTACCCATCCAAACAAAAAAGTTATAATAGGTGCACAAGATAAATGGGACACTCTGTATATGTTCGTCAAATAGAATGCCATTGAGCTGCAGCCATGTGAATTATGCAAATGCATACATACATTCCAATTTTCAAACTACGTAACAGACATCTTTGATTTTATATCAAATGGCGGATGTGTTTGCTCCTAACGTCAGACGAAACCTCGAAATGATAAGCGACACAGTTGCCAAAGTTTTAATTGCAAGTTAGGTATTAATGTCTCTCTTTGAATTAATCATTGTGGAACGGCATTGATCAACCAAGCGGGCCAGCTCGAAGCAGCTCTGCCATGAAGAAAGGCCCGTGTTTCCTTCAAACTCGGGTAAATATAATAATCAAATCTAGACCCAGAAATGGAAGTTAAGTACATCTCGCTAAAAAGTTTTTGTTGGAAATAATTAAGCGCTGGCAAAGGAAATAAGATGTAAAAAAAACTCCAACGAAATACAAGCAAAAACTTCGTGGAAGATATTCATGACTTTTAATGACGCTTTTTCTCTCTCTTATAAGAAACGTCCAATAATAAAAACGATAACTATGAAATACTCATGATGACACTCTTGAAGTTTCCTGACCTGGCACATTTGATAATGTCTAGCAGTTTTCTTTCTGTCTGCTTTTGTAAGACGCTGATTGCGTTTCATCTGACATTTTCCATTAACATTAAGAGTCCGGATGTTGGGAAAAATGTCTTTTTTTAAACTGAGTGTATGTACGAAAGACCTATTAGAGATAAACACGTTTTCACACATTTGGGAACGATAGGCCCAATTTTTATTTTGCCTCTTTTTTCCTGTTTTAGCTCCCGTTGCCTATTTTAAGGTTAAATACCTATTTTAGCCTTTTTACGTCGTTATTGTACATTTTCTGTATTTTTAATGCATTTGAAATAAACCGCACATAAATTATATCAAGAAACAAAGAAGAACGGTTGTACAAATTAAAAATATATATTCACCTCACACAAATATTTGCTGAGAATCTTATTCTCCAGCAATGCATATGTTTCCAAGAAGTCGTAAACTTTTCTCCCTTACCGATTCCATCTTTATGTCACTTAACAAAGATGTTTGAACAGTATAACCCTCAGTGCTCATGTCACTTCAGGGTTTACCAGCGAAAGAAAAGGGATGAGGGAAGTATTAAAAGCAAGTCTCCAGGTCCCGTTACTGTTGTCGCTTGCATGCACAAGTCACGCGTACTTTGAAGTCTCTAATCCCTTCTCACACCCTTCTTTTTGAGACAATACACATCGGTTTTTCCCGATCTCTGAAAGAAAGTAGAGACAATCCTTCTGAAATAAATTGTTTTAAGTTTGCTTCAATCACTTCAGTAGAAGTAGGAAGATATTTTTCCACCATGAAAAACGTTCTCTCTGACAGGCGGCTCACTATGACAGTTGACAACTTAAAAAAGCATCTTGTTGTAACATGTAACCAAGGAAAGTGAGTACCATATGGGAGAGTTTATTAAGTATTTGTCTATTTTTTGTCTGTTTCAATGAATAATAAATACCTATTTTACTGTCTATTTTTACTATTTTAGTGCCTATATGCCTCCCTATTTTAATCAAAATAAATGCCTAAACATCCGGGCTCAATCATTAGTAATGTGTTTGGAGAAATTCATGTCCTTGGTGAATAATAGACACAAATCTATATAATATACCGGCTACTGATTGGTAAATCCACCTCTGCTTCGGCATGTGGCCTTGAGGCCAGCAGCCGGCTGGTCGGTCTTGGCCCTTCGTGGACTGTAGCGCCACGGATTATTATTATCCTACGGGCTGGTACCATATTGATATGAGAATTCTTTTCTCTGTATGACTAACATAATACCACCGTCTTCTGTTGCCGAATTAACAAAACTACAGTATATTGATCTACCTGAGAAAATTGAACTTTGAAAAGGGATAATTATGTTTAGGAAATAGTTGTGACACTTCTTACCAATATACTGTAGTTTTGTTAATTCGGCCACAGAAGACGGTGATATTATGTTAGTCATACAAAAAATGAAATTCATGACCGTAAGAATTGCCGCTTGAAAGCAACATCATATAAGTAGCAAAATTTGATTTGTTATATTGAATTATTTCAACGTTACAATTGCTTGTCTGTTAAGATGTGTATATGATAACGTTATGCAATTTGTGTTTTGTTTTGTGTGTTTTTGGAAGCTATAATTTCAATTAATGCTCCGCCAAAAATGTTGTAACTAAAACCTTGCGCATCCCTCATGTATATCATACGGCTCGTCCATCCCCCACACGTTACCTGCACTTTGTTTACGTTTTCACTGTACTGTACTATCACCCCTCCCCCAAATTGACTAAAAATAATTAAATCATATAAAATTGAAAATATTTTATTTTATGTATTAATGCATACACATTTATCTAATTTAGTTGCATTTTATAATCCTCATTCCCTCCTAAAACCCTCAAAATTACCCCTGGTTGGGAACCATAGTTTTAGATTAACTTATATGAGTGTGCCGAGATTTTAAATTACACCTTTAGTGTACCACATGTAGAAAAAGTTGAAAAACGCTGATATAAATTATGAATTGCTTTAAATAGGATCTGAGTGGTAAACTTCGTCCGTTCTATCTATAAACATGTATACCAGTCTTAAGTTTGAAGCTTCAGATTGTAGCAATTTCCCAATATATCTGTAATATTAGCAGTAGACTATTTATTTCTGTAGTGAATCCATCAAAAATCATTTAAAATTCCACTCTCACCGAATTATGGACTTCCATTTTTATGCTCAATATTCTTTTTCGGCTTATGATGATGAAAGTTCGGATTTTAGGTAAAAACCTATTTTAATCCTTAAAAGATAAGTTCATAAAAACTTGCAAGTACAAGTTTCATATAAAACTATGCCTAAAATTGGTATTTTAAAAACACCTAGAAATGCCTATTTTGACGACAAAGCCTATTTTGACCTATGAACCCAGATAAGACTGACGTCCTATATATAGGACCCGGACGTTTTATTTTTTTAACATTGCTGTGTAAGATTTTCATAGTCGGCAATCATGATACCATAATCCTTATGTGTTATAAATTGCCTCCAATTTTTTTTCTTATATTTAGTCTGTCATAGTCAATGTTATTATCATATTTGTGTGAAACGTCCGGTGTCCTATATGTAGGACGTCAGTCTTACCTGGGTTAAGTATGTTTTATCTCTAATAGGTCAAAACATCCATTCTTATTTCGAAATTTTGTATTTTAAATTGGAAATGTGTTCCTGGTTCTGTTGGAAATAAAGTACGGGATAAACTGGAGGAAGTTCTGCAGAGAAATGTAGGACTGAAGGACCTGCGTACTGCTTCAGATATCCTAACAGGGAAGAACACCTGCGTACTGCTTCAGATATCCTAACAGGGAAGAACACGGATTTACAATGCAACATTCCTGTCCACCTAGTGTCAGAATTTAAATACGCTCCTGTTACTTCAGTGGATGTGGAGCGTTCATTTTTAGCATACAAATTTGTGTTGAGTGACAGACGGCATTGCTTTTTAGTTGAAAATTTAGAAAAAGTATTAGTGATTTATTGTGAAGCTTGTTATGGACATTAACGACAAGGCTTGGTAAAAATTGATTATATTTGACTTTTCTGTGTACTGAATTTATATCTAACACTTATTTTTCACATTTAATTGTTTAGTTTATGTATAACTAGTTAGATATTTGTTGTTCTTGTACTTTTAGTAGTAGTAGTGGTGGTAACGGTGTATAAGCATTTAAAATTATTACATTCTAGAAGTGAATTCCAGATGATTTGGAACATGTTTTTAAAGAAAACATTATTTTTTATTAGAGTCTGTTTTCAATTATTTGGAGACTATTTCCTACACTTTTAAGCCTATTTTAGGCACCCAAAATTACATTTTAACTACCTAAAAATCCGTACCCTGATTATGATGATGATGATGATTATTACTACTATTATTATTATTATTATTATTATTATTATTATTATTATTATTATTATTATTATTATTATGGTCTCTTAAGTCTCTGAGTGATTGGGGTGAGTGTTGAAATCTCCCGTTGTCATTCAGGTCATCGGAAATCCTTGAGAAAGTGGAGGCAATATAGCATCCAGAATAGTTGACTCCTGAAGCATGACGCCATTTACTTCTAGAAGGTGGGAGGGAAGGAGAACAGAATTCACCAGGCATCGCCCAAAAGGGATATAGAAAGATGGGGCGAGCCTTTCACGGTATTCCCAAGTTCTTAGAGGTTAACTCCGAACTTAACTTTCAACTTAGCCAGATTGAAAATAGTCAATGTATTCAGTACAGTTCTTTTATATACGCATATATATAAATGTGCCTTCCTTCGCGGTCTTCAAGGCGTTTCATCTCGACAGCCACCGAGAACTAATGCACGGCCAGTATTCTTGCAGAAAGGAGGGGGGGGGGGGAAGTCACCTGCTGAGACTGTCATTATTTGAATTCAATAGGCAGTGCCTTCCATACTGGCGATTCTCTTTGGCCATTTTTTACGATTTCTACTAAGAGATTTCACTCAACGACCTGGAACAGTTGAATAGAGCAAATAAATGACTAGCGTAGACCCCCTGAGTGATACAATGGCTGACATTTACATTAATGGACACATTTCAGTTCTTCTATCGCAGCCAGATTAGTATACAATTTTCATGCAGGTTACTAAAAATAGCCTCATTCGCTTAGTATGGTTGTAAAAATGAGTCCACGTCATTCCTTACAACATGTTTTGAGATACTTAAATATTTTTTACACGATAATGCCTAAAATTACATTTTACCCACTGTTATCAGTGCCTGAAGTGAGCCTTTAAAATAATAGTAGTGCGTCAAAAAGAAAGTAATCACTTTAGGCACTGCTATTGATTTTACGCACTGCCAAAGAAAATATTCAATGTACAAACTTCATTCAGTAATAAATTAAAGGTATATATATGTACGTGAACAAATACAAATATTATCAGAAAATGCAGGCTCAAGATTTCTAAACGTTTATAAGAAAATGAACTCACAATTGGACAAAAATTACATGGTACCAGAACAAGACTTATTAGAACTTAAATATCTGATGAAAGTATAAAGAAAGGTTACTAATAATATTTTTCAAACCAGTTTTATCAATGTATGAAAAAAAAAGAAAAAAATTCCGCAGTGATATCATTTAACATTGTTATGGTCTCTCTGACACCTTTAATATTTTTCCTGCATGTAATAAACACTTATTTCTGAAAAGTAGACTACTCTCAGACATGTAGAGTTGTTTATTTTAATGCAATTAATTTTTTATTTTTCCTATATAAAATATATTTAAATTTACATACTGTTTTGTGACCTAATTTTTCTATTTTTAAAGAAATGGGCATTATTGTAGTCTACCTTTTGCATAAATGCATGTTAAATCAGTGTACAAAATTTCAGAATTCTACCTCTCATGGTTGTGGAGTTATGAAATAATATGTGTAAAAATTTTCAAATTTTGGAAAATTTAATTCAAAGTAAAAAGTGAATTCTAAAAAATATTATTAGTAACCTTCTTTATACTTTTATTAGATATTTAAGTTCTAATAAGTCTTGTTATGTTATCTTGTAATTTTTTGTTCAATTGTGAGTTCATTTCCTTATAAAATTTTAGAAATTTAGAGCTTGCATTTTCTGATAATATTTGTGGTCGTTGACGTACATATACCCTTAATGTATTACCTCGATCTTTCATTACATAAATATAAAACGTAACACAAATAAGTAGTAAATTTAACATTCATTTCTACATTTTAGTCATTATTCTGTTACATGTGGTACCCATTGTAACACGATTTATCATTCAGCTGTCCCTAACAGCTTTGTTGATCATATGGCTGATTTAGAACGGTCGTGAAATCATGAACATGAGTGAAACAGGCTGCCCTTCCATGGATACTTACTTATCAATGGTTCTGAGGCTAGACGGCCATGACATTGTGATCAACCTCTCCAACTTGAAATATTTATTTAATGTAAATTAGTGCTATCGTAGAAAAAAAAACATTGTATGACACAGACTTGTGCCAAAAAGAGAATCTTTAGGAACTTCTTTCATAAATATGAGACTTTTTTTAATCATTAAGTGCCTTAAATTGGAACAGAGAGAGGAATTTTTGGTTACGAATTCATTTTGTAATGCACCTTGAAAAAGCAAGTTCACATTTATTGTGATGTAACATGGCAATGGACTATAGCTTTGCGGTAACAACCGTATCTTATTTTGTTTTCTGGGCGATGTAAGAGGCCTTGAAATACTAGAAATTGAATTACAATATTGTAGTATGTACTGTTCAAATAAACTAAATGAATTCACTATAACCTCAGAAATTCGGACGAAATGGGGAAAATCAAGACTGAACAAATTAGTAAAAGTCTGAATTACATACATACATACATACAAGTGTTCTGCTCATGGGCAGGTCTTTCACTGCAAACCCAGCATTCTCCAATCTTTCCTATTTTCTGCCTTCCTCTTAATCTCCGCATATGATCCATATATCTTAATGTTGAATTATAGTGGGTTATTTCGACAATTTAATAATGTAATTATATTGCAGAATTATTTAGTTGCTATCATAGTGTTTTAATCATTGTATTTTACAAACATATGAGACACAAAACATTGATTTAAAAAAGAATGAGTTTGAAGTTATTTAGTCCGAATTAATTACTGCACAGGAAGTAGAGATATGGAATTAAAATTTGGAGCTAGTCTTGATGGGAATCCACCTGTATGTAGGCAACAATTTCACACAACTGCCCACAAGTAGCATAATAAATTATATAGGGGCTCTTGTTTACTGCACATGCACAGTATGTTGTAAGCAAAACTTATACAATAAGGGAGCTCCAAGATTTATTTCCGTAACTGTTCATACTGTAACTAGCTTTCCAGGCGTGTGGAATACAAACATTATTTAAAAAGAAAATAAGTTTAAAGTTTTTAGTTCAAATGAATTATTAGCAGAAAGTACTAGCTTTGTAATTTTCAGACTGTGATTTAAAGGAAGATGTAATTGTTTTCTGCGTCTGTTTACGCTGCCGTTCTTCATGGCGTAGCCTATATGATGATACATTCCCTTTAAGGCAAGATAAAATTTCTGGTAGTTCGGATTAAACTTCTCAAATTTAATTAATATGTATAAATACATATAATACTAGATAATTTGTACTTATCACCACTCTTTGCATTCACTTTTACAATCAATCTTCATCTACAATGTGTAAAAAAAAAGAGCTGCCCGAATTATCACGAATTTCCCACTAGTGCAGGGTTTCACTGTACAAATAAATTTCCGTATATTTTTGTGCAAAAGGACCCCTCCTCTTTGTTTTCCAGAAACTGAAAAACATTATGGAACAAGAGCATTTTGTGATACATTGGCAATATTGAAACAGCACATAGCCTACAGCGCAATGCTGTCCTATATAACTGTTTACTCCACGCTGGTGCCGATTCAATTTTTATTGTGAACATTTGGAATGTCAGTAATTCAAATCGAGAACGCGTCTTTCTGTCATGTCGAAATAAGTTATTCTGCACGTATTTCTTCATATTCATTCCAGCACTATAATAAATTATATGAAAGGTTTATTCTCCATATGAAGTTAAGAGATGATGTTACGTAAGCATTGAATCAATTCTAAATACCACGGAAACAAAAGAAATTATGATTAAACTCGAAGAATTTTTTGTTTTTCTGAAAAATCTTACATTGATAAAATATCTGTCTTTTCTGCACCTTGCACAAAGATTACGAAAGCCTCGCTTATAATTTCATTTTCTCTACGCAAAACCACACATTATCCTTCATCTCCGGTTAGAAAACCTTCCACACTGTTTTAGAGGTATATTTTCTAATAGTAGGTATAAAGAAGTTCTCGGTCTTTGACATACTTCTCTAAAGTAGGAGTATTTTATGATTAAAAAAACACTGTTACTTTTTATGACTAATGAATACAAAATATGTCTACTACAAGATTATGTTGCGCTTAACAGTGTAATTGATCCCAACGTTACACGTGATTGTCTCCATTAATAATATTAAGAAGTTCTTGGTCTTTGACATACTTCTCTAAAGTACGAGTATTTTATGATTCAAAAGAAAAACACTGTTACCTTTTATAACTAATGAATACAAATATGTCTACTACTAGATTATGTTGCCCTTAACAGTAAATTTTAATCCAACGTTAGATGTGATTGTCTCCGTTAATGGTATGAAGAAGTTCTCGGTCTTTCCCACACTTCTGAAGTACCAGTATTTTATGATTTAAAAGAAAAACACTGTTAGTTTTTATAACTAATGAATACAAATATGTCTACTACAAGATTATGTTGCGCTTAACAGTGTAATTGAATCCAACATTAGACGTGATTGTCTCCATTAATGATATTAAGAAGTTCTTGGTCTTTGACATACTTATCTAAAGTACGTGTATTTTATGATTCAAAAGAAAAACACTGTTACTTTTTATAACAAATGAATACAAATATGTCTACTACAAGATTATGTTGCGCTCAACAGTGTAATTGAATCCAACGTTAGACGTGATTGTCTCCATTAATGATATTAAGAAGTTCTTGGTCTTTGACATACTTATCCAAAGTACGTGTATTTTATGATTCAAAAGAAAACACTGTTACTTTTTATAACAAATGAATACAAATATGTCTACTACAAGATTATGTTGCACTCAAGAGTGTAATTGAATCCAACGTTAGACATGATTGTCTCCATTAATGATATTAAGAAGTTCTTGGTCTTTGACATACTTATCTAAAGTACGTGTATTTTATGATTCAAAAGAAAAACACTGTTACTTTTTATAACTAATGAATACAAATATGTCTACTGCAAGATTATGTTGCGCTTAACAGTGTTTTTTAACCTAACGTTAGACATGATTGTCTCCATTAAGAATGTTTAATTATTTGGTTCATCACATCTTTCAACATTGTTATACACAATTTAAGTTTTTATTCATTCTGGTCTTACATACTTATATCACTATTTTAGTTATCACACACTCTCACTGTTAAATTATCCTAATTCATAGTCTGTCATACATTATTCAATTTCATTCCATATTGTGCTTTTCCATCCATGTTTATTACATTAATTTTATGATTTTTATTACATTTTTTTCGTCGCTAGTTTTTCCAGATGTCAATGACACAAACCTTTTTGCAGATGTCTTTGTTCGTTGTAGACTTTTTGTAAAGAGTATGCATATTTAATTTCTCCCCATTGCTAAATAAACATTTGTTACTTATAGTTACTGCCCACATTCATACAATTGTTGCGTAAAGTATACATTTACTAATTTACCCATAAGCAATCTACATTAGTGATGATAGAAAAGCATTGGTTGTAAAAAAATGTAACTCATCTCATACAATTTGTATTACATTTTTATTAAATATGCATAATTTCCAATAAACTTTACATGTAATCGTGTCTATCATTTTTAATAATTTATTTTTAAGTAATTAATTAACTAGCGGACTTACTCCTGTTAATTATGTAAGTTTGTGCGGCTTACAGCTGTTTCAGTGCTTCATCACACCATCCTCAGAACCTAATAGATCTCGGCGTCATCTCGAACTTCTCTGCCTGTTATGTGGGTGCGTTTGATTGTTGAAAGGTGTTGAAAAGTGGAGTCAAGATTCAAAATGGATTTATTTTTAATTGATGGTCGTGTTAAATTTTTATAACTTGTGTATTGCAATATGTTTAACATGAATTTACTTACTTTTACTTATTAGTCTAATGATGCCCATAATAAGGGCGAAAACGTTCACTAATATTTATTAGTAAAAATAACTTTTTGATATTTTGCTACAATAAATAAGTCACAGACTGAACAATCACATTTTTGTATTATAATTGTATGACTTATTGGAATACACATAAAATGAATTGAAAATTCAAAAATTGGTATTAGGGTAGTTCTAATTCAAAGTCTTTAAAAAGAAACATCCACAATGTTCCCAATCTGAATTTTTAACACACTTTAGTAACCCCATAATTACAGTTTTTATGAAGTATTAAACGCAAGAATGTCAGAAAAAAATGCAGAGGTAGACATTTTCAAAGCCCTCCATATCTCTGAACAGAGGAACTGCTGGCAGTTGTGCAGTTTTTACACTTTAATGTTCAATTATTTTTCGGCTTGTCGGTTTATGCAAATGAACGCGGGGGTTGAAACGACAGAGACCTGCGCACAACTCGTGCCTTTTAATGTTATTGAGTCCATAACCTGCTTAAATGACGACAATTGTGATAATTCCACTTGCAAAGCCGTGAACAATTTACAACTCGCTGATTTCTCTGAAAGAAGTAGGCAGACGGTCTTTTCATTCGTATATAACACTCTAATTCCCACGTTGCCAGGCGACAACTTTCCAGGGAACGCTTTCTAATTCTCTCTTTTTCTCTGTCTGTCTCTCTCAACAGTTTTCACAAATGCAGCCTCCTGCAGGGTGCGTTCATGCCAAATCGTAACGACTATTATCTTTGCAATACCCGCGTGAAATTGCATGCCCCTCACTGGAAGGATTTAAAAAGTGATCGTTTTTATCTGATTTACGAAAATGTACGAACGAAATTCAGTTAAAATTTCTCAGTAACAACTCCAGTTTCACGCACGGGATTGTAATTCCATACGGAAAATTATCCAAAAGTAAAGTAATGAATACTCGTTCTACGCCATTTTCACTTTAACTCAGAAGATCTTCGAGGAAAATGTTGTTCCCCATTGTGGGAAAACAGATAAATTTTGTTATGTTAATTTTTTAACCAGTACAATAGACTCGTCAGGAATAGCTCCCCAGGCGAGTATAAGGAGAGCTCACCCTGCTTGATGCACGAGGCCCTTGCCCTAATGGGATGTAGTGGGCTTATCTATCTATCTATCTATCTATCTATCTATCTATCTATCTATCTATCTATCTATCTATCTATCTATCTATCTATCTATCTATCTATCTATCTATCTATCTATCTATCTATCTATCTATCTATCTATCTATCTATCTATCTATCTATCTATCTATCTATCTATCTATCTATCTATCTATCTATCTATCTATCTATCTATCTATCTATCTGTCTGTCTGTCTGTCTGTCTGTCTGTCTGTCTGTCTGTCTGTCTGTCTGTCTGTCTGTCTGTCTGTCTGTCTATTCTATTCTATTCTATTCCATCCATCCATCCATCCATCCATTTATTTACTTGTTTGTTTGTTTGTTTATTTATTTATTTAATTATTACATTATTTAATTGTTTACTTGTTTATTTATTTATTTATTCATTTATTCATTTATTTATTTATTCATTTATTCATTTATTTATTCTTGCGGTAGTGCGTAAAGTTGCATTTTACCCACTGAGCCTTTAAAACACTAGTACCTACGTAAAAAAATTACAGTAAGTAATCACTTTACGCACTGCTATTCATTTTGCGCACTGCAAAAGAAAATGCAACGTTGAATGCACAAACATCGTTCATTAAGAAATTAATACATTACCTCGATTTTTCATGACGTAAATATTACACGTAACATAAATAAATAACAAATTTAGCATTAATAGCTACAGTAGTACTCATTGCAACAAGATGTGGCATTCAACTTTTCCTGACCGCTTTGTTGATTATACTGAACTAAACTTCACCGCAATGGGTGAATTTTTCGAGAGTGAAAGTGAGAATGAAAATCGTTGGGTGTAATCACTTTGGACGAATATTCCTGGATCATTATTCTTGGGGGAATTTTTTGGGTGAATTTTTTTTTTGGCCAACTTCCATTGTGCGGACTAGGTTGGTTCGGTGAAGACTGGTGGTCTGTCGGCCGATCTTGATCTTGACTGGTTGAAATTTAAACCGTCTGAATTTTTAGTCTTGACAGTTACAGTTAAGAAACCAAGTGTGCTGTGTTTTTATTGGCGTAGTTTTCAGTGTTGGTTTCGTTTTAAAAATATAATAATTTTGTTTACTGAAAAAGTTATAGCATATACAGTAAATACAAATATTTGAGTGTACGATGCCGAAGCAAGAGATAGGTATTGCGTATGGCCGGATTATAGGCCTACTGCTATGAAATGGTGATGATGAATAAAACAGGCTGTAATTCCATGGATAATTATTTCTTAATGGTTCTGAGTTTAGACGGTCGTGAAATCGTGATCCTATAATACGAAATTATATCGTAAATAACTATTAAGCAGCTGTTACTAAAAGTAGGTCTTTTAACGCTAGGCAAGTATGTTAAAATTGATTATTGATACGGAAGCTTGCGAAAAGTACTTTTAACACTAGTGCGAATGTTTTTAACACTGACTTTCAAATGTTAGCACCGATTGTCAGTTGTTTCCCATCAGTTGTCACAAGGTAGCAATTGCAACCCATCAATAAATTAGTTAAAACCATGGCAGACTTGCTTTTAAAAATTACTGTTTTTGGTTAAGAAATATACATAAATTAAATAAATGGCTTCAATAACTAATTTATTGGTAACTATATGAAAGAATTAAATGTAATATTGTACAAAATAGGGCCCGTCCGGATTTAAATCGGGGACCTCTCGATCAGTATCCGAATGCTCTACCACTGAGATATCCCAACACTTTGTTGTTATTTATTAAAGTTTTACTATTACAGTGAGGCGGAATACATCAGTGGAGAAGTCGTGAGAATTATCTCTGTGCCATCACGGACGAACGGCTGTCTAAAAATGATTATTCGTAATTTACGATACACTCTCACTCTGAGAGAGGAACATAGGTTAAGGGTGTTTGAGAATGAGGTGCTTAGGAAAATATTTGGGGCTAAGCGGGATGAATTTACAGGAGAATGGAGAAAGTTACACAACACAGAACTGCACGCATTGTATTCTTCACCTGACATAATTAGGAACTTAAAATCCAGACGTTTGAGATGGGCAGGGCATGTAGCACGTATGGGCGAATCCAGAAATGCATATAGAGTGTTAGTTGGGAGACCGGAGGGAAAAAGACCTTTAGGGAGGCCGAGACGTAGATGGGAGGATAATATTAAAATGGATTTGAGGGAGGTGGGGTATGATGATAGAGACTGGATTAATCTTGCACAGGATAGGGACCGCTGGCGGGCTTATGTGAGGGCGGCAATGAACCTTCGGGTTCCTTAAAAGCCATTTGTAAGTAAGTAAGTAAGTAATTTACGATACACATGTTAAAAATGACATCTGGTATAGAGTATGTACGTACCAAGCGCTTTCACCATTGAGCTACGCCGAAGTTCAATCCACAGCACCGGATCGAACCCTTCTCCTCCAGAGTTTTTCCCTTTGTGGCCTGACTCCAAGTTGGGCATGTATGTTGACATTTTATATATTTAGTCAACTGCCATTATATAAGGAGCGCACTCAGTTGAGTGACTTGATGGCCGGGATTCCACAGTAACATGCACAGTAATCTGTACAGTAATATGCACTGATGGTAGAAGAATCTGCGTAAAGATTATATTTTTTTTCCTCTAATATTAATTTTACCATAACAGATGTATTCTGTAGGACCAAAAAATAATACTCTTTGCGTAGATTACTTAGACTATTTCGTTTATATGACGTCATTCCATTTTCGACCAATGAAGTGTAATGAAATTTTGAATTCCAACCAATCACAGTCACACTTTGCAATCATTTTTGCAGCTAGATTTATCGCTATCAATTTATCGCGTGGTCGTTCTTTTGTTTAGTCGTTGTCGCCAACTGTTTCCCCGTAAATTGATGAATATGAATATATTAAGATGGAACTACACGGTTAAACTTTTCTTTCAACTTTAAAGCAATGAATGCAAGATTGATATTTAATATTAATTAATATAGTTACGCAGTGAAGACGGCGTTCAAAACGGCGCATCATGTAGATACAAAATCTTCATGCATCTTAATTGAACGTACCTACCTACCTTTTAAACTTGATTCTTTCAATATTCTTCCCAGATTGCACGCATACGCGATTGGAATATTGAACTGTGTAGATGCAGCTTCAGTTCTGTTACACACTACAGCGAGAATGCGTTTGTCGAGCTATAAAAAATGCTTTCGCGTAGCACTGATTGTAACGGTTGAAATAAGGCACAGCTGACATTGGTCCTGCTTCCACAGGTAACTTAACTTATAATTGTAGCCTATAAAATTTGTATTTTGTGAATAAATGAAACAATTAATAGAAAGTCAGATGTTCAAGTTTATGTAACATCATCGCATATGAAACCCAAAGACCCTGCATAGCAATAATAAGGTCTTTGATCAAACTGTCTTCCGTATGGCGTAATAAATCTCGCTGTGAATATATAAGTATTGGTATATAGTTGTCCCCACTGTTGCTGTTAAATTATGATTTCAGCAGATAATGAAAACGTATTTATGTTATAATAATAAGAGAAAAGTGCAGTACATGTAATTAAAATTGTTAAACTTGTATTTCGCTTTTCGCAATTGGCAGTACTGAATAATAAGATCGAATTTCTTTATTGCAGTAATCGATATTCATCTACGAGTATTTCAACTTCACAATGTCTGAATAGGTTAAAAAGGTAAAAGGTAACCCCGTAACATGCCATGAAGGCACTTAGGGGGCATGGAGGTAGAGCCCCATGCTTTCCATGACCTCGGCACTAGAATGAGTTGGTGTGGTCGGCACCACGCTCTGACCGCCTTTTACCTGAATAGGTTAAGTATTCGTTAATAAACAATTATTAACATTTTGTGATCTAATTTTAGTGATATATTATTGACATTTTTATTTTGTTCACGAAATAGTCCTAATAAATGTCATGAGGGGTCTGAGATTTCCCAGACAAATTATCTTCTTTTCATTTCTTTATCATATAGAATGAAGAAAGACCGTGTAGGTCGTGATTGGCCTTTTTCCAAATCCGCATTATAAGCTACTTCATTTTTATTATTTTGGATTGATACTTTCTTCAATATTTTACATTTATTTTGTCACTTGTTAACTGATATGAAACTAATTTCAATTAATCTGTATATAAATTTAGCGTAATTGTTATAATTTACAGCGTGTTGATATAACTAAAACCAAGTCTGATTCAAATGAAAGGTGGGCAAAGTTTGAAGCAAGCGGAGTCGAAGTTGCTCTTGGATTGGCGGGCATCGACCTGGCTGTGACACTTGACACAGTGACTTGAATAAACAATGCGCAATCAGCGAGGTTCCTCCCCGATAATTAAGACACGCGGCGGCTCCAGATCGATAGACCCGGGCGGAGAACTGTCAGCTCAGTTCTACACCGCTTCTTCTTCTTCACACGCCATTTGGTTCCTTGCACGGCGGTTGCAGGAGCCGATTTTGAACTAGTGGTATAGTTCCCGCAACCGTTCTTGGCCTGGCAGAATATTAAAGGAGGTTCAGAAGCAAGTCACTTGATAGTACCGGAGTGAATTGCCTCAAGGCATCTCGCTGTTAAAGCAGTGCTTTGCGAGTTTCATAAACTGAAGGTAGCAGTGAAATGTGCGCGCTTTTGAAACATACAGTGAAAGGAATAATTGTTATTTTACTATTTTAATTGCTTATTTTACGACGGTTTATCAACTGCTATGGTTATCTATGGTCCCGACGCTGTTATTTCTGGCGTGACTCTGCCTCTTTGCTTACGTCTTAGAAAGTGAAGGCTCTATAAAGTCTAGGTAGGTAGTATCGTTCGCCATTTTTGTTCTTACGTTTCCGAGCTACCATACGAGGAATCTATTTGCCACACCGTTAAACATTATCATGTCGTAGCTCCTATGATAATAAATCAAACGCAGTGTAATTCAGCAAATAATTGAGCGGCAAATAACGTCTTCGTGTGCTTTCTGCGAACGCTAACGAAAGAGCTAAAATGGCGGGCGATTATATTAACTATTTATCGAGCCTTAAGAAATGAATCAGCGAATCACAAGATGCACACGTTTAAATGTAGCCGACCTGCAACGCGATTGGCTGCCGGAAATTAGAGCGACGGGACTATAGCATCTGAATAAGACGAAGGTGATAATGTCAGCGAAATGAGTCCAAGGTCCAGTGCTGAAAGTTACCTACCATTTGGGTAGAGGGAAAACTCTGAAAAACCTCAACCAGGTAACTTGTCTCAACTAGGATTTGAATTCGAGCTCGCTCGTTCCACGGTCAGCCATGTTAACCGTTATTTCACAGCAGTGGACTGTTATTTTTATTAAAACCACTCGATTACTTCAAATTGCTTGCACATGAATGTTCTTGTCTTCCTTCTTGATAATGCCTACATTGTATTTCACTTTAACAGTTTTGTTTTTAATAAATCGTTAAAATTTGAAAACGAAAGAAGATGAAAAAATACATCTGATTCACAGTAGGGTTGTAGAATCAGAAATGATGATAATCAGAAATTTAAATAAATAATATAAGCCGAAGTAATGAATTTGCTTTTGCATCATTATTTCAGGAAGTTCAAATTTTATACAACCAAGATTGCCCTGTCTTCATTGTTGTATTATAGATAGAATGAAGAACTTGTGCAAAAAGAGACAAATTTGTTAGCGAAAATTACTTAAAATTTTCATGAGAATAAATAAATAATAAAATAAATAAATAGGCCTATTCGTATTTACTGTTAGAAATGTGCCGGATATGTCGTAAATATTTCTTTATTTTTTTGTTTATAACATGACACAAAGCATTGCTATACAAATCAACTTTTTTCTGAAGAGCTATTAACGTTTAATTATTTTCATTCCATACTTCTTAATTTAATTCTATAAACTTGCCTTCATTACAAGCCTTTACTACTAATTTAGTCGACCTGGTTGGCGAGTTGGTATAGCGCTGGCCTTCTATGCCCAAGGTTGCTTCGACCCCGGGCCAGGTCGATGGCATTTAAGTGTGCTTAAATGCCACATGCTCATGTCAGTACATTTACTGGCATGTAAAAGAACTCCTGCGGGACAAAATTCCGGCACATTCGGCGACGCTGATATAACCTCTGCAGTTGCGAGCGTCGTTAAATAAAACATAACTTATAACTTATACTACTAATTTAAATTTCTAAGTGTTTCAGTAGAAAGAATTAAGATTACCTCCGAAAACATTTTTTATGTCCATAATAACAATCACTGCACTGTTGTTTAGGAGCAGAAAATCTTGTGCACTCTCTCTTTCAACACATTGTAAATATCCTTTACTTGATATAGCCTATGTTTCACATGAATCGCGCCTTTCCCACTCAATTCTTGTATTACACTATTTGCATGTTTATATATTATTTACACTTGCAACAAGACATGTTTTTTTTTATTCCTCATCCCGACAGATAACACTAATTTCACGATTTCTCCATGCCAAAGTCAGGAATATAGGATGAATAGTAAGTAATGTCATTAATTTTATGGGATTATTCTTTGAGATATTTCAAACAAAAAAGATTAATATAATTTTATTCGTTTTTTGCTTTCTTTCCGAGAAAAAAATTGTTTTACTGTATATGAAAAATTTCATAGCGTGTTTTGGGAAAGCCATTGATTTAATTCCCAATATGCTCAGTCAGTTTAAGATACCACTGTATTATGATAAACGATTGAAAGAAGTTTAGTTTTGTCCTTCAAATATACAGAAATTTGATCCGAACAAATGTAACTTTTCGTTCTGCAAAGGAATTTTAAAATGTTACATTTGTCCGGATCAAATTTCTGCACATTTGGAGGACAAAAGTAAAATTCTTTCAATCATTCATTATAATATACTGCTATGGTTATTAGAGGAGAAAAATTCGTTGAGACGCCGGGGATCGAACCCGGGTCCTTAGTTCTACGTACCAAGTGCTCTAACCACTGGGCTACGCCGAAGTTCAATCCACAGCACCGTATCGAATTCCTCTCCTCTAGTGTTTTTCCTTTTGTGGTCTGACTTCAAGTTCGACATTATGTATCAAGTCAACTGTCCTTATACAAGGAGCGCACTCAATTGAGTGACATGATGGCCGGTATTCCACAGTGCATAATACTATGAACCGGCTTGAAACCTGGGTACAAAGCGAACCTAGTATAGTCAGCCGACGTGGGTTTGGGAATGCGCCTTGCTTAAGAGTTAACGCTGTAGACCGTAAAAGATCGCAGTACTGGGCCATAATGCTCCTCCTCCCATACATTCCATTGCATAAGGCTGCCAGCCGGTGATCAGAGAATGCCGTGAATTGAGATCGGAATGAAGAGTTGACGGAATGATTAACAATGGGTTAGGTGGCAACTTAACCGAAGGTTACACTTATAATAATAATAATAATAATAATAATAATAATAATAATAATAATAATAATAATAATAATAATAATAATAATGATTTATTTAACCTGGCAGAGTTAAGGCCATATGGCCATCTCTAACACTAAACCAGGAGTAAAACTGCGTTACAAAAACACTATAAATTTACAAAGTACCCTACAATTTTACACACAAAACTGAATAAGATAATAATAATAAAATGTAAACAACAAGTAAGTAGAAATCAAACATAATATATAACATACAGAAAGAAAGAAAAAAGCATAATAAAATGTGAACAGCAGGTCAAAATGAATCAGACATAAAAAGTATAAAAAAAATAAGACAATTATTGATAATAATAATAATAATAATAATAATAATGATAAAAATAATAGTAATAATAATAATAATAATAATAATAATAATAATAATAATAATAGTAATAGTAATAAAATGGTGCAGTACAAAGCATACTAACATGGTTGATGTGCTTGTTTTTAATATACAGAGTGTTTAAAAAATACGGGGCATAATTTCAGGTATGTATTTCCCATATGTAGACAATCAAAATAGTTCATTACAACATGTGTCCTGAAATGCTTTATTTCCGAGTTATGGCCTTCACAACATTGAAATTCACCGGAACGTTTTTCTTTCCGCAGGTCGTTGCCGTCAAAGGAGACATTAAGAGACAGTTCATTCCGAGGCGAAGGTTACATTCAGTGTTGTGTAGGCGTTAGACTGTGCGACATGTATTCAAATCAAGAGCTGGCAGAGATAAACTTCATGTACGGTGAGGCGGAAGACATTTGTACGTCTCCATTACCGTCTGTGCGAGTATGGAAAATTTAACTCTCCTGGTTTGGGAAGGGGACGACCAAGATCTACAACTCCAGAAGTACAGGAGGAGATTCTGGAGGCTGTGAACATGACTCCTATCAGCACACTAAGGGTAGCGTTGCAAGTCAATGTTCCTCATACGACTGTCTGGAGACTATTGAAAGAGTATCAATTGTATCCTTATCATTTGCAACGTGTTCGCAGGTCAATGAGACATCGATGTGAGGTCTGTATTCAAGCAGGAGGTGGACATTTTGAACATCTTCTGTAATGACAACGACCTGCGGAAAGAAAATCGTTCCGGTGAATTTCAATGTTGTGAAGCCATAATTCGGAAATGAAGCATTTCCGGACACATGTTGTAATGAACTATTTTGATTGTCTACATGTGGGAAATACATGCCTGAAATTATGCCCCGTATTTTTTAAACACCCTGTAGAGGTGATTTGGTCTCCGAATATCTGCAGCTTCTATTTCATTGTTGACAGTAACTTTATAATATAGAACGGGCTGACTTTGGTATGAAATTCCTCGTCTTGTAGAACTGATATATAAAGCACTGTGTACTTTATGAAAATATCAAACACACAATCCCACTGCACATGTATCCTTAGATACGTAGGTACAATAAAAAAAAATCCCCCATCGTCCTTCTTATTGTGTCACATTAACAGTTGTTATTTTGAAAATGATTTCATTATACGTCCGAATTTGTTTTCAAAGCACTGGCTTCCCCCAACTTTTCCTTCCAGGCATTCGTAGAAACAAATTAACCAACTCCCTTACCAGAGCCGGCTTCACCACGCGCAGCGGGCCACCGCTTGTGTGTACAGACCTGCCCGCTGCCGTCTTTCCCAGTATTTCGAATTAGCTACCCTGCAGTTATATTGACTAAAGCATTCGAAGACCGAGATGGGCCTCCTAGTTCGCGTGAATCAACTCTATAAAAATTTTGGAATAGGAATTTTGTTTAAAAGTTGTCGTCAATTACTATTCGGTTACTATTCGGTTGAGAAGCTTTTATCATCCAGTCTGCTCTCAAAAAAAGGTGAAAGTTAGAATTTATAAAACAATTATATTACCGGTTGTTCTGTATGGTTCTGAAACTTGGACTCTCACTTTGAGAGAGAGGAACACAGGTTAAGGGTGTTTGAGAATAAGGTGATTAGGAAAATATTTGGGGCTAAAGGAATGAAGTTACAGGAGAATTGACAAAATTACATAACGCAAAACTTCATGCATCTTATTCTTCACCTGACATAATTAGGAACATTAAATCCAGACGTTTGAGATGGGCAGGGCATGTAATATGTATGGGCGAATCCAGAAATGCGTATAGAGTGTTAGTTGTGAGGCTGGAGGGAAAAAGATCTTTGGGAAGGCCAATACGTAGATGGGAGTATAATATTCAAATGTATTTGAGGGAGGTGGATATGATGGTAGAGACTGCTCAGGATAGGGACCGATGGCGGGCTTAGGACTATGTGAGGGCTGCAGTGAACCTCCGGGTTCCTTAAAAGCCACAATAAGTACGAATAAATTAATCCAACAACAATATTATTGTTGTTGTTTAGTCAACTGTCCGAAGACAGGTATTGTGGATCGCGACAAGGACAATTTGGCTGTGAGATAACTGCGCATGCACGGACTTGGTTAATAAAAACCTAAATTAATCAAACCTAACCTTTGTATTTGCAAGATGTGTAACCGGAGCACGAAGGAAACTTTTTGGTTTGATCTGGAATATGCACGCGAAAATTAATCCAGATAAGGATCGCTCTGGCACTGCATGAGAGGTCCGCGCATACGCTACCTCAAAACTGTTCCTGTCGCGAGCCCCTCCTTCGTGGAAGGAAAGGAGAATACATACACTCGTTGTGCATAACTAGATATTTCGAAGTGACGTTGTGGTCGGACGTTGTACTTATGAGAAAATATCGGTGATAAGAAATTAATCAATGTGCCGAAAATAAGTGTGTAAGCTACAAATTATAATTACTTGTACAGGAGTTTGGTTGACAGTATTTTCTAGTGGTAGGAAAATAATTAAATGCGGTAATCTAAAAATCAGTGGAGTTCAAACACGGTTCACACAACAGCATTTAAACTCTAAAAGACAACCACACTCAACTTCATTATTTCCAAGTAATCAATATGATTTGTTTTATGCCATGCTTTTGTTCGTACTTATATCCCATTTCCAAAACTTGGAAATTCTTGCATAAATAATTCCCAGAAAAATACACAAACAGGAAATCGCCAAGTGATTTGACATTATTGATGAATTATTTCGATATTGCTATAAAAAAGCGATACATTACATAAGGAAAATGATAGCAGATAACAAAATTTTTATCTCATTGGCCGAAACCAAAGATTCTGCAAATAGGTTGGTAGCAAATTCCATAGAGTTCATTATGAACATAATCAATATTGCACTATTCATATTAATATAGAATTTTCTCACAATCAGAGAAAAATAATTATGATTCTTTATATCATTCATATTTTTAAATAGTCAGTGAAAGAATGATAAGTTTTATTAATTATCTTATTTTGGTTTGTGATAAATAATGTACCTATGTTTTTGTTATATCTTTATGTTATACTTTTTTACTTACTTCAATAGAAAATGAATATAACGAACGTATTGTGAGTGTATTTCATGTATGGATTGCGGGTTAAACTCTCAATATGGCGACAAAGATTCCTTAAATATAAATTTCACATACACGTCAATTAATTTTAAATTTGTGTTATGTACAGAGTGGACACAGAGTTCCGTTATCCCCTATAAATACCTCAAATATACACACTATTTATGTAATTTCAGTCATACATCCATTTTACATTAACTGTGTCTCCTAACCAAAGGGTCAGTATGTCCCTCGTCATTCTCCTCACACAAACTAATCCGTCGTCAGGTTCGGTATGACATTCGCCTCAGCATTGCTGCTGTAATCTGTTGGAAAGCACGTCGCATGTCGTCCATCAATTCATCAATGGTGACGTACCGTTCCTATGCAACAATGCTCTTGATGGAACTCCACAGCGCATTGTCACAGGTTGTGAGGTCAGGACTGCGAGATGGACAGTCGAGAGGAGCTGGTAAGATGGGTGATCCACGCCCAATCCAGCGTTGTCAAAACCTTAGGACACACAGTTAATGTAAAGTGGATGTGTGTCCGTATTATGACCGGAATTACATAAATAGCGTCTAGGCCTATATTTGAGGTATTTATAGGGGGTAACGGGACTTTGTGTCCATCTTGTACTATGCTTCTTTACCTGACCACCCATTCTGTTCGCCGTGACGTATTTGTAAACGTCGCTTCGGTTCGTTCGAAGCGATCTGATCTGAACGTTATTGAGACCTGTGTTTAGAAGAGATTTCAAATCCGGTTGCAATTAACTTGCGTTAAGTGCATAAAAAGGCCGCAGTTTAATAGTCACTTTTGTCCTCACTCTTGCTACAATTATATGAGACAGCATCACACATCCACATGTCATATGGGTCAGCATGGCGCACAACCATAGCTTGAGACAACATAGAAAATCACAATAAGAAGGGAACACGCCAAGCTATTTGTAAGAGATAAATTTTCTTATATAGTACTGATCTGATGGATTTGTAATCAGATATGCTAATATATGAGCCACAGTGGATGATTCATTCCCTTTAAATCCTATTTGGTATTGATTAAAAGTAAATACATTTTGAGGTTGTAGTGGTTTGTGGTTTACCCTCTATTATACAGATTTAAATAAACAATGTTTCATTTTGTGTCTTTTTCAATTAAAATTGAACCAGATGGAAGGTTTTGATATAAAAGCGTAGTTTGATACTTTGTAGCATCATTTTATGCATATTATTAATTACACAGGTAGTTGATTGCCGGTGCAGACGAGACAGGAAATGGATAACGTTGAATGCTGTTTACAAATGCATCGCTCTTCACTCCGTTTCTACTTAATTGCATGACTTTCATTAATTCTTACAAAACTCATCTTTCAACATAAAAATGAGACAAAATAGTTTCCGAGTAAGTGCAGTTTTAACGCACAGCTGGTGGGTTCGAAACATTGTCAATGTCACATCGTATGTTTTCTGGGAATGTTTTAATCCCAGGTCAGTGGAATGTAAGAAAAGGAAGGAAAGGAAGCGTAACGGAATAAAATAACTGTGGATGAAAGGGGAAACATAAAAGGAATAGAAAGAGGAAATGAAGATGATTGAAAATGAAGACGAAGAAAAACGATTGCGAAAAAAGAGAGAATGAAGACGGAAAGCAAAGAATAATGAAGGAAAAATCAACGAAGAGATATGGAAGAATGCAGAGAAGGGAGAATGAAGAACGAGGTAAAGGGACAAGGAAGATTGTGGTAGAGTGACTAGGAAGGATTTAGAGAAGGGAGAAGATGAAAACAAAGAAGAGAAATGGAAGAAAATGCAGGTAAACGGAAGAAAACAAAGAAGGGGAAAGGAAGAAAACAAAGATGGCGAAAAGAAGAAAACAAAGACGATGAAAGGAAGAAAACAAAGAAAGGAAAGAAAGAAAACAAAGACGATGAAGGGAAGAAAACAAAGAAGGGAAAGGAAGAAAACAAAGATGGCGAAAAGAAGAAAACAAAGACGATGAAAGGAAGAAAACAAAGAAAGGAAAGAAAGAAAACAAAGACGATGAAGGGAAGAAAACAAAGAAGGGAAAGGAAGAAAACAAAGACGATGAAAGGAAGAAAACAAAGACGATGAAGGGAAGGAAACAAAGAAGGGAAAGGAAAAAAAAACAAAGATGGGGAAAGAAAGAAAACAAAGATGGGGAAAGGAAGGAAACAAAGAAGGGGAAGGAAGAAAACAAAGATGGGAAAGGAAGAAAACAAAGACGGGGAAAGGAAGAAAACAACGCAGGTAAAAGGAAGAAAACAAAGACGGAGGAAAGGAAGAAAACAAAGATGGGGATAGGAAGAAAACAAAGTTGGGGAAAAGAAGAAAAGAAAGAAGGGAAAAGGAAGAAAACCTGGTAAAAGGAAGAAAATAAAGACGGGGAAAGGAAGAAAACAAAGAAGGGAAATGGAAGAAAACAACCCAGGTAAAAGGAAGAAAACGAAAAGGGGAAAGGAAAAAAACTAAGATGGAGAAAGGAAGAAAACAAAGAAGGGAAATGAAAGAAAACAACCAAGGCAAAAGGAAGAAAACAAAAATGGGAGAGGAAGAAAAGTAAGATGTAGAAAAGTAAGATGTGGAAAAGAAGAAAACAAAGAAGGGAAAAGTAAGAAAACAGAGATGGAGAAAGGAAGAAAACAAAGAAGGGAAAAGGAAGGAAACAAAGATGGAGAAAGGAAGAAAACAAAGAAGGAAAAAGGAAGAAAACGAATAGAAAAGGAAGAAAACAAAGACGGGGGAAAGGAAGAAGATTATCTTAATGTGTCGAAGTAATTTCGGCGGTTTAGAGATATGTGCCATGTACAGAATTTCTTATTACAAATTTTGAAATGCAATAATTTAATCAGGACTGTGGCTTACTGAGAAACTCTTACCTCTCTTCTTACGAACTGCTCGGATCGCCTTCCCCATCAAGAGATTATAAAATTTGTCAGTTATGCATATTAAAGGTAGTGAACTGAATATAAATGGCCTCATTTTATGAATTGATTGTAAAACAGTTCGAACTGTCGCGTCACGTAACACTCAACAACACCTACATTTTCTATAAAATTCTGTCGTGACTCTAAACAGTGTTATTAAATTTTCTCTTTACTTAAATATAGAGAAAATTGGCCTAGCTCATAATCAGCAGGGCCTGTTCCGTGTCAAAAGTAGTTCTATATTCGTAGAGGTGGTCTTCTTCGTCCTGGGCCCATTCCACAAAAATATGGAGTAATAATTCATAAATCACTGATAGATACTGGGAAGTATTGCGTATATTTTTCTGCTGATCTCATAATTTATCAAAGTTCTATATGGACTTCATTGATAGCTCTGCTTGGAGCAACACAAGGTATAAATGGAAACGTACTTATTTACAAATAGAACTCGGACGTTCATTGTCGCCCTCACATAAGCCCGCCATCGGTCCCTTTCTTGAGCAAGATTAATCCAGTCCTTACCATCATATCCCACCTCCCTCGAATCAATTTTAATATTATTTTCCGATCTATGTCTCGGCCTCCCCAAAAGTCTTTTTCCCTCCCGCCTCCCAACTAACACTCTGGGTTGTATACATGGAAACACTCTTAAATAAATGTAATATTAATATGTCTCATAATGTTCTTTACATTGCATTAATGTTACTAAGACTGGGATAGTTGGGTTAGGTGTGTGTAATATTGTACTAAGTTTTACGGTGCTAATACACGACAGTAGGCAGCTATAGTGGTGGTTCACGTAAGATTAGTATAAAGTAAAAAGGCTCAGACTATATTGAAAAGCTTAAAACTTGAAACTTTATTGTAAAGAATCTCTAAATTTTGTCCCTTACTTACTTATGGCTTTTAAGGAACCAGGAGGTTCATTGCCGCCCTCACATAAGCCCGCCATCGGTCCCTGTCCTAAGCAATATTAATCCAGTCTCTACCATCATATCCCACCTCCCTTAAATCTATTTTAATATTATCTTCCCATCTACGTCTCGGCCTCCCCAAAGGTTTTCTTTCCCTCCGACAACCCAACTAACACTCTATATACATTTCTGGATTCGCCCCTACTTGCTGCATGCCCTGCCCATCTCAAACGTCTGGATTTAATATTCGTAATTATGTCAGGTGAAGTATACAATGCGTGCAGATCTTCGTTATGTAACTTTCTCCAATCTCCTGTAAATCAAATATTTTCCTAAGCACCTTATTCTCGAACAGTCGTAGCCAAATTTTGCCCCTACTTATGAAAAATGAAAAGTGGCAACCCTTTTTGTCTGGCTCATGGTACGTGAAATTCTGATATTAAAAGTCGAAGTTTTCAACTAATTTTCTTAACAATACCCGTATGTTTAAATCTCGTTTCACTCTGATGATTACACACTTCTGTATTATATGTTTCGGTATTAGTTATATATGAGGGGCTCACAACCAGAGTGGACCAAGTCCACCAGTGATCAGTTTGTGGATTAATACAATCTCGGATGATGAAAACTTAGATTTATTCATTGCCATAACATACAGAGTCCATAACTCATTTGTTACTCCACAGAAGGCAGCATTTCCTATGGAAGGTGAAGGTTGCTAAGCGTGAGCCAGGAACTTTAAGACTCAATATCTCAGAACTATTCCAGATGGACTTGGTCCACTCTGGTTGTGAACCCCTCATATAGCATGTGCCATAACTTAACTCTGTCTACTCTATTGAGTGATATTCGTGTCATTGATAATTGCTTATACATTATAATATATTAATTGCCATTGAATTAGTAACTATTTGAACTGCACCCCTCCCCCAAATTATTCAGCCCAGGGATGCTGTTACACACTAAGCTGTTGGACGCGGCATGACAAACGGATCTTGTGTGTATATAGCTTGTGCCCAGTGTACCATTTGACTCAACAGAATCAAGAGAAATGATACGCTATCCTGCATCTCTGAGCGTGCGCACATGGCCACATCCGGGCCGTCTGCACGGCACGGTAAACAGCCTCTGGGCGCTAGCGGCCGCTTGTCACAACATGCACATAGTAGTGGCCTTGTTTCCACCACATAACACACATTCTAGTAGTGCTTCCATGCACACCACTACGGACACGAGATGCTGGCGAGTGTTGAAGTAGCGCTAGGCAGAAGTGGAGGGTGGCAGAAAAATTAATATTTCTTCCTCTGCCCCTACTGATTTGTTGTTATCTTCTTTGTTAATCGACAATGAAAGACATTAACTTCCACGTCTACTGTTCTCCAACCAGGAGATCAACCGTGAAAGGAATGTGCTTACTATTGCGTCGTCTATTGGAACGAAGTAGATAAATAATATTACCAGTTTAACGCCAGTTTAAAAATCCATGCGCTCTCCTGCATATGTCACTTCCTGTATGAAGAGATTAAAAGACCAGGAGATTAACTGTGATCTAATTTTGTAACTAGGGTAGTATCAATATGTCTGTATCAATGTTATGGTTTGTGCTGTGAGAGCTAGCCAATAGAGATAAGAGTACCCACGTGTGTGACCTTATGACATCTTATCACATCAACATTCATTCACAGTATTACCCTCCTTCGTCTCATCCGGCGGAGACTTTCTCGTGGTTGGAGCACAGTACTGTTGCCATTACTCACTACTATATCACTGAATATAACCCACACTAGACATAGGCCAAATGGGGTGAATGAAGAGAAGATAACGGACTTCACGTATGAGCAGAATGAAGTGTCCGCCAGTGGACAAAACTTCAGGTGATATTATCGTTTTGTTCGAAACTGTCTGGGACAGTCCGTGGTTGATAGAAACGACTGTCTGGTGGAGTATGCCGCAGCCTTAAAAAAAAAAAAAAAAAAAAAAAACCTTTTTGGAACATATGACGAAGGATCGGTGGAGCGGAGAAAAATTCTCTACGACACCGTGATTCGAATTCGGGTTTTCAGCTCTACGTGCTGACGCTCTATCCACTAAGCCAATTCCAATTCCGATGCCGGATTGAATCCTCTCAGTTTAAGCTCCACCTCTTAGTTTCCCTTTTAGTGACCAACCCTCATGCACTGTGTCACAGATGTGTGACCGTCGCACAATGTCCAACACACTATGTGCAGGGTGCACTCATTACGAGCGGATAGAGCGTCAGCACGTAGAGCTGAAAACCCGGGTTCTAATCCCGGTGACAGACAGAATTTTTCTCCGCTCCACCGATCCTTCATCATACAACGCAGAATTCCTGCACGGAAATATCATATGTACTTCGGTACATCGCAATAATATGATAAGCGTATATAATCACATGGTGATTTAAGACGGCGCTCATTCCGTCGGTTCCCGGCCACTTAGTCACTCGTAATGAGTGCACCTCTGGACATTAGTGTGTTGGACATTGTGCCACGGTCACACATCTGTGAGGGTTGGCCACTAAAATAGAATAAGTGAGAGGATTCAATCCGGCATCGGAATTGGAATCCGGTGTGGCTTAGTGGATAGAACGTCAGCACGCAGAGCTGGAAACCTGCGTTCGAATCCCTGTGCCGGAGAGAATTTTTCTCCGCTCCCCCGGTCCTTCATCATATGATAACGCAGAATTCCTGAACGGAAATATCATATGTACAGTACATCGCAATAATTTTTAGAACAGTCACATTGTTGCAGTGCTCAGAAGTATTCCAAGTGGTCAAATTGAAATAGTAGGTGACTATCCGGTCTTTTCACGTGTTTCTTAATACTGTCGCTCGTACTTTATAATAATAATAATAATAATAATAATAATAATAATAATAATAATAATAATAATAATGATAATACTATTAATAATATTATTATTAATATTGAGTTTGGACTTCTCCACATGGATTGACACATAACCAGGTAGATCACATCTTGATAGATAAAAGAAGACATACTAGTACAGTAGACATTCAAACCTTCAGGGTAATTCTGTAATTCTGACCATTATTTGGTAATTGAAGAACTTAGAGAAAGACTATCAGTAGCCAAGCGAGTAGAGCAACAAGTTAATATTAGAAAATTCAATATTCCGAAATTAAAGGACGAAGAAACTAAGCAACATTATCAGGTCGAATTTCAAATAAGTTTGTCATATTAGCAAGTTCCGACGAAGTTAAGGAAGAGTTAGAAGTTAATAGTGCGTGGGAAAATATCCGAGATAATACCAAAATTGCAGCTGAGCAGAGCATAGGTTAATATGAAACTAAGAAAAAGAAACCGTGGTATGATGAAGATTGTTGCATGGTAGTAGAAAGAAGGAAAGAGGCATAATTGAAATCCTTACAGGATCCAGTTGAGGCGAATAGAGATAATTATTGCAATGAAAGACGGGAAGCAAATCGTACACTTAGGAATAAAAAGAGAGATTACTTGAAGGAAAAATTGAATGAGGTAGAAACAAATAGTAAAATATGGAAAATGCCTGTTATTATTCGGTTGAGAAGCTTTTATCATCCAGTCTGCTGTCAAAATATCTCAATGTCAGAATTTATAAAACAGTTTTATTACCGGTTGTTCTTTATGCTTGTGAAACTTGGACTCTCACTTTGGGAGAGGAACGTAGGTTAAGGGATTTTGGGAATAAGGTGGTTAGGAAAATATTTGGGGCTAAGAGGAATGAAGTTACAGGAGAATGGAGTAAGTTACATAACACAGAACTGCACGCATTGTATTCTTCACCTGACATAATTAGGAACATTAAATCCAGACGTTTGAGATAGGCAGGGCATGTAGCACGTATGGATGAATCCAGAAATGCATATAGAGCGTTAGTTGGGAGGCCGGAGGGAAAAGACCTTTGAGGAGGCCGAGACGTAGATGGGAAAATAATATTAAAATGGATTTGAGGGAGGTGGGATATGATGGTAGAGACTGGATTAATCTTGCTCAGGATAGGGACCAATGGCGGGCTTATGTGAGGGCGGCATTGAACCTCCGGGTTCTTTAAAAGCCAGTAAGTAAGTATATTATTAATGTATTGTCAATATTTTTTCATACATTTCAGCGTTCCAATTTCCAAGAACCTATATGATAGGAAATTAATGTTATACTTTGCTGCTTGAAATTCAGCATCAGCCAATTATAAATGTTTAGTCACAAACTTCGTACATGAGTCACAGCAAAGACAGTACCTCAACAGATAAACGATCACCTGCATCATCATCCTTCAAGACTGGACCTTACATTGCGTCCCACGAACCACAGTGTGACTACCTGGTGTGGTCCGATATCCAATAAAACTGCATTAGTACCAAGAGCTCCACCTTACAGCCCTGAGGGCCACTCCGCCACAACCTCCAGCCTCTAATGGACCGCGCGCGGTAGAGTCCATCTTGCCGCCCACCTTCGCTTTTCTACCGATTGAGGCCAGCGAGCGTAATGCTATCAGGAATGCAGAGTTTCATGCGAATTCAATTCACATGTCTACGCAAAAGTCATTTATTTCAAATATTGACATTATTTTACTCACGTTTCTACCAAATTGTCATTGCGTGGGGTTTCACTGATGTGCTAAAATTAGTGCTGTTGATCGATCAAAATATTTAATCGATTAACTATTTGAATTTAATCGATTAATCGAGTTTTGATCGAGTTGAAAAATGTTTTAATATACTGTAATACACAATTATTTTTAAATTTAACTTGTTTCCGGTGATAAGCATAAGTATTAAATGTTGTATATCTGTATATATTGTATCGTTATGTTACAGAACAACTATTTTAATTACTTACTAACGTATTTATTATGAGCCTTAGTCTATAATTTATTGTGTCAATTTGTCTGGGAATTTTTGAGACAAACATAAAGAACAAAAAGTATGAAGAGTGAAGACTCACCTAGTTAATACTGCTTCATCCATGATTTTAAACATGTGAGTGGATGCACGTGCTCCGAATTAAATGCCGCTCTACGTTTAGTAACAATATTCAATTTAAATCCAAACGTTTCACCGAGTTTACCTCTCAGATTCTCAGATGACATAATAGAGTTTACACCTTTCACAAGCCACAGAAAACTGATTTTTTTTTCTTTATCAAATTAACCCCACAACCTTCATATACAAACTCAGTACAGAAACTGCAACTGCAAAAGTACAGCGATCGAAACAGAAGACTGGCCCCTATTGTAATCGAATAACCAGATTTTAGAAAGAGAAGAAGGTAGCTATGCTCTCACTTGCACAAAGTGTAGACATGACTATTTTATAAGGGATGAGGGAGACGAATCCTAGAAAAGTATGTATTTCATATGCTAGGAAGATGAGCTGACAACAAGGTGGAAGTTTTCTTGAAAAACCATAAAACTTAATAAGAGTTTCGCATTGTGTTTCTACTTTCAAGAGAGATAGACTAGGTCACTGTCCTCACATCTCCATCTCTTTATGAAGTGTTTGTGCAAAGATACCTATGCTACCTGGTTTACAGTTAGAAAATAACAGTATTATCGTGCTTTTAAGTAAGCAATTTTCGAGAAAGAAATATTGTGGAATTTTTAGTATGAGTTTGTATTAACAAAATTGCAATTAATGTTAACTAAAACCGATTAATTTTAATCGACCCTATTATTCGATTAAATAGTTTGATCGATTAATCTTACAACAGAAATTGATAAGTTAATCGATTAAATCCGACAACACTAGCTAAAATCCTAAAAGTTTAATAGGAGAGATTATTGTGAAAACACCTGCTACAAAGAATTGTTTTTTTTTTGTAGGTTATTTTACGACGCTGTATCAACATCTGAGGCAAAGAATTGTGTAGAGTAGGTTTATTATTATTAATATTATTATTATTATTATTATTATTATAATTATTATTATTACCATCAATCATCACATCATTACGTTTAATCCATACCAAGATAAATGTTATTACCAGGCTTAGGATCCGAGACAACTTAAGAATGAAGTGAAGTTACAGTGCATTGGAGTACAGATGGAGTGGTGTGGCGCGTTGAGTTCTGTTTACTTGTGCGATAGTGTACAATCCGGTTCGTGATTAGAGCTACAGTATTCTTCCGTCTCTCCCTACGATACCAACTCATGCCAATACAATGCATTTTCAATTAATAGTGAATAGTTTTTTTCGAACTAGTTGCAAGTATGTACACGGTTGTTCATTGTAACGATAACACCTTCAACGTCGCTGAGGGACATGAAAACTTGTGAGGTATATATCCTACTTCATATTCCACCGCTACTAGATTGTACTGTTAACAGTAGAATATAACGCAGCAAATTGACGTGTTGTTTACATTCACAGTATGTCTGTCTACTATGTTCAAGGAACTCTATAGTCAAGTTATGCGTACGTTGGTTGCTAATGTGTCTCGGATCTTAAGCATGGTTATTACATAGATCTATATGGTATCTTTTTCTGAAAAAGGTTTTTGGATTATAGTTTTTGAGGAAAATAACTGAATCATAAAAACAAATTCATAGACAATACTGTACAAACAATAGGATACATTTGGTATAGGCCTAATACCAAATAATAATACATATTCTTTATATGCCATTATAGTTACGAAATTTTATGTTTTAGTTTGCGATACCAAGTTTCCCTGCAGAAATCTTCCAAATAAATTTCATAAATTAGAAATGAATATTTATGTTATCGATAACCTGTTATAAGCGAATTTACTTTGTGGTTCCAAATTTTAATTCTAATATTTCTTCGTTTCTTACAATGTTTCTATCAGATATAATACAGCAACACCTATTATGAAGTGTGTTCCATATATTTTTACAAGAGCAATACCATTTCTTTTGTTATAGGATCAGTCGATAGATGACAGTTTTCAAATGAAATGTCTATCAAATGAAATGATTACGTCTCGTGAGCAGAATATTCTACGAAATGGAAATATAAAGATTGGAAATTTATCCTTTGAAGAGGTGAAAAAATTCAAATACCTTGGAGCAACAGTAACAAATATAAATTACACTCGGGAGGAAATTAAGCGCAGAATATGGGAAATGCGTGTTATTATTCGGTTGAGAAGCTTTTATCATCCAGTCTGCTCTCAAAAAAAGCTGAAAGTAAGAATTTACAGTATAAAACAATTATATTACCAGTTCTTCTGCATGGTTCTGAAATTTGGTCTATCACTTTAAGAGAGGAACAGAGGCTAAGGGTATTTGAATAAGGTTCTTAGGAAAATATTAGGGGCTAAGAGGGATGAAATTACAGGAGAATGAAGAAAATTACACAACAAAGAACTGCAAGTATTTTATTCTTTACCTACTTACTTACTTACTTACTGGTTTTTAAAGAACCAGGAGGTTCATTGCCGCCCTCACATAAGCCCGCCATTGGTCCCTATCCTGAGCAAGATTAATTCAGTCTCTATCATCATATCCCACCTCCCACAAATCTATTTTCATATTATCTTCCCATCTACGTCTCGGCCTCCCCAAAGGTCGTTTTCCCTCACGATTCCCAACTAACACTCTATATGCATTTCTGGATTCACCCATACGTGCTACATGCCCCGCCCATCCCAAACGTCTGGATTTAATGTTCCTAATTATGTCAGGTGAAGAATACAATGCGTGCAGTTCTGTGTTATGTAACTTACTCCATTCTCCTGTAACTTCATCCCTCTTAGCCCCAAATATTTTCCTAACCACCTTATTCTCAAACACCTTTAACCTATGTTCCTCTCTCAAAGTGAGAGTCCAAGTTTCACAACCATAAAGAACAACCAGTAATATAACTATAAATTCTAACATTCAGATTTTTTGACAGCAAACTGGATGATAAAAGCTTCTCAACCGAATAATAATAGGCATTTCCCATATTTATTCTATGTTTAATTTCCTCCCGAGTATAATTTATATTTGTTACTTTTGCTGCCAGGTATTTGAATTTTTCCACCCCTTTAAAGGAAGAATTTCCAATTTTTATATTTCCATTTCGTACAATATTCTGGTCACGAGGCATTTACTTCCAAACCTATTTCTTTACTTGCTTCTAGTAAAATTTCCGTGTTTTCCCTAATCGTTTGTCCATTTTCTCCTAACATATTCACGTCATCCACATAGGCAGGCAGTTGATTCTTTATCTATATAATTAAAAATATTAAATCCAGACGTTTGAGTTGAGCAGGACATGTAGCATTAATGGGCGAATCCAGAAACACATATAGAGTGTTAGTTGGGAGACCAAAGGGAAAAAGACCTTTGGGGAAGCCAAGATGTAGATGGGAGATAATATAAAATTGGATTTAAGGGAGTTGGAATATGATGGTAGAGACTGGATTAATCTTGCTCAGGATAGGGACCAATGGCGGGCTTATGTGAGGGCGGGTTCCTTAAAAGCCATAATCTAACTATTAAAGGAAATGATGTCATATGCTGATAATATAACAGTCGACGGAGGGGACTGGCCTACGGACGAGGAGGGATTACCTGCTCGAAATCTGGGTAAGCAGTGAACCTTAGTATAGTCAGCCTGCTCTAGATAAATCAAAACCTCTAGTGTGATTACTGTTTATACAGTTAAGTTACTCATCCTGTGTGCGTATGTAGAAGGCTAAACATTTAAGCATATCTTTTCGCAGTATGGGATGTAACTTGAATAGTCTGTTCAAGCCAGATCTAGGGTTCGTATCTCACTTCGATCACGGATGTTCAATAGTTATCCATGTGATTCCTCGTGCTGTTACTGCAGCTGACGTCACGTCACAGTAATCCCTCCGCATGTCCGTCCAGTGTTACACTCTGAAAACAGCCATGAAATGAGAATCGTCACCGGAGCACATCGCAGAGTAGCCTGCATTTCAAACGACATTTCTGTCGCCTCTGCCATTTGTCAGAGCACACTTGAAATCTCTGTTCTTGTTAATTCTGTGATTAAGTCCTATGAACTTTTTGCAAGAGTATTCTTTTAGCTGCAGTAAATCAAGGACAGAGGGAAGGAAGCAGAATGTAGACTAATAATGATGAAAGGAAGGGAAACGAGTGGAGGGCGGGGAGGGGGGAATATAGACGATTTGCTATTCAGGTCATCCTCCCCTCATCTATATCAAGTTATTACTGCTCCATTTTACAGGATTATTTGCTCGTAACTACATGACTACTTCTTTAAGTTAGTTGGAATTTACAGCCAGCGGTGCAAGCTTTACAGCCACTCACCCTTAATGGGGGAGAAGCACTGGTAGGTTTTAAATTCGGACGTCTATAAAGATTGCAAAATGGTCAGAAACGACTGCTTAACATGATTGATGTTCGGATAAAGTCTCGGCCATTTTTCACATCTGTAATTCGTGTACGAATTGCAATATATTCCTCATATAGAATGCTGGCTGCAAGATGATGATAAGCCACACTTTCATAGAAATCAAGAATTCAGCATACTTAGACTACATAAAGTATAAAATGTGTCACACTACTCTAAACTATTTCAAATTCGCACCACTTACATCGTTTGATGTCGAAAGAATATTTTCTTAGTACACTTGATCAAAATGAAAGTGGCCGGCGTTTGAGAGACAAGGTTCCGCGAGCGCTCGGAACAGCCAGGCTTTGTTCAAAAGATTGCGTATATTCTTCTAGTAGTTATAATGGGGAACAAAACTATTAATCACTAAAATCTTCCGAGAAAATAATTCATATACCGGTACGAGATTTATTTAGTAGGTTATTTTACGACGCTTTATCAACATCTTAAGTTATTTAGCGTCTGAATGAGATGTGGGTGATAATGCCGATGAAATGAGTCCGAGGCCCAACACCGAAAGTTACCCAGCATTTGCTCATATTGGGTTGAGGGAAAATCCCGGAAAAACCTCAACCAAGTTTTTTTTTTTAATTTTAGTAGGTTATTTTACGACGCTTTATCAACATATTAGGTTATTTAGCGTCTGAATGAGATGAAGGTGATAATGCCTGTGAAATGAGTCCGGGGTCCAACACCGAAAGTTACCCAGCATTTGCTCATATTGGGTTGAGGGAAAATCCCGGAAAAACCTCAACCAACTAACTTGCTCCGGTCGGGAATCGAACCCGGGCTGCCTGGTTTCGCAGCAGACGCGCTAACCGTTACTCCACAGGTATAGACTATATGAAATTTAAAACAGACAGATCGTTCAAAGTGTTTAAACAGTGAATATTGTAACACAAACACTATATACTGTATAACAGGTTCTCCAGTGGAGTATGACAATTGCTCGTTACAATGCCATTCTGAATGCAATAAAACTCTTAGCGTAGTTTGTAGAGCGATAGCTAAGAGTTCGTGAGGTTATAGGCTAAGTTCAAATCATTCTGGTGTTACTAAACTATTTTTTTAAATGCATTAGTGAAAATATAACAGATTTTCGTCATTTTTTATCCTTAGAATACTTTTCGCTTTATTATTTGTTTCGTGTAAATAGAAACTTTTGACGCTAGATGGAAATAACACTAAAGACGACAATTAGGGGCTTTCATATTAACATACTGTGTTAATTATTTTATTAATCCCTGCTGCTTTGCATTCTTTTGTCTGAGTAGCATTCAGTAAATACGTTGAGTGTTAAATAATTGACAATAATTAATTTGCAAGTTGTGTTACAGGGAATATGATTATTATACTAATCTAAATCCGTGATCATCAGGGCCTAAGCGTTGTAGTAATTGTAAACAAGAAGAAGAACCATAATTCTTATGACAAAATATATTCTGATTTCCTGGAATTATAACCACAAATTTTCACCAATTTTCTAATTATCTGTAAGTAACATGAATTAACATAAGCAAAATTATTTGATTACAGCCTATTACACTAAAAGCCGTTGTAAAAATATAAAAGAAAGGACAAAACAAAACATTCTCTTCGGAGATTCGAAGCATGCTGTGGAGGTAGCCCAAATCAGCGCCTTGTATTATGGAGTTAACTAAAGCGGCGCACGGAGGTTCACGGTAGGATCTGAAGACCAGGATACAGGCTGAAGTGCAAGAAATCAACGAAACCCCAGGTTTATTGCAAAGTGTCATGAACAATTTTCGTGTAAGATTACAACAGATCATAAGGTACCAAGGGGAACACTTGAAATGTGTAATTTAAAAAAAATGAAGACATTCCAATAAATTGCATTATTCAAGATACATACTGTGTTATTATTTTAATTTTTAAACCATATAGTCCCTTTACAACAGTATGTATGTATGTATGTATGTATGTATGTATGTATGTATGTATGTATGTATGTATGTATGTATGTATGTATGTATGTATTCACACTGCAGTGGGTATATACCCGGTGGCAGTGGTAACTAATTACACTCAATAATGACAATAATAAACTTATTAATTAAAAATACAATTAATAACAATACTAATAATTAATACTAACAATAATTAATAATAATAATAACAACAACAACAACAACAGGGAATATACTAAATTAGATGAAACGATCCCTTAAAATAACATTTGAAATAAATCTAATTTGTATCTTAAAACTAAGATCGAATTAAAACCCACGAGTATGATATGTTCATATCTGCACAAGTACCTTTCAAATTACACTCATTTCGCTGTCAACTCACTCACTGCACTGGAACTACGACACATTTCACTTATTCTATCCTGATTTCACTAACACTTCAAAAACATTTCACTGTTCAAATACTATGCACTGCCACTATAAACTATAAAGCTTCACTGACAGGAACACGTTTCACTTACACAGCACACATCACTGACACTACATATTTCTTCACTGATACAACACACTTCACTGACACAACATAATTCTTCACTGATACAACACTTCAATAACAACATATCATTTACACCCTTTAAATACTGTGTATAATTACCGTCCATTAGTAAGGTCCTTAAGCCTATTTTAAATACATTTTTGGTTGTTGGTAAAGCCTTTAGTAAGTCTGCAGGTAAAGCATTCCAGTCCCTGATAGTACGATTGAGAAAATAAAACTTTCCAGTGTCCGTCCTCTGCCTTCTTTCCCTCAATTTATATGAGTGGTCGTTCCTTGAAGAGTAATTTGGTGGCTGCAACCTATTTTTTATTTCTCTCAAGGCAGGCTCACCTCTGTATGTTTGCAACAGTGCGCATAATCGAATTCGCGTTCTCCTGTCCGTGAGTTTGTCCCATTTAAATGGCGAATTTTTCCGACAACACTTAAGAGCCCGTTTTTTAATCTTTTCCAGTGTCGTAATATGTTCTAATCTGTAAGGATCCCAACATGCAGCACCATATTCCATTACTGGACGCACTAGTAATTTATATGCAATCTCTTTGGATTTATCAGAACCTTTTCTTAGTACCCTCATCACTGTTGAAACTCGTCAAAAGCAAATGGCGGACCCTGTATTAAAAGTTAAAATCATTATTCTACGAAAGCAATATTTAAAGGAGTATCATATTCTAAAAACGAAAACCAGCCTTTTGACAATCGCCTTTTTATAGTAGTCAATGACTGACAGCCCCTTTACATATGCACACTAGAATACGCTGTTGTTACTATTTCCACTATTATAAAGGATGTAGGTTTAGATTGATCCAACATATTTACACTATTACTCACTATTTGCAAAATAAGTAGGCTATAGTATTATTATAGTACATTTCATACGAGCGTCTTAATTACCATTATATGCAAGTTTCATACGACTTTTTATGCTCGACCATATTTCTAACTTGAAATTATTCATAAGTATTCATGTTATGGTTATCAAAGTGGGGAGCGGAACTGACCTGAATTGTGAGATGTGCGCAGACGCGAAAGTATTGATTTTTTCCGAGGCACGAATGTCATTGACCTTGATAAAATCTAGAGAATAACATGAACATTAGGCTAGATATAACCTGGAAATTGATTTAGAATTGAAAAACGAGATGACAAATTGATTTTTTTATATTATTTACAATTAACGCTAATTATTATAGTAACAGAACATAACCTTCTGCGACAATATTGGGTTTCCAGCCACCGTGACTTTTCGCTAATTGTCTTTCGAGTGCATATCCGAGAATAATCGATACTTGCGGTTTCATAATGGTACAATGGTGATTTCTCATTGGGTGAACAACTGAAGTATAATGAATAGGTGTACTTTAATGAGGTGCATTAAAGGGCTACTACCAGGTATATAATTACTACATTTCGGCATGGTCGAGCATAAAATAGAATATCTTGCATTACAATACACAACATTGTACATAAAAGTGTAAATAATTTCCGATCTGTATAGGCCTACATTATTTATGATAGTTTAAATAGTAAAAATAGCGTATTCTAGTGTACATAGTGTAAATAATATAAGTTGTAAATATTAGTGTAATTGTTAAAGTAGTCCATGTTTTGTTCTGCCCACTTCACTTGAAAACTGCAGTAATATTAACCTTGTAGCCGCGTGGAACAAAGTACGGTCTCAGAATCCTAACTTTCCTACATACTGGAAAATCCCTTTAGATTTCCATGTAGAATAACTGAGGTACCTCAACCTCGATTTCACGAGCTACCATAGCACCAGGGGAGAGCCCATGGTACATAGCACTACCACCAGCAACTAATGACTACTTACCGAAACAAGTCCGAAGTCCAACGCCGAAGCAATTCTGCGTCTGTTGCTTGAGGAAAAGCCTCCGAACAGGATTTGAACTCGGAACCGCCCATTTTACGGTCAGGCATGCTAACCGTTACTACACAGCGGTGGACTGAAAATCCCTTGTAGTCTGAACTTTCCCGCCACACCACACAATGTCGGGAATCGAACCCGGGTTTACTAGATATCTCGCGCTCTAGAAAACCATACTGCAGGGGCACCATATCGCATTAGTTGAGCTTCTATTTCTTTGAATTGGAATATATGGGCACGCTCATCGGATATCGGAATGATGTGTAGTTAATAGCATATGCAGCGATCTGTGAAGAGCAGATTGGAACGAACTAATAGCCCCGGCCCGGCGTGCGCTGCTGTCATTTAAGGTCCTGCGAAACTGACCGATGCCTCCATAGCGTCGCCGCTAAATGGGATTACACTCATTAGTTTAAAACATTTGTTTCGCTCGCTGACAGACAAGACGAAGCGTACGTGATAATTTTGGAACATGACTAATTTTAGAATTTCCAACCAGTTTGTTGTAGACACAATATTAATAAAAAGTTGATATACCACAAGTAACAATTATACCTCTTATTTTCGTATTATTTTAGCATACTTTTCCAGAATTAATAATACTTATCTACAGAATTACTCCATTTTCATTAGGATTCCAGTTCCAGTTTCTACTGTCTCTGGCCTGTAAATATACAGGGTGAACGAAAAATATGGAACCATATTAGCAAATTAAAATTAAGGTGACATTTAACATTTAATTTTTTAAGGTGACATATTTATTTAGCCTGACGAGTTACTTTCTTGGTTTGAATTGTAAATTATTTAAACATAGCGTGTAATAGGGCCTTAGACTAGAAAGTTTAGCTTAAATGTAGTTCTGTTTATAAGTATGCATAAGGGTGTAATTATTTGACTTGACTTTGTTTATATTGTGTATACCACTGCCACCGGGTGCATGCCCACTTGCAGTGTAAATACATACATACATACATACATACATACATACATACATACATACATACATACATACGTACGTACGTACGTACGTACATACATACATATAAATACAGTATCTTCCATATGCTTGATTTTCGATTGGTATAGGTGTTACCAGTACTGCGTGTTCAGTTCAAAGTGTGTCATGGCTGGCTATATGCCGTCATGTGGCTAGCCAACGAGCCTAGAGAATTCAATCTTCCTACACTTCCGCAAAGGCGTATTACCTATGTGCCAGAGAAGTTGCCTAGCAAGTACGGCGTTTATTCTGAAGAGTACGTACCGATACGTACGGTAACGCCGGTAGTGGCAGGAATGTGAACTGTTTGGAAACACGTACTGAGGTGAGTTTCTTTCTTACTGTCGGGATATGGGGAGAGGATTAAGACGATTTCTTACGTATTTGTTGACATTAACTTTCGTCGGTCAACATGAACACGGAGCATTTGATTTGTATTTTGGAATGTTGCCGTACGCAACCGATGATAACAAATACCCTGCGTACGACTTGCCCGCGCAAAACACAGTTCGAAAGAGGTTATGGCAGCACACAGACCGTACAGACCACCATCTGTTGCTACGACGTTCAAGTTATACTGTACACGTTCTCAACGCCTTGATTAATAGGCAACTTCTCTGACATAAAAGCTGAAACTCGCTTAAAATCGCTGACTTACAACAGTGACGTCATGACACACTTTGAAATGAACGCCTAGTATTTGTTAGACCAAATGCTCTAACAGTGACACATTCGATTCTAGCACTCAGCTATCTCAAAAGCCGTCATTTTGAATGCAACTTTGAGATTTTTAATGGCAAGGGAGTCATGTAGGTATTCAAAATCATGTGAAATTTAATGAAAAATCAATAGTGCAATCCGTTTTGAGATATCTCTAATCGTTTTCGTGATGCCAGATATGCTGAGTCGAGTGTGGGAAGAAATTGACTTCAGGTGGAATGTTTGCAGTATGACCAATGGCAGTCACATTGAACCATATTGAATGTTTATGTGTAAACTTGAGGTGTTCTGCTATTAAATTACATTAAAACCAAGTGTGTAAGTATTCCTAATAAATTTTCATAAACTTTAAACATTGTAGAACTCTTTTTGAATCACCCTGTGTGTGCATTTTTTTTTTTCATTTTATTGTGAATAAAAATTAAATCTGAAATCAGTCGTCGCAGGACTTAACAGAGTATACCTTTAGATAAACCCTAAGGAATTCAACAGTGCTATAATCTGAAAATCGAAAATTATGAACTTACTATATCTTACCTCTGAGGCAGAGAAATGGCAAATTCCAAACAAAATTGTTACAGAGGCCGTGTTTGCATGGAAAACGATATGCTACGGACCTATTCATCAACCTGTTAGTATTGCGTGTAACGTGAAAATAAGTAAATGTATTTAAAGTTAAGTGAGATGCCGTTAATATTTACATCTTGCTCTTTACTGATTGATTTTATGGTAGGCTATTTTTTTTGTATGGAGTGTGTCATTGTATGGGGCAGAAACATGGACATTACGACGAATTGAAGAGAAGCGAATAAAAGCATTTAAAATGGGGATATGGAGAAGAATGGAATGTGTGAAGTGGACAGACAGAATAAGAAATGAAGCTCTGTTGGAAAGAGTAGGTGAAGAAAGAATGATGCTGAAACTGATCAGAAAGAGGAAAAGGAATTGGTTGGGTCACTGGCTGAGAAGAATCTGCCTACTGAAAGATGCACTGGAAGGAATGGTGAACGGGAGAAGAATTCAGGGTAGAAGAAGATATCAGATCATAGACAACATTAAGATATATGGATCATATGAAGGAAGGCAGAAAATAGGAAAGATTGGAGAAAGCTGGATTTGCAGTGAAAGACCTGCTCTTGGGCAGAACACCAAATGAATGAATGAATATTTTTACTATAAATAAAAAAAAATAAATACCTGTATGTACCGGTATTTTCTTGTGTAGATAAGTATTACACATTATTAATCAAAATGAGTGGACTCTCTCTTTGAGAGAGGAAGAGAGATTAAGGATGTTTGAGAATAAGATTCTTAGGAAAATATTTAGAGTTAAGAGGGATGAAGTTACAGGAGAATGGAGAAAGTTACACAACGCAGAACTGCACGCATTGTATTCTTCACCTGACTTAATTAGGAACATTAAATCCAGACGTTTGAGACGGGCAGGGCATGTAGCACGTATGGGCGAATCTAGAAATGCATATAGAGTGTTAGTTGGGAGGCCGGAGGTGGAATATAATGATAGAGAGTGGATTAATCTTGCACAGAATAGGGACCGATGCCGGGCTTATGTGAGGGCGAGTTCCTTAAAAGCCGTAAGTAAGTACGTAATCAAAATGAGTATTTTTTTATGTTCTGAATGAAATACTTATATTCATATAGTCATAGTAATAAAATATCACCCTTATATTTTTTCTCATTGTTACATAGAACACTTTCTTCACGTATAAATCCGAATGTCAGTAATACTAGAATATATTCTCGATTACAATCCAACCAAGTCTTTTCCAGTACAAAATCTGCAGTTCCGCCCGTATGCTAAGAACTCAAGAACTAAACAATAAACAGAAAAGGTGAATCCCTGACTCAAACATCGTTTCTGAGGAGTGGGAAGAGACGAGCAGAAGAAAGAAACAACAATGTGGCTTTCAGTCTTGGCTAGAGTACACATCTGCAGTCTGATGTTGATAAAACGGTACACGGAGCGAGAGAAAAGACTGATGTAATGTCAGGCAGATGCAATGCATCCCGCCAGTCGCTTGTTTCATCTCACAAATAGAGAATCGCTTCGACATGTAAATTTACCGCAGAAACAGGATTTTTCTTTACTTGACCAAGATTTATTGCAGCCATAACTTCACACTTCTCTCCTTCACAAAAAGAACTGTAAAACCAAGATGATTCTAACTCAACATTTTCTACCACAATTGGATTTATTTATGTAGCGTTTTACTTTCTGTATATGAGGTCTTTCTTCACGTTGTAGCAATCTCTTCGCTTCTTTTTCACATTATACAGTGTGTAAACCTGGAACTCGCCTCCTTTGCATCAGTGACGGCCAGTGAGGCTTCTGGTGGTGGTGCCAATAATGAAAAAAGGTTGCACGCAAATCATCCTAGTGAGAGGTGATAATCACAGCTAACGTTTACATTATGTTAAATAAATCACATTAATTAAACCAGCTATTTTACCAGATATGCAGTTATTAATGCACCCAGTAACAGTTTATTGTTTATTGTTAATAAAATAACATTGACAGAAATACAATACATTTCCGAAACTAATAACGAAATTTACAAATATAGATAATACAACACTTTCCCAGTATTGTTAAGTCAAATACAAATAACTTTTATAACTGGTAAAATTACTGGCAAAAACACACGAGATGAACTATTTAAACAGGCCGATGAATCCAAGGCAGCAGCCTGAATAACACATGTTCATGTCCTGCACAGATCTCATGTATCGTTAACAAAAGCATCAATACTAGCAACAGTGTAGCGATATTTAGTTGCCGCAAAATAAAACAAATATTGCACAAAATTAACAAATAGTGTTATATATGAATATATATCTTTCCAAAAATAACAATGACTGACTATCTCTGCATTCAATATAGTTAAATGGATAATCATTTACACATTCAAATCCAAGTTGTGCGCATTAGTTTTGAATTGGTAACTTTACATTAAGATTTGGCGCGGAACTTTAACTTGTGTTTTCATGCAAGTCTGCGCTTGACGGTTCCCTGCTTAACATCTCAAACAATCCTGCCATCTAGCGAAATTTCTAGCGTTACTACGTTCTAGCGGGCGGAATGTTAACTACTGAGTCTAATTGAATTCGGCTCAGTGTCTGCCACAAGAAAGGCATATAAACTAGAATCAGTAGCCTTTTGTACAGTGTTATATGGACGTAGGCAGTGCCACACCGAACTGGCTCCAACGTTCGGAAAAATGCTGCAAGAGTGTGTCGCAATCTGTGCGCGCGCTCGTTCGTTCAGATGAAATACGAATAAAATGTGTAGAAATAAACAATTACAACTCCTTTTTTGGGATATTATTTTTTATTTCTTTCATTGGTGGTGCTTTGTATACATGCTTATATAACATCATTGATTACACAATATTCAACAGAGGACGGCGAAGTCCTCATATAAGAATATACGATTTTATCAATGTTAACAGTGATTCGAAAACTGTTGTTGAAATGGCCATAAAGTAATTAAAATATGGGCTCCTGCATATAACATGTCTAAAATTCAGGTAGTAGGCCATTGACGATACAAAAGAGGAGAATTCGGCCGGCACTGTGGATCGGGTCTCGACATACCTCAGATGGTAGGAGCACTCAGTGCGCCAAGCTGAGGGTCGAACGAATTTTTCTCCATTAATAAATATCTACATGATGACTACATAAAGTCATTGATTACACAATATTCAATAGAGGACGGCGAGGTCCTCGCATTAGAATATTATAAACAATTTTATTTGTTCATTGGTCTTCTGTATCACGCTAGAGTATTGTGGGCAAAGAAAGTGGGGAATTATTCACAATAAAGTAGGCCTACAGTATATACTTCATAATTGAAGAGTGAATTTCAACTTATCGTCTGTGTTTATTCTCTTGCGCAGTGTGGGTAATATTTTGGTAGTATAATAGGACGGGGCATTTCACATTGTCCTTCAGTCCTGTTTTATATCCCATCAGTAAGAATTTGCAGCTACATGTTTCTGCTTCGCTCAAGCTTTAGACTATTACTGGACCAAGGCCAGTGGAGTCCTGCAGCCCGGAGCCGTGGCGCTCCTGCTCCTGCGTTCGTAATACCGCATCGCGATAGTTCACATTACGCCCGGGCTCCACTCGCCTTGGTCGAGTAATATTGCACTTATCTGTTTACAAACTTTCATTATAGTCTCAAACTGATGTATGCGAAAGGTTTCCTTTCGATCTTCATTAGAGATTACAAGTATGAATTTTCTTATAGTATGTAGGCTATGCTTTACGTGTAACAGGCTTCGGGGTAGGGACACCTGATTGAAAGTAACAACTCACGTTAATACTTTAACGGTAGACATTGTCTACACTATGAATGTACTGTGTATACTGCATTTGTACAGGGTGAAATATATTTTGTGCCGTACTGTGACGAACTGTTTACATGTTGAGACACGAATTAACGACGCGCTCCATCTCACAGTCCACTCGACCAACACGACACTATCGCCGTGCGTTCTGAACTTCATGCATTTCTGTGCCCAGGGCCGAAGCCTGGTTATGACAGACTGTTTTAATTCGAGGATTGCATGTGTTTTCTCACTGTTTGTCGCCATCTTACAACTGCAGTGCTCCCGAGGCTAAGTGGAAACATATGCTTGCCCAGTAATTCAAACAAAACTTTGAGAGATACTTATTTATAACACCATATTTCTAATTTTACAGCCATTAAAATCATGAAACGGCTTCAATCATATGTAGACACCCCGTACGTATTAAAATTTGGTAAAGAACCTGCTTGAGTGGAAGAGAAGAATTAATAGTCTTAATTCTGCCGAGTTAAATAAAACGCATTATTATTATTATTATTATTATTATTATTATTATTATTATTATTATTATTATTATTATTATTATTATTATCTGCAGGTCAGTCTTTGTCAAATGCGTTTTCAATTCACTGTGGGCTAAAGTAAGGAGGTGCACTATCATCTTTACTTTTTAACTTTGCTCTAGAGTATGCCATTAGGAAAGTCCAGGATAACAGAGAGGGCTTGGAATTGAACGGGTTACATCAGCTGCTTGTCTATGCGGATGTCGTGAATATGTTAGGAGAAAATCCACAAACGATTAGAGAAAACAGGGGAATATTACTGGAAGCAAGTAAAGAGATAGGTTTGGAAGTAAATCCCGAAAAGACAAAGTATATGATTATGTCTTGCGACGGGAATAGTGTACGAAATGGAAATATAAAAATTGGAAATTTATCTTTTGAAGAGGTGGAGAAGTTCAAATATCTTGGAGCAACAGTAACAAATATAAATGATACTCGAAAGGAAATTAAACACAGAATAAATATGGGAAATGCTTGTTATTATTTCGTTGAGAAGCTTTTATCATCCAGTCTGCTGTCAAAAAATCTGAAAGTTAGAATTTATAAAACAGTTATATTACCGGTTGTTCTTTATGGTTGTGAAACTTGGACTCTCACTTTGAGAAAGGAACATAGTTTAAAGATGTCTGAGAATAAGGTACTTAGGAAAATATTTGGGGCTAAAAGGGATGAAGTTACAGGAGTATGGAGAAAGTTACACAACACAGAACTGCACGCATTGTATTCTTCACCTGACATAATTAGGAACATTAAATCCAGACGTTTGAGATGGGCAGGGCATGTAAGACGTATGGGCGAATCGAGAAATGCATATAGAGTGTTAGTTGGGAGGCCGGAGGGAAAAAGACCTTTAGGGAGGCCGAGACGTAGATGGGAAGATAATATTAAAATGGATTTGAGGGAGGTGGGATATGATGATAGAGAATGGATTAATCTTGCACAGGATAGGGACCAATGGCGGCTTATGTGAGGGCGGGATTGAACCTCCGGGTTCCTTAAAAGCCAGTAAGTGAGTAAGTAAGTATGTAAGTAAGTAAATATTATCTGCATATGTTGCAGAATATTACATAGGCTATATAAGTTATGCAATAACTAGGTATATTAGCGTATATATTATTTTCGGTAGTTTCAACATGTATCTTGACAACACATGCCTGGTGGCCATCTAGCGTTGAAGATTCGAGGTCTTTCATTTTGAAGCTACTAATCTTTCAGCCTGGATGTGACGGAAGTTCTCTTAAATCTTGCATATCTGTAAACGCTACTCGTACGTATATCGTTGTCGTCCTTCTCTTCCTTTGTCTTCAGCCCGCGTTTCGCTTATCTTTTCCAGTTTAATGTAATTATCACTTGTTTATTTTCAGCTCCTGTAGAAAGCTGTTAAGGTTTCAGATGCTGACATCTTACATCACTTTGCTGTTTGATAAACACGAACTGCGAAATGGGAGGCTCGGAAAATTCACTACCTCACCTCTGGAATAAAGAGGACATGAACATTTCCTTCAGTCTAGACACAGCCATTATACTGTTACTTTGGAATCGGTGTTAATGCTCTGCCTTATAGCACAGTTCGAAACACTATGACAACATTATACTACATTTTATTTTCCTGTAGTGAGGTCATGTTGTGCACGGCAAGAGCGTCGGGCTTCTAAGCCGAATACCCAAGTTCAAATCCCAGAGGTTTCAACTAAATCAGCAATGGGTAAACAAGACTTATTAAGAACTTTCTATCGACATAAACTGTGGATTAAATTATTACTCAAAAATTTACTTTAAAAATTTTACTTAAAAAATTTGGAACTAAATCCCGAAAAGACAAAGTATATGATTATGTCTCGTGACAAGAATATTGTACGAAATGGAAATATAGATATTGGAAATTTATTCTTCGAAAAGGTGGAAAAATTCAAATATCTTGGATCAACAGTAACAAATATAAATGACACTCGGGAGGAAATTAAATTCAGAATAAATATGGGAAATGCGTGTTATTATTCCGTTGAGAAGCTTTTGTCATATAGTCTGCTGTCAAAAAATCTGAAAGTTAGAATTTATAAAACAGTTATATTACCGGTTGTTCTGTACGGTTATGAAACTTGGATTCTCATTTTGAGAGGGTGTTTCAAAATAAGGTTCTTAGGAAAATATTTGGGACTAAGAGGGATGAAGTTATAGAAGAATGGAGAAAGTTACACAACACAGAACTGCACGCATTGTATTCTTCACGTGACATAATTAGGAACATTAAATCGAGACGTTCGAGATGGGCAGGGCATGTGGCACCTATGGGCAAATCCAGAAATGCTTATAGAGTGTTAGTTGGGAGGCCGAAGGGAAAAAGACCTTCGGAAAGGCCGAGACGTAGATGGGAGGATAAATAATATTAAAATGGATTTGAGGGAGGTAGGATATGATGATAGAGACTGGATTAATCTTGCACAGAATAGGGACCAACGGCGGGCTTATGTGAACCTCCGGATTCCTTAAAAGCCATTTGTAAGTAAGTAAGTAAGTATTATTATTATTATTATTATTATTATTATTATTATTATTATTACTATTATTAACATTATTATTATGATTATTATTATTATTATTATTATTATTATTATTATTATTATTATTATTTAATAGTTTGCTGTTATTCATAATTTATTACATTCGTTTCTTACATTTATCACACCAGAACCTTACAGCAAATTGTACTTACGGTATTAACATCCTAACGGAACATTGAATTGACAAATAACACAAGTGCAATATTTGCGGAATTTGAGATAAATAAATAACATTATTGCTCTCAAAGCGCTCTCCGACGTATTTTTAGATCCTTCTACTGCAGTCTGGAGTGCGTAGAGACATCTATATACAGGTGGCGCAGTCTGCAATGAAATCCATTATAATATAAAGCGAGTTGACACGTGACAACATTCTGACTCTCGCGATTGAAGCAGCCAGTCAGATGTTTTTCTCCACTACGCTCCTCCTTTTCTTCCTCTCTGCAGAGGACGGGGTCTCGATCTTTGCCATTGTGAAAGAGAAGTCTTTGTACTGGCTGAAGCGTAAAGGATTTTAAATTACAACAGGTCAGTGATGTTGAAGAGGGGACTGCGGTTCAGATGTTAGTCGTACTACCAACCAGTCTGTCAAATCTAGAGGCAAATTACATTCTTAAAGCGTGACTAACAATACTGCTTCAACACTTCTCGCGAAGCTAATTCATTAGTTCAGGGACGTGTAAAATGTTTTCAACCTATTTCATTGTATTATTCAGTGACGAAGCTAAGGTGTAGGCTGAAAAAATCTGCTTACCTTGTATATTTTTACAGAGCAGACGTTTCTCGGCTTTTCTATCCGAACAGAATACAGGTAAAACAGTGTAACTTATTTGTCTCAGAGCATCCTGTTAGTCGAGGATATTTTTTACACAGTACCATAAAAATTGAAAATTTATATTTTATCTTCCTTCATTTGCTACTTTAATATGTAAATGAGGTGTCGATCTTCTATATTTGTAAGCACATTTTGTTCCATACGTGCAACTTAAAACGGTTTCTCTTTTCATTGTACAAATAATGATCCTAGTGTATTCTCAGTATGAGCCATTTTACACAAAATGAATATGTAACATACATACGCATGTACTTTTGATTAAACTAACGCTTAACAACGCAGCGCTTTCGTAAAACACCAATATAGCGCGACATAATATTGTGACGGTAGGCTATTCTCACTTCGTACGTAGTTGTAGCGAATCGATACCATCCCCCTTCAAGCTTGCGAGCCAAGGTCGTAGCTATACCTTTAGAGGCTTTTGTCACAAGCTTCGCGGCTCGCACTGCTCTTTCCATACTGGAATGACTGCCAACAATGAACTTAGTATAAGAAAGGATCAGAGTGCAACCAAGTGTTACGATATATCCTTATTACGAACTTATAGGCCTACTGTTACTAGGAATAATAACTCAAATTTTTGGGTAGGCTAAGCCTTAAAAACCTCTTAACTGGTTCGCCACTGACATTATTATTATTATTATTATTATTATTATTATTATTATTATTATTATTATTATTATTATTATTATTATTATTATTATTATGTATTTGCAAGGTTCGAGGTTTGCTTATGTGAGCGCGGCAATGAACCTCCGGGTTCCTTAAAAGCCATAAGTAAGTCAGTGTAATTATTCTAATCCATTAGAAATCCAAAATTATTCTCTGAGTCTACCTTGGATTCATTTTCATTATATTTTTCACACTTGCATTTTATAGATTGTCGCTTAAACCGAAATGCAATATTGTTTCAGAGAAATATGAGATATCTGTTATTCATCGATTCGTAGTCAACATGACAATTAAATGAAATCATTTAATTTAACATGGATTACATTTTACAGTGGATTTCCCATGGCACGCGAAATTAAAAATCAAAATCACATAGATACCTCTCAGCAACGCATCAGTCCTTCTGACAGGTGGTGCGGTACATGAAAACTGATTGCTCTATGTAACGATGTTACTGGAATCCTACCCCTAAACATTCTATAACACGCACTCAGTCAGTAATGTTAATTCTGATACAATTTGTTTTTCTATTCTTATGAATAAATTAATAGTCCTATGTAGTCTATTGTAGCCTTGTCGTAGTCTATTCAGTTTTAGTTTAAAATTCCCTATACAAATAAATAACACTTTTTTCATCGTAATTCAGACACAATTTTAATATAATATCTTAATCACTAATGCATCATTAACTAAACGATTAAAGTGTCGGATTTTCACGGAAAAAACTCAGATTGAAACCCCAGCGAGCATATATGGAATTCTTAGTGAGAAAATAGGTTATTTTTGATCTTGATTCTTTGGATACTGCTGCATCAATTATCAAGTCATCACCTTTCTAGTAATAGGGATATCCTGAACTAGCACCAACAGATAGCGCACGTGTACTTTGAGGGATGCGCTTTGCGTATGCATTTGTTTTTCGGTATATAAACGTTAAGGATATACGTTGTGTATTAGTATATTAAATACTCTTAAAAACAACTAAAATGGCAAATTGTTGTTATGTAAAGTAAAAACGAGGGAAAGCTTTTTATCTTCAATCAGGTCCCGAAATATTCTGAATATATCCTTTAAACTTTAAAAAATATGACTAATTAAATTGCGCCTCGAAAGTATTAAATAAAAGTAACTACCGGTACTTCAAGTAAAGAATTGTTGACTACAGTTTCATTTTGGAAGAGGAAAAAGAAAAATTAATGAAAACATATGCAACCTCGACAGCGAGCTATGCTAGCTTACACTCCAATTATTAAAACCATGTTTTAACTTCAAATTTTCAAAATCATCCCACATAGTATTCAAAACTGCATGTCCTTAATATACAAATCGCACGACTAATCGTGATACTACTGCGATCATATTATATAATCCTATTAAAAATTGCATTTGATCTTTCTGCAACTACAGAAAAAAAATACAAGGAATTCAATCTCGATAGTCCCTTCCCAATAAAAAGAAAACCACATTGGTGGCTGTATATCCTGTTTTTAGCGTACGTTTCTTAAATATTAATGATTAAAGAGGGCAATATTCACCTTCGACATCCCGGTAGTTCCTATTTTTTTTATCCGTGCACCTCGTTCTCAAAGTTCTCGTTTAGGTTCGTGAACATTCAACTTACTCGTATCTATATTCTGCACACTGCAGATTTCCCCACCCATCTCGGGGAATCACTCAATATTATACAGGTTTACGTTATTATTTGTTGTAAATTAAATTAAATTATGAGGTAAGAAAATTTTGAATTATATTAAATTATACTAGGTTATACAAAATAATTGTAAATATAATTTTGACACGCACAGAAAATCATTAAGCGGGAAAACGTAATCAACTGTAGCATATAACATAACATAGCCCTACAACATGTTGCGCCGCATGGAACGCTCCTACCATCTAGCGGTAAAACTTCGCATAAGATATCCCTGTTTCAGCCTCAACCTCTTCGCTGACAGGTGACGAATGTCCAACGAAAGAGATGAGAATTAAACGAAGAAAATACTGTTTGTTTTTTTTTTACTTGTAAACCGGATTCTCCTTCGAATATTTTGGTAGGGACTGTATTTTAGGAGGCTATAAGATGAAGTATTGCTGGAGTTCTTAAATGGACGACCGCATTCATCTAGCAAGCAAAGTAATTGACTGACGGCTCACGCGAATCTTGTTTCGTAAAATGGGCAGAAGTAAACATGGACAACTTTAATAATGAAACTAATATTTACCATTAAAATTATTTACGCGATGTACTGTCAGATAATAGATATACAGGGACATCATTTTATTTTTACTAAAATTTCTAATATTAACCTGGCTATACCTTTGCTACCCCCTTCCACGACTGGAGTTCGATGATACTGGCGTAAAATACAAACAAATCACTTTACTTGGTATAGGAGGGAAGAAAAGTAGTTCATCCATTAACATAAAGTAGGAATTATCGCGATTTTGAGTTTGATAATTTTCATTACGTTTTTGTTTAAACAAAATACAGTATAGTATTAACAATAAGTGTTTTTACTCATGAACTGAGCTATCCACTCGGATATATTCATTATGCAGTGTATATTATACTGTCGACAGCACATTAGCGTATAAATTAGAGATTGAAGTTAAATTGAAAAATAATCATAATATGGATATTTAAACACATTTTTTAAAATGGTAGCCGTTCATTTCGATACAGGCTTCAGTTCTTTTGTGCATATTATCGCACTATAGACTAATGTACTTAATTCCAATTACCAGTTTCTTCCTTCGTACTAGTAACTCATGTGGAAATAATTCTGTACTTAATCTATAAGGGTGCTATGCATAGACATTTCGCTAGCCGCGCTACGAGCGTGCTAAACTGGCCCCGGCTATCGACTAATTACTTGTACAGGATTCATATCATATTATATCGCTAACACTGGTTTACGATTACGAAAAACATTAGTTCGCTGATCATCTACCTGAAGCCCGCGCTAAGAATATCTATGAATATGGCAGTAAAAGATTATCTCACGTACTGTAAATTCAGTCTTCACTTCTGCCCGATCCGAAAAGATGAAATTACTTTGATATGCTATCTACTTTCCATCCAAGTAGTTACGTTGCAGGGTCGTAGAAAGCAAGGAGATCCTTTTGTTTAAGTTAATTTTAAACAGTTATATAATACTACGTAGACGTCCAATTCCTAACAGAAATTAATGTTTTCCGAAAAGAGCTAAGACAGTCCAGCCATTATCCTTTACAGAGGGGCGAGCAGAGGTAGGTGGGGAAAATCGGGATGAGACGTAGGCAAACGGACGACAGTACCTGTACGAAAATATGATTCAGTATTGAAAACTCTTTCGTCACTGAAAAACGCGAATATATTTATGGAACGTACTATACTCACTAACTCAGTACTGTTTAGTATCACCGTAAGGCACTTTGACTGCATACGCGGCCTTGGTTCTGTGTGGAGGACTATTGGAAGTTTACTAGTAGAAGGGGTGGGAGTGAAGTACATTCAAAACTCAGGTACAATAAAAATTTAAGTGAAAATAAAATGATGTCCCTGTACATATCAGCCAGAACCTCTATCAGAAGTGTAACATGAGGTGGTATAGCTAAATTCGAAAGAAATACTGGACCTTCTGAATCAGAAGTGAAGTGCGCTCTTATTTGACTGGACGTCTTGGAATGGCAATTACATATTATGAGCAGGGCGTGTGTGTGTGCGGCTATATTGGGGTATTACATAAGTCGGCGGTACACGAACCCGTACCACCTGCTCGGCTTGGCGCGGTGCCCGCTGCCTGCGTGAGACATACAAATAAGACGGCGGGCGCTTTGCAAAGCTGCGAGTAACTCATACCGTCTCAATGTTTTAAACCTTCATATTTGCCTCCAATGCATGTACAGTATACAGTATTAAGTATACGAATGCATTTGTATATGTAGCATATCTTAATTTTGCTTTAATTTCCTAACCGTTTAGGATGACTTTGTGATATATAAATTTACATACTTCGTGTGTTATGTACGTACTATAATAAATGTAACTTTTAGCTTTATACAGGGTGTAAAGAAAGAAGTGGACAAAACTTCAGGTATGCATTTCTCATAATATATAGAAGAAAAATGGTTTTATCAACATAGATTTGTAAGTACTTATTTTCTAAGTAGGGTTTGCAAATATGATCATAGTGCACTCCGGTGCGTTTGCTGGAATTATTATGATGCATTCTGTTTACATTTTCTTACATCTACTGTTCAAAATTTCGACTTCCTGCCTGAATACGGGCCGCATTAGGGTGACCAGATTCACATGATAGAAAAGAGGACACAAAGCTTAAAAAAAAGGAGGACATTGTTAAAAAAAAAGAGGACAGAAAATATGTACTTAGATTTAGCACTAGGCCTATATTATATTATAAATTACGTCAGTATCTATTTTCTTACAAAATATTTACAGTACAGATTTAGGCTTATATCATACTTTAAAGTATGTTAATATTACAAAAAATTATTGTAAAACTTAATAATAATGATTTTACAGTTAGCTACAAATGAAAGTCAAGGGAACTATAATTATTAAAGAGGACAGAAAATATCTATATTAGACTTAAAATTATGTCAATATATATTTTATTACAGTATACTTATGATAAAACTTAATTATATACAATAATTTTACAGTTAATTACATGAGAGCTAAGAGAACTATAATTATTATCAAAATACATAAAAAGATCGCACAAAATGTAAATTTAATATTACTTTGTAAGCAAATAGAGTTACGATCGTTGGCAAAGAGTATATTCCGTCGATGCTGCTGCCATCTACGGGCAGATTACTTGAAAAAAGCATCAAATCAGATAATTTCAAAATATCAGGCAAACAAGTTACGAAAACGAGGATAATTCTCGAATTTAAAAAATTCGCCCGGACCCCGGACGAAGATCTAAAAAGAAGGACATGTCCGGACAAAAGAGGATGTCTGGTCACCCTACATCTTATCGACATCTGAACATGCTTGGCCTCCACGCTCACTAGAACTCGACTCATTGCACTTCTTTCTATGGAGCACTTAAAGTTGTAGGTGTATTCTACGTCTGTGCGTAAAGAAGGAACTCAACGTCAGCGGATTCTGCAAGGGTATCATCATAGAAACCATGCTAGGAATTTAGGAACATGTTTGGATCTCGATAAGATGACGAGCTGCGGTAATTCAAGCAGGAGGTGGCCATTTTGAAGAGTTCATGTAAGGAAATCTAAGTAAAATGTGGTAGAATAATTCCAGCAAACAGACGTACTGGAGTGCGCTATGATCACACAACTCAGAATCCCTGCACTTCCGGACCCATGTTGATGTAAACTTTTTTTCTTCTGTACATACATATGCTGTAGGCTTGGCCCACTTATAGTTGAAAAAAAAATAATCGTCCCTAATTTGTCAACATAGATCCCTAGTCTCCCAACGATGCTCAAACATTTCCGCAGCTTCCTGGAAAAAAAGGTTGTCCAACCTCTGCAACCACAGGTTTAAGGACTGCATGATTTTATTGTTGGAAGAATATTTCTTCCCACGCGGATGTTCAGATGAGTTTTGGGAAAAGCCTGAAGTCACTGGGTGTCAGATCTGGTGAATAGAGTGGATGGTCCAGCAAACCTGCTTTTGAAATTGCAGTATTGAAACTAAGTTTTTGTGACTTGGAGCATTGTTTTGGTGGAATAGAATCTTTTCCTCAACTTGCCACAACGTTTCTCCTTGATAATTTTGGTTTCAGAGTCATAGAGGTGAACCCATGTTTCATCCATAGTCACATATCCTTCATGAATTTGTTTTTGTTTGCTGTTAAATTAATTACATGCTGCTCACAGAGCACTGCTCTTTGTCGTTTTTGTCTCGGCGTCAACATTCGAGGCTCTCACCTTGCAGTTACTTTTTCCATGCCCAATTCGTTTACCAAAATATTGTACACACCATAGCATGTTTCCTCTACATATCTCTTATGGTGACTCGTCGATCTTACAGCACTAAATCGTGCGATTTATTGATATTTTCTGGCGTTGTGACAGTTCTAGAAAAGCCGCCACAATGTTGATCTCCACACAATGTTCTCCCACATTTAAATATTCAACACCACCATTTTACTATATAGTAAGATACAGTAGATTCTCCCAAGGTACCTATCATATCTTGGTGAATTTGAGAAGGAAACATTCCCTTCTTTTGCAGGTATTTCATCACAAATCTTTGCTCGATTGGCTAAATTGCTCTACTGACGTAGCACCTCCGGCCACTCGAACTCCTGCTACGAGCCAACGCGGACATGTACAGACTTGCAATTTGACATGTAGCCATAACCCATTTCTGTAATTTGTATGCCACAAAATATAAATTTTAGTTCAATTGCAAATAGTTCAGGGCTACAGCATAGGAGTCAACCTTCGTACATTTTGTTTGAATGCACTTTATTATTACTTATTTATTTATTTATTTATTTATTTAATTTATGTAACTAGCTAGCTAGTGAGTACAAATTAAAATTATAAAACAAAAATGTTTCTAGCCACTAGCTCGTGTACGGTGTGGTCTTAGCCATTAACATTAAATTTACAAGGACAGTTTACTAAATATAGTAAGTAACTAAATTCAAACCAATAAATAACACACAAGAGCAAAAAAAGAAGAGAAAAAGAGAGAAAAGTCACATTTAATATAAATTGGCAATCAGACGGAAGCCAGTGATATTCAATAAAAACAGAAATAAAAGGTAAAAAATACACACATTTGTTAATATTATATATCATGAATAATTTTATAAATTTATTTTTTAAAAGCTTAAATTTTAAAATATTTTACATTTGAAAAATGGTTTGTAATTTTATTATAAAGTTTTGGGCCGAAACTAGCACCATGTTTAAGAGCTGCACTTGTATGACATTTAGGCTCGGTTAATGGGAAAATAGACTTTTGTCTTCGAGTACGATATTTATGTCGATTAGATTTATGTTTCATTTGATTTCTGTGGTAGTAAGTTAGTAAACTATATTTATAAATTTCTTCAATAATTTATACTTTAAAATCTATATAAATTAAATTTGTTGGCAATCCATATTTTCGTTTAGACAAATTTTTATTAATCTTCTGTGAAATAAAATTAATGGATTAAGTATAGTTAATGCTACTCCACCCCAATTTATTAAACCATATTGTATTAATGATTGTACTAAAGCTAAAAATATTATTCTCAGTGCCTCCTTAGTGATAAAATTTCAAAGTATTATGCATTTATAAAATGTATTTCTTATACTTGTACACATAAAATCAATTCGTTTATCCCAACGTAAATGCTGATCTATAATAATTATTCCTGAATATTTGACTTGTGGGGAAGGCGTTAGATGAGGGCAATTACAATAATTATTTGTTAATTCATTACATGAAATATTATGTATTTATCATCATCGACGCTACAGCCCAATTTGATCCTCGACCTCCCTTAGAACTCTCTTCCATGCATCTCTGTCCCTGGCAACCAACCACCATCCTTTAATTCCCACTTTCTTTAGATCCTCTAACACTCCATCCATCCATCGCAGTCTTGGTCGTCCTACACTCCTTTTTCCTTCAAGAAATATTATGTATTACTAAGTGATAATTATTCGTAGGTGGAGGTAAACCTTTCCTTGTTAAAGAAAATGGAATATAGGTAGTTTGATTAGTATTTAAGCACAGGAAATTAGAGTCAAGCCAATTTATCACTACGTTAATTCCAGTGCTAGCATTTAAATAAGTTTATCCCAATTTTCCCCATTAAATGTTAGTACGTATCATCTGCAAAAGAAAATATAGGCCTATTACCACCTTATTTCTTTAGATCAATTTTCAACAAATTATTAATGTATATTATAAATAAGATTGGTCCTAATACTGTGCCTTGTGGAATTCCAATATCGATAAATTTATAATTGCCATTATAATTGTCAATTTTTATTATTATTATTATTATTATTATTATTATTATTATTATTATTATTATTACTTTATTCTTCTCCGCCTTCAGTGCGTCCTCTCTATCATGCCCAAAACAAATATATTTTGCTCCTTTGAGATTCAAGTCGAATTAATTTTTCGAAAACTCATCTTACTCGTTATTTCAACACATTTAAAACTCAAAGGTTCTTTTTCCGGGTTTATAATTTACTTTATCCTGTTTCACTAATAACAATTATTTCTCCTACTTCTTCGGCACTGCTAATGGAGAAAGTATAAATAAATGCTTTTGTAAATTGGGATGCGAGATTTAGAAATTGTAGTGGCGTGGTGGTAGTGACTATTCCGCCGAGGCACGAAATCTGTTCCGAGCATCTCCCAGACAAGCAGGTGTCTGCGTCGAGTTTCCCTTTCGAAGCCGGTGGCCGTCATCCCGGAGGCGGCGCGATTTAAGATGAGTATTATCACTACTCATTTATTTCGGAATATTTATCGCGTGACGTCACTGCGGCGCTGCTGCCGGCGAAGTTTGCTAATAAGGCGGCACTCTCTTTCATCCTATTGAGAGCGAGGTCTTTTACCTCGGAGATGTTGGCCGCCCTGACATCTGTTCCATTGTCTGGCTTCGCATTGTTTTATTCCGACTGGTATTAATGGAGTCCGGTAGGAGGACATAAAAGTAGGGTGTAAAACCGATTTACTGCTTCTTCTCCGGGCGTAATTAAAGTTTTATATGAATTAGAGAGCTGGCGAAGGGTATACTGGAATTACCGAACTGTGTTTCCAGTTTTACTGCTGTCGAGCAAGTAAATTAAACAAAAAATCCAGATTATTTTACACTTTTATTTTTAATAAAATAAGAAAAATACTTTTTAAAACACCAGAAAAAAACGCTTATTTAAAATTCTATTCTTGCAATAATAGGGATATATGAGCCGTTCAGAGCAAAAGTGGTGTAAGTCAAAATTTGGTAATGAGGTTTAAAGTAAAAATTCTGTAAAATACAGCACAAAGTAGCAGTTAATATGTCCTTCGTGCTATCCACTGACTACTAATAGTTTAAATAAATTGAATATTAATTGCTTCTTTGCGCTGTAGTTTACAGAATATTTACTTTAACCCTCATTACCCATTTTTGACTTACACCACTTCTGCTCTGAACGGCTCATATACTACTGCTTCAAAGCAATTGAACAACACCCTACATAAACGAGGTAGCTACAATTTTACAAAGTTGTGGAAAACTACGAAAAAACCTTCTAAAAAATTCAAAGTTTAACTGAGCTCCTTTCCTTTTTTTTTTTTTTTTTTTCAAAGTATGTATATTATGCGTACCTACATAGGAGTTTCATTTTATCACTAAATAATTTATGTATGTATGCATGCATGTATGTACTTGGTTATTTAACGACATTGTGTCAACTACGAGGTTATTTAGCGTCGATGGAACTGGTGATAGCGATATATTTGGCGAGATGAGGCCTAGGAATCGTCATAGATTACTTGACATTTGCCTTACGGTTTGGGAAAACCTCGGAAAAAACCCAAACAGGTAATCAGCCCAAGCGGGAATCGAACCCGCGCCCGAACGCAATGCCGGATCGGTAGGCAAGCCCTTAACCGACTGAGCTATGCCGGTGGCTGTGTATGTATGTATGTATGTATGTATGTATGTATGTATGTATGTATGTATGTATGTATGTATGTATCCAATGCCTACCCACATCACTTTACGTGATTCGAGTTCCGCATATTGCGGATAGATGGCAGGACTGTGCCCAATTTTCTAGTTATACACCACTTCGGCGGGTCACACTGTACATGATAGTATCTGTGGGGAGTTATGTCGTGTACTAGGGTTAGTGTATGTGTAAGTGTAGTGTCTGGAATGAGTAATGATGATGAAGGTGAGGAAGGGAGAAGGGGAAACCCGATGCCGGCACGTAGCCTACTCGTGTCGAATAGCACCAAGGGGATCGCCAGGCTTAACGTCCCCATCTGACGAATCACTATCAACAGTGAAATATGCCTATCTTCATATGCACTGCGGAGATATCTGGGATTTAACCCAGGCATATTGATGCACCATCTGGTGATTAGAAGTTGTGCGCCGCCATCTCTCCTAGTCCCGAGGTAGAAATTTTACATGAAAATTTCTGACCCCGCAGGCAGTTGGGGGGGGGGGGGAATATAAACAAATAATGGAGTTACCCCCTTTTTACAATAAAATTGGATAGGCTATAATTAGCCACATTTTGCACTGAACGCACAATTAGTGTCAATATATAAACTACAACACAAGATGTTTTTTGGTTTTTATCGCTTTTCGGTAGTTCGATATGTGTAAAATGATATATTGATAAGAAACGTACAAAATATATATCACAGTTGTATGAACATTATTAATTTATTGAACTACCGAAAAACGATAAATACCAAAATTTAATCCCCCCCATAAAAAAAAATTCGGTGTGCAAACTCCCCTTCACAGACAAAAGTTTGAGGTCATCCACTTAGCGAAAACTCTCGTTTGTTTAACTCGCTGTAACTCGGAAAGCAGTAAAAATTTTGAGTAACGACAACTATTCAAAGTACTTTTCAATATTTCTCTCCCTTCGATCCTCATCTAAAGTGGAAAATAAAGAAGTTTCCCGCTTACCAAATTTTTAAAGTGTAAATATCTATTCTGAACAGATCACTTCGAAGTTAGTGGGTTACTCGTATTTTTATCTCGTGTATACTTTCACACTCATATGCAAATTTAAAAATATTTTTTTCACGTGTATAATAACATTATAAAATGTTATGGAATTTTGCCTGGAACTTTCTGTGTATCTGAATTTTAATTATTTATTAGCAAATTTTTAATCCCTTCACGTACATTTCCGCTTAAGCTCGACTGTTATTAGAATGAACTTCTGCATATACTGAAAACACTGTTAATACCACAATAAACTGATGAAAAATATGGAGTTTATAAATATTTTATCTGAATAAAATATGACTCTATTTCGCAAAATGGCTACACTGCCATGTGAAATGCCAACAACATATTTTTCTTCGTTCCATGTAATATTCATTGCATAATGATGAATTTGCTTGCTTTCTTAAATTATGAATCGCAGAGAATCTGTGATGCAAGTTCCAAGTTATTAATGGCGTGTGAAATGTTGCCCACGCGGAAATAAACAAGATAAAATATTACGTGTGAATGTAGAGGTTCAGCACTGAATATTTTACGTCCAGTTGAACGATAATGTACAACGCTGCGAGTTTAATAATAAACACAAAGGAGACCGGCTGTAAAACTAGCTTTCAAATTTAAGTTCGAGTCGGATAGCGTTCTTGTGTACAGTTGGGTTCAAGAAGAACGGGCAGGCACTTGATAGTTTAAATGTAAAGTTTGTAAGTCAGGTTCACACGAGTAAACTCAGTGCGTTTTAAAGCAATGCAGTGATGTTAGTTACGATTGATTCTTTGATAGTGATCCATTTATAGTGCAGTAAGTGCTACGAAGTGGTGTAGGGTAAGGGTAAGTTTCTGATTTCGGAACCAGGGGTTAAGTTCGTTTCCCTGCAGGGTTGTTTTGTATTGTATTATTTTATATTTTTTAACTGTCACTGACAAGTAGCAGTGAAATTTGTTAATAAACATGGTTATGAAAGTCTTGTAAACATATTACAGTCCATCATTCGTGGACTCTTATTAGGCACGACAAAGTACAGGGACATCATTTTATTTTTACTAACATTTCTAATATTAACCTGGCTATACCTTTGGATTAACGGTTGAGAACCGGAAAAACCGTTTGCTACCCTTTTCCACTACTGGAGTTCGATGATACTGGTGTAAAATACAAACAAATCACTTTACTAGGTGTAGAAGGGAAGAAAAGTAGTTCATTTACGTAAACTAGGAAATATCGCGATTTTGAGTTTGATAATTTTCATTAGGTTTTTGTTTAATCAAAATACAGTGCAGTATTATCAGTAAGTGCTTTTACTCACGAACTGAGCTATCCGTTCTAGCGTATTCAATATGCACTGTATATTATACTATCTACAGCACATTAGCATACAATATAGAGAGTGAATTTAAATTAAAAAATAATTGTAATATGGTTATTTATACAGATTTTTGTGCATATTATCGCCTTGTACCTAATTCCAATTAGGCCTACCAGGTTTCGTTCTTCGTACTAGTAACTCATGTTGAAATAATTCTGTAGCCTACCTACTCTATAAAAGAGTACCTTACGTACTGTAAATTCAATCTTTACTTCTACTCGATCCACACAGATGAAATTACTCAGACATGCTATCTACTGTCCGTCCAAGTGGTTTTGTCGCTGGGTCGTAGAAGGGGGGGAAATCACGTTACAGTTAATTTCTTAACGAGGCCATTTTATTTAAGTTATTTTAAACAGTTGTATAATATTACGTAGACGTCCAATTCCTAACAGAAATTAATGTTTTCAGAAAAGAGCTAAGACAGCCCAGCCACTAGCCTTTACAGAGGAGCGAGCAGAAGCGGGTGGGGAAACCGGGATGCGACGTAGGCAAACGGACGACAGTACCTGTGCGAAAATATGATCCAATATTGAAAGCTCTTTCGTCACTGGAAAACGCGAACATATTTCTGGAACGTAGCCTACTATACTCACTAACTCAGGCATACCGGCCTTGGTTCTGTGGTGTGGACGGTTGGAAGTTTACTAGTAGAGGGGGTGGGAGTGAAGTGCATTAAAAACTCGGATATAATAAAAATTTAAGTAAAAATAAAATGATGTCCCTGTACAAAATTGTTTATTTTCTTCCTAAAAAATTAGAAGAACATCCAATAGGCTATAAATAGACAAAAATTATGCAAAAAACATATATAAACAAAAAAAAGGCCTGTGGTAGGGACTAAATATTTCGTCTACAAGCCACCTGTTTCTACTGCTCTGTATTTGTTTCTGAATTCATATCTATCTCTGTTGATAAAAGTATATCTCTGGACATCGCTAACACAAGTAATACGCATGGCAAGAAATGGTCGCGTTTGTGACAAATTGCATACGCGATGGAAAACGCAAGCAAAGCAGGTCTTTTTAGTAATTATTACGCAGACTCCGTCTGAAAACTCGGGGTTTTGTTCCACATGAAAGAGATACCCAAGGCCCAGCGAATCGGAATACAATCCATACGTGGCTGCGCACCTGAATGGAATGCATAGCCAGGCAGCGTTTTAATATTCCATTGACAGGATCCATGGAACTATGAACTGCGTGCACGGCACAAATCATGAGTCTACAATTTTTTTAATCTGATTTTCTCAATTGCGTTGTCTTTACTGCATCACATTTTGAATCAGAATTTTGTAGCTTAGCTGTTGAAAGCGGTTGATAATAATCGGGAAAAGTATTTTTATTTTTGTCAGTTATTGACAGTTCAGATGTTACTATCAAATTTCAACAACTTAATCTCTAATCTCTCACAACATTGAATATGTTTTATTTGAAAGCTACCTGATTGACTTTTAATATTAACATCCATCTATTATCGTTATCATTACCATCATCTGTACACCTAGCGACAGTCAACCTTTCTTAGGCTCAATTGTATAAAATTCCCTGAATAAAGATCAATTTTGATCGAAGATCGGAAAGTGAACAGAGTTCAGACACTTCTACTATTGTATAAAACTTTTCTGCAATCAAATTACCTAGGTTAAAATGCAATCTAAGTTCACGTGAAAAGAGCTTGGCAACAGCGCATAAACAGGTGAAGTATGTGACGCGCGGGCCATGTTGTACAGGTTTGGTCAGTATTGCCAATTTAGCGACTTTATTTTTCGACGACAGTTTCATTTAACTTTTATATTGCTTAAATAGGGATTTAGCGACCTTTTTAGTACCTCATAGTGACAAAATTTAATCTTTCTTTGTTGATAATAAGAAATCTAGCGACTTTCTAACTACTTTTTGGCGACTTTCCGCACACTCTGTTGGAGACACTGGTTTGTTTTGTGCATTGTAAATAATGGCGGACAATAAGAAGAAGATTGACCGTTCTCCAAATTGTTATGTTATGATCTTTGATACTGCTAAACACAATAAAGCTTTATAAAACGACAATTTTAGTTTTGTAATACAGTTAATTGAAAATTTATGAATGTACCTATTATATCCATGAATAATTAATGGTTGTTATAAACATAATATAGGGTAAACTAGGGTCTGTTGGACAGTCGGGCATGTTGGACACTCTGTACTTTAAAGTGTTACCACGCCACTTGTGGGCACCACATTCAGCTAGAAGTCAATGAAGGAAGTAGCCACGAGTGGGGATACTTCCGTCATTGACTTCTAGCAGAATGTGGTGCCCACAAGTGGCGTGCTAACATTTCAAAGTACAGAGTGTCCAACATGCCCTTCTATCCAATAGACCCTAGTTTACCCTAATTATAGGTTATGTTATTTTGATACTGCTGAACACGATAAAACCTTATAAAATATAAGAATGTTTGTATATTAAGGCAAAAAATTGAAAAAAAAATATATATATAAATGTATCTACCATATATATTAATAATAATGGTTATTCTTTTTGCACAATCTGCCACTCATATACTTCAAACAGAAAAGAAATAACTGAACTTGGATCATCTAACTTAATCGAAGAAATTTCTTCAGTCAAAGTTGACTTTAGTTTAAGACAAATTAATCTCAGATTAGACTTTATAGAACACAAAATTCCAAGTTCAGCTAGAACGAGGATCAATTTAACCTCTGATCTAAGATTAAATGGTTTATACAATCGGCCCTTACTCTTTTCAAGTTCAGGCTTAAAAAATCAGTCCACTGTCTCTTAAGTTGTCCCACAATTGTTCGTCTCATTGATCTATAGTTGAATGTAATCGCAGTAAGCCTTCAGTTCTATTGGAGGGCCAGGTGATTTTTTATTAATAGAGCCCGGATTTTTATGTAATTACATATTGCATTCATGTACTTGTAGACTACTGAAAATGACAAATATAGGCGATTTGTGGTTCTTATATGGATATAGTTGAGTTTCATTTTACATATTTTTACATATTCTTAGTAATATTACATATTTTACGTATTATGCAAAGAATGTAACATTTTTGTACATATCTAGGCAGTTATTGAGTTTTTAATTTTTTGTATTACATTAGTTTCATTTTTCATACTAAAGTATCGAATTTTCTTTCATATATACTTGGAGGTAAATTTTAATTTTAACTTCCCTGTCCCATAACACCACCTGGAGGACCGCCTTTGTTCTCACTATGAATGTATTCCGAATCTCAGCGCTGAGCAATCTGATGGCATCACGGTGTTCCGAATTTCAACGATGACGTCACTGATGCTCCACCGGTGTAGCACCGATTCCATCAGCTTGCAGAGGTGGTGGCAGTCTCCATCAGCCGCCATCAGTGAATCTGATTGGTTCTTGTATAGGGCGGGAATTAGCAGACGAATGACATCGTGCAATAAATTTTCTTTAATGTAACATATTTTATATTTCAGTTTGTATAATCATATTTTTGTAAAAGGTAAAGGTTCAAGAGACCTGGTATTTTTAATAAAAACATTTTAAAACTAAAAAAAAAAATTGACATTGTGTACTGTTGTGACATGGCGGTGTGTTCTGCTTTGGTTCTGCTGTATTGTTTGTAATGAGCACAACGTAAAAACAATATGTTAATGGCTTATGAGCGAACATGTCAACGGACCAGTTATTACTACCGGTTCAAGAAATAAGTTGTTTATGCTCTCTTTTCTTTGAACGAGATGACAGTACGGAAATTTCGCAAAATCTTGCTAGCGTAGCACAGACAACAACTTGTACACCCGCCATGACAGCCATCGAAACTTCCAGAAGTTTTGTTCCTATTTCGCTGCAGCGTGACGTCATTGTTGTTCACCGGTCCGGTGAGATTCGGAATACGCTGTATAGTACATAATGCTGGTAAAGAGGGAGGGTCCGGAACTGACGTCATTATGTTCTGTTCACAATTATAGAAAATACTTCAATTTCTAAAGCTGGCTTAAGAGAATAGTTCTTTTACAAGTAAACATAAACATAAAACTGGAGATTCCAACCCTTTATCTGTAAAAAAAAAAAAAAAAAAAAAAAAAAAAAAAAAAAAAAAAAAAAAAAAAAAAAAAACAGAATCTGGGATGGTCAGGTGCGCCGGTCATTTAACTTAGTTACAAATTGAAAGTCTGCTATTAGCGAGGGGTTTGGATCGGGTGTTAGGGAAGTCAAAATACTATTATGTATGTATGTATGTATGTATTAACACTACAATTGGGTATACACCCGGTGGTAGTGATATATAATATACATGATATATAATATGCAATAATATTATGTGTGTGACACAAAAATATTTTTCTAGGAAATCGTAAGGGACAAGAAAAAGCATAGATTTTGACAGAGACAAGTTATATTCGCAAACTATACAATGGGGTGGAAATGGCAGATCGACTTTCCAGGGTGCATCCTCCCATTTCAACTGACCAATTAAATTGTTACGACATTTTTGTGAATTTAATACATTAATAAATAATGCTTTTAAATTACATATATTATTAATACGTATTTAATTACATATTTCCCCGATATTTACTACATTTTTATGTACATATTTTGCTCTTTGATATTACATAAAAATCCGGAGTCTATTTATTAGGATTTTCCTCTTCTAACCTTTGAAAATCCAACTTCTCTCACTGCAAGGTTGGCGCATTTGGTTTTGTTCCGCCCGGGTATTTTACTTCCGCGGTACCCTCCAACCACATAATATGAACTTATCAAAACACTCAGTTTTTTAATACTTTTAAGGTAGACAATTGGGAACTTCAAAAAGTAGGATTTAAATATCTGGGATGCATGATTAACGATAAATATCTGTTTGAAAAGTAAATCACGCACTGCTTAGCTAATGGAGACAAATGCTATTTCAGTCTCCAAAGAATTCCAGAACAAAACTAAGTTCTACAAAAGAGTAGTATTTGTTACCTGTGCTTTTATTCTCAACAGAAGCGTGAATTAAAAAAAAATGAAAATCTATTATTATATTCAGAAACAAAATTTTAAGAACATTTTTTGGCCCTCATTCTGGACAATGATAAATGGAGAATTCTGAAGAAATTTCGAACAGAGAAGCCTGTGGATACTATTTATTAATGGAGAAAAATTCGTACTGACACCGGGAATCGAAACCAGGACCCTCACCTTAACGCGCTGAGTGCTCTTACCATTTGAGCTATGCCGGAACTCGATCCACAGCGCCGTTCATTTTAAATCATTTTCACAATGTTTTAGATCTTAATGGAAACCCCAGAAATAATTCTTTGGTCGGCGGGAAAAGGCACATAAGTAAAAAAAATGAATTTTTCAGGAGATACTTTTTTTTAAATTTACTGTTAACTAAATATGAGGGGTTCACAACCAGAGTGAACCAAGTCCATCTGGAATAGTTCTGAGATATTGAGTCTTAAAGTTCCTGCCTCACGCTTAGCAACCTTCACCTTCCATAGGAAATGCTGCCCTCTGTGGAGTAACAAATGAGTTATGGACTTTGTTTGTTATGGCAATGAATAAATCTAAGTTTTCTTCATCCGAGATTGTATTAATCCACAAACTGACCACTGGTGGACTTGGTCCACTCTGGTTGTGAGTACTCATATAAGTACTCGTATAATAATAAAATTCATATATGTTGGTCAAAGTAAGACCCTTTTCAACTTAACATATAAGAAATTTTATTATTTCAGAAATTGGAAAAAAAAAAAATACTTGCCATGTTATTAGGTACAACAGAAAAATCGACTTTTTTGACTTATGTACCTTTTTCCGCCGAGCAAAGAATTTTTTCCTCTATTTCTGAATTACTAGTTTTCTGTATCGTATTACAATTTTTCACAAGAATATTGTGCACATTTTTAAATCACTAATTCTACCTTCCTTTATACCGTCAATGGCTATTACCTACATTTTAGACGTGTATGTCATATATGCAGGAGAGCATATTCTAATGACTTTTATGTGTCATCTTCGTAACTCATTATTATTATTATTATTATTATTATTATTATTATTATTATTATTATTAACATTTACATCAGGGCTGGGCACCGGGAGCGAAACTCTAAACGGGGACGCTTAATATTCAACCGTGACGACATCAACGCTGCGCGGTGTTCAACGGGGAACAAAGGGGTTGAAGAGAAGTAATATGGCTCCCCGTGAGAGAGTGGAATTCGCTCTTGGTGCCCAGCCCTGATCTAATAGTAGGCACAAAGGCCTGTTCCGACTCAGAGAGAATCTCTCCATCTGGTTCCACGACGACCAACATCTCTATGACCATTATTATTATTATTATTATTATTATTATTATTATTATTATTATTATTATTATTATTATTAGCTGTCTGACTTTGTTGTACGAATTTGAGAACAGACAGAAATTCCAGCCTTTATTTTGTTTGTGTTATTGACGGAAATGAATGGCATTGACGTTTAAAACTTTCATTTTCCTTTCTGAAATTTTCATTAGTCCCAGTTCAATATCCTATTCATTTCAATGCTTATTTCTTGCTTAATTGTTCCATATACAGTAGAAGAAACTGCACGTAGAGGCATCCATGTTGTAGATCTGGTATGGAAATAAATTATTGTAAAGTCTCTACAAGCTAATCAATATTCTTAACATGACGGGCTTTATTCAACTGCAGCTTTAAAGGATGTCTGTCTGAAAAAGAGACTGAATCATAGGAATATTGAACATTCAAACATTCAAAATTTCGAGTTTTGTTTTGGAAGAGTTTATAAAGAATCTTTACTCAGAACTTTTGTAAGGATAGCCACAAAGATGTATTAAATCAGGATTGTTGTTACAATCAACAATTGAAAATGTACCTATCTGAAAAGTACGGCACTGATTCTGACTCAGTGTCTGTCTGTAAAAATTCCTTATATCAAATTCAAATTCAAATTTATTCACAATTTACATTTGAAATGATACATATAAATATATACCCGAAATGAGCATATGCTCGTGCTCGGGTACAGTCCAGTAGTCTACATAAATTTTAAAGAGATCAATAAAAAAGTTGATAGAAATAATAATAATAATAATAATAATAATAATAATAATAATAATAATAGAATATCCGTGACGGAGATGATACAAAGATAGTAATGCAAATTAATTCATTAATAATAATAATAATAATAATAATAATAATAATAATAATAATAATAATAAAACAAAAATATTTACAATAATAAAATAAATACTAAGACGGATAAAATAAAATATAAAACCACTAGCGAGAGTTAACAGAACTTAAATAAGCATATAATAACCAGAAAAAAAATGAACTCGAAAATCAACAGAAAAGTTCGATGTATCGCAGACGACATCAACCGCCGTATTGTGCTATGCATTATTGGTAGTAGGGGGGGCCGAAGGTCTACGTAACTGCCGTTCTCTTCGAATCTTCCCGTACAATCATGGGAAGTTAATGCTGAAAAACAAAATGTCTACTAGTCAAACTGTTCATTATTACCAGGATAAATACAAATAATACTGAAATATATTAATCAAGTTTCAGTTATAGATCTCCCCTTTTGTGCAAGAGATATCATATCAAAATATTTTATGAATGGCGGGGAAAATATAAATTTCAATAACTCTCTAAATCAAAATCTAACTTTCCAGAGTGATGGTGTTTAGTAGAGAAATTGGAGGTTTCAAACCATGTCCTGACACTTAATATCAGCAACGTTTCGGAACTAATTACACCACCAATGTAAAATCTTTAACGTGCTCATCTCGTATTTTGGATTCTGCTTACGTCTCGGCCAAAAACATTGAATTCGTCTGCTAAAGCCTTATTTTGCGTACTTGATATGTAAATATAGCTATTATACCATTGTTGTGTTAACAAAATATCTAAAAGAAAAAATCCCTTTACTGGACTAAATAGCTTTTTGACTTGAATGCTGTCCACTGCACCTCTAGCCTAGATCAATATTTTTCTGCTTAGGCTACGAAGTCCATCCCAGATCTCAAGCGGTCAGTCGGTACGAGCAAGTACGGATGTGAATGAACCGTATGTGGCACGAATAACCTCTGCCGCGAGACGTGTTTCCCAACTCTCACACGTGGCCGGTTCCCATTGTTACTTGGCTACATATTTGTAATCGCAAAAGTGGCTTAAATAGTTGGATAAATTACAAACTGTATACATATTAATAGAGTGGTCTATTTTCGAACATAGTCCTCCTTTTTGAAGCTTTGTGTCCTCTTTTTTATCGCTGACAATCTAGTCACCCTACATAAATACAAAATAATAACATGAACACGACCCACACACGAAAAAGACTTTTGAACACACTAAATAAACCTTTGTACTAAGATATAAAAGTACGGTACTAAACGCTTATGACACTTGTAACGCTTACACAAATCTTAACCAAGTCAACACTTACGAAACACTTAAACACTTCGAACACTTATATTTATTTATTTCCAAAACCTTTCGCAGCACTAAACACTTGCAATAAACATAAACGAAGCAGCAATACAGAAATCAGAAAGAAAACAAAGGGAAATGGTAAAACAAAATACAGTAGTCTCTAACACAATATATTATATTCATGACACACTCAGACCTACATAACATACTAATAACATAAATAATGTATAATTACTGAGTTTCTTATTATAACAACCTATCTAAGTTATTTTTATGTTTTATTTGCATGTAATTTGTTTCAATCTGTTATGGTCCAATTATAAACGAAAACCTTTCTATATTCGTCCTTTTTCCTACGTTTAATTCTGTAATTATGATCTGCCCTTGAGTAATACGTATTCTTTTCAATCCGATTCCATATATACAAACAATTTTAAATTATGGCTTATTTAACGATGTTCGCAACTGCCGAGGTTATATCAGCGTCGCCGGTGTGCCGGAATTTTGTCCCGCAGGAGTTCTTTCACATGCCAGTAAATCTAGGGATATGAGCCTGTCGCATTTAAGCACGCTTAAATGCTATCGACCTGGGCCGGGATCGAACCTGCAACCTCGGGCACAGAAGGCCAGCGTTATACCGACCGTACCACCCTGGGCGACTATATATGTATACAAAAACCACCTGCCTCTTTGTTCTTTATTTTATGCCATATTCATCTTCAGTAAAGTAAGTCACTTTTTCGGTTACACACACACACACACACACACACGCATACACAATCTTCGTCTGATATATATTTACTCGTATCTAATAATTGTTTCGTTTGTTTCAGGTACGTATAATTGACTATGTAATCTGGGAGGTGTACTGTACACTATACCTGTTTATATCTACTGAGGTAAGAAATATCCATATTGAATAAACTGAAATAAGAAATCTGAGTGTACATTTTTTTATTTTGCTGTCATCATCCATTCAATTAATGGGCCTTTATTTCCTTTTTACGGTCTACTTTCATCTTTTTAGTTGTCGAACCACGGATTTTTTTCCCTGGACGCGTATAGCAAAGACTCTGACAAGGTAATCTGGAACGACCTGTTGTGTTGACGTGCTGAAGCCAGACCTGTCTATAATAATTATTGAGATATTCATAAATACGTGTTACGGCATTTTTAATTTATTTATTACTGATTAATTTATTTATGATCAAGTAGACTGTAGCGAGCAGTTTTCGTAAACATTTCATTTCCGCAATTGTTAGTGTTTTATTTTATAAATTATAAAATCATACTAACTCCTCCCTCCCATACATGACGAATAGGATAGTAAGAAGTTGTGTGTTAGTTAACAAATACTTTAACCCCTTATTAATTCCAGTAAATGTTATTGGTGTTTATTTATGTGTGAGAATATTTAAAGGCAAGAATACTGTAGAAATCGTGGAATCTAATGTTTACCTCCTCATTCACAAATAATTTGGATTATTTATATAAAACATTATTGCGATATAGTATCTAAAATGAGACTCCTTCACATGTAAGATCATCCTTGTGTTTCAGAAACAAATAATAATTTATTCCACAATGAATCCTTCCTATTCTCAGACAGAAGTTGAAAGAAAGATTAAACTTATGGCATACAATTTATAGCCTAGCCATCTCCTAGTCAATTTATGTCGATCAGTTTCTCAAAAGAATAAATTTTGTTTTCATTGTTAAACTGAACAAAGTCACTAAACGCTTGTTAGTCTCAAGTTGAAGTTTAATGTTAGTATTTTGTAAGTCATTGACATTATACGTTTCCGTCACTAATTTTCGAAACTACAGTAACACGTATATCAGTTATGTAAGTTCGTAAAGGTTTAGAAATGCCAATGTGTAGTTTCGCGTTTTAAATGATGAACGTGAGTTTCTTTTATATTTTTAATTACATATATTCGTTATTTTTGTTATAAATTAATTATGTCATGTGCGAAGATTATTTCCCGAACGAAGCTGACTAATAGATAAATGTAACAAAACTCGTTCATTGGGAGAAATTATTGTACACAGACAAATGGAAAGATTCATACCAAACTTACAAGAAATGCTGAAAATCTGTATTTAAATGAAAATATTTCAACGTGATTGTGCCAAATATTTTCTCTTTATGTATTTTGAGAAATTATATGAGGCAGCCGGCACGGAATTTATATCAGAACCAATTGAAATCTAAATTGTAGTCCAACAAAATGTATGGACTACGATTTCATAAATATGTGTCAGAATACCTGTATACTTTTCTACTTTTAATATTTTTATTAAATCCCTTGTTTTTCTACTTAGGGCACTTACTTTTGAGCGTCGCGAAGAAGACTGTTTTTCCTTTTTTAAAAATAAAAGTCGAAAAAGTAAGTGTTATGTTCGAATAAATACTGCAATATAAATTTCAAACATGACTGCGCAGCGCGCCGTTTCATTCTTCCGTCATTACTATCTTTCGGAATGGAGGTAAATTACAGAGCTGACACTTCAAAAAAGTTTGGCTTGTAAATATCTTCAGAAAGCTGGAGTGTTTTCTAATGTGCTTATAATGATAGGCCTACTCAATCAGAGCAATTCGCATCTGCGAGATAATCCCATTATTTCCAAGAATGAACTTGAAAAAAACAACACATGATTGAAACTTTACATAATAATAACAGGACCAATTATGGCTTACGGTGGAAAGTAAGGAATTGAATTTACAGGAGCAAGATTTCTTTTTACCTTATAGAAGGATATCCAGAGGCCTGAAGAGAAAGAACGATGTTAGAGAGTTCTACAGTAAGCAGGAGAAAAGTAAGAAAAGTATAAAATAATTGATAATGCACATATGTCTTAAAGCTAAACTCTCGGTTTCTTGAAGTACTCGCGGACTACAAATCATAATGATTTAGGAAACCCAGAAAACCCATTTCAAAATGGGAAGATACTCTGATCTGTCAAATCTGAACACTACAAAACCTAAATCCTAATTGAAATGAAGGAGAATAAGAAGAATGATCCCATACTCTCAGTAGCCTGAACGAATATTGGAAAGATTACGCATTTATAAATAATAATAATTTTTGAGAATTTTTATTTGCAGCTACTGTTCGTATTCAAGATTTCCTTTACAGTAGCTATCGTCTCAGATCACATATAGATTGCTCATTCCTATGTTAAGATCGGTTGCACTATGAAGAGAACAACCGCCAGGATCGCCACCCGTCCGCCGTAAACGAACACGAGATGGCAGTACAGTCGCTAATGCAGTTCAAATGGGAGTTATGACGTGACTCCTTATGTAACAACTAGATGGCAGTATAGTAAACCTGACAAAAGTTGTTACCGTCAGACCCTATAGCGCAGGGCAATCTGGGTATATATGACCTAGGCTATCGTGCACGACTTCACAGAGGGAGTTTCGACCTGCTTATCTGGAGGGACTCCTTGTAGAATATTCATATAAACATTTGTTATACATATTTAATTGTTGGTATTAACGTTTTCGTCGCTTTTACTTGCGAGATCATCAGATACCATATTATTATATTAAAATTTGAAGACTTGTTTACAATATAATAACATGATATTGTTCACAATAATTTTTAATTTAATTTGAACAATGACGACTTGTAATTTTATATTAAACTTTGTGTATTTATTATATAAAGAGATGGGAGGATAATATTAAAATGGATTTGAGGGAGGTGGGATATGATGATAGAGACTGGCTTAATCTTGCACAGGATAGGGACCGATGGCGGGCTTATGTGAGGGCGGCAATGAACCTTCGGGTTCCTTAAAAGCCATTTGTAAGTAAGTAAGTATTTATTTTTAGACTTTTAATTTTATTGATATCAATGTTACACAAAATGCAATTCATGTTTTACTGTTGTGTCATATGACACTTATTGCGAGTGTATTGATGTATGTGAGCATAATATTATAACCCTGATAAATTTAAATCTACTCACATGCATTAAATTTAATGATAAAATTAATAGTTTTAATTCGGCGTTGATTCGTTTGTTGAAGAAGACAATTAAAATTGGTAACAAGAGTAACACATCGTATGTTTTCTATTATAGACGTATTCTTCTGTAATGGAATTAATAACGTAGAATTGGATATTATCAACGTGTTTGAAACTTATTTGACTTAAATCTTCAGTCTACAAGAGGTGTTGTGTGACAATGTAACATCAGAAGATTTCCGAACTGCAAGTAAAATAGTTACGAATATTGGTTGAAATTGAAAATATCAAGATGCGATTAATATTTTTGAAAAGCAATTCATTTATAATAATATATCTTGAAATTGTAAAGTAGGAAAATAATTACAAGTATATAATTTTGATATCAGAAAATAGAGAAATAAATACAGTCAACTTCGGTTATAGTGAACCTCTGCGGACCAGCATATTTCGTTCACTATATCCGAGGTTCACTACAACCGAAGTGTCTGCTTTTATACTACTGACGTTGCTATACGTACAGTATTAACGCCCGTTTGAGTCAGACCACGTTCAATATCAGTAATAATGTTCTCTTTATCTTCCAACTTAAACACTTTACGCTTCGACATTCTGATGTTCACAGTTCGAAACTTGAATTTAATCTGGCCATGTAGGTAGTAGGCACTGACCGATTTCACACCTCTTCCCACTAGAGGTATGCTACTAACTACTCGGCCTTGGAATTTCCCCGGGTTCACTTTTACCAAAATGCGGAAGGAAGGGTTGAGGACCATTATACTGTAACCCTTCTTGTATTTACCCTTTGGTCATCACCCTACTCCCTTTTACGAAAGAAAACACTTTCTCTTCCTATTCTTCTAATAACCTCTTTTAAAAGGGTCAGAATTAATCCTTCCTTTATCCCTCATTGCGTACACTATTCTCTTTAACATGTTTCAAGCTGTCCAGGAAGCTGAACAAATTCTTTGTCTTTCAATGCACTTAAGGAGTATAGAGTGACAAATCGAACTGAAACCCTGACCGAGTTACTACGTGAGCGCTGGCTGTCTTCGGGAGGAGCAAGTGAGAAAGCACGGGGGGAAGGGAGAAAATACTATGCACTATGTACTTGCAGGTCCACTCACAGTTTGTCAAACCTGCTAACAAAAGCATTAAAAGGTTGACTAGTTTCCTGCAATGCTAGCATAATGGAACCTTCCTAGCCGACAGTCGAGGCAAACATGAAGAATCCGTTATTGTGGTAATACTGGAGAGTGGTTCTGCTATTGGTCGCGATGCCCACACACACCCTCTCAGATATTTACGTGCTTATTGGTGACTGAATGACGAGGAACGAGGGAGAGAGAAGAAAGAAAGAGAGAGATTCCAGAAGTTGGCGTGTTTTATGGGGTTTCACTTGAAGTTGTCAATCTATAGAAGGTTTGAGATTTTGTTCTGAACATATTCTTGGAAGGAGAAAGGGTTTCCTATATTACCATTTTGGCTATTTTAAAGTTACATTTTCTTGGGAAAGTTATACTTTTAGGTTCACTATAACCGAAGCGAGGGTTCACTATAAACGGAAATATTAATGTACTTTTTAATGTATGCGGGTCGGGACCAACGATTTAGGTTCACTATAGCCGAATGTTCACTATAACCGAGTTCACTATATTCAGAATTGACTGTAATGTTTATTTTACGAATTTAATGTAATAAGAATGTTAAGTGTTCAGATGTGAAAAATCATGTAACGTATATTAGGCATGTAGATAAACTTACATAATGCTTTGTGTTATAAAAAATTGTCTTCAATCTAGAAGTGATGTGGAGTGTTATTATGTTGCGAAGTTAGTTAATAACAGATGTGAATGCTATTCAAACAGACTTGGATAAAATTTATAACTGGGCGTTAATGCATAGGATTAAAATAAATGGTTCTAAAAGTAAATCTATAACATTCTGTAAAACCAGAGAGGGAACTAGTCTTAATTACGAATTCAGTGGTGTTGTAATTCCGCAAGAACAATGTTGTAAATACCTAAGAGTGTATTTAAACTCCAAACTTTCTTGGGAAGAGCATGTTGATAATGTTACGGGTAAAGCATGGAGGGCACTTCACTTTATTATGAGAATCTTGAGAAAGGCTAGCTCCAAATCGAGGGAAATAGCATAGCTAACGTTAGTGCGACCGTTAATGTAATACGGAACTATATACATGTTGGGATCCCTGTAGAATATATCAGGTAAATTCCTTAGAAAAAATCGAGTATAGGGCAGCTAAATTTATTAAAGGTAAAAGAGAAGATGGAAACGATACGATACAAGAACTTAAATGAAAAACGTTGGAAAACAGACGTAGGAAAACTAGGATATCATCATTGTATAGAGCACATCTAGGTCAGAAAGCATGGGTAGACATAACGGCTCGGTTAGAGAAGCCAACGTACTATGGTAGGAACAATCATGATTTTAAAATCAAATGTAGGAAACAGAAAACGGATGTAGGTAAATTCTCATTTTTAAATAGAACTATAAATGATTGGAACGACCTACCTGCAGCTGTCTTTGAGGGCTGTCCTTCCTTAAGGAGATTGAAGAATAACTTAAAAAGTTGTGTATAAAGTGCAAATTAAAATTAAGGTGACATTTAACATTTAATTTTTTAAGGTGACATGTATTTACTTAGCCTGACGAGTTACTCCCTTGGTATGATTTGTAAATTATTTAAAAATAGCGTGTAAGAGAGTCTTAGACTAGAAATGTTTGGCTTAAATGTAGTTCTGTTTATAAGTATGCATAAGGGTGTAATTGTTTGTCTTATTTGAGCTGTTGTATCAGTGAAGCGAGGTGAGTCAGTGAAGTTATGGTTTTACAGTGCAGTGAATAGTTTCAATCAGTGATAATTTATAGTGTCAATGAAATGTGTTCTATAGTGTCAGTGAAATGCGTCATAGTGCTACTACAGTGAGTGAGATTAAAGTGAAAGACTATTGAAACTTATGTAGGGCCTATACATATGTAGGTTGTATTGTAAAATTAGGTTATTTTATGTTTTATTATTAATTGTAATTATTGTGTTAAATTGTATTGTGTATTCTTATTGTATTGAGTATATAATTGTATTGTGTACTGTTTATATTGTGTATACCACTGCCACCGGGTGCTTGCCCACTTGCAGTGTAAATAAATACATACATAGTTTTTTAAGCTGAAAATAAATATTGAAAAACTGTAAGTTTATTAAAATTATAAAATATTAATTGATTGTTAATAAATGACCAGTCAAGTATGTTTTATCTTATGATATCAATGGATAAGGGTATAAAATTAAGTATTATATAAAAAGTTCTTCAAAATGAACTGCTAATCATTATCGTTTTGTTCCTCCAATTATATCAACATTACGTATTAAGTTAAACGAAATAATTTATGAAGCCTCCAATATTCCATCAGTGCACTATGGAAATGATGGCGAAAACTAGCCTACGGGCATAGTTACTGTGACGATGTGATTATAGAAGATAAAGTCATTATTACGATCCCGTTTGTACCCCAGGTCAGCAGTTACAGGCTGCACGAGGTTTACGCCCTCGTAATATAGCCTACAAATAGGATTGCGACACATTTTCAACAGAGACAATGATCAGCTGGTATTAATGAAAACCACTAGGACTACAATGTCATCAAATTATTATTACAATTTTATTACAATTACACTGTGAAATGTGACCAAATTTTCATTGGGTGAAACACACCTGAATAGAAGTTGATCTCATCTAACCGCTAAAAGCTTCCACACAATGTAACATGATGGGAGATTGCATCCCTCTGATTTGGTGCAAGAAGGCCTTTTTGGGAGTAAAATAACTTGCTGATATTTAGCGAAGACTTAGTCTCTAGGGGCATACCGTACTAAGCTTGTACGATACCGTTGTATAACAGCCAAAATAATGGCGTCAAAAATAATGACGTTGCAAACATGGCGACGACAAAACAACTAACGGGAGTGGCCCAAGATATATGCATAATATGGTTTATCTAAATTCATAATAGTACATTATGCAACGAGCCTATAATGGTAGTAATTAAGACGCGAGTATGTTTGTTTCATAATTTTCATACGAGCGTCTTAATTACCATTATAGGAAAGTTTCATACGACTTTTTATGCTCGACCATATTTCTAACTTGAAATTATTCATAAGTATTCATGTTATGGTTATGTAAGTGAGGAGCGGAACTGACCTAAATTGTGAGATGTGCGCAGACGCGAAAGTATTGATTTTTTTCCGAGAAACGAATGTCATTTACCTTGATATAATCTAGATAATAACATGAAGATTAATCTTGTTATAACCTGGAAATTGATTTAGAATTGAAAAACGAGATGACAAATTGAATTTATTTGAATATTATTTACAATTAACGCTAATTATTATAGTAACAGAACATAACCTTCTGCGACAGTATTGGATTTCCAGCCTCCGTGTCGTTTTGCTAGTTGTCTTTCGATTGCATATCCGAGAATAATAATCGAAACTTGCGCTTTTATAATGCTACAACGGTGATTTCTCATTGGCTGAACAACTGAAGTATAATGAATAGGTGTACTTTAATGAGGTGCATTAAAGGGCTACTTCCAGGTGTATAATTACTACATTTCGGCATGGTCGAGCATTAATACATTTTTCGTTACAAAATTTGATTTGTTAAATTAGTCAGTAAATAATAATTTATCACTTTCTCCATTTCAAAATTCCATCTTTATGCCAAAAGTAATTCAATTTAACCACTAGGCAAAGCCAGTTTTGTATAAATGCCTAACAATCGAATTTTATATCGTTATTTGTTTGCTTCTATCTTGGAGCAATAGTAACAAATATAAATGACACTCGGGAGGAAATTAAACACAGAACAAATATGGGAAATGCCTGTTATTATTCGGTTAAAACAATGCTGGGAATACTTGAATCGTTGTTGCTCTCATGTAAGAGATGTTTATCGTTACCGGTTAAGATCATTAGCGATGTTGGTTTGCTGGAGCTTTGGGTTCGAATTCTGCCTCAGGCCTTGCCATGTGTTTCGCATCTCATTTCTCATTCATCCGCTCCTTAAGCCAAATCGTTGTTGTTCCTCTTGTAAGACCGGCTCTCACTTCACGATCCGTAAAATGCGGAAACTGTATGCTTAGGTAGATCCAGAACTAGTGATCTTACCCCTATGCATTGAAAATGAGAACTGGTGTATAAGCAACGGTTAGCAAATGATAGAGCACGATGGCTGCTATAGCAACCGACATGTTTAGTCTCAATGCATAGAAGACGGCTACTCCAGGAGTCCCAGCACAACGAAGATGTACCGAATTTTCAGGGCATCTCGAAAGAAGAGATGAATTCTATAGATTCAAAAGCCCCTATATCTACTTTCTCAAACTGAAGGATGAGTAGTGAAAAATTGAGGGAGTTTTCAACCTGACAGTGATTTTTAACAAACCCTTTGCTTTAAATTTAGTGGCTTTCTTAATTCAAACTATATAAATCATTATAATTCATTCTCTGCAAGCAATATGTGGGCGTAACTCAATTACGAACAAAATGGTCTTTAGTGGGTTTTGAATCTAGAGGAATCAGATGTTGGTTATTGCTGCTGACGTTTATCTTGACAGCAATTCTAACAGCGAAGTATTCACGCCTTTCCGATATCGTATACTCTCATTTTATACTGTTACAGACATGTTTGACAATTAATTGCTAAAGGACAAAATGTTTCACACTATTTGGCTCATGTACAAACTCACCAATAGAATGTAAGAATCTGTTGAATTTCAACCAGTCAGAACCATGTATGACTAAAATATTGTTGATTTCATATTGTCTCTTTTATCTTCGTTGATGATTCACAACTGTTTCCTGCTTGGTAGGCTACCTAAGTATCTAGAACGTGGGAGTCCAAACGCCTATAGAACTAGGAGATATTGCACGCAAGCATGCTCTGCTAAAGTCAATAACTTTCCATATAAAATAGGAAAAACGACCTTAAAGAATATGCGCTGCTGGTTGCTCACGCCAGGGGTTACCTGTACGAGTTACAATTGGACATCTATGATCTAGAATGTAATAGAAATTTTATTCTGTCTATACAAATCTATGATGAACACCATAATACAAATCATTATCAACGTATCATTAATTCATTATTTTCTGCCCAAGTACAGATCCTTCAATCCACAGTCAACATTTTTCAGTCTTCTCTATTTTCTGCGTTCCTATTTGTCTCCGCATACGATCCATATATTTTAATGCTGTCTATCTTCCGATCTTTTCTTCTGCCTCGAATCTTTCTCCCGTTCACCATTTCTTCCAGTGCATCCTTCAGTAGGCAGTTTCTTCTTAGCCAGTGGCCCAGCCAATTTCTTTTTCTATTTCTTATCAATTTCAGCGTTATACTTTCTCCGTCCATTCTTTTTAGAACAGCTTCATTTCTTATGACCCTAAAAAATTCCAGGGTACCAAATTGTACTTCGATTAGAAGACCCAGGATTTTCCTTCTCCCTTTAGAATCACCCCGTTGTGTGTCATGGTGAGCTACATTTTTTTTTTGTGACAAAGAACCGCAAAAAAATTTCTCATTTTCGATCGTAACCTACAACCAAATATAATTTCTTTTATGTAATACTAAGACAGGCGTGGCAAAATTGTAGTTGCCAGTAGATACATTTTTCTATAATGCGTAGGCCTACTGTAGTTGGTTTCATTTATTTTAAATAAAAATTGTGGACGTACTGTACGTAAAAAGATTAAAAATGTCGATATGTCTAGTTATTTGGGGTCTAGTCGCTCTCCTGGCGGTTTATACGTATAAGTTCCCAGACTATAATTCTATAGAACAAGTGGACGAGATATGCTTTTGAATGGTGTGGTAGGGCAGACTCTACTAAGTTTGTGTTACTAAGGTTTTGGCGCATAAATAACGTTCAAATTGAAGAAAAGAAATGGATGTTTTTAATGTATGTAGAGCAAAGTTGCCTAATTCCGTGATACTCCTAACTCCATGATACGGTTTTTTCACTGAATGTCACGGGGTTGGGATGCTAGGAAGTTCACCGATGTCTCAAAAGTAGGTGAAAGATGCACTCTTTCTAGAAAGATGTCTGGCGCTATGGTCAAACGGCAAAGCTTTGACTGACATTCAATTTTTAAAAAATATTACGGGATTAGGGGTATCACGGAAATAGGCAACTTTACCCTAAATAATTAGGGTTCAGGAATTTACGTACATGTCAACATTTTTATCTCAAATAAATTTATACACTTATTGCAAACAAGCAAATTTCGTATAATTTAGTGATAGTACAATGGTAATTTCGTGATAGTCCTTAAATTCAAAATATTTAGGCATATTCAATCAAATTTTAAATTCCTCTGTCAGATTCATACCTACAACTTAAACATTTAAATTTTTTCAGTATATTGAAAGGTATTGATATGTATCATAAAACCATTGATCACAACTGACGGACTGAATCCATCTTTCACCATGCTTATCGTCCTCGAAATTTCCTGAGCAAGATTCGTATCAAATCATTAGACTTATCATTCGTGTTTTCTTTATGCACAGATATTCTTTCTTTGGCTCCTGAAGATGATGCTGGTTCGTTGTCTACCTCTTTTAACTCACTTGGGAGAATGGTAATGTTATTCTCCTTGACTGCTGCTTTGGTCCCTTCCTGGTCCTCGTCAAACTTGCCAAGAAAAATACGTTTCTCTGCGGCAGTTTTCATTTTTTTTAACACAATCAGTTGCCTCTTTCATATCACTTAAATTGTAATTCTTTTCACATTTGACCTTGCGATTATCTGCTGTCTGATGCAAGACATGCACAATATATCGAAGATGCTAAGAAGCAGACACTAATATTTTGCGTTTCATGCATTTTATATTACTTCCACCAGAGAATGTTGTTATACCATAGAAAAAAATTGTAAAGAGAAAAAATGGCATCGTGGAATGAGAAAAACGGTAAGAAAGTGATCTCCCAAGATGAGGCTATGTTACATACTCAGTGCATTGATAAATTTATATTTTTCATCGAGAAGTATACAATGTCACCTACCTACCATTGAAAACAATTTGGAACTCATAACACAGCAAAAACCTTTTCTTTTAACAAAGAAAATCGGATGGTGTATTTTCTCACAAATTCAAAGCTATAGATCTCACAACTCTTCAAGTAATTTAAAAAAAAATCACTCACGTCACAGTGAGAGTGCAGTGGAAAAAATCTATGTTATAATTTAACAGGGGTTCTTAACCTATAGGTCGCGACCCAAACAAGGATCCCCGTGGCTTTCAGGATGGGTCCCCGTAGCTTCCCGAGAGATGTAATTAAAGAAATGTTAATTAAAGTACTTGGGATTATAATTATATTTTACAATTATTGCTTATTATGAAATATTACAATTTATATTAATAAATAATTGCTACACTTATTTACTTGTTTTTATTGCAGTAGCACTGTTTAACTTCAAAAGAGGCTCAAGGGTTGCGTAAGTTTATCGCCCAGTTAACTTTGGGTCTTGGCCAAAAAAGGTTAAGAACCTCTGTAATACAACTTCTGTCATTTATACTATGCCGTCAGAATTAAATTTGTCCCTGGTATAATTTCGTGACAAATTTAAATAAAAATATCACGAAATTAGTCGTGTTGCGAAATTAGCCGAGTTTACCCTACAACGGCTGCGGGGAGACAGTCGAAATCATAGCTCCTGATAGGGACCACTAGGCCCTACTGATGAAATCATGTCTTTTCTGTAATTGCTACTTCTTTAAACGGTTTCTGTTATTCGGTCTCATAGTTCATCTATTATGAACACTAATGAAAACGTTACACCATATTATGTCTTCCATTATTTATGAAGTAGATCAGTGGTCGTCAGCACTCGCTGAAATGTGCACTGCGTTTTCCGCGGGTAAGAGGTGCTCTCTGCTGACGAACCCTGAAGTAGATGATTTGAACTTATATCATGAACAGATCCTCTGATTGAGGTTCTGGCTGATATGTAGGCCCACATATATTGTCATGCAGTACATCTCACTTGACAATAAATTTGAGAGGAAGAACAATTTGTTATATACATCTGAAGTCTGATGAGTAAAATATGTTACTAGTCAGCTATGTATGCAATGGAGGGGGAAGGAACTGGCCACCCTATCCCCATTATCTTCTGGCTAAGTTGCCTCATGAGTGATACCGTATCGGTGTCATGAGATTCAAACCAATCTTCGGACTGTTGACTAAACATGTATGTATGCACACACACTCACGCACGCTCGCAAATACACACACACACACACACACACACGATCCAATATGCCCTTGTAAACTGAGTCCACAAACTGTTGATCATCTGCTCTGGAAATGTGAGTTACTAAATAAACAAATACTAAGCCTCAAGAAAAGTGTGATTAACGCCGGCAGCCACTGGCCGATGAGCAATTGTGACTTAGTGAATAAATATACAAAACCATTCATAAAGTTCTCAAAAACTATTAATTTTGACATATTGTAAATAGTAAATTCAAGGAGAATAGGTTAATGTGTTAAATAGTATACCTCTAAACATAGTGTTTAAAAGGATTGACAATAGTATTGATTTATTTATTTTTTTTTTTAATTTATAAATAGAAAAACAGAATAGGCTCTAAAATAGTGTTGTGCAATGTAGCCTATTTAAAAGATTCAACAGTAGCATAATTATTGATACGTTGTAAATAGTAAATTTAAGGAAAATAGGTTAAATGGTTAAATAGTACACTTCTAAACATAGAGTATTTAAAAGAATTAAAAATAGTATTGATTTTTTTTTTTTAAATTTGTAAATGAAAAAAAGAATGGGCTCTAAAATAGCGTTGTACAATGTATTTAAAAGATTAAACAGTAGCATAGATGTTAACACGTTGTAAATAGTAAATTTAGGGAAAGTAGAATAGACTAAAGAATTAAAAATAGTATTGATTTTTTTTAATTTGTAAATGAAAAAAAGAATAGGCTCTAAAATAGCATTGTACAATGTATTTAAAAGATTCAACAGTAGCATAGATGTTAACACGTTGTAAATAGTAAATTTATGGAGAGTAGAATAGACTAAAGAATTAAAAAGAGTATTGATTTTTTTTTAATTTGTAAATGAAAAAAAAGAATAGGCTCTAAAATAGCGTTGTACAATGTATTTAAAAGATTCAACAGTAGCATAGATGTTAACACGCTGTAAATAGTAAATTTAGGGAAAGTATAATAGGCTAGCAATAATATGTATAACTTACATTATATTCGGAAGAGTTAGCAATATTGTAACGTGTAATCTATTAGCATGTAGTAGTGCATTTTTGTAATGGAACATGCTTGTAAAGAAGGATAAAATACATACATACATACATACATACATACATACATACATACATACATACATACATACATACATACATACATACATGAACAAACTAAAGTAAGTAATAGGTGATAAGAGATTTGTAATTGGTATAACCCTTGTTGAGACATCTATCTTTGAGATAATAGTACGTATTGTATCTTCAGTATTGGGAACGTTGAGTTCTTCCGTCAGAGATCATATCCGTTTGGTCCAATCTAGCTGTTCCCCTTTTGTTTTGTACCTAAGTTATGAAATTCTACACTGCCTCCATGCATCCTATTCGCCCCTATAGCCAGGTTCATACACATATAAGAGGCCTTGCCTTTGCTTCTTTGACTGTTATGACATACGAAATCCGGGTTCTTATCTAGAGAAAATGGCTGCAAAGATTCGTATGGAAAAACCGGGAAAATCCATGAGAAACAGGAGTTTGCAGAGCTGCCCCTGTAAATATGTTTCTTTATGACAGAAGCGAGAAAGATGGGCGTATATGAATGCAGCCTAAGGGGGAAAAGGCGAGACTCTAAGTCAGAACAGAGATGAAGCTGTGTAGATTGAAAACGAAATGGGATCCTAAGTTGTCGAAAAATATAAAGAAAAGAATATAGGATGTCGAGTGTGGTGTGTAGGTGCTGACGTCTATCCGAAGCCCTGCCTCGAGTTCCATTGCAGCAGATATCAGATAGATATTTATTTGTCATCAACATTTATATTAATTATGGTGTACCACAACGTATATATACGGGTTTCACCATAACTTTCTATTACATATACCTACAATTAGCATGCAATCCCAACAGTCTGTTAAACTAATAACTCCTCTACTCTCACTATTAACTTAACTCCAAACAGTCAATTTCTTCTTATTGATCTTAAATGTCCACCATCTGTTTATTCCACACACTTGCATTCCTTTGAGCATTCTAATCTTGCTAACTAAATTTATCATAATTCTGTCTTTCTACATTACATCTAACTCGTAACACTTCACGCGGTTATACTCATTGGGATCTTTTTCTACCTAGTACACGTCATTATAATAATACTACTACTGCAGCAAATGCTGCAAACTAAGTTCATTAGACGTTCAAATAAACATTTCTCAGATTTATTTTCAATGAAGAATACCAGACATTCGGAAAGTTATTTGCTTTCATAACAATGAAAGATACTCTCTCTCGAGCCAATACTGAAGAGAACCACGCATATAAATATCTACACCACACCGCCATTAATTATATGAAAAAGACCCAACCCCACTTGATTAATAATTTATTTTTAATAATATTATTATCTTACGTAAGTTTTATAGTTTTCAGTAACATATACTATATATACTATATAGTCGCCACTCAGTAAAGTATAGAAATCAAAATCTAATTTAAGTTATTCTCTACATCTACTTATATAACCCCAAAACGTTTCACTTTCTTATCATCAATATAGCATTAATATGTATAATTAATGAAAAATAGTCACATCATGGCATTAACTACAATAATATTTCATTTCTAATGGTAATAATGTCATCAAACCACCTCAAGTTTTGTGGTTTTTAATATCCAATATACAGCTATACCCAGAAAATTACACACCACAGAATCGAACATGTAAATTATTTTTAGTAAGTCAAGTTTTTAATAATCAATTTAATTTGAGCTCTAAATATGTCAGCATTTTTGCAGATCATGACCTTCGTGTAATATTGTTTACTGTAGTATGTGTTTTGTTTTACTCTGAAATGCAACACGGCCGACTTGATGCTCGCTTCGCTTCTCCTTTACAAAAATGCGAAGGTAATATCAAGTTGGCCGTGAATGCTATTAGCTAGTTCTCAAAACTGACGACAGATGGATTTTGGAAAATAGGAAAATTATGTTTAAAAATTGACATTTCACTGAAAACTACTATTTTTCCGAAAAACTTTGAGTTCCAAACTTCAAAATAAGGGGTCATTTATTAAAATCCGTCCAGCCGTTTTCCCGTAATTTCCATTACCTGTTCAAATAATATATATATATAGATTATTAAATCTTGACATGAGTATCTAGTTCACTTTAGTTTGATCATCCATTTCTTAACCACAGTCAACACTGAGAGGAAAAAACTACAGAAAATTGTAAATACTATCACTAAGATCATCTTTCATAAACTTCACTGCATCACTTTCTAAGATTTACTTCTTTACAATAAACTTCAATCGGTAACCATATTTATTAACTAGCCACTTTTTAATTTCCCAGCATCTTTTTTCAATTTTATAACTTCCAAACTGATCTCTATATCTATGATCCCCTAAACACATTTTCATCACACTAAAACACGATTTACGACATTACATCACCAAACTTCCTGTTGTAATTCCATTCAGACCTTTTATTTATTTCTTACCGCACATGCACCAACTTCTAAGATTGTAACTTTTTTGGCCCTTAAATGTACCCGTCAACGATAAAATACTGCCTTGTGCTGACGAAATCACTATCTCTTCACCCATCATACTTTTAGCATCCTGACGTCTTCTTTGAACACTCACCGCACCTTCTCTTGATCTCCCGTAAAGACTTCTTGATTCTTTGCTTCTTGTCTTCTTCTTCTCGCTGACTCACGTAGGCTAGACCATATTATGTTACTGTGATTTCCTACTCGGTCTACTGTTCCACTTTGCCGCAGATATCAGATACAGCAAATCAATTGACAGGCACTAATAATAGAAGTTACATTAGTTTATAACATACAAGGCATTATATCCCCATTTGTTTAAAAAATAATGACCGGGACGTGACGAAGTTGAATTTGTGTACAGTTGACACAACACATAATTGCCGCTACATGGAGCCGGAGGACATTTTAAAATTAATAGTATACAGAGAAGACACGCTAACAATTGGGGGAGATGCATCCATAAAACGTCGCACTCAATTATTAACCAATATTATCCCCATTTATATAACTAACGGTTCAGCCAGTTGGTTCCAAAATTGTCTTTCGTGAATTCGAAAGGTTATTACTGTTCATTAATTTGCATGCGTTTATGAACATCACCAGCATTGATTATATCTAACTGGTTTATTCCGTTTCCAGACAAATTTGGTCATATATGTACATAACTACAAGAATTTATTGTCAAATCTTGATTTGCTTAATTGCTATTAAAATAAAACTACTATATATTTTAAAAATTTCATAATTCTTTGGAAACTGGTCAGATCCTTACAAGCAATTCCATCACCCAAGGATGATGTGGATTGCATGTGAAGGGTGCCACGAACCTACACTTACTGAAACATTCCTTCCTCCAAACTTAGTAGTGGACGAGAAAAGACGGACTATTTCGTTTACATGACGTCATTCCATTTTCGACCAATGAAGTGTAATGAAATTTTGAATTTCAACCAATCACAGTCATACATCGCGATAATTTCTGCAGCTCAATTTATCACTATCAATTTATCGCATGGCCGTTCTTTTGTTTAGTCAGTGTCGCCAACTATTTCCACGTAAATCGATGAGCATGGATTCATTGTACTAAATAAAGTGCGAAATCCTACTTCCACATAAACATCTTCATCTTATAATTCCACGTCCATTGTATCTAAAGAAAATGACAGTCGTTCATAGCAATTGTTCGTTTAATTAATGTATTAATCAGGTTATTTGTAATTATACTATAAAATGTTTATATTAAATTATGATTTCAGTAGTTAATGAAAACGTATTTCTGTTATAATAACAAGAGAAAAGCGCAATAATGTAATTAACATTTTTAAACCTGTATTTCGTTTTTCTCAATTGGCATTACTGAATAACATTCTATTTCTTTATTGCAGTAATTGTTATTCATCTATTTCTACTTGACAATGTCTGAATAGGTTAAGTATTCATAAACATACAATTATTAACATTTTGTTAGCGAATTTTAGGAATAAATTATTTTCATTTTTATTTTATTCACGAAATACTCCTAATAAATGTCACTCGTGATCTGAGATTTCCCAAATAAATCCACTCGTTTCGCTCGTGGATTTATCGGCAAATCTCAGACCTCTTGTGACATTACTATAGGTAAATTTGACGCAGTGTCCTGTATTAAGAAACATGCCATTAATCTGCGACACGGGACACCTAGATTTATTATTATTTATTTATCATATGACTTTAGAACTTGATTCTTTACAGTTTAATTATGCATCCTAATGTACAGTCTTAAAGAATTTACAAAGAGTAGCGTAATTTCTAACAGTTGTTTTGATAAATGCTTAAGAAAACTTAATGCCGTAGTTATAAATCAAAAAAGAAAATCTCTACGAAGCAACTATGGAATTCACAACACATATTTAGCTTCAGAATACTAGCTAATTAAAAAAATGATACTCCTGAATAGTTCATTCTTTATCTGTAATATTCCTTTACCCTTAAAACTAAAGAACAATGATATTTTATAAACAATTTCAAATTAGTGTAACTCTGAAAATATTGAATTTAGGACACATGTTTATATGACATTTTTTGCTCAGAATGTCTTTGGAAATAAGCTCCGTAAGTGACGGTAAATCCTCGTCAATCACCCTATATAGTAGCCTAGATCACATATACCCAGATAGGTCGGCCTTATAGGCTTTGAGGTTAACAACTTTTATCAGGTTTACTACGCTGCCATCTAGTTGTTACATAAGAAGTCACGTCATAATTCTCATTTAAATTGCATTAGCGACTGTACTGCCATACTGCCATACTGCCATCTCGGGTTCGTTTATGGTGGACGGGTGACGATCCTGGCGGTTATTCTCTTCAAAGTGCTGCCGATTTTAACATAGCGATGAGTTATCTATTGTAGTTACGTAGTTCAGAAATCACTCTGGGTCTGCTTGCTTACGGGTATTTTAATTAATTTTAATTTTAGTTTAAGTGATGAATTCCTCTTCTTCGTCGTTAAAATATTTTCAACTCATTACATTCATGTATGGATGGGTAAGCAGAAAACAGTTTACCATTGCTTTGTGCGCCTGATTAAAACTCTATATTTAGATCGGATTTACTCTCTATCATAAATCACAATCTGCCGTCGGCGTAAACAAACGAAAGACCCTTAATATGATTTTTAAAACTAATTTCGCTAATTGACTATTATCGAGTGTTTTTATGTCATTATGCTCATTTGATTCTTTAATCTGCTTTCCATTGCTGCAGAATTATGTACGCTCCAATGACAAAATCAGAAATTTTCAGCTTAGTAGCCCATTAATTATGAGCTCTAAATTCCATTTCTGTTGATGGAATCAGAGTAAACAGCCGTAATTGATTACGTTTTATATTTTAATTAATAATTAGGATTCATCCTATTGTTTAACGACTCCCTGAGTAGATTTGAGCACCTTCATTCCTAAAAACATTAATAAGAAGTTAAGTAAGACGCAGGCTTTCCTTTTTTAGTACTGGGTTGTTCAGAAGTCTGTAAAATAGTTCAATTATAACCAGGCAACGCATTTTCGTTCCCAAACGTACAGCAGATTGAGTAGTTTATTCTGGTATCTACATATATTACGTCACATGGATACATATGCAAGATTGAATTGCAACCAGGTACGCATGGGGTCATTAAGTAATAGCGATGTAATGTATTATAAATATGCCCTTGTAACGTCAAGTGACGTAGAAAGAACATTTTCTTAGTTTAAACAAATTTTATGTGATGTTCGTGAAAGATCTGCATTTCATAACTTCAAAATATATGTTTTCATTTACTGCAACGGGATAGGTTTTGATAAATGAATATTATTTGTATATATGGTGTAAAATATAGATATTGATAATTTTTATATTGATTTTTGTTATTATTATTCGGTTGAGAAGCTTTTGTCATCTAGTCTGCTGTCAAAAAAATCTCAAAGTTAGAATTTATAAAACAGTTATATTATTACCGGTTGTTCTGTATGGTTGTGAAATTTGGACTCTCACTTTTAGAGAACAACAGAGATTAAGGGTGTTTGAAAATAAGGTTCTTAGGAAAATATTTGGGACTAAGAGGGATGAAGTTATTACAGGAGAATGGAGAAAGTTACACAACACAGAACTGCACGCATTGTATTCTTCACCTGACATAATTAGGAACATTAAATCCAGACGTTTGAGATGGGCAGGGCATGTAGCACGTATGGGCGAATCCAGAAATGCATATAGAGCGTTAGTTGGGAGACCAGAGGGAAAAATACCTTTGGGGAGGCCGAGACGTAGATGGGAGGATAATATTAAAATGTATTGGAGGGAGGTGGGATATGATGATAGAGACTGGATTAATCTTGCACAGGATAGGGACCGATGGCGGGCTTATGTGAGGGCGGCAATGAACCTGCGGGTTTCTTAAAAGCCAATTGTAAGTAAGTTGTAAGTAAAATATTTTGTCCCTGTAACATTATGTAACGGGGGAATAACATTTTCTTAGCTTAAACAAATTTTTACTGGTAGTTATAGTAAAAGATATTAATTTCATAATCTTAGAATATATATTATGTTTTTGTTCACCGTAACGGAGTTGAATGAATTAATTTAATATATTATCAACTTCAGAACACACACACTATTTGACACAACTCTTCATCACACGAACGCACCCACACAACAGGCAGCGAAGTTGAGATAGCGCCGAGATCTAGTAGGCTCTGAGGATGGTGTCAAGTAGCACCGAAACAGCTGTAGCCACACATGCTTACATAATTAACACGAGTAAGATCGCCATTTAATCAATTATTTGTGATCTGAGCTTATCGATGTCAAAAAAGATCGAGCCCAAAGAGTTAAACTATAGATGTCATCAAAATAAGTATCACACAACGCTAGTAACTTTGTTTTTTAATGTTCGGTTTTGTTTTTCATATCATATTTTTTTTAGTAATTTGAGTTATTTTTATGTATGATAGAACACTGCCACTAAAGATAAATAACACACGCTAGTGTGAATTTCTACAAAATTAGTTTCACGAACATGCAAGCTGAATTATAGACAGGGTTTTAGTTGGAAGCCAGAAGCAGCATTCTAATTAGTTATCAGGGTTTTCATAGGAGTTTGGTATCTGTTGATTTTAATGGTCAATGCTTGCTGAACTTGAATGCGCGCCGCTTCCTCGTGCAACACAATACATTGTATTCGACGCAGCTGATGGATGCCGCATGAATGTAACATCCACAAACAGCCGCAGGGATAAGTCAGCCCGCCATAATAAACTGAATTAAACCAAACATAACCGAGTGGGGTTGTACAGTATATGCGTTTGATGCAATGTAAATGCAGGGCGAATATTCCATTATAAGGTTCCTTTCACACGTCTTCCAAGAATACATCACTGACTACACTGTTATCAGAATACTAAAAATTACGTACCGGTATTCTGAACTAAATTATAAAACAGGGAAAACAATGAAACACTGATTTATTATTCAAAGAACGTTAGAATTGGACATTTTGATGTATCAGATGAGTAAGAAGTATGGAATACTGCATGTAGATTTCCTATTTTTAATCTTTATTGAAGAAACTGTACACAAAATTTGTAGAACATTAAAAAAGGAATTTTTCGAACACGTTTTCGAAATTTAATTTACAAAATATGTGTCAAGCTGTTTGTCTTTTTCTTTTTTTTTAATACATCTCTCTTGACGGTATGTATGTATGTATGTATGTATGTATGTATGTATGTATGTATGTATGTATGTATGTATGTATGTATGTATGTATGTATCAGTGGCGTAGTGTCATTGTAAGCTAAAAAGCTAAGCTTCCCCAATTAATAATAATTTTATAATAAACCTGCAGTTTATGAACAAAATTACTTATTAATTTTAATAGAATTTATATTTAATGCGTTAAATATTGTGATGCAGCAGCTCAGAATGATTTGTGATGCAGCAGTAACAAGAAGCCTGCACACACCAGCTTCCAAGCAGACTGGTTTCTTTCACTCATTCTTCTGTGTAACCCACCCCGCAGATATTCCATCCTTTTCTAACTAAACTACCCTGGTCGCAAGGCTCGCAAGAAGCTAGCTTTTACATTGAAAATAATTTAGTTTCCGAGTTATCCCTTTCGTGAGTTGTGTTCAGTTGAAGTGTTAGTGTGCATTGTGGCTGATATAATAAATAATGAGTGAAATAACGGTTCCTGACACCGATTTACTTGAATTTTTAGGACAATTCTATTATCAAGACTTACGAACAAAAGTGCGATTTAAAAAACAAATGACCGTGTCTATTTGCTAGAGATATGAAATCATATATTTTACTACTTACCATTTGAGGTCATGCCTTATTGGTGTTACTTACGAGATTCCAACCAATCTTCGGACTGCTGACTTGACATTGACTACTATTTATTTTAAGACTATATTTTTGTAATACGTTTTCTCATATATACAAGAAAAACAACTTCAGTTAGCTACCCCTGCTCAAAATTTCATGCTACGCTACTAGTATGTATGTATGTATGATGTATGTATGTATGTATTCACACTGCAAATGGATAAATACCCGGTGGCAGTGGTAACTAATTACACTCAATAATTACAATTAATAACACATTCATAATATTACTAATACAATAATAGTAGCAATATATAATAATATTAACAAGGAGCATTCTAAATTAAGTGAATCACTTAATATAACATAGCTAATTAAAGTAAATCTAATTTATATCTTAACCCTAAGTTCGAACTTAAAACCACGAGTATATATTATATGCTATACATGCACAAGTACCTTTCAGTACTACACTCATTTCGCTATCAATTCAGCCACTGCACTGGAACTATGAAACATTTCACTGACACTATCCTGATTTCACTAACACTTCAAAAACATTTCACTGTTCAAATACTTTGCACTACCACTGTAAACTATAGAACTTCACTGACACAAACACACTTCACTGACACAACACACTTCACAGACACAACACACTTCTTCACTGATACAACATTTCAAATAACAAAACATCAATTACACCCTTATTATTCCGTAGAATTGTACTTACCATATTAACTTCAAATCGCTAGCCTAGACCCCATTACAAGCAATTTAGGACTTTCACCATAACTCACACCTGTTCACTATAAATCTATCTCATTTCTCTGCCACTATAACTCTCAGAATTTACTTTTAAGCTCACTGCGCTTTCACTACAACACACTGCACACCCAGTATAAATCACTGGAGATTCACTGTGTTTCTCTGCTTACTCACTATACTTGTAAAACCACAAAATAGTCTGCGTAATGTATTACCGTCTATTAGTAAAGTCCTTAGGGCTAATTTAAATACATTTTTTGTTATTTTTAAAGCCTTTAGTAAGTCTCCAGGTAAAGCATTCCAGTCCCTGATAGTACGATTGAGAAAAGAAACAATTGTCCGACGAACAATTGTTTGTATACGTCTGAAGTATGATTAGTGTGTTATGTAGCTAATCGGAGATGTATACAATGGAGGGGGAAAGGAACTAGTCTCCCTACCCCATTATCTTCTGGCCTAGTTGCCTCATGCGCGGTGATATGTTGGTATCACTTGTGAGGTTCAGATCTGTCTTCGGACAGTTGACTAAACAACAACATGTACAGTACTTATTTTCCATTTTTTATCCTTCATGTCAGAAAACGTACAAAGTAATATTTTTTACCATCTATAAACTGTGATTTTATACAAATTCCTTAAAATAGTAATATTACTATTGCTATTATTACTGCTAATATTACTCCTGCTGCTACTACTACTAATACTACTGTTACTACTACTATTGCTACTGATGCTACTGCTACTGTCCGTCTTAGAGGTTATGTCGCAGGATCATCGAAACGAGTGAAATCTCGTAGTTACTTAAAGTGATCCTTTTCTTTAAACCAATTATTTAAAATAGTTGTATAATATTACTTTGAAGTCCCATTCAGAATACAGTGTTGTTTCCGATCTCTGATAACGAATTTGAATGACATCACACCGACAGCTGAATTGCAGCGAGAGGTGACAGACCAGTAGTGAGTGATTTCATAATCAGAGTGCACGGTGTATCATAGTAGCAATGCCCAAGAAAATCGAGCCTTTTTCGGGGTACATAATAAACATTTCCGATGCCAAGTACAACTACGTGAAAATCATAGGAGCCTGCAAAAACGTGGTTTCGTTGTTTCCAAGAAAGGCATCTTGTGTGTACCTGATAAGACTGGCAAAGCTCGGATGAGATTAATTGCAGAGTGTAAAAAGCAAGCAAATCCCCCCTCCGTCACAAGTCGCCGCACCCCACGAGATGATACAAATTAATTCCATTCGAGCTTTACCAATCTTATTAAGTATACAGAAGATGCTTTTCTTGGAAATAATGAAACCTCGTTTATTGCAAAATTATTTTATTTTCACTTAACTGTACTTGGCTTTGGAAAGGGTCGTAATGTACCCCTCACAAAAAGGCTCCATTTTCTTGGGAATTTCTGCTGTGAGTCGCCGTGCACTCTGACTATGAGATCACTCACTACTGGTCTGTCACCTCGCGCCACAGTTCAGCTGTCGTGTGACTCCTGACACACATGATATTATTCAAATTCGTTATCAGAGATCGGAAACAACCCTGTAGCAAATGCTTTCAGAAAATGATACCTAAGCCTGGCCAGCCACTGGCCTTTACAGAGGGGCTAGCAGAAACGGATGGGAAACAGGGATGCGACATAACCACTCAGACGGACAGTATTCGGCCACTATTACTACTATTATTATGCTACTATTACAGCTGCTACTACTATTGCTATTGCTACTATTGCGCCCAGTACACGTACTACTGCAATTGCTACTATTGGTGCTACTACTATTATTACTACTTCTGCTGGTGCTATTACTGATTGATTGATTGATTGATTATTCTATACATGGCCATATACATGGATGTACACGTCAATTACATAATAAATAAAAAAACACAATACAATTAAAAACACTATAAGTTAAAATACATTTAAAATAAGTAATATAATCAAGTAGTATTGCATATATCATAACTTGTAATTTAAGAATTCTTTTACTGCATAAAAACTTTGATCAGTTAAAATCTCTTTAACTTTCACTTTAAATTTTATATAAGGGAAAGTTTGTGTCTGCAATGGTAATTTATTAAAAAACACAATGCCAGTATATGCAGGCGATTTTTCATATTTCGCAAGTCTATGATTTTTTTATTGAGAACAGATGTGCATTTCGTGTATTATAAATTATGATAATCTAGATTCTTGTTGTACTTATTCTCATTCTGTTTCAAGAAAATTAGGTATTTGTAAATATAAATGGCTGGAAATGTTAAAATTTTCTATTGTTTAAAATACTACTACTTTATTATCACTTGCTACTACTACTGCTATTATACTACTGTTGCTACTGTTAGACCTATTACTACAGCTACTACTACTGCTACTGCTACTACTAATGTTACAACTACTACAGTACTACTACTGTTACTATTGCTACTACAGTATTACAGCTGTTATTACTTCTACTATTATTATAATAAAAAAATTATACAAACAAATTATGGTGCCGTATGTTTTCTGCATATTATTAATATTTTTATGCTCGACCATGCCGAAATGTAGTAATTATACACCTGGTAGCAGCCCTTTAATGGACCTCATTAAAGTACACCTGTTCATTAAAGTTCAGGTTTTTCACCAATCACAAACACCATTGTAGCAATATGAAAGCGCAAGTATCGATTATTCTCGGATATGCAATCGAAAGACATCAAGCGAAACGTCACGGAGGCTGGAAATCCAATACTGTCGCAGAATGTTATGTTCTGTTACTATAATAATTAGCGTTAATTGTAAATAATATTCAAATAAATTCAATTTGTCATCTCGTTTTTCAATGTCTAAATCAATTTCAAGGTTATATCAAGATTAATGTTCATTTTACTCTCTAGGTTATATCAAGGTCAATGATATTTGTTCCTCGGAAAAAATCAATACTTTCGCGTCTGCGCACGTCTCACAATTTACGAGATATTGCACAAGGTCAATTCCGCTCTCCAGTCAGATATAAAATAATATGAATACTTATGAATAATTTCAAGTTAGATATATGGTCGAGCATGAAAAGTCGTATGAAACTTGCCTATAATGGTAATTAAGACGCTCGTATGATAATTATGAAATTCGCTTGCGCGCGTTTCATAAACATACTCGCGTCTTAATTACTACCATTATAGGCTCGTTGCATAATGTACTATTTTGTATTTGTACAACTTCTGTGTTGGAGATGTAAACAGTCACGTCTCACATGTTGAAATCCGCGCATTTACCTGGGTGGGAATCGAAATAAGCGAATTGGGAATAATCGCAAGAGGTCGTCTCCTTTTACAGACGTGTCGATAGACGCTTCTTTCATTGAAAGAGAAGCGTCAATAAAAGGGTCAACAGCAAACATTTGAAAGTAGCCGGGAGCTCGAAAGTGGCTTGCGAACACACAGAAATAACGCTGATTCAGCGAGCCAATCAAGCAGGCAGGCAGGCTGCTGCAGTCACGGCTCCAGCAGACAGCGCGGAGCCAAATACCACCCAAAGGAATGCGGTCCATTAACTGGATTCCGCTTCTTCGCGAGCGAGCGAGAGGGGGGGGGGGTCATTCCAAAGGAACTCTGCCGCGTGCTGCATCCTGATGATTGTGGTGATAATGGCGACGAGGGTGATTTCACTTGACAAATATATTAGTGCATGTTATAATGGCACAGACCGCTTCAAGGTCAACACATTCACTCAAGGAATTTGGGGATCGAGCGTTTGTAATTGGAATGCTGGCATCTGCTTTCAAATTGCTACGCCTGTCTGTCTGTCTGCCTGTTTATCCTTGAAATTGCTGCTGTTTTTTTTCGCCACACTCGGAGAAATGTATACGCGTCAGTAACAAAATGTTAACGACCTCTCTTGAAACACATGTGTATTTCTTTGATCATCTGACATGACTGCAAGTTTGTAAAATCCGCTTTAAAAGTCGTAATTACATAGAAAACGTTCTTGGATGTTTTTAAGTTAACCAATGTTTGTTTTGTATGTCGTTTTTTAATATGTAAATACCCATCACCTAAATGTCATTCTATTACAACCGAAACTTTTTTATAGTGAGGGTCACGTAAGAACAGTTCCTAAACAGCAAATATTGCCATCTTGTCAGTGTTGCCAACTGTTATCAGATATCACACGATCCTACGTGCTAAATGACTTATTTACTTACCGTACTTTATGTTCGAAGGTTATTCTAAATAATTCAATAATTTGTAACGTATTTTCATAGGCAAACTATACGAGAAACGGGTCAACATGTCAAGTATTTTGTCTGGCAATACGTAATTCATTTTTTGACTAAACAATTGACACACGAGACAACCTAAAAATGTATTTTGTTTCACCACATTTATTAGTACTAGGCCTAACTCCCAAAACTTACTTGACTATAATCTTGAATTACAACCACAACGCAACACATAGAATACAGTAACTATTATATATTAATATTAATACTGATATTAATTAATTTTTAGTATGTTCAAATTTCACTAGCTTCCAGTAACCGGCTCAGAAATCTAGTACAATTTTAATTTCATGGAACTCCAGTACCTATAAATTTGTCGATATTTGTCTCAGCTGCCAACATACTAGTTACAAAATCACTACCATTTGTAGTATTTGTCAGTATCGAAATTCGAAACGAAGTTAGCAAAAGAAAATTCAACCTGCAAACTAGAAAGTCACCACAACCCACTAGCATATGTAGTAATGGGGGAAGAATGGTTAGGTTTCACCCTTGGGGTATGAAGTAAGCTGACCCGGACTATACTCAATAACCTCTTCCTTTCAATTTAGTCTCTTTATTTAGTAGGCTCTATGTAATTTAATTTTAACTAATTTACTACTAAATTAAAGAGTACAGACACTTATCTCAACTTTATTTATTTATTTATTTATTTATTTATTTATGTATTTATTTATTTACTTATTTATATATTTATTTATATATTTATTTATTTTATTGCTAGTAAGTTTGAAATGAATACAAATTAATACAATGTGAGATAATCTAGCCCACTCCTGAATGAATAAGAGAGTCAATACAAATTACAAAGTGTTTAATATATTTCAAACCAAACTATAAATCCAATACATTTTTTCTAAATTCTTGTATTAATTTGGACAGCATTCGTGGTTAAAATTATATTAGAATAAAATTTGTTTAATAATCTGGGACCTTGACTCATGCTATGTTAAAAAGCTGCATTGGTTTTACACTGAGGTTCAGATAAACGCAGAGAATTCATATTTTTAATCCTATATTTATGTACGAGTACAGACACCACACCAACGTACCACCAGACAAGAATTCAGAATAGCCACACTAAACGTAAACACACTCAGGACAGAAGAAAGAGAAGAGGAGCTAAACTATGCTCTAAAAAACATTAACTGCGATATCCTGGGCCTCTGCGAGATCAGAAGAATGGGGGAAACTATAATCGAAAAGAATAACGGCGACCTTTCTGCTACATCGGGCAGACCAAAGCACAGAAAGGAGTGGGATTCCTGATTAAGAAACACATCAAACCCATGGTGAAGGAAATCATAGGGGTTTCAGAGAGAATAATAGTTCTAAAGATAAAGACAGCGACATGCGATGTAACTATGATACAAATATATGCACCCACAGAGAACCATAGTGACGAAGACAGCGAAGACTTCTACAGACTGCTAGAAGACACAATTGAGAGACACAGATCACACAGGAACTTCATATTAGGCGACTTCAACAGCAAAGTAGGGAACAAACTCCACGCACAAGAGGACCCAGTTGGGCCGTACGGCTACGGGACAAGGAACGCAAGAGGAGAACGACTGGTACAATTCGCCACAGAACAGAGAATGGTGATACTAAACACGTTCTTCAGAAAGCGTAGCGAAGCAAGGTGGACCTGGAGACACCCCAACGGCACGACAAAAAACGAACTGGACTACATACTAACCGACAGCCTAGCAGGTGCGAGGGACATACAAGTCGTACCAAACCTGAAATTCTCGACGGATCACAGAATGGTACGTGCCACAGTGAATATAAAGAGAAACAGAAGACATTTTGGGAATACAATAGCGAGCACAATTGACAGCTTAGATAGGCACACTTTCGGCCTTGCACTACAGGAACGACTACAAGAAATGGACCTATCCTCCCAGCGCGACCCACAGGATCTATACAACTCCATCGAAGAGGCCCTTACCCAAGCATCAATCACAGCCAGGAGAACAAATGTAACTAGAGAAAACAGTTCCAAGCTCAACCCGTTAACAATTGCATTAATTGAACAAAGGAAGAGATTATATCCAAGCAGGGATGAAACCGAGGACAATAAAAACCAGTACGCAGAGATTGATAAGCAAACAAAAAGGGCGATCAGAAGGGACGTACGTGAACACAACACAGAGGTAGTAAGAACAATACTGGAATCATCCAAATCAACAAGACAAGCAAGAAAACAGAGAGGAAGTGGGAAGCAATGGCTCTTGGGAGCACGGGGACCCAGAGGCAACCGTCTAACAGAAAGAGAAGACATTGTGACGGCAGCCACAAACTACTACAGATCACTATACACCAGCTCAAAACAGGAAGAGAATCCAAGCGACAGTATTCAGATGAACAACGTAGACGACATCGAGGTCCCACCAATACTTCAAAGCGAGGTCAGAACAGCGATAGGGGAACTCAAATCCGGAAAAGCGCCCGGAGAAGACAACATCCACAACGAACACCTGAAACTCGGTCACGACTCCTTGTTAACACCGCTCACCGCAGTCTTCAACGAAATACTCAAATCGGAGACAGTACCCCACCAATGGAAGACAAGCAAAATTATTCTACTCCACAAAAAAGGTGCCAAGGACGACCTGAACAACTACCGTCCAATCAGCCTGATGTCAAATGTCTACAAGCTGTTCTCTAAGATAATCACAAGGAGACTCACGAAAGTACTGGATGACAACCAAGCTCCAGACCAGGCAGGATTTCGCTCAGGTTACAGCACGGTGGATCATCTACAGACAATCAACCAGGTCATAGAAAAAACGGACGAATTCAATATTCCCCTCTATCTCGCATTTATAGATTTCAAGAAAGCATTTGACTCGATAGAACACTCCTGTGTATTACAGGCGCTGAGTAACCAGGGAGTCGAGCACAAATATATCAACATCCTAACTAAGCTCTACGGAGACTCGCACGCCATCGTGATGACAGAACGAGAAGGACAAATATTCAGAATAGGAAGAGGAGTCCGACAAGGGGATCCGATCTCACCAAAGCTATTTACTAGCCTCCTGGAAGACATATTCCGTAAGCTAAAGTGGAAGAAAAGACATGGAATCAATATAAACGGATATCGGCTGACGAACCTAAGATTCGCGGACGACATCGTACTTTTCGCTAAAAACGCCACCGACCTACAAGAGATGATACAGGAACTAAGCGATTGCAGCGCACACGCAGGCCTAAGCATGAACATGGAAAAAACCCAAGTCATGACGAACAGCCAACCACAACCAATCCAAGTCAACGCAACCAGATTACAGTACGTGGAGGAATACATCTATCTGGGCCAATTGGTCGGATTCAAAAGCTGCATGACGAGAGAACTAAAAAGAAGAATTGCATCAGCATGGAGAGCTTTCTGGTCACTACAATTCATACTCCTTGACAAGAAACTGAACCGCAAACTAAAGCTGGAGGTGCTGCAATCCTGTATCTTCCCAACCTTACTGTACGGCTGTCAGACCTGGAAACTGACCGTGAACCAGAAGACACAGATTCAGGTCTGCCAGCGCAAAATGGAGAGGAAAATCCTAGGACTCTCCCTCAGAGACAAGATTTCCAACACCAGACTCAAGCAGATGACAAACACCAGAGACATGGCACACCAAGGGGAGCGCCTGAAATGGAAATGGGGAGGCCACGTGTCGAGACTCCAAGGCTGCAGGTGGGCGCATATTTCCACCACGTGGGACCCACGCATCGGGAGGCGAAACCGAGGAAGACCTGGGACCAGATGGGCGGACTTCTTCAAGAGCCTAGCTGGACCCCTGTGGTCCAGAACAGCCAAGAACCGAGAAGAATGGAGATCGCTACAGTTTGCCAGTATCGAGTGAGAGCGCAAGTGTACACACACAAACGACGAACAAAACTTATATAGAACAGAATCTACCGTCATGCGGATTAGCTCACCGCATGATATATAAAGAGCTCCCCTTTTAGGAGGCCATAGCCCTTCACGGGAAATCCAAAGGCTATTTCATTCATTCATTCATTTCATATACCTTTCAAAGTTACTGAGATTTTTGTGAAAGTATTTTAATAAAATAAAATAATAAATGTTTCATGTCGAAAACTTTGACATGTTTAAACAACTATTGAGTTGAGTAATCTTTCTGCTTTTTTAAACAACTTTTTAATACTTTTTTCTGTAGTAAAATTAACGGATAAAGATTGGATTTATAAGTGATATCCCAAGCTATAATATCATACATGAATATAGATTGAAATAATGCTAAATAAATTATACGTAAACAGTTAATTGACAAAATATTTCTTAGAACAACAAAGTAATGTAATGTTTTACGTAATTTATTACAAATATAATGCATATGATTATTCCATTTTAAATGATTGTCAATAATTATATCTAAGTATTTAACCTCATTAACTTCATTAATAACTGAACAATTACAATTTATATCGGAACAGTCAAAATTATGCATTTTAATTTTTAGTGTATATGAAATTGGTTTATTACCTTTTTATTTAAAGGAAATGGGATAACTATTGTTTTATCTGTATTAATTACAAGCGAATTTAAATCGAGTCATTTTTTTTATTAATTTTAAGCCGCAATTTGCATTATAATAAGCATCAGTCCACGTTTTTCCACTAAAAAGTAAAACACTATCATCAGCATACGAATATAAATTATCTTCATATTCTTTAAGGTCTATTATTAAAAGGTCATTAATATACATTAAAAATAAAATCGATCCAGGGACTGTTCCTTGCGGAACTCCTATTTTAATTTTAATAAATTCATTTAATTCATTATCAATTTTAGTAGCTTGAATTCTATCGTTTAAATAAGATTTTAATAAATTAAGAACATTATTTTTAATTCCAGCACAATTTAATTTCTCTACTAATAAATGTTGACTTACAGTATCAAAAGCTTTTCTTATATCGAAAAATATACCAACACACTTAAAACCTTGACCTGGTACCTTAATAATTTTTTGAGTAACATTGAAAATAACATTGACAACTAATTCTTTGTTTCTGATTTCGTGTGTTCACTGAATAGCAGAACTGAACTAAATAGCGTCGGATTTCGCTGAGCTATATATCCATTATCCGTACATATCTACATTGTTGCGGGTTGCTTGGAGACTTTAGGTAACCAAACACAGGACTCTAGTTATAACTAGCCTCCACTTCAGTTATCTGATAACTTCCTATTAAATATTCGGGTGTTAGATGCGTGTGAGTTCCGGGGTTTTCCCTCAACCCAATATGAGCAAATGCTGGGTAACTATCGATGCTGGACCCCGAACTCATTTCACCGGCATTATCACCTTCATATCATTCAGACGCTAAATAACCTGATATGTTAATACAGCGTCGTAAAATAACCCAATAAAATAAAAAAATAAGGTCGTAGACAATGTTGTCTGAGGACATTTCTGGGTAACATAAGTCTCATTCCATCATCGCTCCATTATCTCAGTTTTGTCACAAGGACCTGATATGTATCTGTAGTTAAGTATAACCACAGTCTAGTTTACTGGGTGTTCATTTCAAAGTGTCATGACGTCACTGTTGATGAGTCAGCGATTTGAAGCGAGTTTCAGCTTTTGTGTCAGAGAAGTTGCCTATTAATCAAGGCGTTCAATCTGAATTTGAGAACGTGTACGGTATAATTTGAACGTCGTAGCAACAGATGGCTACCATAACCTCTTTCGAACTGTGTTTTGGGCGGCCAAGTCGTATGCAGGGTATTTGTTATCATCGGTTGCGTACGGCAACATTCCACAATACAAATCAAATGCTCCGTGTCCATGTTGACCGTCGAAGTTAATGTCAACAAATACGTAAGTAATCGTCTTAACCCTCTCCCCATATCCCGACAGTAAGAAAAAACTCACCTCAGTACATGTTTCGAAACAGTTCACATTCCTGCCACTACCGGCGTTACCGTACGTATCGGTAAGTACTCTTCTGAATGAACGCCGTACTTGCTAGGCAACTTCTCTGGCACATAAGTAATACACCTCTGCGGAAGTGTATGAAGATTGAATTCTCTAGGCTCATTGGCTAGCCACATGACGGCATACAGCGAGCCATGACACACTTTGAACTGAACGCCCAGTATACAGCCACGAAGCTTGAGTTTTGAGGGTAATAGGAACAATAGACTGTGCAGGTACTATCTCGCTTTGTCTGTAATGAGGCGATAGTAGCGATCCTAGTGGTTAGCAACTATCTATGGATGCATATTTACTACGTACTGAGCTTCGTGACTGGGTATACTAGACTGTGGTATAACTCTTAAATAAAGAATTGTGTTGTCTTCAATGCCTGAGTATAACACTTGTACTTGTTACATAGTTGAGTTAATTGCATCTATGTTTACAATAAAATCTTATACTTTACGAGTGTTTGTCCAAGCACATAAACTTGTGTGAAATTTGGCACTTGTGTGTAATGGCGATATTAACTGCCTTGCGTTTTAGTGCCTTGTACATCCCGTGATAATGTAACAAAGTTGTACTGAGATTTCTTTAAATGTTATGCTCCCTAGTCATATACATGAAACATGAATTTTGCTCACGGGGTACATTAGCTCATGCAATGGTTTATTCATGTCGCATTATTTTTTTCCTTTTTGTTATGCACACATCCTGTGATGACTTCATCAAGTTTAATGCAGCCAAAAAAACATACACACTATCCAGGTTCAAAACTTCGCGAACTCTAGTATTCAACGTTCTATACACTACAGTTTATATATGCGTATGCTCACTAACTAAATAAACACCTACATAAGGATATGCATATTCACAAGTTACACTAGCCCTTAGGAAGCTTATTTTAGGAATCATTTTCATTAAATAAAATTAATACCGAAACGCGCTCTAGTTTATCCTCCACTGTAATCATTCCATATCATATATGTACATGCATAGACTACATAATTGTTCTGCCCATGGCCAGGTCTTTCACTGCAAACCCAGCATTCTCCAATCTTTCCTATTTTCTGCCTTCCTCTTAGTATCCGCATATTATCCACATATCTTAATGTCGTCCATCATCTGATACCTTCTTCTGCCCCGAACTCTTCTCCCGTTCACCATTCCTTCCAGTGCATCCTTCAGCAAGCAGTTTCTTCTCAGCCAGTGATCCAACTAATTCCTTTTTCTCTTTCTGATCAGTTTTTAGCATCATTCTTAAAGGGGCGTATTTTGCGGGCTACCGGGGCTACCGGCGGTAGCCCAAGGAAATTACAAAAGAAAAAGTTTATAATATAACATAATGTAATAATTTTGTATTATTAGTTTTACCATAGTAATTAAAATTAAAGTAATTTTTAGATATATTTTGTGTAATAATAGGGTCAGCGGTAGCCCAAACCCTTTAGCCAGTATACGCCACAGATTCTTTCTTCACCCACTCTTTCCAACACAACTTCAGTTCATATTCTGTCTGTCCACTTCACACGCTCCATTCTTCTCCACATCCACATTTCTAATGCTTCTATTCGTTTCTCATCATTTCGCCGTAATGACCATGTTTCTGCCCCATTGAATGCCACACTTTACACAGAGCACTTTACTAGTCTCTTCCTTACTTCTTTTTCCAGAGGTCCGCAGAAGATGCTCCCTTTTCCATTAAAAGCTTCCTTTGCCATTGCTATCCTACTTCTGACTTTCTGACTGCCTATAGTACTTACTTACAAATGGCTTTTAAGGAACCCGGAGGTTCATTGCCGCCCTCACTTAAGCCCGCCATCGGTCCCTATTCTGTTCAAGATTAATCCAGTCTCTATCATCATATCCCACCTCCCTAAAATCTGGTTGAGTGTTAGAGAAGGCCGTATGGCTTTAACTCTGCCAGGTTAAATAAACCATTATTATTATTATTATTATTATTATTATTATTATTATTATTATTATTATTATTATTAAAATCAATTTTTATATTATTCTTCCATCTACGTCTCGGTCTCCCCAAAGGTCTTTTTCCCTCCGGCCTCCCAACTAACACTCTATATGCATTTCTGGATTCGCCCATACGTGCTGCATGCGCCCATCTCAAACGTCTGGATTTAATGTTCCTAATTATGTCAGGTGAAGAATACAATGCGTGCAGTTCTGTGTTGTATAACTTTCTCCATTCTGTAACTTCATCCCTTTTACCCCTAATTATTTTCCTAAGAACGTTAATCTCAAACACCCTTGTACGTCCCAAGCATTTCAACCTGTTCACTTGTTCTACTGCCTCATTTAGAATTCGAAAGTTTGCCCCATATCATATAATAATCATAAAATAAATGTTTGGGACTATTGGTAACCTTGCTCGGTAGATAGTATCATTAGTACAGTTTAGTATAAAATTCACCTAAAATTTACGAAACTATATGTGTATGCATATATATTCTTTGACACGGAAATTGGTCGTTGTTTAGAGACTAACTCTGACCTCTGAATAGCTCGGGAATCATTGTGTACGCTGTGTTTATACGCGTGCGTTTTAGATAGCTAGAGAAATTCGAAGCGCGATCTTTGTAACGAGAAGAAAGAGCTCTATCGATAAGCCATAAAGATTTCGTAGACAATATGTCCTTTTGTTTCATACATATACGTCGCTGCTACGACTTGAGTTAATCCTTGGACTTCGATGTTTAATATTTCCCCGTGTGAATCTCGCGTTAGCCCGAACGACAATTGAAGGGTTCAGAGCCATAGTGGGCCGAGCGCCATTTATTAAAAACGGAGAAAGCAAGGGTTAAAGTTAACTGAATATCATAGTTTAATAAAGATCGACATACCATTTAGTTTTAATGTGTATACTTTATAAGTTATTACTTGCTATATGTTTCCATTGAAGTATGGTAATAACTTCATCTTAACCCTTGTTTTCTTTGGTTTTAGTAAATGGCGCTTGGCCCATTATGGTTCTGAACCCTTCAATTATTAGACAAATTTACGCTACAGGAGAGCGACCATTTTCCGCGTCAAAGGGTGTACGTATAGACCTACATTTTCATGTTCCATTTGTTTGTCTTTCGGTTCTGTTATGTTTCCTGATTGACTTTCTTTGTTATTCGGTGCTATTGGGTTAAAATCTTTTTTTCTTCCATTCAGTAAAATCGCCGCGGTGTTTTAGTACCCAACCGGCAAATTTTGTGTTGGATGTATCTTTTTTGCACTATCAATACTTTTAATGTCAAGCATTGTTGTCACGTTTTCATTGTAAAGATTATCCGTAGTTATAACTATGCGTATACCATCATAAATGGAATTATTTCTGCCACCACCATCTATAGTCAACAAATATTAAGCTGTAAGAAGACTTTTAATTAAAATTGAAATAAAGTTACTAACCTCTTTTGTCGTCATCAATCAATTCGAGATATGACAACGTTGTTTGATAGATAATAGACAGATGGATTTATTCAGCAATATTATACAATAGATGCACTACATTATCATAATTTTCTCTTAAATGCAATGCCTGGGTTTTTTGACCGTACGTGCTGTATAAAAACAAATCCTACTTTGTAGATTTCCCCCCCCCCTTCACGTATGATTAGATACAACAACTCCCCAAAAGAACACACAGAAAATGACAAAAACAAAACACACTGTATAATATATCCTTACCTAACATACAAACAGGCATAAAAGTGTATAATTGAATAGTTACCATTATTCCTTCGTCAATTCGCATCATAAGTTTAACAGCTGATATTCTAATCTGTCTCGCCTTCAAGAGAAACAATCCAGTCTTTTGTTCGCATTCTCTATTCCCCATGAAGTCAAGACATGCAAGTGAACCCCTATTCTGACTTAGCATCGAGGGTGATAGATATTTTCTCCGGACGTTGATTTATACTCCACACGGAATTGACGTGATCACTTGAATATTATGCCAATGCAACATTGGTAGACATATGTTACTGATTCTTGTGATTATAGCGGTATCTGAAAAGGTATAATCAATAAAGAAACTCTTATCTTGTATTCTCAAAGGTAAGCGTCCGCTTTGACACCGACTGGCTATTAACTAATTGAACTAGTCGAGCGTACCGGCTTATAGACCACTGCAGAATAGGGGAGGGAGGGTATTATATCTGAATCAACACTAGATATATAGACATTGTGGGTTTCCTGCATTTGGAATTGGCACAAAGCAGGGCCACCGCAGAAACATCACAGGACAACCATTTAGTCACGTAGACGGAAGATAAATTTCTTCCATTGTGGACACTGGGAATCGAACCGCCGACGACTTGGATGGGTAGCGCGTACTTTACCTCCGAGCCACCGAAATAGACGGGTTAAAATCCTACAAAATGGAAAATAAAGAGCAAAGTAGTTATATCCCAACGTAAGTCTGAACGTTTGTACTTAATTGCTACTCGTAAATATAAATCTATGTAATAGGCCAACAAATAAAAAACAAATATTCATATACAAAATAGAAGAGACATATATACTAAACAAAGACAACAACAAACACGCGGACAACATATATTGGCACAGATACATGGATGGCATACTAATACTATACAAAGAAAAGAAGAGACAGATCCAAAACCTGCATCCAAAACTACACTACACACTAGAAATTGAAAACAACAAATCCATAAATTTTCTAGACATCACTATAACAAAAGTCGACAACAAACACACATTCAAAATCTACAGAAAACCCACAACAACAACAACAACAACAACAACACACATACACAACACATCCAATCGCCCAACACAAGACAAACAAGCTTCATTCCGAACAATGTTACACAGACTACTCAACATACCAATGAGCCAAAAAGACTACGAAGAAGAGATAAACGCAATCAAATACATAGCACAAGAAAAAGGCTACAACCATAACATAATACACAACATAATAAGAAAGACAAAACATAACCACAAGAAACATAAGAATACAACACAAACACAAAATATACATCACACTAACATACGAAAACGAAAACACACGCAAGATTGCAATCTAATTCAAGAAATTAAATTAAAACTTCGCATACTGAACAAATAATTCTCTACAAAAACATTTCAACACACAAACAACACAAACAAACAAATACAATCACACAGACGTATACAAGCTCAAATGCAACACCTGCAACGACTTCTACATAAGCAGATCATTTCAAACACGTTACAAAGAACACATCACAGCCATAACAAAACTACAAAACACTTCTGCATATGCAGAACATATCACAAATGCTAACCACACCTACAGAGATATAAACACAGACATGGAAATTCTACATATTAAACCAAAAGCTAGAAACTAAACACTAAAACAATACGAAATATATAGACACACAAAAACATATCCAAATGAAATTCTCAACACACAACTAAATTTCAGAACACACACACTCTTTGACTCCACATTACACTAAACATGCTCTCACACAAAAAAAGTCGCCAAGACCAGCACCAACCAGTTCTGAAGATGGCTCATAACAGACTGAAACATGTTAACCAGGTACGGTAAAATTGAACACGAGTAAGACATGTAGGCCTAATACATATTCCGTGTGATATAGTGTTAAAAGTTGTATAATCAAGATGTATAGTATGTAAAATAAAAAAAAAATGTGACAGGAAATTTATAGGATTCCTGTAATAGAGTGAAACGTTTATTTTCTCGGTTGCGTGTTGTGATATTTAGATTTGTAAAGATTTGGTTATTAGTTATAACGATTATGAATATGACTGAGAGTAAAATAAATTTAATACAATTTATGTGTTTATTATTAATAATAATTCATTTGCCTTTCGAGTCTCGTCTCGTCATTCTCGTGCGCTTCGAGTCTCGCTCATCATTCTCGAAATAGCATTTGGTTGTCGTGGAAAGATTTCATAACTTTGAATAACATACATCGTTGAAATAAATAACATTATAAATGTTTAAGTGAGACAAAAAGACAAAACGGAACAGTATCTTAGTTATCAAAATGTTCTGGTTCTATTATATGATATTACCTATGGTTATATAAATAGAAAAAAAACAATTCTCAAATAAATTTGCATTTCTAAAACATAAAACATAACGTTAATATCGTTTTACTTGAGATTGTGCACTTGATCTCAAACATATGAAAAGAAAATTCCTAGCCTTTTAATAAGGACCTAGTAATTAAATAAAGACTGGGGAATGGAATATTATACACTCAAAGGTAGAGATTATGATTCAAATAGGTTACTTGATTGTTTATACATATATAACAGTTGCCAAAGTAGATAATTCAAGATAGATCTCCAGGTTAACGCTTGAACATCACATTTAAGAAATGGTCAATTGTTATGTTATAAAAAAACTAAAAAATTCAGCACATAAAAATTCACCAGTGTTAAAAATGTATTCAAATTTCAATAAAATATGTGAAACATGGGATCTAGATTTCAGCATTTCTTACACACTCTCTCCTAATAACTCGAACTGGTAAACAAAGGTTGTTTGCTGTATACGAAGTTCTCATGACTCCGTTGAAGTGCCAAATGTGTACTTTCTCTCAAAACATCCTCAAAATTAATATTGTTAGCAGTACCACTTTCTGTTACAAACATTTAAATTTTCACTGAACGTCGATTCAGATCCATTTTGTTGTCTTCCACCCTTCCCTGCGTGGAATATTCAAAGCTGTTACATACGCGTTTGATTGCACACGTTCAGATTCCCACAATATGGCCATTTCAAGTTAAACAAATTTGCATCGCGTTTAGTTTACAGAGCTCACGCATTTGGATAATGGCGTTGTTGTTTCTAACACTGGTGTGTCTGTTTACAAGGCAGCACTAGAATTTACTAGCAATAAGTCGGACTGTTAATAAACATGCGTTGTTGTTTATGAAACCGTACTATGTAGTAAATGTTTGTCTTTCTCTATTTTCATGTGGTAATACCTAGTGAAGTGTGTGATGCCAAACTTGACAGGTTAGTTACCGATGAAGTAGAAGTGTATGTGGAGAGAGAGAGAGAGAGAGAGAGAGAGAGTATGCTGCTAGTATAGAGAGAGAGAGAGACTCCTAACTTTATTGTGTCGACTTTTATAAATTCTTTCATATTTGTAACACTTTGAAGAAATATTAAAATCCTAAGCTGATCCATATTGCAATTAATATTCTTTACAAATAGTCTAATATTAATTAACATTGTTAATGTTAGAATTTCGTAACCATTTCCTTTTACATTTTCAACTTAAATCTCTTAACTTTCTATCTTCACCAAAATCTGTCTTGTTAATAGATGTTTATAATAAGGATCTCGGGTAGAAGAAAAAAGAAAGAAAGGAAGTTTGTCATGATAGTAGAATATAGTTTGCCTTCTATGCATTCCTAAAAAATTCACATTCAAATTATGTTAACACTTATTTTTCCGAGGTGGTGTTACAAACTTTTAGGGATGATGGCGAAGGGCACATGTATCAATTTGAGATAAGGAACCCTGGTCCGGAAATGACAGAGTCCAAAGTTACAAGCAAAAAAAGTTGTGTGGAAATGAATTAATTTTATTCCTCTGTATACCTTATTTATGTGTATTTATCTGTACATCTGACACATACTGTATTCATCTGACGTTGTTTACGTTGTCTACTTACAGCATTCCATTCAGTTTCCTACAGGAAACTACACTAAAGCAATGCAGATAGCGTAATGTGTAACGGACATGGTCGGTCCTGATATGCACGTCTGTAGACAGCAGTGTATGTGTACAAGTTGCAGTGTCCAGTCGATCAGTTCTAGTGAAATTTAGGAGTACACGAGAGCGGAATAAGCAGACCTGATTTTCGAATACGGATGAGCCAAAGGGAACAGTAGACAAGGTCACAGATTGTATCGGGACAAATACCCACGTAGAAGACATCCGGCCCATACCGTCTTTCCACGACTATTCCAAAGGTTAAGGGAAGGAGGGCACGTGTTGCCAAATTACAATCCCATTTCCACACAACTATTTTTGCTTATAACTTTCGATTCAGTCATTTCCGGACCATGGTTCCTTATCTCAAATTGATACATGTGCCCTTCGCCATCATCCCTGAAAGTTTGTAACACCACCTCGGAAACAGCCTGTAGTATATTTATTGCGCTATTATTTAAAATACATAAGGTAAATAATTTAACATGCAACAAGTAAAACGTTGAACTTTCATTCTCTTCAGTAGCTACACAGAAAACGCTTTCTTCATAATACCAAAATTAAAACATTTTGTTCCACCTATAAACTATACAGTTTAAGTGGATTTACGATAATTATTTGCTGATCTTTTACACAACATAACTACATTGCAACATGTCCCATAATGATTGCTCCTATTTTAATATGGTTTATTTCAGAAAGTATGCAAATTGTAGGAGAGCATTTGGTCTGGATAGAATATGAGCAATAAAAGCATGCGCTAGCTACTGTTAGAAAAGGCTATTTTTTTAGAAAATTGTACTATCGAACAGTCTGGGAGCTTTTCGTACCCTGAATTTCGCAGCCCATCGTTCTATGGTGACTGAAGGAAGAGGAAGCCAAGTTAATTTTCCACCAAGTTGGGGCACCACCTCACTTCTAACATCATGTGGTGAGCATTTCCTTCAACGTTGCATCGGCTATTGCATTGAAAACTTGATGAGGAGATCTCCGTACTCATCTGATGTAACACAATGTGAATGTTTCCTGAGGGGTAGCAAAGGAAAATGTTTACGTTCCTCCTTTGTTCAACAGCCTGCAAAAGCTACGGTGTGGCATCACAGCTGCGGTGCAGACGTTAGATGGTGACAAGCTGCTCAGTGTGTTGGAGGAATTGGAATATCGTCTAGACCAGGCCTGCACAAGGTTTGCGCTCTCCGAGCCGGCTCACAGCTCATGAGCGGAATGCAGATATTAGCTGCGCTCTGTATAAGGGTGGACTGGGAGAAGGGGTGATCTCGTACAAAATATACACAAAGGAAATACTATTACGTGTGTTTATAAAATGAATTCCCGTTCAGTGTTTGCAAAACTATCTTGGACTATTATTAATTAATAAAGAAATATTTATTTTACAGAAATAATAGAAATTCTATAGCTACTTAAATGTACAATATCATTTTGTTATATTTTTATTTATCACTACATCAAAACGAGGTTTTATGCTGTTGGCAGCTGAAAGCAACAGTAGCCTACTGATCGCAATGAAACATCGGTTACAGTTGTTCGATGTCTGCCTTTATTAAAGTTGATTATAGAAAACAGTTGCTCACAAATATAAATGTTGAGCCAAACATAGCAATCATTTTTACAGCCAGCCTGTGTCGTCGTGGATATTATTGCTAATGTTTGGTCTTGTAAAACTCAACCAGGCTAGCAGTATTATTCAAACGATCTTTAGCCCTTAGGTCACATTGAAGATCAATAAGTTCGAGCTGTAAATCGTTAAATGTTATGTTTTATTTAACGACGCTCGCAACTGCCGAGGTTATATGAGCACACTTAAATGCAATCGACCTGGCCCGGAATCGAACCCGCAACCTCAGGCATAGAAGGCCAGCGCTATACCAACTGCGCCAACCAGGCCCACCTGTAACTTATATGACATTGTTTCAACTGGTGTTGAAGAATTTGTTACGATAACTTTAAACTTCTTTCCAATTAAGACAGGACTTTTAATAGGTTATTTTACGACGCTTTATCAACAGCTTATGTTATTTAGCGTCTGAATAGGAAAAAGGTGATAATGCCGGTGAAATGAGTCCGGGGTCCAACACCGAAAGTTACTCAGCGTTTGTTCATGCTGGGTTGAGGGAAAACCCCGGAAAAACCTCAACCAGGTAACTTGTCCCGACCGGGAATCGAACCCTGGCCACCTGGTTTCGCGGCTAGACGCGCTAACCGTTACTCCACAGGTGTGGACCTTAAGGCAAGATCTTGGAACCTAGAATTAAATTCATTTTGAATTTCAATTAATATTTGCATATAATCGTTTAACATGGCTTCATCACGAGCAGTTTCTATCGTTCGAAAGTAAGCCATATTACCTTCCCGAAACTGACTTACGAAAAGTGTAAGTTTACGACTGAAATCCCGTAATTTATTCAAAATATCAACACTGAGCTGGACTTTTCCCTGAAGAGAGATATTTAAATTGTTGAAGATTGATATCTTTAGTATCTTTATGTCTGGACTCGTAATGACGCATTATGTTACGTTTCTTTCTACCTTTCAAAATGTTCTGGCAGATAAGGCACTGAGTATTTACTCCAGCAGCTATGAAAAAATAAGTATTTCCCCATGCAACATTGAAAGAATTTGCCTGATCACCACTTTTCCGTCTTTTAGATTCCTCCATACTATACTGCAGCAGTAGTTAAGCAACGTGAAACGCACTGCACTCCACTAGATAACTGAGTCGTCGTTTCCCTCTCCTCTACCTAAAGCAAGTCTATGTCATTCTGACGTATCTTCCTCTCCGTTTCGGAAAGCGGTAAACATGGCTCCCCGCTCCGAAGGAGCGCGCGCGCTCGTTGAGCGCTGTTTGTGCAAGTATGGTCTAGATTCTAACTGTATGCCGTGTGGTCAGAGGTTCACATATCGAGAATTTGTAAGGTATCAAGCATAATTTGGAGACATTACCTGTCTATTGGCACTTACTTCGTTTCTGTGGCTTTAATAGTCACAGAGATGAAGTATTGTGAAGTCTGAGCAAGGCTTCAAACGTCCACCTCCTTGGTCTTGAGGTAGCGTGCTGGATTCCTGATCAAAGTGGCCAGGGTTCGATTCCCGGCCATGATTTAATTCGGACCTCTTCACGGGGACTGGTTGTCTATCCATTGTCCAAAAGTGTGTGTGGTGTCTCGCAGTGTAACCCGGGCAAACAGGGTAGTCCTGCAGTATGTGCGTGTGTCCAGTAGAGTTGTGGGCCTAGGCACAATAAGCCTCAGGCTGCTGTGCCCAAATTAGTAAAAAAAAAAAAATCTTAAAAGAAGGTTGGTTGTTTCGGATTGAACATAAGTATTAATTAATATGTGTAAGTACTGTAAACTGAATAAAGCACAAGTTACACATTTATAAGTCATTTAAATTAAGTACCTATAAAGCAAAAGGTAGGCCTAAAAGTTCACCTAATTGCTACATCATAAACGCTAAAATGCGATACCTGCCGTATGGCATGGGGACTGCGTAGTGAACTTATCAACAATGCTTACAGATATCGCCGCTTATACAACAGAATCTTTGGGATTGAACGGTTTACATCAGCTTCTTGTCTATGCGGATGACGTGAATATGATAGGAGAAAATCCTCAAACGATTAGGGAAAACACGGGAATTTTACTTGAATAAAGTAAAGCGATAAGTTTGGAAGTAAACCCCGAAAAGACGAAGTATATGATTATGTCTCGTGACCAGAATATTCTACGAAATGGATATATAAAAATTGGAGATTTATCCTTCGAAGAGGTGGAGAAATTCAAATATCTTGGAGCAACAGTAACAAATATAAATGATACTCGGGAGGAAATTAAACACAGAAATGCCTGTTATTATTCGGTTGAGAAGCTTTTGTCATCTAGTCTGCTGTCAAAAAAATCTTAAAGTTAGAATTTATAAAACAGTTATAATACCTGTTGTTCTGTATGGTTGTGAAACTTAGACGCTCACTTTGAGAGAGAAACAGAGGTTAAGGGTGTTTCAGAATAAGGTGCTTAGGAAAATATTTGGGGCTAAGAGGGATGAAGTTACAAGAGAATGGAGAAAGTTACACAACGGAGAACTGCACGCATTGTATTCTTCACCTGATATAATTAGGAACATTAAATCCAGACGTTTGAGATGGACAGGGCATATAGCACGTATGGGCGAATCCAGAAATGCGTATAGAGTGTTGGGAGGCCGGAGGGAAAAAGACTTTATGAGAGACCGAGACGTAGATGGGAGGATAAAATAAAAATGGATTTGAGGGAGGTGGAATATGATGATAGAGACTGGATTAATCTTGCATAGGATAGGGAGCGATGGCAGGCTTATATGAGGGCGGCAATGAAAAGTCAATTGTAAGTAAGTATAACACAGAATCAAGAGTTCAAGACAATTCTGTAGGAGGTAAATAAAATTTTCATTTGTCTACCTTGGAATCGAACCCGGGTCCTCTGTATTCGTACAGCTTGAGCCACAACGAAGGGCTAAATGAGTAAAATGTCATTAAAACGGAGTGGCTGACGGATTACGTACCAAACTTCTGACTGAAAGAAGAAAGAAAAGAAACCGAAGCTATGAACAACGTTCGCTTGCTCTCTAAGCCATAGATTCTGTGGAGTCAAGTTTGAAGCATGTCGCTCCCTGAACTGGACTAGGGCGGGTCTTACTTCGGGACTCGGTGATGACTTCAAATTCCACGGACATGAACTAACTCGGTTCCGTGTGCGAGACTCGAGATTTACGCCCAGCACATACTTCGCAGGGCTCGTCATGAATCTCCACCAGGTCCACTTGTTACAGTGACGTCACCATCTGTTTCTTCAGCAGAGTTTAGTAACGCACAGGTGCATTCGATTCGTTTCCTCTCTGCGCCACCCGCGGAGCCATTACGCCTGCCTCCCTCGATAATTAACTTGTAAAATGACTCTAAAATTTCACTTCATGCTTACAGCCCACGTGCAGCTGTAAAAGAAGTGAGAAGTCGCACCTTCTTTCGTATGTACACTCTATGGGAGGGCCTTATGTGCTTTTATTTAATAAACTTGCTTCTAAGAAAATGTGATACTGAAAGAAATACAGGCTGTTCCAGAAGTTCGTCTCAAAAGGCAACTCGGAAGTAATTGAAGTAATGATAATATGTTGCAGGTAAATGAATGTAGATGAAATATTTGTAAGGGATGGAACTATAGGCTACAAGATAAAGCCTAAATTGTGATTCTGCTTCCCTCAGAACTCTTCCAACTAGGGTGACCAACTCTGCGTATTTTCCGGGAACTCTCGTTTTGGAGCTAATATGTTTGGATCGTCCCTGCTACCGTATTGGTCTCCCAATACTCCCGTAATTTTCTTTATCAATCATGATCGTGAATTTTTAATTCAATCTAATAATAATAATAATAATAATAATAATAATAATAATAATAATAATAATAATAATACTCGCCAAATATATTTAGATATAAACTGATATTAATATCGATCATTTAGTTTTACAAATCAGTCTCCATAATCCTGTACTTTACAGTGTTACTGCATGAACATATGATTGTAAAGGTTTTTTTTGCACTTTGCATAGCAGGGTAAAAAAATCAAATTCACTGCAACATCTTGTTGACAAATATAAATTGAGGGAAATATAAATAAGTACCATAACATCTGTTTAAAATTAAAAAATGAAATTAGGAGAAATATAAATAAATATAACACCTGTCTAAAATTTAAAAAAATTAAATTGAGGGGAGTATAAATAAGTACAGTAACATCTGTTTAAAAATTAAAAAATAAAATTAAGAGAAATATAAATAAGTATGACACCTGTTTAAAAATAAAAAGAATTAAATTGAGGGAAAAGTAAATAAGTACAATAACATCTGTTTAAAAATTAAAAAATAAAATTAAGAGAAATATAAATAAGTATAACACCTGTTTAAAAATAAAAAGAATTAAATTGAGGGAAATGTAAATAAGTACAATAACATCTGTTTAAAAATTAAAAAATAAAATTACAGGAAATATAAATAAGTATAACACCTGTTTAAAAATAAAAAAAATAAATTCAGGGAAATATAAATAAGTACAATAACATCTGTTTAAAAATTAAAAAATAAAATTAAGGGGAATATAAATAAGTATAACACATGTTTAAAAATAAAACAAAATAAATTGAGGGAAATATAAATAAGTATAACACCTGTTTAAAAAAATAAAATAAATTGAGGGAAATATAAATAAGTACAATAACATCAGTTTAAAAATTAAAAAATAAAATTAAGGGAAATATAAATAAGTATAACACATGTTTAAAAATAAAACAAAATAAATTGAGGGAAATATAAATAAGTATAACACCTGTTTAAAATTAAAAAACAATAAAATTAGGGGAAATATAAATAAATATAACATCTGTTTAAAAATAAAAAATATTAAATTGACGGAAATATAAATAAGTGCAATAAATCTGTTTAAAATTAAAAAATAGAATTAGGGGAAATATAAATAAATATAACATATGTTTAAAAATAAAAAAATATTAAATCGAGGGAAATATAAATAAGTACAATGACATCTGTTTAAAATTAAAAAATAGAATTAGGGGAAATATAAATAAATATAACATCTGTTTAAAAATTAAAAAATATTAAATTGAGGGAAATATAAATAAGTACAATGACATCTGTTTAAAATTAAAAAATAGAATTAGGGGAAATATAAATAAATATAACATCTGTTTAAAAATTAAAAAATATTAAATTGAGGGAAATATAAATAAGTACAATGACATCTGTTTAAAATTAAAAAATAGAATTAGGGGAAATGTAAATAAATATAACATCTGTTCAAAAATTAAAAAATATTAAATTGAGGGAAATATAAATAAGTACAATAACATCTGTTTAAAATAAAAAAAAATGAAATTAGGGGAAATATAAATAAGTATAATAAGACCTGTTTAAAAATAAAAATAAAATTAGGATATAAGGATAAGAAAATCTGTTTAAAATTATATATATGTATGTATATATATATATATATATATATATATATATATAATTAGGGGAAATATAACTAAGTATAATAAGCTCTGTTAAAAAAAAAAACAAAATTAGGGGAAATATAAATAAGTATAATAAGACCTGTTGAAAATAATGAAACTAGGAAATAAGTATAATAAGATATGTTTAAAAATAAAAATAAAATCGAATGAAATATAAATAAGTACGAGTATATTAAGACCATCTTAAAATAAAAATGAGGGAAATATAAGTAGTAAGCATAATAAGATATGTTTGAAATTAGAAATGAAATTTAATGAAATATAAATAACTATAAGATCTGTTTAAAATATACATAAAATTAGGAAAAATATAAATAAGTATAATAAGACCTGTTTGAAAATAAAAATAAAATTAGGCGAAATATAAATAAATGTAATAAAATCAGTACACAAATAAAAATAACATTGAGGGAAATACAGATAAGCACAATAAAACCTTAAAATTAAAAATAATGATTAATTATATTGAAATTTTTGTAATGAGAATAGGAAGATTTTGATATTGTCCCCTAACACGTATGTAAATAAATTTGACCCTAATTGACTTTGGAAGTTGTGTTAAAACCTCTTGGCTTTCTTATTCTCATTATTTTCCCGAGCAACAAACCCAGCGCTGCAGGTTAATTAGAGTCCCGCAGTAAATACGTCACCAGGAAGTGATACAGACAGGTGTAATGCACTCCACTATTATGGGCACTATAAAACATTGTTAGCAGGAGACCATACGCCACGCTCCCATTACGCCATTATCACACGACTTAAGAAGCTCATTATCCCAGTAACACAGCATCCATTAAGACACCATGGTGTTTAAAGAACTAGGGTTCGAGACAAGCGTTATACAGGCTTCGTCGTCGGTGGTCTATTGGTTACAATACTTGTCATCGGATGCGAAGTTATCTCATTTAAACTTAACCGACAAAAATTTGATTTCTAAGCATTAATTTTATTAAAACGGAAGTAAAATCAAGAGTTCTGTGGATTAAACCAATTTTATTATTACCGATGCCTCATGATTCATTGTTCTTAAATATGTCATGAAGATAATTTTTAGGTAGTTTGGTGTCGTTCTTTGAACAGTCGGTAAAAAAAAATAATGCAACGTTTTCCTGAAACATTCTAACAAGGACCAATATGAGCAAATGCTGGGTAACTTTCGGTGCTGGACCCCGGACTCATTTCACCGGCATTATCACCTTCATCTCATTCAGACGCTAAATAACTTAAGCTGTTGATAAAGCGTCGTAAAATAACGTACTAACCTTCTAACAAGGAAAACTTTCAAATCGTCATATCAACGCCACTGCTTGGAGAACCTTGCATGGATAATATTGTAAAAGTAGCACTTCAAGAGACAGTTATAGATTCCAAGATTCCAAAAACAGTCCGCAACCTACATACCAGAACATACGTGTTTCACATTGCTCTCAGAGCTCCTTTGTATATAATTAGCTAAGTCTGTGACTAAAAACAAACACTCCATATCCCATGTCCTTTAGGATAAAGTTTCCTAATTCCGTGACATATTTAATATTGTCTATATTTATGCCAAAATTGTAATACAAATTTTCAAATAACACCTAGATGACGTTATTTGGACCTTTAGCTAAAGTTTTTACAACATTCAGTGTCAACAGTTTCACAAGTTTGATATATAATAACTTATATGATTCTTTATTGTTATACAGTGGCTCCTAAATCAGTGACAGGGATCCAAATTCCGTGATAGTGGTTTCCTAATTCTGTGAGTGATATCCTAATTTCCTTATACTAAAGTAATCCTCATTAACTGCTCAAAAAACAAACATGTATTTGTAAAAGACATTAGAGTCCTGGTACATTGTTTTAATCTGGATTAAGCAAGAAATTACAACATAGAAAAGGGGCCTAGGTGACAAATTTCATAGAAAGTACTTGTGTAACTACAGGAATACATATTACATATTAATATATTATAAACAAAATAAACTGGAAGTTAAATTCAATACAAGATTAACTTTGAATAAATTGAATTATAACACAATTATTTCTCATTTATATTCCTAACAGCAGTAATTAAGTTAAATATATGCCCTATTATTTTATTATAATTATAATTGATGTTTTCTGTAATTTATTTATATTATTATTTCCACGAGTATTTTCTTTCATAGACATTAATTTTCACAATTTAGCGTTGGCATCACTGGTCGAGTGAGCCAGGAAGGAGAAATATGAAAATAAGTCCGAAAATGGGAAAGCTCCTGTAGCATTGTTATTGTCTCATAATGTTTAAATAATCATACACATTGATCCAGCTGACTATAATCTACGGTAATATATCATTTTTATAATGCTATATTAATCCTTACCTCAAATATAAAATATTTCTTCAGGAGCGGTCACAAGAGAAAGAAAAACTTACTGGTCAACCACCTTTCACTGAACAAAAACTTCTGCAGTCGGTTGCTTCTATTCAAAAGGCGGGTAGTCAATAGAATTGAAAAGAAGAGATCTCCTGGCATCTGTTAGGTATTTAAAAAGCTTAAAAGTCAGAGACCACAACTCCATGGTAGTCAATTGAAATTTTATCACGGGATTAGGGGTATCACGGCATTAGGCACCTTTACCCTATACTTTGAGTCCTGTGTTTGGTTACTTTGAGTATAAGTTAGGTGCACATGGATCATACTAGCTTCGCTTGCAAAGGAGAGCTCTGACTCGTCTGTCCGCTCTTTTTCGTGTGTTACATCTGCTTATTCGTATAAGACAATATACTATAGGCACTGAACAATGAGATTGCTACTCACGTACAAAATATATCGTCACGTGTATTTAATAACAATCTAAATATTTATTTAAAGCCATCACAAACATCACTATGGCAACATCATTACATACTTGGCCTAAATTAAAACAAAATAATTTATTTTTGCAAGGTCCTCCAATGTTACTTAGTTCGGTTACCACACACATCGTAGCTTGTGACTATCAAACGGAGCGTTTGCGACATGGATTCCTATAAGAAAATTGTTCATATTGATCGCCTCTAACACCTTTAAAAGTTTGTAACAAATTAACTGAAACAACCTGTGTATAGCCTAGAGATTAGATGACTTTCAGCACTCACGGGAGAGCCAAGCGATGCTTATGAAGTCTCTTAACTTAATTTCGTTATCAACTATATGTGCGTATATATTCAAGCTTTCTACACGGCTTGCTATTCATGTTAATATCTGTTTTTTTTAGATCTTCTCGTATATAATCTGTAAATTTGTATTCGTTTTTTTATATTCTGCAACGGTATTTTAAAATATTCTACAACATTGGTTCTTATTTTGTCTCTTTCTGCTAGTGTTCGGAATTTCCAGTCATAAAATGAAGAAAGCAAAATCCCAACATAAATATTCTATTGGAGTGTCTGATCTTACTTCAGTCTTCAGTGCGTGTTTCATTGCACTACTAAAAAGTTTGACTTCATTTAACTTTATCT